>NC_137781.1:8920461-9520461 GCF_963455305.1 Plecotus auritus | reverse complement strand
TTCAAACCTTGAAGTTGAACTATCTTTCGCCATTTGAAACCACTGATAGGCCTGGCCAGTGTGGCTCAGTGGTTGAGCGTCGACCTATGAACCAATGGGAGAGACTCAAGAGGTCATAGTTTGATTCCCGGTCAGGGCACATGCCTAGGTTGTGGGCTCGATCCCCAGTAGGGGGCATGCAGGAGGCAGCCGATCCATGATTCTCTCTCATCATTGCTGTTTCTATCTGTCTCTCTCCCTCTCCCTGCCTCTCTGAAATCAATAAAAATATATTTTTAAAAAATAATAAAAATAAATAAAACCACTGATAGGAAGTGTGTTTCAACCTAAAGATGTGGGCACCATCTTAGCTGGTGTTCTCGTGGTATGAGTCTGCTGGGCATTCTATTTTTTGTTTCTGGGAAAAAAAAAAAAAACTTAGTCCTTCCCCCGCCCCTGGGGATGAATTAAACAGAAGGATTTTTAGAGATATTTGGTGGAGAAGGAATTCAAATATTGGCAAATGACATTAAAGAACATTGTGATTATGACGGAACAGATTAAGACTGTGTTTATATGACACCAAACATCTGGCTGGAAAGGGAAAAAATTAGTAAAAATCCTTGATGTTTTGTTTACTTGACACCATACATCTGGATCTTTGAAAACATCTGGGTTTTTGACTGTTTTCTCCCAGGTTTTATCTGGGTGTTTGGCATCATATACAGAAAGGTAAAAACACACACACAACAACCAAAGCCTTTAATGCCATTATTACTGAATTAGGAAGAATTCCTGTATTTAATTAGTCTGCAGATATTCACTAACTATTCTGTTAAACATAGTATGTAATGAACAAAATTCTCTACCAGGCAAATACAGACAGAATATACTTAGGTGGCTTTTTAAAGAATAAAAGCGGGCTTCAAGCACATTTAAATCTTGGTCATAGTTGACTAACGGCAATTTCCTTGGGCAAAAATCTTTTTGGGTTCTCAGACAGCAATATCCTCTCCCAGGGAGGGGTTTCGCCACGTATTATGAGGATCCCTTCATTTATAATGTGTTTTGACAATAGTAAAATTTCGCAAACACTAACTAACACGGGAGATACATCTCATAAGAGACGTTTTCTCTGCCAAGTGAATTAGGCCGTCTGATAAAATCAGTGTAAACCCACTCTCCGAGCAAGCCTTCTGACATGCCCGGGGCTGAACCCCAAAAAGGAATCGGCTGCAGCAGGACCTCAAAGACTCGCTTGCAATGAAAAACACCTTCTGTGACTGACGTTTCTGTGTGATCTCATCTAAAAAAGTTATCATAATTATTGAACATTTCCTCTGCAGCCTATTCTCAAGCCAGTCACTTCTAATGAAAATAGTCTGCTTGCTTTTTCGATCCTCAGGTTTCCAGAAGGCTCGGTGCTCCTTGAGAGATGCCATTAATTGGACACACAGCCCGGATGAAAAGCCTGAGACCCCAGAGTAAATAAAAAAACATAAGGTTGTTGCCATTCAAGTGCCTTCAAAAGGTCTAATTTGATTTTTAAAAGCAATTCTGCAGATGTGAAAATTAAAGGCAGGCAGAAGCAAGCTGCGGCTTAATGAATGTGCAGGTTAAGAAACACTTAGAGATTTCATAGCCTAATTCCAAAAAAAAACCAAAACTTTTTTTTTTTTTTTAATTTAGCTGTTTGGTTGAAAAGATTGGGCCCCCGACACAATAGGAATTGCTGAATTTTCTGGGTTGCTATTTCTATTTCCTCCTTGAATTGCCCCGTCTTTCTCACCCAACGTATTTCGGAAGCAACGTGGTATTTCTGTCTGCAGTCTGCACCCCAGCACTTGTCCAGCAGACTTGAAACTGTAATAACAGAACAGAGTCTCTGTCTACCCTGGCGTTGTCTTAGCCATTTCAGCAGTGAGCTCAGCTCCTCCCTCCATGAACAAATTGTACACTTATCCCCACTTAAAAAAAAAAAAGAAAATAAAAAACACACACAGCAAACCCTTCCACTAGCTCTAATGACATCTTCAGTCATTAATGAGTTAATAAAAACCTCCAAGTCATCTGGGGCCAGATAAGGAGGAAGAAAGAGAAGCTTTGTCCTGGAATGGCAGGCCCCTGGCTGCCCTGGGAGATGTCATGGGTCAGTCATGTTAAGAATGTGTGCGTCCAATGACCTGCTGATTCTTATCTGCCGGCCCCGCAGCAGAAACTGACAAGGGCCGGTTTGGGAGTCGTGATGAATAAACAATGACTCTCTGGATTGTCGGGGGCCATGTCCTAGAGTGAGGGGTTTATATCTACTAAAACATGATGACACTAGCAATCAATATGCCAATTACCCAACAAGTTATTGGATGGGGCATGCACGGGGCCCAGCCTCCGGGCCCTTTGAAGAGGCCTTGAGTCGGGAGACTCCTGGACTCAGAGGCAGGCAGGGGTCCCAGGCCCTGATCCGCAAGGTGAGCGCTGTGTCTCAGGCTGAAGGAGTCCTGGCTGCTTGGAATCGCTTGGGGCGTTTATTAAAAATAGAGATTCCCGCCCTGGCTGGTTTGGCCCAGTGGATAGAGCATCAGCCTGCGGACTGAAGTGTCCCGGGTTCGATTCCGGTCAAGGGCACGTACCTTGATTGCAGGCTCCTCCCCAGCCCGGGGCCCTGGTCGGGGCTTGTGCAGGAGGCAACCAATCGATGTGTTTCTCTCACATCGATGTTTCTCTAACTTTCCCTCTCTCTTCCACTCTCCCTAAAAATCAATGGAAAATATACCCTCAGGTGAGAATTAAAACAAAACAAGACAAATACAGATTCCCGAGTCTCCTTCTTGGAAGCTCCCCTGAGCGCTCTGGGGCAGGGCTGTCGGTTGTGTTGGTAGCTTTGATCGAGCAGGTGAGGGAGCTGGTGGACACGGGAACCCCCCGAGTGGGTCCCAGACCAGGAGGCTCCACATCCCTGGGAGGTTCTAGGAGGAAGGCGATTTCTCGAGCCTCAGCCCAGACCGGCGGCAGGGGACCCACTGGGGGTGAGGCTCAGAGATCCGTGTTCGAACACAGCCTCCGCGTGCTTCTGGCGCATCCTCCAGTTGGGGAACCAAGGCCGGAGAGCAAAGACCTTTGCCAAAAGGTTGCAACTCAGCGTTACCCTCCATCTCCTTGGAGTTGCTAGTGGGTCATTTGTCACTCATCCAAGCTAAGAGGCTGAACTGTGCAAATGGTTTACATAAAAAATTAAATGAGGGTGTGGCTCAGCTGGCTGGGCGTCGTCCCTGCCCTGAAAGGTTGCCGGTTGGATTCCCAGTCAGGGCACATGTCCAGGTTTTGATCCCCAATGGGGGGGTGTGCAGGAGGCAGCCGATCAATGATTCTCTCTCATCATTGATGTTTCTGCCTCTCTCTCCCTCTCACTTCCTCTCTGAAATCAATAAAAAAATCTATAATAAAAATGTAATATGCTAATTAGACCGAAGAGCCGAACGACCTTCCAGACGTCCTTCCGGACGAAGCCGGGGCTGCGAGGGCCGAGCACCTTGCACGAATTTTGTGCACTGGGCCTCTAGTGTATGTGTGTGTGTGTGTGTGTGTGTGTGTGTACATATATATATATATATATATATATATATATATATTGTGTGTGTGTGTGTGTACACACATATATATATATGTGTGTGTACACACACACACACACACACACACACAATAACCTTGCAGAACTAGTGTTCTGAGCAGTACGCTTTAGGAAACAGGGATTCAAATCTTTTAAGCTGACACACACCGGTGGGTCGATGCTAGTTTATTCTATATGTTACATAATAAGGAATGTCTTTCTTTGTTATGATTTGTGAAACCCTCCATGTCTGGCATCAACATTAATTATGTGGTGGCTTGAAGCCATCTAGGAGGTTCATGTAACATCACCAAAGAGTTAAATAAATTGTCCAGCTGTTGATGGTCTGGTTAAATCATCCCTGAATTGTTGGCAGATCTCCCAGAACAGGTACTGATTAAAAAAAAACCTGGATTTTACTAGTGAGATTACATTGTATTTTCACAAACGAGAGATGTTGTCATTGCGACTCCTTGCGTGGACCGAGAACCCCTCCCGGAAGCAGACGTGTGCCTAGGCTGATGTGGGAAACTCTCGCTGCCCACTGACGGCATTGCCCTGGGTAGGCTCACTGCCCTGGGTCCCAGGGGGCCGTGGCTGGCGCAGCATCTTGCTTTCCTCATTGGCTAATCCCGAAGGTGATAGGACGTTGGGGGCATGAACTACAGAGGTCAGGCCAGTCGCATCTTAAGCACATCCTATGTTGTAAAACTCTCCTCTTGAAGTGTTCGCCAGGGCTGTGTGTTAACGCCAAATGTTGATTCTTGCTGGGGACATGATGTCTTATAAATGTTATGAGGGAATATCATTTTCCCCGGAGCAGTGAAGGCACTTTTAAGGCCATGCTAAGAAAGGGATTAGCTTCCCCAGTAACATCTGTAGGTCACATGTTTGCCTATAAATCACCTCTTTGCTAAAATATTCCCTGATTGTTGCACAAGGCTTGGAAGGCTGAGACAAAAAGAAAGATGTGTCAAGATTAAAAATAAACAAACAAAACAACCTAAAAATAAACCAACCCCACCAACCCGTGCTAATATTTGTCATCTTTTCTTTTTTTTTAAAATATATTTTTATTGATTTCTGAGAAGGGAGAGGGAGAGATAGAAATATCAATGATGAAAGAGACTCATTGAGGGGCTGTCTCCTGCACACCCCACAATGGGGATCGAGCCCACAACCCGGGCATGTGCCCTGACTGAGAATCAAACTGTGACCTCCTGGTTCTTAGGTCAACGCTCAACCACGGAGCCACGCCGGTCAGGCTGTCATCTTTTCCACATTGTCCTACAAGTCTGCGCAAGACTTGGAACTCATGAGGATGTGTCTCTGCACTAAAAATAATGGAGCAGACTAGACTTGGGAAGGTCTTGAAGCCCTTTTCTCATCTCTTCTGTAAATGTATCTTTGTGGGCATCACATCTGCTCCCAACTTCGGAGACAGAAGACAGTGCTACGAGCGGACTCCACACCCTTGTGTGAAAGAGCAGTTCACTAGGGCTAGCTGGTCTACCCGCCACTCATCTGGCTCGCTCCGCAGTTGGCTATTTCTCCCCTTCCCATTCTTTGAAATGTTTTGAATTAAAATAGCTCACTCAAGGTCACTGGAGGCATATGGTCCTGCTCAAAACTTTAAACAAAACATTAGTTTTTACAACCTTTTGTAATTTGGTATTGTATACAACATGGTTATATGCGGGGTTTCTGTAATCTTTTCAGTGGGTGACAGAAATATGAGAAGCGAATTTATAAGCCATTTAGTGAAGCATTTAATCAATTTCATGCATAGGAAATAACTGCGATTGCTCTGCTTTATCAATCTTTCTCTCTGGGAGAACTCCAGTCTACATGCTCTCCAAACATTGGCTGGGGATGGGGGTGGGGGTGGTCGAGAGCAGGACAGGGATGGGGAGGGTGGAGCGTGCGCACATGTGCTTTGAGACGTCAGGGACTTCTGAAGTCTGCCCACAGGGTCGCCAGCATCTCCAAGCCCCCTGGAGGCTGTTAATGTATTTCAGAAAGAAAGCACAGATCTAATGTTTAGAGAGGGAGTTTTCAAGGCCTTTTCACTGCAAAGTTATTCATTAATCACTCTTTTCCCAGAGTGGCTCTCACATGCTCAGGAAGACTGTCTTCAACTTCAGATGAACAAAATTCCTATCTATTTGAAAAGCCCTGTTCAGTGGCTGTTACTTCTATTTTTTAAAAATATTTTTATTGATTTCAGAGAGGAACGGAGAGGGGGAGAGAGAAAGAAACATCAACGATGAGAGAGAATCATGGATTGGCTGCCTCCTGCACATCCCACACTGCGGATCGAGCCTCCAACCGGAGCATGTGCCCTGACCGGGAATCGAACTGTGACCTTCAAGTTCATAGGTCAACGCTCAACCACAGAGCCACGCCTGCTGGGCCAGTGGTTGTTAACTTTTAAAACACATGAAAAAATAAAAAGACTTACATTAAAACTTGCTCCTGAATTAAGGAGTTAAAACAACGTGACTCAAAGAACTAAAAATTCACCAAAGTGGCCCGTTACAAGTAGACATATTTGGGGCCTTTTTCAAACTATTTGACCTGTTTCCTAGGGTTCATGTTCCAATTCTCTGTTCAATTGCTTCAAAGATTAATCCAGCTCTTGACTACACAGTGGGTTAATATTTTCTTTTCTGTCATGTGCTAGAGTCCCTCTTGTAACACTTGACCCCAACACCATCAGGTTCTTAAGTGAAAAGGTCCTAAGGGAACAAAGAAGATCTTGCCATAATCACTATCTGCTAAACCAGATGAAAATCACATTAGCTCTACCTTGTCCTCTAAAACTGAACCTGATACAAGAGACTACAGACGTGGTTTCTAATTTATTTATTTTTATTTTTAAATATATTTTTTATTGATTGCAGAGAGGAAAGGAGAGGGAGAGAGAGAAACATCAATGATGAGAGAGAATCATGGATCAGCTGCCTCCTGCACGCCCCACAATGGGGACCCCCTGACCGGGAATCAAACTATGACCTCCTGGTTCATAGATCGATGCTCAGGCACTGAGCCATGCTGGCTGAGCAACGTGATTTCTAATTTGGAAAATAATTTGCTTTCATTTGTTTCAGAACCTAGAAGAGTATTTCAGGGAATAAATTCCAATCGAGATTATTTCGTTTTGATTTTAAATCAGCTCCATTCAAGGTTCTCACCTCAGGCAGATATGCTGTTTCACACTCCCTTTTAACTGATGCCGTGCGCAGGGATGTTCCTGCCTTGTGATTCAGTGCTTTGCCATTTGATATTTTGCCACATCATTAAGCTGTGGGAGATGCACAGTTATATCGAACAAAATTGCCTTGGTAATCCTGCATACAATTGATACCTCTAATGGAGATTAGTCAATGGGAGGTTTGCTTGTCTATCTATATATCATCCACCCACCCATCCATCTATCCATCCATCCATATGTCTATCTGCCTATCTATCTATCTATCTATCTATCTATCTATCTATCTATCATCTATCCAACTATCCGTCCACCTATATGTCTATCTGCCTATCTGTCTGTCTATCTATCCATCCATCCATCTACCATCTATCCATCCATCCACCCACCTATATGCCTATCTATCTGTCAGTATATCTATCTTCCTATCTGTCATTTATTCATCCATCCATTATCTATCACTATTCAACCATTAACTCCTGGATTAACCAACACCTCATTGACTTTAAAAAATAAATTATTTTAGAGGAAAGATGTCTTGATAAAAGATATGATATTTGAAAAAAATAATTCCTTAGGACCAAGGAATTTCAGATTTTCAAATACATTTTGAAACGCAAATCAATGACCCAAGACTTAGTCTCCATCCTATCTAATAAAAGGGTAATATGCAAATTAACCATCACTCCATCGCAAAGATGGCAGCGCCCAGTCCTCTCAGCCCCGCCAGAGTCCCCCAGTCCCGGGGGGGCGGCCTCTGAGAGCGGGCAGCGTGCACGGCCTGGCGGAATGCTTGCTTCGTCACCGCAGCGATGAGGCAGGAGTTCCACCCTGGCCGCGAAGGGCCTCTGGCCAGGCCGGGCACAGATGGGCCTCTGGGCCGTGGAGAGTCTCTGGGCAGCGGGCGCGGAGTGGCCAGGCCCCACAGAGAGCTACTGACGCGCAGATTCGTGTGCAGGGCTACTAGTGTAAACATACAAGTATTAGAAGATAAGGCTCATGCCCTGCTTGCCCCCTCAGTTGCTTTCCACCTTCCGCACTACGACCTACGTTAGCAAAGGTGTGCATCTTTCCAGTCCTCTTTTTGTCTGAACAAACCTCTAAACCAGCGGTCGCCCACTGTGGTCCGTGAGGTCCGAAAGGCTGGCGACTGCTGCTCTAAGCCATGTGTCTTGTTGGACGTATGTGTGCACTTGCTGTTTGTCCTCATCAGTGTGTGGGAGAGCTCACCTTGTCAGCAGGAAGAGCTACACGCACCCCATGCCCTCTAACTGCTTCGAGCATTTCCCACGGCACAGCCATACCAGAGCTCACCGAGTTACCGTCATACATAGTCATGGAGACTCGGTCCACATTTTTGTTTGTATCCACAGCACTGCAGAGCGTAGCCTTGTACATACTTTCTTATGTACGCGAACATTTCTCACACATTCATGTTCATAACATGCATAACATTCACCTGCAATGAGCATTTTTCTAGCATGGATCGTACAGTGAAAGTGCTGGGCATGCATGTTTTATGTTTTACTAGTTACTGCCAAATTATCTAGCATCTTAAATTTTAAGTGGAAGTCCTACCAGAATGTCTGATTATACTTCTTCTCTACTCTACTCAAATCTCCATGCCACTCTGCCACTCCTATTTGTTAAAAATTTTGCCTTTTTTTTCCTCTAAGAAGTTAAAGACCATCCAAAGTGCCTTTCCCAAAGAAGAAAAATGTTACTAGTTGCAGATGACATGATACTGTATATAGAGAACCCCAAAGGTTCCACCAAAGAACACTATCAGAACTGATAAATGAACTCAGTAAAGTAGCAGGATACAAAATTAATGTTCAGAAATTGGTTGCATTTTTATACAGTGATAATGAACCATTGAAAAGTCTAACTAATGCCCAGCCGGCGTGGCTCAGTGGTTGAGCATTGACCTATGAACTGGGAGGTCACGGTTCGATTCCAGGTCAGGGCACATGCCTGGGTTGTAGGCTCAATCCTCAGTGTGGAGCATGCAGAGGGCAGCCAATCAATGATTCTCTCTCATCATTGATGTTTCTACCTCTCTCTCCCTCTCTGAAATCAACAACAGCAACAACAAAATATATATATGTATGTATATGTGTGTGTGTGTGTGTGTGTGTGTGTATTTAAAAAAAGAAAAGTCTAAGAAAACAATCCCATTTACAATTGCATCAAAACTATAAAATACCTAGGAATAAATTTAACTAAGGGGGTAAAGGACCTGTACTTGGAAAATTATAAGATATTAAAGAAAGAAATTGAAGAAGATACAAATAAATAGAAACATATACTATGCTCATGGATAGGAAGAATCAACATAATTTAAATACCAGTTCTACCCAAAGCAATCTAAAGATTCAGTGTAATTCCTATCAAAAGTCCCATGGCGTTTTTCACAGAACTATAACAAATGATCCAAAAATTTATATGGAGCTACAAAAAGACCACGAAGAGCCACAACAATCTTGAGAAAGAAGAACAGAGTTGAAAATATGGCGCTACCTAATATCAAATTATAAAAAGGTCTCCATAACCCAAACAGCAAGGGACTGGCATAAGAACAGACACACAGATCAATGGAACAGAACAGACAGCCCAGAAGTAGACCCATGCCTTTATGGTCAATTAACCTGTGACCAAGGAGGCAAGAATGGACAATGGAGAAAAGGCAGTCCATTCGATAAATAATGGGCAGATACATGCAAAAAAAGGAACCTAAACCACATTCTTACATCATATCCAACAATAAACGCAAAATGGTTTAAAGGCTTAAATGTAAGACTCAAAACCATAAAACCACTAGAAGAAAACATAGGCAGTACAATCTCTGCCATTTCTCTCAGCAGTATTTTTCCTGCCACATCTCCTCGAGAAGGGGAAGCAAACAAACAAACGAGACCACACTGAACTAGAAGTTTTGCAAAGGAAACTATCAACACAATGAAAAGGCCTGCTGAATGCGCCAGCTTTCCTTTTCCTTTCAGAAGAACTGTCAAATGTTGGGATTGAACCGCTAACGCCTCCAATGTTGGCCTTGAGCATTTATTTCTAATCACGAATAACTGGACGCCAACTCTATGTCCAAGAGTAGATTGAGTGCATACACACAGCGACTCAATAGTGCGATATTATGTGGGCATGAAAATGTGCTGAAGTCTTCAGCAATACTGAACAAGTGTGTAGGACATAGGCTTAAGGTATGTTCAAAGGCAAACCCAGATGTAGCCTTAACTTGACATGGACAGGAACCTTGAACTTGTCAGGATGGCTGACTTGCAAGTAATTTTATTTCCCTAAAATTTCTCCGAATGGACTACAAAACCCAAGGTCACAGTAGCAGTAGGGACCCTACCTGAGTGATGACCGCTGGGCTAGACGGGGAAGATTCCTTCTTTCTTTGTCCCATGATGCCAGGCGGCGGGCTCCCCCTGGATAGGAGAGAGTACACATTACATTTAAAAACAGGGAGAAGCTGCCGAAACCGGTTTGGCTCAGTGGATAGAGCGTCGGCCTGCGGACTGAAGGGTCCCGGGTTCGGTTCCGGTCGGGGGCATGTGCCTTGGTTGCGGGCACATCCTCAGTGGGAGGTGTGCGGGAGGCGGCTGATCGATGTTTCTCTCTCATCAGTGTTTCTGGCTCTCTGTCCCTCTCCCTTCCTCTCTGTGAAATATCAATAAAATATATTTTAAAAAAAAATTTAAAACAGGGAGAAGCTGCCCCCGTCCCCCTCAAAGAGCCTGGTGTAAACAAACACAGGTTGGAAGCTCCTATGAACACTCCCGACTCCCCTGATCTTGATGCCAAGAAAACCAGCAGGTGGGATGGCCAAAGGGATTGGCCAAGTTACTGGGCATTTAGAAGGTTGCAAATGGTCATTTACATTCCAAGATGGTTTGAAGGTGCATTTTGGAAAGGCCTGAAACAATAGCTCCTGCATTGGATGTTGAGTTTCAACATCATCTAACTGGATGTGTTGTGATCGTTTAGCAGAGGGTGCTGGGGAATCCAGACCCTTAAATGGGGAAAGAATCTGGAGATGGAGCCCTAGCTGGTTTGGCTTGGTGGATAGAGCATCGGCCTGCGAATTGAAAGGTCCCAGGTTCGATTCCAGTCAGGGGCACATGCCTGGGTTGTGGGCTCCATCCCCAGGGGGGACTTGCAGGAGACAGCCGATCCATAATTCTCTCTCATCATGGATATTTCTATTTCTCTCTCCCTCTTCCTACCTCTCTGAAATCAATTAATATATATATATATATATATATATATATATATATATATATATATAAATAAATAAAAGCATTTGGAGATGGAAACAGATCTCACTTGGACCCCTCCTGGGGTAACAAGAACAGTCTATGTCAAGCTCTTTATTATTATTTGCTGTTGTTGTCGAATGTACAGTAGGAGAGGGAAGCTGTAGCGCAGAGCTCTTTGCTGCACTGAGATCGCCCGGGGATATCCTGAGTCAGGGTGCCTGGGTGGGGTCTGGATTCCTCAGTGCCCGGAGGCTCCTGGTGACCCTGCTCCGAAACGCACGCTGAGCATCAAGATGTTCGACTCTGAGCTCCAAATATGGCTCGGTCCACACCAGCCGCCTGTGTCCTGTGGCCGATGTTCCCGATTCGGTCAGCACAAGACTATTTCTTCAGGCCTCCCAGGGCATTCGATTGTGCAACCTCCTAAGTCCACCAGCTTCAGACCCTGCACAACAAGCCGTGATATCATTCGGGTTCTGATTACAGCACAGATAGGTGTCTTTGTCTCTGCCTGAACCTTTAGTGGATCCCAGATGAAATGGACGCTTTCCCTCCCGGGCCTGGGCCCTGATCGGGAATCGAACTGTGACCTCCTGGTTCATAGGTTGACGCTCAACCACGGAGCCACGCCGGCCGGGCCCATGTGCCTATTTCTAGTCCATGTTCACCAGGCCCTGCTCACCAACACACCCTTGGACTCTGTGTCCTCGGTTACTTCCTTTTGACCCGAATCAAGCCCTCTTTCTGTGCCCCAGAGCTTCAGGCTCTGAGGGGTCCAGGGACGTGAGCTTATCTTCTCTGTCTCTTTGGGGAGAATGAAATGAGGAGGAGCCTGAACCATGTTCAGACTCTGTGAGGCCAGGTTCTATGTTGTTCTAGTCCAGCCGTGGGCAAACTACGGCCCGCGGGCCGGATCCGGCTCGTTCGGCTGTTCTATCCGGCCCGCGGAGCCGAAAGAGCGGAGGGTTCTCTTGCTCTCCCCTCCGCTCCTTTACTTTGAATTTATATTAGTTCACACAAACACTCCATCCATGCTTTTGTTCTGGCCCTCCGGTCCAGTTTAAGAACCCATTGTGGCCCTCGAGTCAAAAAGTTTGCCCACCCCTGTTCTAGTCCAATGTGATGTGGCTTCAGCCAGGTCATCTGAGGTTTCTGACCCTCTCTCTTTCACCAGGAGAAAAAAGGCTTTAAAGAGTGTGACGAGCTAAAGAAACTTGAGAGGTTTTTATTATTAGTGTAGAAAAATACATTACTTTAAAAAATATATATCTTACTGATTTCAGAGAGGAAGGGAGAGGGAGAGAGAGAGAAACATCAACAATGAAAGAGAATCATGGATCGGCTGCCTCCTGCACGCCCCACACTGGGGATCGAGCCCACAACCTGGGTACGTGCCCTGACCGGGAATCGAACCATGACCTCCTAGTTCATAGGTCAATGCCCAACCACTGAGCCACGCGGGCCGGGCAATCCATTACCTTTTAATTGGGTCAAATGAACATCTATAATTAACTGACAGCACTTAACGAATGTGGCATTGAGTTTTATCTGGATCCTCCCCATTCGCAGAGTTCGTTATGAGTATCTGTGATGGGTCCACGGCGTAAAGGCTCTATCGCTAATGGTTTCCACCTTGTACATGTGCTGAATCGCCACGATTCTGGTTGGGGGGCACCTTCTGTCCAGCCTCAGCTGCCACTCGGCAGGTGAGCACAGCCAGCCACCAGCCCTCGCCAGGATTAGCGTCTTCCAGACCTGTTGGGCTTTGGCTGGAGAAAGAAGCCAATGACTGCGTGTGGACTGCCCGCCGCCTCCAGGGCCACCTTATGCTGGGCTGTGACATCAGCATTCCCATGATGCTAATCTCATTCGTCCCATCTTTGCCTAAACATTCTTCTATAGTGAATTCTTTTTTCTTTTTTTTTTTTCTTTTTTTGGTGAATCCCCACCTAAGGATATTTTCCCATTGATTTTTTAGGGAGAGTAGAAGAGGGGGAAAGATAGAGAGAAACTTTGACGTGAGAGAGACACATTGATTGGTTGCCTCCTGTATGAGCCCCAACCAGGGCCCGGGCTGGGGAGGAGCCTACAACCAAGATACGTGCCCTTGACCGGAATCGAACCCAGGACCCTTTGGTCTGCAGGCCGATGCTCTATCCACTGAGCCAAACCAGCTAGGGCTATAGTGAATTCTTTTTTTTTTTAAATATATATTTTATTGATTTTTTACAGAGAGGAAGGGAGAGGGATAGTTAGAAACATCGATGGGAGAGAAACATGGATCAGCTGCCTCCTGCACACCTCCCACTGGGGATGTGCCCGCAACCAAGGTACGTGCCCTTGACCAGAATCAAACCCAGGACCCTTTGGTCTGCAGGCCGACGCTCTATCCACTGAGCCAAACCAGCTAGGGCTATAGTGAATTCTTTTTTTTTTTTTTAAATATATATTTTATTGATTTTTTACAGAGAGGAAGGGAGAGGGGTAGTTAGAAACATCGATGGGAGAGAAATATGGATCAGTTGCCTCCTGCACACCTCCCACTGGGGATGTGCCTGCAACCAAGGTATGTGCCCTTGACTGGAATCGAACCTGGGACCCTCCAGTCTGCAGGCCGACGCCCTATCCACTGAGCCAAACCGGTCAGGGCTATAGTGAATTCCTGAGAGAAGAGATATAGGCAACGATTTTTGTTTTTAGGGTTACTCTGCCTAACTGGAGCCTTCTACTGAAGAAAGTCCAGCTAACTCCATGTAAATATGTTAACTGCTCAAGGACTCAGAGTAGCGGGCCACTGAGCCAGGAAGAGGTGAGTTGGCAACAGTGAAGGCACAAGAGAGATGGTGGGTTAAGAATATGGTCTCTGGCCCAGCCAGTGTGGCTCAGTGGTTGAGTGTCGACCTATGAACCAGGAAGTCAGGGTTCCATTCCTGGTCAGGGGCACATGCCCGGGGTCGTGGGCTCGATCCCCAGGAGGGGGCGTGCAGGAGGCAGCCGATCCTTGAATCTCTCTCATCATTGATGTTTCTACCTCTCTCTTCCTCTCTGAAATCAATTATAAATATATACATATATTTAAAACAATATGGCCTCTGACGGCCTGAGTTCTTACCCTGCTTTCCTGTTTTCTCACTAGGTGACCCCAGGTAGGTGACCTCACCCCTCTGAGCTTTGGCTTCTCTCTCGGTGCAGACATGGTTAAAGGAGGCCATCGATGCTGTTAGACTCTATGGCGGGAGCAAAGCCTTTGCTTCGCTCCCCAATGCACTCCAGATACCCAAGAACGTTCCCCGAGCACAGTAGGTGCCGAATTAATACTTGTGGAATGAACAGCTTCCTTCCAGAGCGACAGGAAATACCCGTCCTTCTGGAAGTTTCCTCAACGTGCTGACTTCATTCGAGTGGTCTGTTCTCTGGCTCTCTGACAGCTAAATGGCCCGGGATCGTGCGGACCCTGTCAGACGGGAACCAGAGGCACGGTTAAGTCTGAACACTCCGTGGACTTTCCGATGGTCTGAAGTGTTTATTGACTTGAGCTAAAGTAGATGCAACCATTTGAAGCTTTAACCAAGTTTGGCCTGCTTTTATTTCACTGTTTATAAAACAAGGTATTTTATAGATGTAATTTATACATCGAATAGAAGAGGGCTATTCCCAATATTATCTTTATCTTCGAGACATAAATAACAACTCCAGTAATCAAAATTTACTACAATTGTAATAGATTTTGGCAGAGTTTATGTATTGTGTGCAACGCTGACTTCCAAGGATAGAGGCCGGGATTTCTAGGCTGGCTTTGTTAAATGGAAAAACACACACACACACCTACTACTGCATTTGTAGTTTTTACTACATTCAAGAGATTAATTCTCGTAAATAAAATTGCTTAGACTGGCTTCCAATCAGAAAGTTGAAATTATCTGTGGCAATGTAACCACTAAAAACTGGTATACTATGAAAATATTTCAATAATTAATGCATGCTCCATCTAGAGTAATTGACAGGAGGTCATAAACGTAATGGGCCATCTGTGTTTGATTTGTACATGAAAATGCTTAAAGGGCCAGGCAGGTAATTCAAGCTTCCCTGGCAAGGAAGAGTGGTTCCTCTAGGTAGCAGGGCCATTTACTAGAATTTTTCCCCCTTAAAGTCTTTTCCAGATTTCTACTTGAGCTATGCAAGTCTCACTGCTTCTCATTCTATCTAATGCAACAATTCCTTTTAGAGATTTTTTTTTTTAAATCCTCACCAGAGGATATTTTTCCATTCATTTTCAGAAAGAGTAGAAGAGCAAGGGAGAGACAGAGAGAAACATGGATGAGAGAGAAGACACATCCATTGGTTGCCTCCTGCATGTGCCCTGAACAGGGTCCGGGCCGGGGAGGAGCCTACAATCAAGATACGTGCCCTTGACCGGAATCGAACCCGGGACCCTTTGGTTTGCAGGCCAATGCTCTATCCACTGAGCCAAAGCAGGTAGGGCCCTTTTAAGAGGTTTTGATGCCCTTGTGGAACCCAGCCATGTTCAACATTTACAGGTGGCTCTCCTGACCACTGCAATAGCAACGTGAACGACACTGTCTCAAATATACCAGAGGCTCCTTCTATGCTATGGCTCTATCATTCATTCTGCTGGAAGTGGCCACTCCACAAATTTACGTTGCATTTCTCTGACTCTACCAGTAAACAACCCTGATAAAAGTAATTAGTAATGAGTAGTGAGACCGTTAGGACTCTAGAAGGGGACCAGAATCCCTGTGTTTCTGGATGTACAATGGTCAGTAGACATCAGAGGAGGTTCTGAAATTTTCTGGGCGAGGAAACCAAAATGTACTTGCAGAGTGATAAGGAAAATGAGAGCTTTGAAAATGGTCAATGGCCCAGCCGGCGTGGCCCAGTGGCTGAGCGGCAACTTATGAACCAGGAGGTCACGGTTCGATTCCCGGTCAGGGCACATGCTCGGGTTGCGGGCTCGGTCCCCAGTAGGGGGCGTGCAGGAGGCAGCTGATCACTGATTCCCTCTCATCATTGATGTTTCTGTCTCTTTCTCCCTTGCCCTTCTCCTCTGAAATCAATAAAAATATATTTTAAAAAAAGAAAAAAAGGGGGAAAAAAAAAAAAAGAAAATGGTCAATGAATGTGGTCCCTCAGGGGTCCTCAAACGTTTTAAACAGGGGCCAGTTCACTGTCCCTCAGACCGTTGGAGGGCCGGACTATAGTTAAAAAAAACAACTATGAACAAATTCCTATGCGCACTGCGGGCCCGGGACGAGTCGGCTGCTAAGCAGGACAGGCAGCGGCACCCGGCGGGCCGGATACATGTCCTCGGCGGGCCGCATGTGGCCCGCGGGCCGTAGTTTGAGGACGCCTGAGGGGTAGCTGAAGAAACCCCACTTAGAGCAGGAAGAAAATGTCAGGCAGTGAAGAAATCTGCATTGTGGTCATGTGTTTTATGATTTTTTAAAATCCATTTTTATTGATTTCAGAGAGGAAGGGAGAGGGAGAGATAGAAACATCGATGAGAGAGAATCATTGATGGGCTGCCTCCTGCACGCCCCACACTGGGGATCATGCCCGCAACCCAGGCATGTGCCCTTGGCCGGGAATCGAACCCTGACCTCCTGGTTCATAGGTCGATGCTCAACCACTGAGCCACGCTGGCCGGGCTGGGTTGTTTTAAACATGACTGAGGGCCCTCAGAATGCCACGTCTGTGAGACACGCTGGCAGGGGACACAGGCCAGGCCTCTGTTTCCCCTAAGCCCGTGGTCGGCAAACTGCGGCTCGCGAGCCACATGCGGCTCTTTGGCCCCTGGAGTGTGGCTCTTCCACAAAATACCACGGCCTGGGCGAGTCTATTTGGAAGAAGTGGCGTTAGAAGAAGTTTCAGTTTAAAAAATGTGGCTCTCCAAAGACATTTCAATCGTTGTCCTGTTGATATTTGGCTCTGTGGACTAATGAGTTTGCCGACCAGTGGGCTAAGCTAACCTTATGAGGTGGACTTGCCTTCAACACACAGAACTGGTTGCTTTTCCCTCATCCCAATGATCAGAAGAATTGTTGTGTGTTTTTCTGTTCGTTCAAACGCTAGAAAAATGCTATCAGACAGCTCCCGTCTTTGCCACCCAGATGTTTAGATTTCAAAGCAAATAACAGTATGACAGGCCAGAGACGACTGAGCCATCCATCACCCGAAGGCACAGGCCGATGAGACAGCAGATTAAAGGGCTTACCCGAGGAAGACGTTTCAGCGGGTGCAGACAGCGCCCATCTGTGTTCTCCATCAGAATGGACTCTCTCCTGTTGTGTGCTGATATATCCAAGTACCGTTTACTCGTTACAGAGGAAAAGCAGAGTACACACGGCAAAACTAAGAACACCCAGAAATGCACTTGCCCTTCCGCTGGAATATATTCTTACACAGACATAAAATCGCACCCTGCTCTACATATACTTTTTAAAAATATACGTGTATTCATTTCAGAGAGGAAGGGAGAGGGAGAGAAAGAAGCATTGATGAGAGAGAAACATTGATCGGCTGCCTCCCGCACGCCCCCTACTGGGGGTCCAGCTCACAACCCAGCCATGTGCGCCCTGACTGGGAATCGAATCGGTGACCTCTTGGTTCATGGGTTGATGCTCAACCACTGAGCCACACTGGCTGGGTGACATATCATTTTTTTTAAAGTTACTTAAGAGACGGGCTTATTCACAGAACATTATCACTGAAACTGGCCATAAATGAACGGTTCTAATACTTCACTGACAGACACCATTCAAGAGGCAGGAGAGGCAGCAGTTTCAATGGACACGTGAGTTCGTAACCCTGACATTGCTTCCTAAGCTCCTGGGCACGGTGTTGCTGGTGGTAACCACAGAGGCACCCCCGTTCACCCTGATTTTCTCGGCTTACCAGGGGGGTGTCTGCTGGTTGTGCCCCTCTTAGTGCAGAGCCTCATAACCCCACGAAGCCTGCGGATGCGTCCTTTCCACCCAGCACAGCTCTCTCTGGAGCCTCGTGGGATGTGGGGGAGGTGGGTGGGTCCCAAGGGGAGGGAGCCCTTTGGACATACCTCTGCCGCCAGGCAGCCTCCGAGTGCACCCCTGTGAGGGTGCTGGTGGCCTCCCTGGGCTCTGGCGGGGCCCGGGAGCTGCTCTCGGGTTCCCTCCCTCTGTCTGCCCCGAGAAAGAAGATTCTGCGCCCCAGCTATCCCCCTTGAAGACCCGTGTCTCCCTCTGAGGGAAGGAATACCCCTCATGGTGCAGAATAGCGGCCAAGCAAACTGGCTACAAGATGTGGCTAAGGAAGCGTCAACGGAGCGGAACTCTGGGCCTCCCAGCCGCAGGCTCCGGAATCGAACAACGTGGAGTAGTAACTATCAGGGCAGTGACTGCGAGTCTGTCCTATAAACAAGGATTATGAGGTTTAAGCAGGGCTTTGCCGCACCGCAATGATGTCAGCAGCCAATGGCGAGAGCTGGGAGCCTCCCTGTCTTTCGGCTCCTCCGCTTAAAGTGACAGCAACCAGCTCCCCACTCTGCATCGATCATGAAGACACATTGATTTCCTCTCTGGAGAAACACATATTTCTTTTCTCCCGCTGGAAAGATAAATCTGACAGATTTTAATCAAATGTAGTTGTTCACAACTACAGAAATGCGTACCCTGCCCCGTAAGAAAACAAAAGTATGCCAGCAACAAGGGAAAGAGTTCTGTGGCCAAGTTCATTTGGGAAAACACTTGAATTAAGAGACACACACACACACACACACACACACACACACACACCCCCCGTCCTATCCAGTTTGGCCCAGTGGATAGAGCCTGTGGACTGAAGGGTCGTAGGTTCAAGTCCGGTCAAGGGCACCCATTTGGTTGCAAGCTTGATCCCCTTCGGGGCCCCTGTGGGAGGCAACCAATGGATGTGTCTCTCTCACATCCATGTTTCTCTCTCTCTCCCCCTCCCTCCACTCTCTCTAAAAATCAATGGGGAACATACCCTCGGGTGAGGATTAACACACACACACTCACCCTCATCCTCATGCAGCTGTGACGCCTCCGAGTTAGTTAACGTTTTTCAAGCTAGTGTGTAATGGGTTGTGACATCAGTCATTATTGGTTCCCATTAAAATTTCTGCTGAAACCGCACTGTCCAGGTTCTCTGTTTAACCCTACGAAGCTGGACTATTAGGACTTGGTCTTTACAATGAAGTCTTTCCCACGATGAAAGTCGGCTTTTAGAGGAAACACACATGATACAGAGAAATGAAGAATCTGCGATTCTCATCAAGCAGGCGCGCATGACTATGTTTGGAGCATTTATATTATTTTATACATTTATACACTGAGTAGCTCTTATTTTCCTTTTTAAAAATATTTTCGTTGATTTCAGAGAGGAAGGGAGAGGGAGAGAGAGAGAAACATCAATGATGAGAGAGAATCACTGGTCAGCTATCTCCTGCATGCCCCCCCTAATGGGGATCGAGCCCGCAACCCGGGCATGTGCCCCGACAGGAATGGAACTGTGACCTCCTGGAGCAGAGGTCAACACTCAACCACTGAGCCACACCGGTCGGGTGTGTAGTTCTTACTTTCTTCCATGTGTCTATGGACAGCCACACTGTTTATATCTGTATGTTTTTCCTTCTGAATTTAGACAGACACTCAAACAGATTAGAGAACATTTGTTGATATTAAAAAAAAGTCTTTGAAAGAGGGACTTACATCTCCTTCATTGATTTGTTCAGTTCCAGGTCTCATTATAAGCTGAGCTCATTTTAAAGGTACTTTCCTAAGTATTTCAGTTTTGGCCAGGTTTTGTCTTTTTTCTCAGTATAGATGTGACTGATGGCATTTTCATTACGATGGAGAGATTGGATGTCTTTTGTTCACACCTCGTGGCAATTTCCTGCCCAGATATCTTGGTGTAATATATTTCATTTCGGCTAATTTTCAGAGGTGAAAAAGCAAACCCACCTGCCAGTGGGAGTGTGGATATAGTTCTAATTGACCATCCATCCAATCCTGCCTTGAATGGGCCATCTTTCAATACATTTTTTTCTCTCATTGTATCCTCATAATTTTGAATGTTGTATTAAGATGTATGCTTCGAAAAGAATTGTATTTGAAAATAATCGTATTGAAAGGATGTTCATAATCCTACATAGTGATTCACAGTGTGTATGCATATGTGATGCCATTGCATTTCAATGGGCAAAAATAGAGAATTAGTTCTCTTTTAAAATGCGAGCTTAAAAATTTTCCCTTTAATGTGCTTCCACTGGCATTTCTGAGTTTGTAAAAATCACAAAAACTTATTATTTTATGATAATGTGCCCTATAAGGGCATTATTGGGTTCATTTTGACCACACTGGTTCAAGAATGTTTTCACAACTCTGATATTTGCCTTTGATGTACCATTTACATATATATATATATATATATATATATATATATATATATATATATATATATATATATATCCTATTTAACAAAAGGGTAATATGCAAATTAACCATCACTCCATCACAAAGATGGCGGCACCCAGAGCCACAAGATGGCGGCGCCCAGTCCTCTCAGCCGCGTCGGAGTCCCCCAGTCCTGTGGGGTGGACGCCGAGAGCGGGCAGTGTGAGTGGCCTGGCAGAATGCTTGCTTCATCGCCGTGGCGACGAGGCAAGTGTTCCACACCGGCCGTGGATGGGCCTCTGGGCGTGGAGAGCCACTGGGCAGCGGGTGCGGAGCGGCCAGGCCCCGCAGAGAGCTACTGACACACGGATTCGTGCACAGGGCTACTAGTATATATATATACACACATACATATATATATATATATACACACATACATATATATATATATATATATATATATACACACACACACACACACACACACACTGAGTGGCCAGATGATGATGATCTCTGAATGCATAATGATCTGGCCACTCAGTGTCTATCCTATCCTATATAATAAAAGGCTAATATGCAAATTGTCCCCTTGACCAGGAGTTCTACCAGCAGGCAGGCCAGCCAACCACCCATGTCCCCTCCCCCTGGCCAGGCTGCCTGGACCCCACCCATGCACGAATTCATGCACCGGGCCTCTAATATATATATATATATATATATATATGTGTGTGTGTGTGTGTGTGTGTGTGTGTGTGTATCTACACACACACACTGAGTGGCCAGATTATTATGTGTTCAGAGATCATAATAATCTGGCCACTCAGTGTGAGTGTGTGTGTGTGTGTATACGTATATGTGTGTGTGTGTGTGTGTATATATATATATATATATATATATATATATATATATATATAAAATATTTATTTTTCTGGATAACATTGGATGATATGAATAAGAGGAAAGATAAAGAGTGGACAAATCAGAAGACACCTCGCAAGAACAGTATTAGAAAATGCTGGCATTTAAATTGTAAGAGGAATACATTAGCTTCTTCAAGGAAAAAGTAAGACAAGGAAGCCAGTAAAAGTGGGGGAACTGGCCTGAAAAATGACGGTGTCCTCATTAAGCCTCAGACCCGTGGTTATAAATGTGTCCCAATCTCTCTGTGGTGCGGGTGTCCCTGGGAAGCTGAACCCCAAATGCAAGGCCGTTCCGACACAGGAAATATGGGATGCTTTCTTGAAAAAAATATTTGTGATGCCCCAAACTACAGACAGTAGGAGCTAGGAAGGCAAGCGCACAATAGTCTCTGAATCATGATTTATACACACCGAACGGACTATAAACTCACCGCCCTCCCTGGCCTCCCCAGAAAGTGCTGCCGGCTAGCTATAACTCCCGCACAGTATTTCCAAGCCATCTTTCCCCAAGTTTTTTCTTATTTACAAAAGAAGCAATTCATTTTGTAGGACATTTCACACTGGCAAATGGCCAACAACAATTTTGACCGGAGCTGGGTGCAAAAGGTATTGCAAACACAAAGGGAAAGGATATTTAGGAATGATGCAGACAAAAAGGAAGATTATTCATCCTTCCATAGGGCTTTTTAGAGCCGGTTCCAATTATGGACTTTTTCTGGTAGTTTCTGTTAAGTTGCGGGCCATTGAACAGGCGGAAGACTAAATAAGTTTGTGAATGCATCACACAGGAGAAGGGATTCGGCAGGACAATGGAATTTAGCTGGTTGTTTGAGGATCTCAGTATGATAATGACAGTGAACCAGGAGAAAGGAATCTCATTTGTTTTTCCACGAAGGGATTTCAAGGACTTCACCAAAAATTGAAGTCCTGTCCTAGCTGGTTTGGCTCAGTGGATAGAGCATAGGCCTGTGGACCGAAGGGTCCCAGGTTCGATTCTGATCAAGGGCACGTACTTGGTTGCAGACTCCTCCCCCACCCCGGGCCCTGGTCAGGGAGCATGCAGGAGGCAGCCAATCAATGTGTTTCTCTCACATCGGTATTTCTCTCTGTCTTTCCCTCTCTCTTCCACTCTATCTAAAAATCAATGGAAAAATATCCTCGGGTAAGGTTTAAAAAAAAAAAAGTCCTAGTTATAGGGTGAAATGTAAACATTAATTATCCCACCACAACTATGCATCTGATGGGGAAGGTACTTCGTGTCAGAAATCTTAAGCCAGTTCTTGTTTGTCTATCTGGCATGCATGGAAATGTATTTCCATAGAGTGTGCATTTTGCAACATGTAGTTAGATAACTTGATACAAAACACAGTTTAAATCAGGTGACATACTGCTAATTCATGCCCTTGGCCTCTTACGGTCCAACTGGAAGGCTATTTCTAGACATTTGAATCCTAAAAAGGATTCTTAGAAGTTTCAAAGATGCCAAGACTTTCTTGGAAAATTCCAGCTAAATTAGAAGACATTTTATTTATTTATTTCATACGTATTTTTATTGATTTCAGAGAGGAAGGGAGAGGGAGAGAAAGGGAGAAACGTCAGTGATGAGAGAGATTCACTGATCAGCTGCCTCCTGCATGTCCCACACTGGGGATTGAGCCTGAAACCTGGGCATGTGGCCTGACCGGGAATTGAACCATGACCTCTATGTTCATAGATGGACTCTCAACCATGGAGCCACACCGGCCGGGCTGAAAGACATTTTAGTTGTCAAATTATTCACAGATCTTCACAAACAACCCCACATCCCCAAAACACACTCATCCCGTGTCTTCGAGATGAAAATTTGAAAACCTCTCTATTGGGGCTGACTTTCCATTTCTGTTGGAAATGATCTTTGGAACCCTGCCCAAATTCTCTGGAGCTCCCCAAATTCTCTGGAGCTCCCTAACATCGGGAAGTCAAAGCATGGACTCTCCTTATGGTGACACTAACGTTGGACTCAGAAAAACCCGAGGCTGAGTCCCAGCTTGGCCAGAGTCTAGATCAGCCGTGGGCAAACTACGGCCCGCGGGCCGGATCCGGCTGTTTTATCCAGTTCTCTTGCTCTCCCCTCTGCTCCTTTACTTTGAATTTATATTAGTTCACACAAACACTCCATCCATGCTTTTGTTCCGGCCCTCTGGTCCAGTTTAAGAACCCATTGTGGCCCTCGAGTCAAAAAGTTTGCCCACCCCTGGTTTAGATGCTCAGTAACTGGAGACAAGTGACTAACAACACTTTTCAGCCTTAACTTTCCCACCTGGAAAATGGGCAGGACCACGCCTAACTCATAGGACTCACAGGCACTAATGCCGCTAATGCATTGAGAAGCGCCGGAATAGAACTTACTGGATCATAGCGAGCTGAGGACGGAAGGAAGTGGGAGACTGACTGGTGGCGCTGAGACTTTTTCTCTGTCACCCTATTCTTTCGTTTCTGCGCATTTGATCGGCCAGGCTCTCTACGCACATGGACGTGTGCAGATCCTTGTGACACAGCCCCTGCTCGGCTTGTTCCAGACCAGCGTCAATTTCACCCAGCATTTGGAGAAATGAAACCTTCCCTGCAAAGGAGTGACTTGGCGGGGGAAGTCTTTCCGGGTGTTCCTTAGTCAGCCGGCTCTGAGGCAATAAAGGGCGCCCCGGAGGCGGCTGTGCTGCCCACGGTCCCAGCACCCTCCCCCCCCCCCCCCCGGATTAGTCACTGGGCCGCCTCCCTGTGCAGCTTACTAACTCGGCGATAATCATGTTACCGAGATGCCGTTTAATCTGCAGTTGGCATATCTCAACTTTTCATCTTCATTAATAGAGCCATCAAAGTTGCACTGGGCTTGACGGGTGTGGGACACACGCGGGCTTCATGGGGAGGGAGGTGTCGTTTGCCTGGAGACACTCTGCTTGCCAGATGGCAGCTGTTAATCTGCCCACATCAAAGGTGCGAGGGGGCCTGAGCTCGCTGGCCCCTGGCCAAGGGGGCTGTCCCTGACCTCCCATGATGCATCGCTGCGCACCCCAGGCTAGGGGTGTTGGGCCCTGGGGCAGATAGGGCTCCCCGTGCATGTGGGCTGGGGAAGGGGTGCCTGGTGGAGGGAGGGATCGTTTTTCTGGCCCTCCTGTCCCTGAAGCCTCTAACACAGGCCGTGGAACTGAACGTCCCCCGTGGAAGGCAGCGTGGTACAATGGGAGGATGCACACCGGGAGGGAGTCAGAGAAACGTGCATGGATTCCCGACTCTGCCACTCAACCAGCTCCGTGGAACCAGGCAGATCAGTTCGTGGCTTTGAGCCTCCGATTCTCCTGTTTACGTGATGGGAGCCGGATAGCGTCACCCAAGTCTAGTCAGGACGGGGGGCCAGGTGGAGACCAATCGTGAAGTCTCTTGACCTGGTTGGCCCACTGCTGGGCACAGAGCTCAGAAAACGCTCCTCCTGGTCCCTGAGGCGGCTGGAGGGGATGGCCCCGAGGAGCTGTTTGTGGTGGAGAAGACGGTGGTGACTAGGGAGTTCATCACCAGGGAGACGGGTAATAAGAGGTCAGGAGGGCCCGGCCGGCCTGGCTCAGTGGCTGAGCGTTGACCTATGAACCAGGAGGTCACGGTTCGATTCCCGGTCAGGGCACATGCCTGGGTTGCAGGCTCGATCCCCAGTGTGGTATGTGCAGGAAGCAGCTGATCAATGATTCTCCCTCATCCTTGATGTTTCTCTCTCTCCCTCTTCCTTCCTCTCTAGATCAATAAAAATACATTAAAAAAACAGTCACGGGGAGGAGAAGGTCTAGTAAGAAGTAGTGTTGTGGGGGATTCAGGATCAGGGCATGAGGAACGCCTCTCCATTGGGTGTCCTCTCTCTCTCTCTCTCTCTCTCTCTCTCTCTCTCTCTCTCTCCCAGAAGTCAAGACTTCTTCAGAAAAATGTGAGCCTGGAATGAAGCTAAGTGCCCAACACACTCGCTTGCTCTTATCTGAACTCTCCATCGCCACAGACCCTCCCTGCCTGGGGCACTTCCCTAATTTTCCCCAGTTCTCATTTTTTGAGGCTTATTCACTGGAGAGCTGGGAGAAGGTGTGGTGCCCATTCTTGTTGAACCAGTTGAGCATTTCCGGGATCCCCAACCCTTGGGCCCTGCACATCAGCGCAGCCGCTCTTCCAGTCAATGAGACCGTTGTGTGCCACGGGTCAGAGGGACGTTACTGTGTGAGGAAGGACCACAGGGGAACTCTCGCCCTTGTCCCCGAGTCTGAGAAAAGAAATATAAGCACAGCCCACTCTGCAGTCCCCCTTGGTCAATCTGTGGACCGGAAGAGGAGTGTGGGTTTATTGGAACGGTGTGACGGTCACTGGTAAGGACCGTGATCGGCACCAAGTATAATGAGGCAGGGAAAGACACCAAAACCTTGCTCCCCTTAGAGTTGTGTCCATTTGCTAATGAATAAATGAAGAAGCACACAAACAATCTCAAAAGGAGGGTGGAACGATCTATAATCCACTTCCGTTATCAGAAGCGAAACTTGGGAGGTAGCATGAAGATAAAATTAGCAAGACACCTCTGGGCGAAGAAAGGCTCCTCTTGGTACTTCTGTTGATCACCATCCCCTTCTCCTAATACTCCTCCTCCTCTCTTCCCTTCCTCCTCCTCCTCCTCCTCTTGGTGGGCCAATCAGATGCCTTATCCCTCTGAAGGTAGTCATCAGCTCAAGGATGGGTACAAGACCCAGGCGAAGCCAATTCAAGGCTTCTCTGGGACTTTGGTGGGTGATATAAAGAAAGAAATACTGCCCTAGCCAGTTTAACCCAGTGGACAGAGCATCAGCCTGTGGACTGAAGGGTCCCACGTTCGATTCCGGTCAAGGGCATGGACCTGGGTTGCAGGTTCCCCGGCCCTGGTCAGGGGCATGAGGGAGGCAACCAATCGATGTGTCTCGCTCATCAGTGTTTCTCTCTGTCTCTCCCTCTCCCTTTCAATCTCTCTTAAAAAAAATCAATGGAAAAATATCCTTGGGTGAGGATTCAAAGGAAGAAGAATTGCTCTCCTTTCTAGATTAGCCATATGCAGTCCAGTGACAGCTGGTGAGGCGAGCCCAGGGGAGAAAAGGCCAGCGATGAGCGGAGCAGAGGGAGAGCGAGAGTGAGATGGAGAAGCCCTTGCCTGTAGCTTGCATCCCGCCCTGATCGGAGCCAGAGCTTCTGGACTCTGCACTGATGGTAAGGGATCCCGTCCTCCCCTGATGTTAGCCGGTTTGAGTTGGCTTTTTGCCATTTGTCTTAGCGGACGGCTTAGGCCTAGAGTGATGACTTGGTCTCAAAGGGTAGATAAAGCCAGAAGTTTCAGGAAAAGCTGCTTCTGTGATTCTCTGCTTACTGGACGCTTTAGAAATTTACTATTAACCGATGATGGTTGTAGATACAGAGACCATCACAGAAAGTAAATAGGAACTTAAAGAAATCTGGGCCCTGGCTGGTGTTGCTCAGTGGTTAGAGTGTTGGCCCATGAACCAAAGGGTCATGGGTTTGATTCCCGGCCAAGGGCAGGGCTTGAGCAGGAGGCAACCAATTGATGTGTCTTTATCATATCACATCGATGTTTTTTTTCTCTCTCTCTCTCTCTTTTTTTTTTTTTTTTTTTTTTTAAAGAAAAGAGCCCTAGCCCGTTTGGCTCAGTGTATAGAGCACCGGCCTGCGGACCAAAGGGTCCTGAGTTCGATTCCGGTCAAGGGCAGGTACCTAGGCTGCAGGCTCTTCCCAGACCCGGGTCCTAGTTCGGGGTCGTGCAGGAGGCAACCAATTTGTTTCTCTCACATCGCTATGTCTCTCTGTCCTTCCCTCTCTCTAAAATCTATGGAAAAATATCCCCGGGCGAGGATTAAAAAAACCAGAAATCTTGGAAAGATCAGAAAAACCACCTCGCCGTGCCGATCCCAGATCTGAGGAGACGTGCTTGGTAGTCAGGGCTCCCGCCTGGCATTTGCATAGAGAGAACTTTCGAAAGGTTACATGCCTTTTCCACTTTCCTATTTTGTGCGAAGGTTACAGGCGCTCACTGGCAACATTGCAGATGTTATTTTTGCAAACTCCAACTCCTCAGACGCGGTCGGATGGAAATTCTGAGCTACGGCAACAATAAATATGCTTTATGTCTCTGTAACATTCAAGCTGTAGTATGCCTGAGAGTCAGCGATGGTTGCTTTTGGCCTTGAACTCTGAGGCTAAAATCACACCCACCCCAACTTTTGTTTATAAGTTTCAGAGATTTTTGTCTTTGCACTTAACACAAAGTCAGATGTAGATATAATCCACGTTAAGCACTTTGGGCAAAATATCAAAAATGCCTGTTTTTTGGATAAGGGGCTAAAACACTTGTCATCAACGCAAGTCCCCTACTCAATGTCACAGTGGCTGACTTGTGTCAGCCAAGCTGTGAACTTGAGACCATGGATCCTGCCCAGGAAGTGAAGAATCAGATATGGAATCTGGGGCATCTGATCCATTTTAGTTTGGTCTGATTGTGAATTTCACATAAAGGCCCCTGTTTCTATATTCTTTATCCATCTCTTCTAAAAGGGAAGCTGTTTCTATCCTTATTGGAGGGAAATGATCTGAGGGTAGTCAACATCAAACAGAGATGACTTGATTTGGGTCTCAGTGTGTTCTGTATTGGATTCCTTTACCAAGATATTTGATATCAGGACAATTGCATGTATACATGTACATGAATTTAAAAAATATATTTTATTATTGATTTAAGAGAGGAAGGGAGAGAGAGAGAGAGACAGAAATATCAATGATGAGAGAGAATCATCGACTGGCTGCCTCCCGCAAGCCCCCCACTGGGGATCCAGCCCACAACCCAGCCATGTGCCCTTGACCGGAATCGAACCTGGGACCCTTCAGTTCGCAGGCCAACACTCTATCCACTGAGCCAAACTGGCCAGGGCTCATAGACTCTTCTTTCAGAGAGGCTTGGTCCTCTGCTTGCCCGTGGCCTCCAGAGCTTGCCTTGGGGAGGCACAGAACACGGACACTCCGTTCAGCCACACTTAGCTTCTCAACTGCTACAAACGCCAGGAAGGGGATTGGAAGCTCGGGTGGGAGCAAAACACATACGCGAACTCAGCATCCTTGCCAAACCTCTCTACCTGAAGCCCAAGTGGTTTGGGTCCGTACAAACAAGCGGATGCCGTAGAATCGCCTGGTGCGGAGTGCACCCCTGCTTTCGTCACATCCCCTGGGCCTTAACATGGAGAGCTTGCACAGTCCTCCACCCCCAAGCACTATCTCCCGGACGTTCTCCAAGCGCAGCAAGTGAAGCTCAGCGGATTAGAGCATCGTCCCGACACCCCAAGGCTGTGGGTTCAGTTCCCACCAGGACATATACAAAAACCAACCAACGAATGCACAACTAAGTGAAATAAGTTGATTGTTACTCTTCTTTCCTCCGTCTCTGAACTCAATTAAAAAAAAAAAAAAATAGAACATCAGGTGGCCCGATTTGCCCCGGAGCGGTGTACGAAGGTGCACGTATAGAGACAGCGGAGTGAGGCTGAGCTAGTTGCTCAGTAGCTTAGTCCGGGATAATCTCCCATGAAGGTGTTATCACATCTCACTTCACCGAGGGCACATGGAGGACGGTTTTTAGCCAACGATATGCTAAATACTCCTCAAGTGGAGGAGAAACTTAAGAGGCTTAACAATGGATGTGGAAATGTTATCACCAGCGACTGGGGTACAGGCTCAGGCTTTGGGAAATGAAGACAGCACAGGCGAAGCGTGCGGGCTTAGAGCGTCTAAATGTCAGCGAGTCGAGGAGAAGAAGCTGCTTAGCATAAAACCTGTACGCGCATCCTCTGCTTTTTGGGCTGAATCCGACGAGGACCGAGGCACAGGTGCACATGGCCAGCGGCACAGCGCGAGGCAGAGCTACCCGAAGCGGGAGAGGCCAGCACTGGAGGGCGAGAAATTGCTTCATTCTTTGCACATGGACAACGGACGCCAGGCCACTTCTGGGATCAGAACCCGGCCCTGCCTCCATCGTGAAGGGGAGCCATTTAAAAAATATAGATTTTTATTGATGTCAGAGAGGAAGGGAGAGGGAGAGAGATAGAAACATCAAGGATGAATCACTGATGGGCTGCCTCCTGCACGCCCCACACTGGGGATCCAGCCCACAACCCGGGTATGTGCCCCGACCGGGAATTGAACTGTGACCTCCTGGTTCATAGGCCGACACTCAGCCACTGAGCCACGCTGGCCGGGCAAAGGGAGCCACTTCTCAAGGAGAAAAGCTCTGCTGCCTTATATCTAGTCACGTAAACAGAGCCGCCGCTCCCCTCCGAACACGGCATCGATGTCCAAACCTGGCAGGAAGGTGGCCCGATTCTTCCTCAGCACATCTGCTGCGTTCAGACGCCAGGCAGTGGACCGCTTCCCCTCCGGCCCCCACGGTGAGCCGCATGCCAAGGCCCGATGTGAACGGTGCTGAATGTTCTCCAGCGTGTCAATCACCCGGCGGCTGCCAGGGCAAGAGGAACGACCCTCCTGGCACCATTTCCGTTCTCCCTGGCACCCAGCTCGCTGTGGCCATCCTGCGGAGGCCCTCCACACTGGGCGAGGGGCAGCGAGTGCAGGGGACAGGCCCCCACAGATCTCAGGATGCCCGCTGGGTGGCCACACGTCACCCACTAACACATGACGGTCCTTTCCCTGCGTCTGGACACGGGCGCCCCTTCATCTATGGGGAGGCTGGGAGTCTTGCCATCACTGACATGCTTGTCTTGCTCAAACACTGGCGAAGGGGTACCATCCCCATGTTCATGGGGACCTGGATGCCGCTGGAGATAGGATGGATGACTCTCTGCTCTGGAAACTGGTGGCCTGGAGCTTTAAGACGGATCATTTGGAGTCAATTGTCACGGCTGGTGCTTTCTGGATTCCTGCAACTGACGTGCTCCTGGTTAGAAACACCAGTTCCGCCCCCCGGCGTGGCTCAGTAGTTGAAGAGCAACCTCTAAACTAGGACAGTGGTCGGCAAACTCCTTAGTTAACAGAGCCAAATATCAACAGTACAACGACTGAAATTTCTTTGGAGAGCCAAATTTTTTAAACTGAAACTTCTTCTAACGCCACTTCTTCAAAATAGACTCGCCCAGGCCGTGGTATTTTGTGGAAGAGCCACACTCAAGGGGCCAAAGAGCCGCATGTGGCTCGCGAGCCGCAGTTTGCCGACCACTGAACTAGGAGGTTCCAGGCTGGATTCCCAGTCAGGGCACACGCAGTGCTCCATCCCCAGGCGGAGGCAGCCAATCCATGATTCTCTCTCATCACTGATGTCTCTCTCTCTCCCCACCTCCCTTCCTCTCTGAAATCAATTAAAAGAAGAAGAAAAGCAAGAAAAGAAAAGAAACACGAATTCCATTACCCTTATCTCAACATCCCCAACCGTCAATGTTGTTCTTGCTCGTCAAATTAGCCGCTTCCTCTCGTTTCAGATCCACTGACAGTCCGGGGTGGTTTGAGCTGAGTGGGTTGGACAGGGGGAAATGGGCGATTTCCTCTGCCTCTCGTGGAGTTAATCTCTCACCCAGATTCTTCTAAAGCTTCTCTTTCAACAGCCGTCTCTGCTCCTGGCTCACAGCAGCCCCGTAAAGAACCTGCTTCTCCTGAACAATGCTGCGAGTCTGAGTCTGCGTGACAGATGGCTTCCTGGTCGTGAAGAAGACACTTAAGCGCTTACATCTCTTTCAACCATTTATCCCAGTTGGCGGGAGAGGGTCTATTTCCCCTGAGCGTGTGGGGCGAGCCAGTGCGGTGCGTACCGACAGCCATCTCTGGCATCTCTTCAGGTGGTGGGTGGGAAGAAGGGCCTCGGAATAATGCTCCAGCCACAAACACTCTTGTCCTATGTCCATCATTTGACAATCGGGGTCTTCCCTCTTGTCTGCACACATTTCCTCTGTTCTTTAAAGTCCCTTTTGGGTCTGATGAGAGAATAGACTTTCTCACCATGGATCTCTGGATATTTGTTTAGTCTACCCTGGATCTTTTATTTTTATTTTTTAAATATATTTTATTGATTTTTTACAGAGAGGAAGGGAGAGGGATAGAGAGTTTGAAACAACAGTGAGGGAGAAACATCCATCAGCCTCCCGCACGTCCCCTCTTGGGGATCGAGCCCGCAACCAAGGTACATGCCCCTGACCAGAATCAACCCCTTCTTTAGTCCGCGGGCCAATGCTCTATCCACTGAGCCAAACCGGTTAGGGCTGGCTCTTTTTTTAAGTATGTTTTTATTGATTTCAGAGAGAGAGGCATGGACAGGAAGAGATAGAAACATCGATGAGAGAGAAGCATCATAGATCGGCTGCCTCCTAACTGGGGATTGAGCCTGCATCCCAGGCACGTGCCCTGACTGGGAATTGAACTGTGACCTCCTAGTTCATGGGTCGACGCTCAACCACTGAGCCATACCGGCCTGGCAGGTCCACCCTAGGGGTTTTTTTTAAATATATTTTTATTGATTTCAGAGAGGAAGGGAGAGGGGGAGAGAAAGAAACATGAATGATGAGAGAGAATCATTGATTGGCTGCCTCCTGCACGCCCCACATGGGATCGAGCCCCCAACCTGGGCATGTGCCCTGACTGGGAATTGAACTGTGACCTCCTGGTTCATAGGCCAACGCTCAACCGCTGAGCCACACAGGTCGGGCACGCCCACCCTAGTTCTCAATCTTTGCATTCCTTTGTTTTACACCACCCCCCAACCCCTGCCCACCAAATAGTTACTTGGGTTGCTCAGATGGCCAAGCTGGCCCTGACTCTAGAAGCATCCACAGCTTGTTCTATCCCAGTCCCACCCCCTCCCCGCCAGGTAAAACATTTGTTCCAGAAACAGGTTTTGTTGAGCACATCCTAGCTGCTAAAATGATGTTGGTGTGGCTGTCTGACCACAAGCAAGCATTTGCCCCCATTTTCACCAAGGGCCCCTCTCCTTTCCCCCAGCAAAAACAGAGCTAAACCAGCACATGCCTTTTCCTTCTAGAAGGCGCTCCTTGTCTTCCTGACCCGCAGGAAGGCGCCTGCCTGCCCGCCTTCGCTACCCAAGGGGGGAACACTGCACCCTTTGCCATCTGCACTCAGCCCACAGAGGCTCAAAGGGGCTCTAACACCTTTGCGCAGCGTGGAGAGTTTAATCATCTTGTGACAGCTTCTCCGACTGGCGGGTCTTCAGGGAACAGACCTGCTTCTTCCGGGGGAGCCCCTCATCAGGGTGAGGCCTGCCCCGCTCCTGCGTTCCGAGTGCGGGACGAGAGTCCAGAATCCAGACGCTGGACCTTCCAGGAACGTGGAGCCGTCCCAAGTCTAAAGAGGAATCACCGTCGCTCAGAAAACTTCTAGCAGCTTCTTTCTGTGGTGCGTGACCGGGAGACCCATCTCAGCAGAGCGTGATGAGGAAATTCATGCCCGCCACGAACCAGCAGCTGCGTGCGGACGGCCGCAGTGGCTAACTTCTGAGAGATGCTACAGAAAGGTACTTCCTTCAAGCCAAAGCGTCCCCTTCGCGCTTTAATATCCCTGCGTCTCCTGCTGGCCCCCGAGGGGTACCTCGTGCCTCTGATGGGATGGGGAACCAGGACCCGGGTTAGTTATGGCTCCTATTAAGGAGGCCGGCTGGACGTGTGGACAATCTGTCCATAGCTATTCCTGGTGGGCCCCTCTGTGGGAAGGCGTATTTGAACAGAAGACAGAGAGGCCGGCCTGGGCCTTGTGACAGGTGCCCAGGATGAAGTGTGTGGTGAAGCAGATCGCCTTATTGGCAAAGAAATGAAAGGCCTGGGGGAGATGGAAGGGGCGCTGTCCCCGAGGGCTTTCCTGTCTCCTGGTGGAGTATGACAGTGAACCTGGGGAAGGGCCGTGGGCAGGCGAGAGCCGAGAATTCAGCGAGTAATTCCAACTTCTGCCTGTCTGTGAGACTCAGAGCGGGGAGTCACCAAGCTCTGGAGGGTTGGGGGGAGAAGGTGGGGTGGGGAGGGGGAGCCGGGTCGGGACTGGGTGATGTAAATGAGGCCACCTGAGAGCCAGTGACTCCTCCCACGTGACACCGAAGGTGTTTCCTGGACCTGCTCAAAAGATGCTGGTTCTCTAGCCTCCCATTTCAGTTCAGTCCAAGAAATACTTCTGGGGCCCGAGCTGGTGTGGCTCAGTGGATACAGCGCCGGCCTGTGGACTGAAGGGTCCCGGGTTTGATTCCGGTCAAGGGCACATGCCTGGATTATGGGCTCGATCCCCAGTAGGGCGCGTGCAGGAGGCAGCCGATCAATGATTCTCTCTCATCATGGATGTTTCTATCTCCTCCCTCTTCCTTCTTCTCTGAAATCAATAAAAACATTTTCTTAAAAAATAAATACTTCTAGGGGGCCTTCCATGCGCCAGGCACCATGCTGGGCATTGGTGATCACTGCCGAACACCACAAGGTCCCTGGGCCGAGCCTCACTCCAGTCACCCACGTCTCTGTCTTCCTTCTCCTGGGTCCCTCCACCTTGGGAGGACATGGGACCTTGGGGGTCAACTAGCTGCGGGGTGGCCTGGGCTGGGTTAATGCACTTCTCCGAGGCTCCTTCTCCTCATCTGGAAAAAGGGGCGTCAGACTCCTGCCTCATAGAGTTGACCGCATCTTTTTTTAAAAAATACATTTTTATTGATTTCAGAGAGGAAGGGAGGGGGGGGGAGAGAGAGAAACATCCATGATGAGAGAGAATCATGGATCGGCTGCCTCCTGCACGCCCCACACTGGGGATCGAGCTGCAACCCGGGCATGTGCCCTGACCGGGAGTTGAACTGTGACCTCCTGGTTCAGAGGTCAGCTCTCAATCACTGAGCCACGCCGGCCGGGCCGCAACGGCATCTTTGTGCTTGCCAAGAAGGCTAGAGCAGGAACACTAAAGGGGGAAGCGGCGGCCACCCCGTTTAGCCGTTACCCCGTAAGGACTGCTGCTTGGGGCATCCGTATCACCGCCACGGAGCTGATCTGCCATTAGGTTACATGCTCCCCACGTCCCCAGGCGCTGGAAACTTCTGTCAAATATGGTCATCGGAGAGCTGGGCCCGGGGCAGGTGAGTTCCAGAAGGCCACTCTCCTCCAGGCAGGAGTGGCCGGCACCAGGGTTTGGTGTGGCAGGAGCAGCAGCTGGATTTTAGCTGCCCCGTCCCCTGGGCACCGCTGTGCTGGGTTCAGCCTACACATCTGTCCGCGGTAGCCTTCATGCCGTGCTGGGCCCGACGTACACGCTCAGCAGATGTTTCAAACTCAACTTATTCCCGTCACTGTTGTGCCCGGAATGAGGGCATTGTATTTTCAGAGAGAACGTTAGTCCTTGAAAAGACTTAATGGATGACATGCGGTCACCACAGGAGTATTCGCTTGTCTTCTTGAAATGTTTCTTCCCTGGAGTTAATCATAGAAAAGAACACAGTGTTTCTTTCATTCCTTCTGAGTTTGCTGGACACAAACCCTAAAGGTGTCTTCTTTCTTTTCCTTTCCTTTCCTTCCTTCCTCCCTTCCTTTTTTTTTTTTTTTTAATATATTTCATTGATTTTTTTTACAGAGAGGAAGAGAGAGGGATAGAGAGTTAGAAACATCGATGAGAGAGAAACATCGATCAGCTGCCTCCTGCACACCCTCCATTGGGGATGTGCCCGCAACCAAGGTACATGCCCTTGACCGGAATCGAACCCGGGACCCCTCAGTCCGCAGGCCGACGCTCTATCCACTGAGCCAAACCGGTTTCGGCTTTTTTTTTTTTTTTAAATATTTTTATTGATTTCGGAGAGGAAGGGAGAGGGGGAGAGAGAGAGAGGGAGGGAAACATCAATGATGAGAGAGAATCATGGATCGGCTGCCTCCTGCACGCCCCCCACTGGGGATAGAGCCCGCAACCCGGGCATGTGCCCTGACTGGGAATCGAACCCTGAACTCCTGGTTCATGGGTCGATGCTCAACCACTGAGCCACACTGGCGGGGGACTTCCTCATTCTTCCTTTCCTTCCTCCTTTCTTCTCTTGGTGACCAGAAGACCCATACACTGCAGGGAATCAGCAGCCGCGTGGGTGAGGAGAAAACCAGAGAAAAGGAGGCGACACAAACTATTAAAGCGGAGTATGTGCGCTCCACACGCACGGGCCTCCTCGACGTGGGTCTGGGGAGGACAGAGGGACACTGAGAACCGTGTGCAGGGAAAGTTAGCTGTGACAGAACAGTCCTGGGTGTAACTATTTTTCCCTTCGGTGGTGCAGACGCTGAAAGTAACACTTAACTGATGGAAGGTGAGCGCCCTTCCTTTTCTTCTTCTGTCCCAGGTTGTGAAGAGCAATTTGAAGAACTCCGATCTTCCTCGCTTTCCATTTCCCCCTGGACCTATGGGGCGCTGGTCATGACTCCCCACAAGGGGGGTCCTCTTGAAATGCAAAGCCCCGGTGGCCAATGCTTTCTCTATGGGGCGGAAAATGCAAGTGTCCCTAGAAGGAAGAATGCAGGACCGAGGTGGGTTTTTTGGGGTGAAAGACGGGATAAAACGGAACTGAAAGAAGGCACTGCTCTGTTTGTGGGGCAGCTGCCTTTAGTGAGAGCCTAAGGATGAAAGCGCGTCGCTTGTAGATGTCTATCGCTTAGGCGGGCTTGAGTATCAAAGGAGAAAGGATTTCCAGTTTGAATCTGGAGGTGCAGGCGCGGCGGAGGGGGGAGCAAACGGGGTTCACCCACAGGAGCAGTCCATGGCTTCATCGTCGCTTCGTGGGGGATTTGGTTCCCCGGCTCCTTTATTTCCCTTTGAATTTGCATTAAATTCGTCGCGTGCTCTCCAGGGAGAGAGGCTCTCTCCAGGGTTTAATCGAGGCTGTGAGATGCGATGAAGAAAGGAGGCGGGATTTAGGAATTCACCGTGGCTCCACTGAACGGAACACCGGCTCATCTCAATGTGCCCTGCTCCGCCAGGAACTGCGCAGTCTCCAAGGCCTTTATTAACTTGATCTTGGGGAATAGTGTTTTAATTTTTTCCCGTAATCATCATGCAAATGGATCATGATAATCTCTGGGAAGGAAAAGAAGTGAACCAATGGCTTCATTAACTCCAATGCCAGGAGGACCCGCGTTCCTGAGAGCGGGTGCCCTCACCCCACAGGGGCCCGGGCCTTCTTTGTGAGTGTCCCGGGTGGGAGCATGGCTTGCTGCTCGCCTGGGCTGTTCAATTGCCTCATGCATCATACTCCCTTACAAAACAACGGGAGAACAATCCGCAAGGTCTCAACCTCACAAAGGGATTGCGCCTTCGGCCAGATTCCCACCAGGATCTCCAAGTCTTGCGATGCATCCTGACTTCATTTCACAGCCATCGGGGCCTCCAATCGCTAAACTCTGGATCGTAAGCCGAGCCTGTCGGTGTGAAAATGTCCATGCAGCTCAGATACATACTTCTGAGTGCTGTTCTGCTGATTTAGGGGTGCTTTGGAAGAGTGTGTTTTAATTTCAATTTAACGGGGAGAATGGCAGAGACAAATAGATCTGTCCCAAATACACTTAGCAATGGATCTGTGAGTTGGTTATTAATTTCCTGTAAGTGGTTCTTCTCCTTATTTTTATCAATTGCACCATGCAGGAGAAAGCAGAATCAAATGTCACTGATTGCCTGCTGTGTGCCAAGCAAGGTGTTAAATGCTTTTGAGGGCTGCCTCCTGTATCCTCATGCTTCAGACGAGGAAAAGGGGTGAAAGAGGCGATACTGCTTGTCCAGCTAGAAGGCGGCAGAGTCATTTACAGATCTGCCTCATCGTTAAAAAATGATCAGCGCAACTGGCGAGGCTCAGTGGTTGAGCGTCGACCTATGAACCAGGAGGCCACGGTTCGATTCCCGGTCAGGGCACATGCCCGGGTTGCGAGCTCGATCCCCAGTGTGGGGCATGCAGGAGGAAGCCGATCAATGATTCTCTCTCATCACTGATGTTTCTATCTTTCTTTTCTTCTCCCTCCCTCTCTGAAATCAACAAAAATATATTTAAAAAAAAAAAAGACTGGATACAACTCTTTGAAAATGAACTTCTTCAGAGCTACATAGAGCTAGAGTGTTTCTCAGCAGACCCTGCCCTAAGCAACTCCAAGAACTCTTGAAGCCATTGACTACCCTAACCCTAACCCTGCCCCTCCCCTGCCCCCCGTGAGGGCAGTCACTCAATGGGTGTCCACCACCACGCCTGGTGTCCATCTTCCCCTGAGTAACTCTACTCGCAGCTGCAAGTTCTCTCTCTTCCTCTTTGGGGGAAGACCGTCCCCTTCTAGGGCGGTAACAGATGGAGGAGGTACGCAGGAAGCTGGGAGTGGGGAGGAATAACCAAGTTGCTAGATGGACTAGCTGATCTAATCTCGCCTCTCAAGACAGAGCAGGCCCCCACACACAACAACTCCCTTTGGACAAATCCCTGTATCTCAGCTGCCATGAGGGATGGATTACATATTTTTCAAAGTCCCTTTGACTTCTCTCCAGAGATTTTATAATAAATATGCACTGAGACCTGCTATCTGTAAGGTATCAGATTCAATACAGTGAAATGGGTCTTCAGTCCACACTGGTTGAGTGTCTGCTGCATGCTGGGGATTGGGCTGCATGCTCCAGATAGAAAGCTAAAAGGGCCTAGTGATCCTGTAGGGAAGGGAGACGTAGGAACAGATGTGGGCACGTGAGGAAGATGATCCAAGGCAGAGCAAGCAGAAGGAGCAACTGAGGAAGGCGTCCGAGAGCTGGGTCTTGCAGTTATTAGCGAGAGTTCTTCCGAGTGAAGGTTGGGGAGAGTACATTCTATATGGAAGCAGGTTCACATTGAACTTGACCAAACGAGTATGTTATTGCCTTGGCGATAGCCATAGACATGCAATTGGTTTAGGAAGGTGGTGTTCAACGGAGGAGAGTTGGCCCTACAGGTTCGTTATCTGGTAGAATGGTATTTTCTCAAACTGTGCTTCAAAGGACACTAGTTCCTCGAGACCTTCACTGACTGGTATTGTCTGGGAAAGCAGGGGGTTTTCAGAGCAAATGACACGTGGAGAACGCTGGGTTAGGCTGTTACAGGGGATTCTTTCTTGCAGGAGTTCTCAGAGCCTCAGTACGCTACTCGGTGTTATACATTCCCAAGAGCTTGCCCTGAACCCATGTGTCCTTCCCTTTGCACAGTTCTTAAAGGGTCCATGGACCTCACCCTGGAAGACACTGCTAGAGGGTAGAGGCAGCTGCCAGCAGCCTTTAAGAAGCGCCTGGTTTCCATTTCAGAAGGAAACTTTGGGGAGCTGGGACGAAGAATGCCGGTGGGAAGAGACTGGACATGACCAGGTTGCTAATTCTTCTGGGCAAAGGAAGTAAGGATCAAAAAGGAGACACTGAACATAGAAAGGAAGGCATGGAATGGAAAGATACTTAGCAGGGAGAATGGACACTCCATGACCGTATGGAGGAGGAATGTGGAAAACGATTTGAGGGCAATTTCTTTGTTTCCGGTTGGGAAACTTGGACAGTGAAGAGAAATGTTGGGTAGAAGATGAGAAATTTAATGTAACTGGGGACGTGATATAATTGAAGTACCTGTAAGACTTATGGATACAGCTGGTCCTCTCAGACAGCATTTGGGATACAGTGTCTTAGGGGGCGTTGGAATTATTACTAAGTATTGCTTGACCATAAATGTATGCTAGATATGCAGGTTATAGAGAGCTGTGTTTAATAGAAAGCTGAAAACAAGCCATCTATTAACTATATTTATAGAGATACTAATATGTGCCTAGCACAGCCACAGAGCCTAAGGAAAAAGCAAGCCAATCTATATAAAGGAACAGCTACCACCTTTGCTCAAGGAGCCTATTATCTTAAGATTACAAATACATTACAGGGGTCGCATTACCTATGTTCAGATTCTACTTGCTAGATGACCTTGGGCAAGCTATACAATTTTTTAAAACTTGGGCTTTCTCACTTGTAAAATATCATTGGTAGAATAACAACTCATTAAGAAATTGTGAGGATTAACTAGGGTTAAACAAAAATGTATTTACTGTATTTTGAAGGTATAAAATAAATTTCCTTAGGAAATAATGTATGCATTGTAATCTATTTAATAAATTTTACCATTACTTTATTTGATTTCCAGTTAATACAAAATAATAACCTATTTGAATTGCAAAAAATCAAGCTGGTTTGAATTAAAAAAGTGTGAAAACATTCTTTGGTTGGCAAAATATGTAACACTTTCATCAATTAAAAATAGGTAAAATGTGTTAAAAATAATGAAAAGTTCATACTTTAATTGAACTGGCTTTTTCATGAGCTTATATTTTTATGAAGCTTAATGAAAGAAAAACTGAAATGGCCCATTATGAAATCTGCGTTAATTGTTATTATTCCCATAAAATTCCCATGATTACAGAAAGTTTTGCAATTATGCCAACTAAAAATGTACAGTGCCTCCCTTTCATTTTCTCTGGATTTATTTTTGGTAAGAAAGACCAATATTCACCTTGGCAAACAGAGCATTTGCTAAATTGAAAACTTCCTTTAAACACACCCGAAGCTTTGGACATCAAGACTGCCAAAACTGCAGGGTGTTTTTGACCATCTGACAAAACTTCCTTTGTTCTTCGTGGCGTTGTCAAGGGTAAGACTGTTTCTCCACCAACTGTTACTCCAATGCTATCATAATCTTAACTATCGTTGTGCTAGAAGGCATGGCAATATTAATTAAAAATATAGTCTAATTATTTACCCTCGTTGGTTTCTACAAACCTCTACAGTATAATCAGCGGACTCCCTAAGGGGTTTCCCGGTATTTTGGAGTGAAATAAGAAGGTCTGTTACTGACTTACTCTTGCCTTGGGAGTGTAATTAAGTGTAACCTACAATTCACCTTGAGGTCATAAGATCAAATGTAACTTATCTGGGCAATGTCCTAAGTATGTGTTGATGTTGACTGATTGCTGTTGGGGCGGAACCTTTAATTGACCTCCAGGCATCTCAGAGAACATTCTGGGGGCTTCTGGAGACAGAGGATGGCCAAATTGGTCATTGTTTTAGACAGTCCTCTAGACAAAGGGCCATAGACCAGACCCCAGCGGGCTCAGCTGCCGGAAGGAAGGTGTTCCGTGAGGGCCTCTCCCACTTGGGGCTGCAGGCTAGTCTAGTCACGGAGCAGTAAATACTTCCTAGCTGTCAGAGGTGTGGTGTGAAGACTCCTGGGCGTGCCTGGGGCTGAATGATCCGGAAGGCTGGCCTCAGGAGGATGTTTCCAGGCTCAGCCAGGGCAGATCTGTCTTTACATCTTTATACCTTTGGGCGTAGGTGGCGTTTTTTTTAATAAGGGAGAATTTCTCCCAGAAGGAGGTGCGGAAGGCCCGCTGGCCTCCTCCACGAAGAGAAGGGCAGCAGCCAGCCTGCCTTCATGGCCTACAATGTCCAGGTGTCACCCCACCGCCACCCTGACAATTCCACTCAGTGACGATGGCCCTTCTCGGTCTGAACCATGCAATTGGCCGGACTCAGGAAGAAGCCAACAGCCCCAGCCAACTCACAAAACGGCAAAAGACTCTGGGGCCTGGGAAACAGCGGTAAAAGGAAGATCAGATTTGGGTCTAGATAGTGAAGCTCATTAGAGCTCAGGGTGGCTGAGCTGTGCCTTCACTGAGAGATACTGCGAAGATAAGGAGGAAAAGGCAGTGCAGGCTAGATGTGGAAGGTTGTCAATAGCTCAGGTATCCTGGGAGCACACAATTGGCGGAGTGAACCTACATAAGCGATTCAAGGGGGATGTCTCATTTCCTCCAGAGTCGGGGCAGAGGGGGGCGGTGGGGGGAGGAAGAGGGGGGCAGGAATTTGCTATGACTTCCATGATTGAACTCAACCTGAAATTTTGGCTGAGGAAAGTTAAGAATTCAGAGTAGAAATGGACTCACTTGTTTTTTTTGTGTTTTTTTTAAAATGTATATTTTCTTGATTTCAGAGAGGAAGGGAGAGGGAGAGATAGAAATATCAATGATGAGAGAGAACTATGGATCGACTGCCTCCTGCATGCCCCACACTAGGGATCGAGCCTGCAACCCAGCCATGTGCCCTGACCTGGAATTGAACCGTGACCTCCTGGTTCAGAGGTTGGTGTTCAACCACTGAGCCACCGTAGCCTGGCCTAGCCTAACTTGGTTTCTTTCAATAGATATTAGCAGCCTAGAAGGTAAATGAAGATATGCTAAGGGTTTGCATGACAAACACAATAGACAACTGCCCCCCCTCACCCCCCAAGCCCAGGGGTGCTCTGTGAATAGGAAAAAGGAGAAAGCAACCAGGCATTGGAATGTTGGGGTTTTTGCCTGCTGAGAAGTGATGAATAGGATCCTTGCCAGCTGTAGGCTCTGGCCCACAGAAGCCTGAGAGGCCATATGAGATAGAAACTCAAACAGTTACGCGTGCACAGAAGGGTTCTATCTTATAATGTGTTAATCTTGACGTTGGGAATTGGGCTGGAAGCTGGTTGTACCCACTAGAAAGCATTCCAAAATGCACATCTGCTCCAGTCGCTCAGCTGTCCATCCATCCATGCACCCATCCACCCATCCATCCACCCATTCAACATTTATGGAGGTCCTACTATGTGCTGGACGGGCACTGGAATCAGCAAAAAGAGATGTATCCCTGACTTCATGGACCTTGCAGTCCAATGAAGTGGCCTGGGAGGGAGGCACTTGCTGTCCCACGGGAAATGAGGGCAAAGGGGGGGACAATGAAGCGTGCAGGAGAGGTGGCCACGCCAGGTCACACAGGCCCTTGTAGGACAGGGACAGTGTTTTCCTTTTAATACGAAGAGAAATGAGGAGCCATGCAGTGGCTTTAGGGAGTCAGCATCCTCACGGGGTATCTAGATGCCCCAATTCTCCCTGCTGCCCGTAGCAGCCACTGTAGATGCCCCCATTCTCCCTATGGCCCGTAGCAGCCTCTGTAGATGCCCCGATTCTCCCTGCTGCCCGGAGCAGCCTCTGTAGATGCCCCGATTCTCCCTATGGCCCGTAGCAGCCTCTGTAGATGCCCCGATTCTCCCTACTGCCCGTAGCAGCCTCTGTAGATGCCCCCATTCTCCCTATGGCCCGTAGCAGCCTCTGTAGATGCCCCGATTCTCCCTGCTGCCCGGAGCAGCCTCTGTAGATGCCCCGATTCTCCCTGCTGCCCGGAGCAGCCTCTGTAGATGCCCCAATTCTCCCTGCTGCCCGGAGCAGCCTCTGTAGATGCCCCGATTCTCCCTGCTGCCCGGAGCAGCCTCTGAAAATTCATGAGGGCACAAGAGCTGCTGTGAGGGAAACTGGAGAAATGGAAATGGATGAAGAGGCTCCTTTTTCCAGTTGAGTTTGGACCCTCACGACCTTCCAGCTAGTGCTCAGGGGTTGCCTGGGGCCAGAGGCTGCCCTCTCTGATCATGCCATGTCTGTGCCCGGAAGCCTTCGCCAGCTCCCAGGGGCTGTGACTACAGAGCTGCTGAACGGGACAACCGGGCCCTCATGGGATCCCCGTCACTATTTCCGGAGCTGTTACCCATGATTTTTGCACAACGGCACTTCCCAAACTGGTTCTACAGAAGGCCAGTTTCCTGAGACGTTATCAGATGCACTGTTAAAAAAACCACTACCAGAAAATGAACAAACTAAGTAAGAACAACAACAAAAAAGAAAACCAAGAGTATGGAGGTACAAGGTCTATTAGTCAAATAAATTGGTCCAACAAACCCAGCGTATACTAACATTATCATTACTATTAGGGTCACTTCTGTTATTACTGCTACAGAAAATCTCCCCTTCCCCCCCCCCTTTTTTTAATATATTTTATTGATTTTTTACAGAGAGGAAGGGAGAAGGATAGAGAGTTAGAAACATCGATGGGAGAGAAACATCGATCAGCTGCCTCCTGCACACCCCCTACTGGGGATGTGCCTGCAACCAAGGTACATGCCCTTGACCGGAATCGAACCTGGGACCCTTGAGTCCGCAGGCTGACACTCTATCCACTGAGCCAAACCAGCTGGGCCCCCCCACTTTTTTTCTTTTTATCATGACTGTACATGTCCAGTACTCCAGGACATCTACACTTTGGAATATTCGGGCTGCCTTCTCCTTTGCAAGCCAGGAACAGAGGCTCTGCTTCCCAGAGATGGAGGGCCCGTAAGAGCCATACTGTCTGGATTTTCTGGTCCACCCAGATTTTCCTTGTACATTCCATCAGCAAACAGGACTTAGCTCAGGGCCTCTGATTTCTGTTTCCACGTGAACGCCGTGTTGTTTGAAGAGGTGCTTGGTTCCTCACCCGTGGCTGACTGGCCTGCCTGGTCTGGGTGGCCTGGACATCCGGGAACATACGACCCAAGGAACTAAGTGATCCAAGGAACTAAGGACTAAAGGAAGAGTCAGCAAAGGAGGAGCCACAGATCCCTGGAGCCGGGAATGGCCTGGTGATTGAGATGAGGGCCCTGCAGTCCAACCCCCTGGCTTGAGTCCGGACTCCGCTGCTCAGACGTCCGTGACCTTGTGCACGTTACCGAGCCTTGCCTCGCGGTGCTGTTGGGAGGGATGAGATGCAGTGCCGTATTTAAGATCTTCAGCACAGCGCTCTGTGACGCTCCGTGAATGACAAATGTGGAAAGATGGGAGGGTCGCTGAGCTCAGAAGCACAGGTGGATGGAGCTGGAGAGGGGGGGCATCCCTTGCAGAAGTTCACTGGGAAGCAGGCCTCAGCTAGCTGCCTGCCTGGGATCTGCTGTAACCCTACACAGCCCCAAGCCCGCATGCCCTCGGGGAACGCAATAAAAGGTGTTTCCCTCCCTCCAGGACCTGCTGGGCTCAACTGATACAATTTAGAGGCTCAAATTCCAGAGCGTCATTGTTTGTTCTCCTTACAAGTCAGCCCAGCTCAGAACACCTGTGGGCCAGTTCTTTTGATGCACTAAAGCCTGTCTTTTATTAAGCTCTTTGCAAGTAGTCAAAATAAGACCAAGAGTCCATGTGTCGCATAACGAGCACGTGGGCATGAGACAAACCAGCGTGAGGACTGCACGGTGAGCGGGTGGAACGGCAAGTGACTGTCGGCTGGGGCCCTGGAGAATTCCGTGCTGAACGCCACCAGAGTGACATATACAATCAAATGAACTATTTCATATACATACACAGAAACTTGCCTACACACACATAAAACCCCCTATTAGTCGGACTTGACGTTGAGCCGTGTTGAATCGATAAAAAATGATTTAGGGCGGATGGTTTTCAGCAGCTGGCTGAGCTCTGTCTTCCATAAAGAAGTTAAAATTAATTTTAATATGTTGATGGTGCTTATTGATGATAATATTCATAATAAATATCCATCGGAAAAAGTCGCTGGCATATCCATGTGACGGAGAGGTCAAGGATGTTAATGACAATCACAACTACGGAATGCAATTCAGTCAATTACTTTAATTAAATCTAAAACTATTTTATGTCTTCTCATTTACAGAGTAAACTGATAGTGGGGAAAAGAGCAGCTTCTTTATCTGGCGCATTTTAGAGTCCAAAGATGTGGCCTCAAACGGTGTTTTAGCAGTTGTAGCTTTTATTTTTAAAAAAATATATTTTTATTGATTTCAGAGAGGAAGGGGGAGAGACAGATAGAAACATCAACGATAAGAGAGAATCACTGATCAACTGCCTCCTGGACCCCTCCTACCGGGGATCAAGCCTGCAACTGGGGCATGTGCCCTGACCGGGAATCGAACGGTAACCTCCTGGTTCAAGGTTGATGCTCAACTACTGAACTAGGCCGCCGGGGCTCATTCGTAGCTTTAATATCCTTGCGGAACATTTAAGGTAATGATGGGTCTTATGAGTTAGACTGCCACTTCCATACGGGAGAAAAGGTAGAGATTTCCTTTTCGGCGCAGTTTTACAGAGAAAAGCGTTTCCTTGAATTGCTAATCTTATATTTAGACTGGGTTGTATTGGGTAGAGCCAACATTCCAGGGTAAATGGAAAAATGGTCTCCATTTCAGTGAGTCCTTTTTAATGGTACTGCCTGGGATCAGGAAAGAACGCAGCTGTCTGCAGTTCTCATAGCCACACAAGTTCAAGTGCTTACAACTCAGTCGTTTAAATCATACAAAACGTTTTTTTTGGTTAATTGTGGTTTTCTACAAAACTCTGTTTTCCTTATGCATTTGTTGTTAAACTTGGAGATAGAAGGATATTTTTAAAAAATGAGTCAATCAATGAATTAACCATTGATTCCTCTTTCAACAAATAGCTATGTGCCAACTAGTGCTGGGAACCACACAGACAAAATCCTGTTCCTGCACTTGAGGGGTTAAATTTTAATTAGAAGGAAGAGAGAAAACAAACGAGTAAATTAAGTTATGTAAGACAGTGCACAGCGCATAAAAACAAGGCAGGATAATGATACGATGTCCAACTTTTCCAAGTTTGCCCAGCACTGTCCTGGTCTTAGCACCGAAAGCTCTGTATCCCAGGAAAGCCCTCAGTTCCAGGCAGACTGGAGGGACTGGCCACATGGCAAAGAGGGACTCCGAGGGGGTTTCTTCCAGACGGGTGGTCAGGGAAGTCCTCCCTGGGGAGGTGACATTCCTTAAGTCTTTTCAGAGCAGGCTTTGTGTATTATATTACATTTTTGAATTTCCCACTACAACTAGCATAGGTCATTGTATCTACACTAATACAAGAGTAAGAGGCAAATTGACCATACCTTTGTGATGCCCACCAGCCAATCAGGAGTGAGTATGCAAATTAACCCAACAAAGATGGCGGGTTAATTTTCATATGCAGGTGCTGAGCGGTCAGGGGCAGGGTGGGATGCGACACAGGCATTCCGCACCGCCCCAGCTGCTCGGGGCCTCTGGAAGTGTGGGAAGGTGGAAAGGCGGCTCCGGGCTGGAGAGAAAAGGTGGCTTCAGCCAGAGCGCGGTGCCAGCAACCAGGGGAAGGAAGGCCCATTCTAGCATGAATCTTCGTGCATCGGGCCTCTAGTGTAGTATAAAATCCATAAATGTTGCTGAGGATCAACATTGGTATCCTAATGAAGTTAAGATGATAATTTAACTTATCATCAAATATTTGGAGGATCGGCATTGGTATCCTAATGAAGTTAAGATGATAATTTTAAGTGATTTTCTACAAGAGCATTTCTGAAGCAACTATTTTCTGGGTCTGGCTAACAACTATTTGGACCTCAAAAGGAACAGTATCCCTTACCATAGTTGTATTTTAACCCTTGTTATGATACTAATGACCTGGTGCATGAAATTCATGCACATTAAAAGAGGATTAATTAGAGGAAATAATTTAATATTGCTATTTGCCTTTTCTCTATAATAGAAGTGTCAGAGATGAAAGAAAATTAGTAAAATGTATATGAAAACCTTCCTCCTGTCAGAGTCTGGGGCTCACCGAGGACCCAGAGTCAAGTCCCTGCCCACTCACATGCACCTCAAAATCGCCTGAGACCCAGACCCGGCCAGCCCCCAACCCCCGCCATTGGGCTAGATCCAGACCCGGCCAGTCCCACCCTTGTCAAGCCCTGCCGGGCAGGGGGCATAGCCTCAGGTCCCCTGGCCCAGCTCCAGGATGGGGGGCAGGGCCTGAGGTCCCCCAGCCCAGACCAGGGTGGGGGCATGCCTTGAGGTCCTCCGTCAAACCCCACCAGGTGGGGGGGCACAGCCTCAGGTCCTCCGTCAAGCCCTGCTGGGTGGGGGTGTGGCCTGAGTTCCCCCGATCCAGCACTGGGGGTGCACCTTGAGGTCCCCATCAAGCCCCGCTGGGTGGGAGGCAGAGCCTGAGGTCCCCAGTCAAGCCCAGCCAGGCAGGGAGGCACAGCCTCAGGTCCCCTGGCCCGATGCTGGGGCAGGGGGCACGGCCTGAGGTCCCCCGTCAAGCTCCGCCAAGTGGGGGGTGTGGCCTGAAGTCCCCTGTCAAGCCCCACTGGGTGGGGGGCATGGCCTGAGGTCCCCCAGCCTGGTGCTGGGGCAGGGGAGCAGCCTAAGGTCCCCTAGCCCAGCACCAGGATGGGAAGCACACCTTGAGGTCCCCTGTCAAGCCCTTCCGGGTGGGGGGGCGCAGCCTGAAGTCCCCTGTTGGCCTCAGCTGTGGGTACAGCCATTTTTGTGACAGAGTGATGGTCAATTAGCATATTCCCTCTTTATTAGATAGGACAGTGGTCGGCAAACTGAGGCTCTCGAGCCACATGCGGCTCTTTGGCACCTTCAGTGTGGCTCTTCCACAAAATACCATGGCCTGGGTGAGTCTATTTTGAAGAAGTGGCGTTAGAAGAAGTTTAAGTTTAAAAAATTTGTCTCTCCAAAGAAATTTCAATCATTGTACTGTTGATATTTGGCTCTGTTGACTAATGAGTTTGCTGACCACTGAGATAGGATGATGAAAAACTTGTAAGTTATAACTTTATTTAGATTAAATTACAAACACGTGGGGCAGCAATCCTGGAATGATAGAGTGAGGGTGTAAAAAAACCACTCCTCCTTAAAAACAATAGGAATACTGGCAAAAATTATCAATGGCAACTTTTTCAGAACTCTGGGAGGTAAAGGCTTGAAAAAAAAATCTAACAAGTGTTTACTCAAGAAAGATGGTTAACTCATATTTAGAACAGCAAGCATTGTAGCATTTTAACTTGCCCTAGTCCTATCCCACTTTCCCCAGTCCTATAGAAGCCTTGAAAATCCACAGCATGGTACTTGTGCAATTAAAACAAGCACCCCAGATACCACTGAAGGGAGAATGGGTTTGAAGCTCCCCCAAAACTCCACCCCCCAAAACCTGTCACAATATGACCTGTCTCAAAGATGGTCTTTATTCGACTCGACTCAGATCCAACTCTATACAAATAGCGTTTCACTAGGGTGTTTGCTAAAAACTATTAATGGCGATTGTTTAATATAGCAGCTGTCTGATGTTGGAGCTACCAAGAGACAAAGCAAAACATTAAAAAGAAAAAAATTGGGCCCTGGCCGGTGTTGCTCAGTGGATAGAGCATTGGCCTGCAGACTGAAGGGTCCCAGGTTCAATTCCGGTCAACTGCACATGACTGGGTTGCAATCCCCAGTAGGGGGCATGCAAGAGGCAGGTGATCAATGATTCTCTCTCATCATTGATGTTTCTATCTCTCCCTCTCCCTTCCTCTCTGAAATCAATAAAAATATATTAAAAAAGAAAAAATGGGGTAATGAAATGTCTACAAAGGGCTTTGAAAGTTCCAACATAATTCTGGGAATCTAGAAACCCACATGAAAGTGCAGGGGTATACACATGCTCAGGAAAGACCTGAGGAGGCTCTAATCTCTCACCTTGGCTGACCTTGAGGCTCTGTATAAGCAGGAAGTAAAGGCTAAAGTGAAATTATCAACTACCTGACTGAGCCCACCCTTTTCAGAGCTCCTTGGTAAAGGCAGGGAGATTTATTGATCAAACCATTTAAGGAAATATCTCTCTAATTATTAGCTGACTCCTAACTATTTTCATTGGCTACACATGACAAACACTGCAGACTTTACAAAATTAGTTCAAGAAAGTCACTAAAGAAACAAGCAGTAGCGACAACAAAGTGTTCAACAACAAGGGTGTGTGTGTATGTGCAAATCTTATTTCCATAGTAGCCACATTATATATTTTTAGATGTTCAATTTTCAAAAGAAACAGAAAAGTATGGTCTACCTGCACAAATAAAGAAAAAGCAGTGAATAGAAACTGTCCCTGTAGTAGTCCAAAGTTGGACTTACTAGACAGAGACTTAAATCGACTGCTATAACCAAATTTAAAAAACTAAAAGGAAGTATGAGAATAATGTCTCACCAAATGGAAATACCAATACAGAGATATCAATTATAAAAAAAGAAACAAATAGGAATTTTAGAGTTGAAAAATACAAAAATTTAAATAAAAAATTTGCTGAGGGGGCTCAACAGCAGATTTTAATTGACAAAGAACCAGTGACTCTCAAGACAGTTTAAATTGAGATTATTTTTGAGGAACAGAAAGAAAAAGAATAAAAGTGAACAGAGCTGCAAAGGCCTTTGGGACACTATTCAGTGTACCAAAATGTGCATAATGGGAGTCACAGAAGAAGAAGAAAAGAGAGAAAAAGGGGCTGAAGAAATAACGGCTAAAATCGTTTCCAATTTGATGAAAAACATTAACTGCACATTCAAAAATCTCGACAAACTTCAAGTAGGATAAACTTAGAGAGATCTACACATAGATATATTATAAATTAATATAATATTTTAATATAAAATTATTCCTAGATTAACAAAACCGGAGAGGTAGTGGCTAGAAGACCCGCTCTACAAGAAACAGGAAGGAAATTCTTCAGGTTGAAATAGAATGATATTAGACAGTAATGTAACTACATAGGTCAATGTAAAAGACAGTTTAAATGTATTTTTACTTGTAAATATTATATTCTCTTATTTTATTTAAAAGTTAACTGCATATAGCAAGACTTATTAAACTATGTTGATGGGCTCATAATGGATAAAGATTAAGTTGTACGACAATAATTGCATGGTGTGGGGAGGTAATGGAGCTATATTAGAGCACAGTTTTCATATACTATTGAAATTAAGTTGGTATTAATACTTACAAACTACATTGTTGCAAGTTAGAATGTTGATTATAATTCCCAGGACAACCACTAAAAAAGTAACAAAAAATCATAAATCAAACTCAAGGACATTAAAATACTGTGCTACACAATATCTAATTAACACAAGAGAAGGCAGCTATGGATAAATAGTGGGAAAAAAGACATAAGGTATGTAGAGAACAAATGGGAAAATAGCAGATATCTTACCTTGTCAGTAATTACTTAATATAAATGGAATAACTTCTTCAATCAGAGGCAGAATTTGGATAGAACAACTAGATAGGTCGACAAGGCAACAGAAAACTCCAACAACAATAGAAACCATATAGGCATAACATGTATCTGTAGAACATTTGTGGAATACAAATTTATCTCAAGTGCATGTGAAACAATCTCCTGGAATTATATTAGGTTATAAAAAAATCAACCTCAATAAATTGAAAAGGATTGACATAACACAAAGTACATAGGAGGATTGGAGTGAGACCATGAGGATGGGGTAGGTGAAGGTAATGACTTCTCATCCCATTTTGTAGGTTCTTATGCTCAATAATGTATTTTTGCATCTTGATACTGTGTAGGTATTTTCAAAAACTTTTTATTTTGAAATAGTTTAAAGAGTTATAGAAGAATTCAGAGGTAGTACAGAGAGTTCCTGTACACCCTTCACTCAGCTTGCCCTAATGTGAACCTCTTACATAATCCTGACACTAAGAAAGTTAATATATGTATATATAATCTTATATAATAAAAGAGTAATATGCAAATTGACCATCACTCCAACACACAAGATGGCTGCCCCCATGTGGACACAAGATGGCCGTCACAAGATGGCCAGCAGGGGAGGGCTGTTGGGAGGGACCAGGCCTGCAAGGGAGGGCAGTTGGGGGCGATCAAGCCTGCAGGGGAGGGCAGTTAGGGGTGACCAGGTCAGCAGAGGAGGGAAGTTGGGGGTGACCGGGCCTGCAGGGAAGGGTAGTTGGGGGGTACCAGGCCTGCAGGGGAGGGCAGTTGGGGAGGGGACCAGGCCTGCAGGGGAGGGCAGTTAGGGGTGACCAGGCCTGCAGGGGAGGGCAGTTAGGGGCAATCAGGCTGGCAGGGGAGCAGTTAGCATCAATCAGGCTGCCAGGGGAGTGGTTAGGGGGTGATCAGGCTGGCAGGTGGAAGCGGTTAGGGGCAATCAGGAAGGCAGGCAGGTAGGCGAGCAGTTGGGAGCCAGCATTCCTGGATTGTGAGAGGGATGTCCCAGATTGGAGAGGGTGCAGGCTGGGCTGAGGGACACACCACCCCCATGCATGAATTTCGTGCACTGGGCCTCTGGTATATATATATAAAAGCCTAAGCGACCGGACGACCGGACGGATGGCTGGTCGCTATGACACGCATTGACCAAAAGGGGGCAGATGCTCAACACAGGAGCTGTCCCCTGGTGGTTAGTGCGCTCCCACAGCAGCAGCACCGCTCAGCTGACAGATGGGCGCCAGATGCTGGGCTGATGGCTGGCGAGTGCAGCGGTGGCAGCGCGCGCCCGAGCGGCGGTGGTGGCAGGCACAGCGGGGCAGGGATGAGTGGGAGCGGTGCGGTGCCCCGCCTGGGTTGGGCTCCTCCCCGGCCGCCTGCCGCTTCATGCACTACGTCGTGTTGTGTGGGATCGATGCACACAGCGGACAAGCTGGGCAAGGCCGGGCTGCGATGGCTCAGAGGTCCATTGATCCCCGCGTGCCAGGCCAAGGGACCCGACCTGTGAATGAATCTGTGGACCGGGCCCCTAGTTTATATATGAATAAGTATAATACTATTAACTAAACTCCAGATTTGATCAGATTTCACCAGTTTTCCGATGCCATTTTATTTATTTTTTTGTTCCAATTCAGGATCCGAAATCACATTTTGTCTTTAACATTAAAAAACAAAAACATTTTAATTTATTTCAGAGTGGAAAGGAGAGGGAGAGAGGGATAGAAACATCATTGATGAGACAGAATCATCAATTGGCTGCTTCTTGCACTGGGGATGGAGCCCACAACCCGGGCATGTGCCCTGACAGGGAATCCATCCGTGACCTCCAGGTTCATAGGTTGACACTCAACCACTGAGCCATACCGGCCAGACTGGTCTTTAAGTTTTGAGACCCTCCTTCATCAGGCTCAGATAACAGGATATTCAAAAAATCTCTCCAGTCCACCTGAAGTCAAGAGGACTAGAGTGGGACCTCCTGTTTGAGGCCTGGGTCTGTCCTGAATGAAACCCTAGGCCTAGGTCAAGTGCACGGCTTGGGTGGTTATGGGGATCAGACATGAAAGCACCTGGCAATCATAAAGCACGATCCTCCAGCAAGATCGCTTAGTCATTCACTAAGCACTGGGAATTCCCCTCCTGAGCAGCCCTCGCTTAGACACTGTGTTAGGCAGGGGTCCTCAAACTTTTTAAACAGGAGGCCAGCCGAAACCGGTTTGGCTCAGTGGATAGAGCGTCGGCCTGCGGACTGAAGGGTCCCGGGTTCGATTCCGGTCAAGGGCATGTACCTTGGTTGCGGACACATCCCCAGTGGGGGGTGTGCAGGAGGCATCTGATCGATGTTTCTCTCTCATCGATGTTTCTAGCTCTCTATCCCTCTCCCTTCCTCTCTGTAAAATATCAATAAAATATATTTAAAAAAATAAAAAATAAAAAAAAAAATAAACAGGAGGCCAGTTCACTGTCCCTCAGACCGTTGGAGGGCCGGACTACAGTTTAAAAAAACAACTATGAACAAATTTCTATGCGCACTGCGGGCCCGGGACGCGTCGGCTGCTAAGCAGGACAGGCAGCGGCACCCGGCGGGCCGGGTAAATGTCCTCGGCGGGCCGCATGTGGCCCGTGGGCCGTAGTTTGAGGACCGCTGGTTAGGCATGGGGTCACGTAGCACGGGATTCCCACTCATGGCTTGCTGGCATTTCTGGTCTTGGTAAGTCTGATGACTAAATATTTATGGAAGGCCCACCATGGGCCCTATGAGGTCCATTATGAACTTTCCATTACAGTGCACGCCATGAATATCCTAGTACAGGCCTGAAAGAGTTAATGCGCTGCCCCTCCCCCCTCCCCCAGCCTGGGGAGGCTGGCCCCACTGTGTGAAGGCTATTGATGCATTAGGCTCCAAGGATGTATTTTCTTTTCCCCTCTGTTTATGTCTCTGTTTTCTGGAAAATCTCCTAAATTGCAGCAGTATCTCCCAAGTTCTCTGACAATGCCATAAATTTCATTAGGAAGATGAAACCTTATGGGGCAATTAACTCCCAAAGTGGTACAAAGCAATGGCCAGGAGATACGGCCTGTAGTACTTAGCACTTAGCTCCGAAGCGGAGATAAGACCTATCAGCTGGGGGTTGTGTTTAATGTTCGCTGCCGCGTCCACGGCCGGCTACAACCTGGCGGTCACCGTGTTAACACTCCCCAATATCTATTACAATTAGTTTTTGATTAAGAGGCCTAACGTGGCTTAGGAAGCCTTTTATGTTGTGTCAAATGGCTGGTGATGGAGTGAGAAGCGCAGACACCTCCCAGTAACACAGCGTCTTGTAAAATGTTTCAAGTGAACTATTTTATCATCCTAATGGAAAGCAGATGACTTCCCCCGCCCCCCCTTAATTTCAACTATTTACCCAACAGTCCTTGTTTTGAATTACTTAAGGATTTATTCTGAAATGACTGCCCCATGCATTAAGGATGGCTCATACGGGCCATTTGGAATTTGGGAAGGCTTTTAAGATGACTGAGGCGCGTTTCACAGAGGGCTGATTTTCTTTTCTTTTTTCTTTCGATTTTTAAAAGAGCAAACGCCGGTGCCCTCCCCTAGGAGTTAGTTATTGTTTTCATTACGGTTCGGGAGGCCTGTCTCTGTTGAGTTCTGCTTTCTCCGCTGGGGTTCCCGTCCACAGTCTGGGCTGATTTTATGAGAGAGAGGACACTGGTCTTCCGTGAGGGAGACATAACTGTTTAGCTGTGTAAGATGTGTTCTGTGAGAAGGGAAAATAGGTTTTTTTGTTTGTTTGTTTTTAAAATATGTTTTATTGATTTTTTTACAGAGAGGAAGGGAGAGGGATAGAGAGTTAGAAACATCGATGAGAGAGAAACATCGATCAGCTGCCTCCTGCACACTCCCTACTGGGGATGTGCCCGCAACCAAGGTACATGCCCTTGACCGGAATCGAACCTGGGACCCTTGAGTCCGCAGGCCGACGCTCTATCCACTGAGCCAAACCGGTTAGGGCAATATGTTTTTTTATAAAGCTACATTTGATCAAACAAAGGAGAATTATTTAAAAACGTATATGAGCTGTAAAATGTCTTTGTAAATTTAATGTAAATGGCATATCAGTTCGACCTGATTTGTGAATGTGAAAGTACTAGCTTTTTATTTATTTATTTAAAAATATTTTTATTGATTTCAGAGAGGAAAAAAGAGGGAGACAGAAACATCAATGGTGAGGGAGAAGCGATCGGCTGCCTCCTGCACACCCCTCACTGGGGATCGAGCCCACAGCCCCGGCACGTGCCCTGACCGGGAATTGAATCATGACCTCCAGGTTCATAGGTCGGTGATCCACCACTGAGCCACACCGGCCGGGCTGGACAGAGGATTTTCATCGATTCAGACCGAGGTGAGTGAAGGAGGGTTGACTACTCGGTCTGGTGGCATTGGGGGCTTTGCCGTCTGAGGGGTGACTCTTCACATCGGGTCACATACGTCATTTTAGGTTGTCTACTCAACAACCCTGAGCCTGGCAGGGCACACATCATCATCCCCACTTTACAGTAAGGACACCAAAGACCCTAATCATTGGGTCTTTTATTATTGCAAGTCAGACAGTTTGTAGGATCTTGCGAAGTAAGACTTGCCATCACAAATGCCATGCGATGCTCATGTGCAAAGATCCAGATCGAGACAGAGAGTGAGAACAGATTCAGTCATTCCTGTTTACTCAGCATGTCTCTTTCCTCAGCTCTGCTGCTCTGAGTCCATTCATTTCATTCATTTACTCGGTCATTCAACACTCACGTGCTAGATCCCTGGCGCGGGGCTAGGGGAGGAGGCTCAGAGATGAAAATAGTGGCCCCCGTCTCGACAGGGAGATGGATGTGTGTGTGCATTCTCAGCACCCATGACTGTGGTGCGAGGTAGGTGCCAAGACAGAGGGGGGTGCTAGGCAGAGGGGGGTGCTAAGACAGGTGCTCCAGGGACCACGAGAGAGGTACCTGGTCACGTGGACAGGGGTTAGGTGAGACTTCCGGGAAGAGGAGGTACTTGACCTTGGTTGAATTTGATAGGACAGATGAGGAACTGCCTGTGTCGGAAGGGAGGGCGATGTGGAGATGAGGCTGGGAGAGGCTGGGAGAGCTGGGAGAGCTGGGAGGGTCGGGAGAGCATGGCTCACTGTCAGTGGCGACAAGAATCCGTGGCGGGGTACGTGGCTGTGGCGGACAGACCGTGAAGCACTGGAGCAATGTTCATCTTCCCATCACAGGGTCAGCAACGAGCTCCCGTTCACCGCTGGAGTTTAGGGGGGTTAGCGTCTACCCCACAGCGAACTAGCCAACGAGCCCAGGCCCTTCTCTCAGGGGTCCTCAAACTTTTTAAACAGGGGGCCAGTTCACTGTCCCTCAGACCGTTGGGGGGCCGGACTATAGTTTAAAAAAAAAACTATGAACAAATTCCTATGCGCACTGCGGGCCCGGGACGAGTCAGCCGCTAAGCAGGACAGGCAGCGGCACCCGGCGGGCCGGATACATGTCCTCAGCGGGCCGCATGTGGCCCGCGGGCTGTAGTTTGAGGACACCTGAGTCTACCTCCTCCCAAGCCCTCCCCGCTCGCTGCCTTTGACTGGCCTGCTTTTATCGCCCACCTCGGCACTTGGTTAGAGGCCGTTATGGGTATAACCAACCTTAAATAATTTGATTTTCAGGTTGGGCACGTCACAATGTCTCCTGTGGGCTTGCGAGTCAAACTCCACATTTATTTAAAAATTGGTTTCTTTGCGTTATATTTAAAAGCAATGCTAGCCGCTCATCCATAAAGTGTTAGGGCCACGATATATAAAAGCATCTCATCTACCTGTTACTCACACAGCTGTGGGAATAAGGTGGCGGTCCTTAGAGTCCAGTTCTCCGTTAAGTGTATCGGCCGTTTTATTAATTTCATTTTATGTAATATTCCTATCGAGAACCGTGTATTTATTGGAGAAGAGAGACTGTATAATAAATGTTAAACATACACTTAGGTTCTCTTCCTCCTCCGTACATTTTTGGGGATTTTGGCTTGTTTGTTGTTTATTTTTCATTTAGACAAAACCTCTAAACTGGCCACAGTAAATGCATATTGTTTGACCCGGCCATGGTTTCAGTTAGTTGCCAATATTTAAAAGTCCAGAACTGTAGAGCTTTCACGTAAAACCTGGCTCCTTTAAAAAAATCAAAGCTATGATGCTCACGACAGACACTCTGTGGGATTCAGTCGCCTTTCTCTGTTCCTCAAGGTCCTGTCAATGGTCCCTGCCTGCCTTTCACGCCTTTGCCTTCATCACCCCAGACCTGGCTTTGGCTTTTCCCAATAAAAAACATGGATAGGCTGGCCGGTGTGGCGCAGTGGTTGAGTGCCGACCTATGAACCAGGAGGTCACGGTTCCATTCCCGGTCAGGGCACCGGCCCGGGTTGCGGGCTTGATCCCCAGTGTGGGGCGTGCAGGAGGCAGCCGATCAGTGATTCTCTCTCCTCATTGATGTTTCTCTCTCCCTCTCCCTTTCTCTCTGAAATCAATAAAAATATATTTAAAAACAAAAAACAGGGATGAAACATATCCACCCAAGAACCTGCACATGGACACTTATGGCAGCTTAATCGTAATTGCCCCCACTTCCAAGCAACACGCTGTCCTTCAGCGGGTGAGCGGACAAGTAAACTGTGGTACAGTTATTACATTACTACATTATTCAGAGCTAAAGAGTAATAGCTATCAAGCCCTGAGGAGACATGGAGGAACCTGGAATGCGCATTATCACGTGAAAGAGGCCAAGTTATAGGGGTGACACTGCTTGATTCCAACCCCATGACGTTCTGGAAGAGGCGAAACTAAGGAGACAGAAAAGGGTCAGTGGTTGCCAGGGGGCGGGCCAGGGCGGGATGGACAGGTGGAGCACGGAGCACGGTTAGGGCAGTGAAAATGCTCTGCTTGGGGCTGGAACGGTGGGTACAGGTCCTCACAGTTACCCAAGCCCACAGAATACGCCACGCCAGACCCTCACGTAAACTTGGGTGGTTTTGATGTGTCCATGTGGGTCCATCAGGTGTAACCAATGTCCCACTCTGGGGATGCTGATAACGGGGAAAACTCTGTGGGAGCAGAGGGTATATGGGCAGAGGCATATGGGAAATCTCCTACCTTCCTCTCAATGTTCCTTTGAACCTAAAACTGCTCTAAAAAAATAGGCTCTGAAAAGCAACAACATGACCATCTCAAGCTGGTTTGGGGTGAGAATATGCGAAATGCAACCAAGGAGCAGTAACTTCTCACTCTGTAACGACCTGAAATCACCACTGGGCTTCCCTCATCCCCTTGGGGGGCGGGGAGGGGGGGTCGTCCCTAGGCGCCCCCTCTCCTGAGCTCGGTTGAAAGTGCTACTGTAAGTGCTCCCTGGTGTTAATGATTAATGTGACCTGTTTATGTACCAGGTACCCAGCTAACCATTAATATCTGTTTACTCATTGATGACCTTTGCAATGTCGTACCTCTCTCCCGGCTGTAAACATCAACCTCTCTTTTTTGTTCTTTCTTTCTCCCCCCCCCCCCGGCCCCCCCGATATGCACAAGGTTTTCTTCCTATCGGCTGCCTACCTGAAGCAAGTCCTTCACAAAGTAAAATAACAGCAGCAACTCGAAGGTCATCGTGATGGAGTTGGAAAGGAAGACAAGAGCTGGTATTCAAGAGGATTAAGACACAGAACTTTCTGTTGTGAAATGAGCAAGAAAGAGACACAAATGGCCAGTGCAAGGATCCTTGGGAAAAGGGGACAAAAACTGACGACCCCCCAAAAGTTCTTTTTTTTTTTTAGTCCTCACCAGAGGAGAGAGGATACATTTCCCATTGATTTTTAGAGAGAGTGGAAGGGAAGGAGGAGAGGGGGAGGGAGGGAGGGAGGGAGGGAAGGAGAGGGAGAGAGAGAGAGAGAGAGAGAGAAACATCAACATGAGAAAGACACATGGATTGGTTGCCTCCCGCTCTCGCCCCAACGAGGGCCAGGGATTGAACCTGCAACTGAGCTGCATGCCCTTGCGGAGAATCGAACTCGAGACCCTTCGGTCCACGGGGCGACGCTCTAGCCACTGAGCAACCAGCCAGGGCCAAAAAGTTCCTTTGCTTCTGTGTGTGGAGAGAAAACCAAGGAAAGGACTCTGGACCAGTCCTGGCGAGTGGAACCCAATTTTCCTTTTTAAAAAATGTGTTAAGTATTTGCACCCTCAGGCCAACCTGTAGGATTTATCTCTGGCTGCCCAGTGAGGCTACATTAACCCCCACACAGCGAGACGTCGTCACTCTGCTCACTTGTAAAGGCCAAGGCTGAGATGGCTCCATGTCGCTGGATTCGGGCTTCAACGGGTGACCCTAATTTTATCCAGCGCTGGCGTCTGTATTTTTGACTCATCGTAATCGCATTTGCCTAATTTAAACAGACAATGGCGGCCCAAGAAATATTTTCACTCCCAAACAATAAAAAATAAAAGGAAGAACTTTTGCTTGGATATTAAGCACAGGACGGTTACTTAATAACAAAAGCAGCCCCTATCTCTGTCCCGTGTGCTGCTAACAGCAGCACAGGGCACTTTCAACAATAAAGATTAAAAAAAAAAAAAAATTAGCCGGTTTGGCTCAGTGGATAGGGCACCAGCCTGTGGACTGAAGGGGTCCCAGGTTTGATTCTGGTCAAGGGCACGTGCCCCGGTTGCGGGCTTGATCCCCAGAGGCAGTACCGAGATCTAGTGGGGGGCGTGCAGGAGGCAGCCGATCAGTGATTCCCTCTCATCATTGATGTTCCTCTCTCTCTCCCGCTCCCTTCCTGTCTGAAACCAATACAAATATATTAAAAAAAAATGTACAGTGAAGGGAAATTAAGCTATTTCTGACAACGGGGGAAAACCCATGGATACATTGTTATCTTTGCACAGCAGGACAATCTTAACCTCTCAGGGCACTTCCCTATTGAAACGATTTAAAATATTAACATCATCTCAGCCATAAATAACCGTGACGGCATCTGGAGAGATTCAAGTTCCTGAGTTATGCCCTCGGTGTGTGCTCACGTTTTCTCGTTCACGGAGTCCTAACTTCAGGAACATTCGTTTTTGCAGATCCGGCCCCGCATGCTCGCTGGGACTGCCGCCTCAGGTTGAATTGATCACAGAGCGCTTAAGGCGGACGACGGGGAGCAATCTGTCAGCAACGCTTGCATTGGGAATCTTGGAGGGCTGGGATGGGGCGGGGAGAAGGTGAGAATTCCAGAGCCCTTCAAAGTGGCGGGGACCACCGATTCAGAGTGTGCTGGCGTGGACCGCGATGCCGCGGCTGCGAGCCTGTCTGTCGGATGGCTTCGCTGCGCTCTCTGCACATAAATACCGCCCAGGGTTTCCCGCGAAATGGTAAGTCAGCTTGTCTTTCCCAGCGAGCGCTGGAATAAACAGATATACGGGCCGGACGTGGGGCGCTCGGACTTAGTTAGATCCTCTAGCACGGTGGTCGGCAAACTCCTTAGTCAACAGAGCCAAATATCAACAGGACAACGATTGAAATTTCTTTGGAGAGCCACATTTTTTAAACTTCAACTTCTTCTAACGCCACTTGTTCCAAATAGACTCGCCCAGGCCGTGGTATTTTGTGGAAGAGCCACACTCAAGGGGCCAAAGAGCCTCATGCGGCTCGCGAGCCGCCGTTTGCCGACCACGGCTCTAGCATCCTAGACTAGACAAGTGGACTCGATCATTGCGCCAGCAACAAAACACAGGTTTTCCAAGGAAGTGTGGGGACCCTTTTTTCTTTTTTCCTTTTTAATCCTCACCCAAGGATATTTCTCCATTGATTTTTAAGGACAATGGAAGGGAGATGGAGAGACGGCGACAGAAACATCAATGTGAGAGAGACGCATAAATTGGTTGCCTCCCACAGGGGCCTGACCAGGCCTGGGGAGGAGCCTTCAACCGCGGCACATGCCCTTGGCCGGAGTCGAACCCGGGACCCTTCCGTCCCCTGTCTGACATTCTATCCACTGAGCCCAAAAGGCTAGGGGGGGGGACCCGGCTCTTATGTGAAGTTTATAATGACAGCACTGAGAAGCAACTCGAAGGCGAGCTTAGAATCACAACTCCGTGGCGGTCCCGAGCGTCTCGGGAAAAATACGGTCAGACGGCACGAACTTTTCTTTGAAAACCGAACGTCCGACAGGGACATCAGAAAGGAGGGGTAAGTGCAGCGGCTGAGCCGGGCCGGGATCGCGGGGACGGTGTGTTTTGCTCTGGGAGCGGAGAGGAGTGCGTTCCCAGCCTGCCCGGTGGCGCTGTATTTCTTTCCCTGCCGTGTGCCAAGGACGCGCTTCTGCACCACCTCTGGGTGTGGGACGCCGGGTGCTCCTTTCAGATCTCTATCTGGGTATCAAAGTCAGAGGCTCCGAACGGTGCCAATCGGAATCCCACATGGACATTTCCTCTTTGTGTCACATGGGCGACCAGGTCTCCTTCCAGGCGGCCCTGGGAAGCTGGGTTTCTGGAATGCGCCGGCAGCCCTGAGCTGTCTTGGATTCGCCGCCGCTGGCTTGGTCCTCGGCCCAGTGTGATGCAAGTTCACATTGGCTCAGAAGTCTGCAGCGAACTGCGGGAGCTGGACCAGGAGTGTGCGTGGGCCCGGAGGGGAGGCGGCCGAGTGGGGAGGCGCCTAGCTCGCTGCCCACTGTTTGTCAGGACTCAGGCCATGAAATTCCGCAGGAAACCTGCCCTCCTGCCCATCTAGGGCTGGCCCGGGGCCCCATGGGATGCTGGGATTATCCCTCGGCACCCAGCACAGTGCCTGACACACAGAGACACTCAGTGAAAGCAGCCGGGTTTGGAGAAGGCCCTGCGTCGAGGCACCACGGTCTCGTTGGAGGAGAGTCATTGCAGAAGGCAACTGCAGGGCTAAGCAGGCCCGGCCAGTGGGGATGACGATGGGGATGAGAGTCATGATAACAGCCCTGGCCGGGCAGCTCAGTTGTCAGAGCATCATCCCGATGCTCCGAGGCTGCAGGTTCGATCCCCAGTCGGGGCACATACAAGAATGAACAAATGAGCGCATGAATAAGTGGAAGACAGTGGCCCAGGCCTTGCCACTGTCCCCCTTCCAACGGCACCCGGAGTGCCTTGGTGTTGTGTCTGCTTTGGCCTACGCAGCAGGTCATTCTTAACACTTTACAGGAGATGGGTGGCCTTTTTAAGTATTTCTGCCCGCACTGACTCCTGGCTTCACCGGGTCCTGGCTGTGTGACCTTGGACAAGCTGCCTGCCTTCTCTGGGCCTCAGCTTCCATGTCTGCGTACGTGGGGAGCCACTGTTCTAACACCTGTCAAGACCAAGACCCGCGCTTGGCGTGGTCTCTGGGCACAGACGCCGGGTGTTGGGGTGGGTGTGTCGCTCTGGCCCTGTGTCCTCGGGCCGCCCTGTCCCGGCCTGCAGGCCATCACACATTTGTGGCTGTGCTGTCCCTGGGGGCACTGGGGGCAGGGACCCGTGTTGAAATGTTTGCTGAGCACAGTGATGGGGCCTAGTGATCCAGATGTGCCTCAGAGCCTCCACTGGGTGGCCCGGCCACTGTTCGAGGCGGGGGGTGGGGTGGGGAGGCAGGGGGAGGGTGGTGGAATGGATGGAGGCCAAAGCTTTGCTAGCTGCCGGGTCCTCTGGCCTTCACCCCTTCCCATGTAGCAGAGTCCCTCTCTCCCCTGCTCCCCTCCTCCCTCTCTGCTCTCAAAGGCCCCGCTCCCTCCTCCTGGCAGGAATGATCCCCTCCCAGAGCCAGGGCTTTGGGGAAACAAAAGCCAGGTGTCTGGGCTTTGGCCTCTTCACACAAACCTCCCCCGAGGCAGGGGCCCGAGAGCGGGCCAAGGCGCAGATAAAAACACAAATTAATATATCAGTGACTTATCCTCCAGGCCCCGGCACTCTCTAATCAGGGAGACAGTGAAACCCGGGGAAGGTGCCAGCAGAGACTGTGGGGGAGCGGGGAGGAGCCCGGAGACGGAGGCTCCAGTCAGAGCGTTGCCCCTGAGGTGCCCCCGAGTGGGCGGGGAGGGGGGCTACCAATGCCCATGGGTGACAGGGAGAGGGGTGACGAAGGACACAGCTTGGAGGAACCCAGGAACAAAACGGAGGCAGGCGTCACCGGGTCCTGGCTGTGTGATCACAACAAGGAAGAACTGGTGACTGAGGGCAGACATTACTGCAAGCTTGCCATGGGCTTAGCCTGGACACCCATTTTTTAAAAATTAAATATATTTTTATTGATTTCAGAGAGGAAGGGAGAGGGGGAGAGAGCTAGATACATTGCTGATGAGAGAGAATCACGGATCGGCTGCCTCCTGCACGCCCCTACTGGGGATCGAGCCCACAACCTGGGCATGTGCCCTGATGGGCATCAAACCGTGACCTCCCGGTTCATAGGTCAATGCTCAACCACTGAGTCACGCCGGCCGAGCTGGACACCCTTTGACTGTCCAAAATCGTCACAACCCATAGTGGGGGCGTGCTTCCTGTCATCCCCATTTCCTTTATTTTTTATTTTATTATTTAAAAATCCATCTTTATTGTTGGAAGTATTACAGATGCTCCTGCCCCCATTTTAAAGACAAAACGGAGAGGGGAAAGGCTGAGTGGACAGACCCAACGTCCCACATCCAGGAAGTGATGGAGCCGGGTGTTCAGCCACAGAATTTGGGGTGCACTGAACCCCTGCGTCCCTTTCCTCTCGGGATCCCCACTCACAAGTCTGAGCTCTGATCAAACAGCGGAAGGGAGTGAGCTGATTCTCAGCTGGGAATGTGGGGAGGTGTGTGGAGAACAACAAAGACCTGTTAGGATGAGACGAGAGTAACCCTTTGTACGCCATAAGCGGCTACAGACGCAAGCAGCGGACCTTCCCCACACGCCCCGTGCGTCTCTAGCCGCAAACCTCGCCCGTCAACACCGGTCGCCCAATTTTAAAATCAGACTTGTTGGCGACATCTGTGGGTTTGTAAAGAAAATTACGGTAACTTAAATTCGTAAATACTCCAGCGCATATGGAAGAACGGGGATGGTTTCCGTTTTGGACGCGTGGCAGTTAACGGGTTAAGACCATAAAAGAGAAGGAAGCGCTACTTCCAGGACTTGGCTGTGGACAAAGCTCTCCAAGGGACGGCATGAGGCTGTTCCAGCCGACATCCCAGGAAGGGGGTGGGCCAACGTGGCCTCACGGGCCCCACCCAACCCTGCAGGGCAGATCAGGCTCCGAGTATTGTTGCCATTTCACAGATGCGGAAACTGAGGCGCAGAGGAATGAAATGGCTGGGCCCAGTAAGAGGCAGAGTTTGAAACTGAGCACAGATCTCCGGGTTCAAATTCCAATGCTGACGGGATGGGGGACACGATCAGCCAAGGTGGCCACACTCGGGGGGCAGGCAGAGAAGGGGGGTCCAGCAATATCCTTTGACTCAGCAAACACGGATGTTGAAGGTCAAGTGTGGGGGGGGGGCATACTGATGGGAAGGGAATGGGGATTCGCAGCTCAAGCATTCGAGCTGGCGAAGAGGAGAAAGAGCTGGGGTTCAGGGTACGAACCCCAGAGGAGAGCAGAGCAGAAAGCGGTGCAGAGCTGGGGGATGAAGGGGAAACGCAGGAAGGACTCAGAGGCGGCGTCCGGGCCTAGAACGCTGGCCATGTGCTTTGGGAGGGAAGAGATGGGAAAGAAAGCAGGAAACGAAAAGGGAGGGAAGCGGAGGAGAGAGCGAACATGTGGGCTGTTTGGAAGGTGTCCTCAGAAGCTGGAAATGCCGCCTGGAACGGGTGCAAAGCCTACCGCTGGGTGAGGGCACACAAAACGGAGGAAACACCTGGGGGAAGAAGGGTGTGGGGGAAGTCAGAGCCACACCCCGACCAGGAGGTCCAGGCAGACAGCATGCGGACGAGGGAAGAAAACACCATCGGCAAACTTCAGCCAAAACCCAAGGAAAAAAGAGAGAACGGGAACGGAAAGGACAAAATAAAAAACCAATCTTCTTTTTAGAAGTTGCCAGAATCATAACAAAAAGGTTGAAGCATTAACTATTAGACCAGTATTTCCTGAACATGTCTGATAACAGCCCCTCCTCTTTCTAATTTTTTTAATTTTTTAAATATATATTTTTATTGATTTCAGAGAGGAAGAGAGAGATAGAAACATCAACAATGAGAGAGAATCACTGATCGGCTGCCTCCTGCATGCCCCACACGGGGGATCGAGCCCACAACCCAGGCATGCGCCCTTGACCGGAATCGAACCTGGGACCCTTCAGTCTGCAGGCTGATACTCTATCCACTGAGCCACACCAGCTAGGGCTCCTCTCTTTTCTTTTTAAGGACCATCTTTAATATCTAGTGGAACTATAATTTTATTTGTCGCCTTAAGGCCTTTTTGGCCCCTAATTCTATCTTTCCAAATTATAGTTTGTTTTGAGTTCGGAATGGAGGTGAGAATTCCTCGCATTCTTGCTGCTTTCCCCATGCCTGCCTGTGAGCCACCTGACCTAAGGTCTGAGCTGGAAACCCAGGCTTGTGAGAACTGTCCCTACATAAATACCATAAGATTTTTAATGTTGGCTTTCTAGACTCTTCCAGGAGCAAACACGTGAGCTGATGCTCTCAAGAGTTTTGACTACATGTGCGATTTTCCTTGCTTACTTCCTCGGTGCTTAGCTTCCATTCCGAAAGCAGAATTTTCCAGCTAATTGACCTTCACATAGTTGCAGCATGATTGTGTTACTGCTGCTAATATTGGCATTGCCTAAAAGCAACAGAATCGGCCTGCAGATTACACACGGTAAAGGCCCCTTAAAGAAACAGATAATCCAGAGATTAGGGGCAGGTTTTGAGGACTTTTGCAAACTTTTATCATGCACACATGCTCGTCTGATGTCTGTAACAGTGATGGGCATACTGTCCGTCACGTGATAGTGAACCGTAGTAAGAGAACCCGTGACAACCTACTGGGGAGGTTGAAAAGGCCAGGAACTCAGCCTCCATCAAATACATGCCTCTTGTCCCTGCCAACTCTACAAGGTAAGAGTATAAATTCACGGTGGAATTTCCATTGCTTTCCACTAGTGAATTGGATGGATGCATCTCACTGGGGATGTTTCTGTGCCTTTATTTTATGCATCTTTTTAAAGATAGGGATTTTATTGATTTCAGAGAGGGAGAGGGAAAGAGAGAAACATCAATGAGGAGAGAGAATCATGGATCGGCTGCCTCCTGCATGGCCTCTACTGGGGATTGAACCCACAACCCGGGCATGTGCCCTGACCGGGAATAGAACCGTGACCTGCTGGTTCATAGGTCAACGCTCAACCACTGAGCCACATGGGCTGGGCACAAAATATTATTCTTACTTTGATTTTTTTTTCCAACCATCTGAAAATTTGAAATCCATTCTTTGCTCAGGACCCATGCAAAAATGGGCCCTCGTTTGCCAACCCCAGATATAAAGAACTCTCCCACAGTGCCATTGGGGTCCCGGGACCTGTCTGCGGCTTCAACAGCGTTTGGATGGGACAGACCCAGGGACGCCCCTTCTTCCAGCCTGGACCACGCTCCGGCGTCTTATCCAGCCGCCACCTTCGGAACCACGCCAGCCATCCTGGGCCCCGGAGACCAGCCGCCGCCGCTTTTGACTTTAACCCCTTACAACCACGAGCCGAACAACCACGAGCCCCCAAATTTCTCAGAATTATTCCCCGAGGTGGCGGCACCGTCACCCGCCTGGCCACCTGCCTCTGCGGGCCTCGCACACCTACCTCTGGCTGGGCTTCTGTTTCCATGGCGACCAGGTGCACAGTGACAACGTGGCTCTGGAGGATGAGGCCACGTCTTCCTCGAGGCAGCGGCGGAGAAGCGCGAGGCCCGAGCGTCTCTTAAAGATGCAGACGCAGCGCAGTGGCCGCGTTCTCTCCAGGACGAGCTGCCGCCTCCCCAGGGGAGTGGGGGACACTCAGGACCCCACGGGGCCGCCCTGGCCTTGGAGGGGACCCTGACCCGGGCCTTTGTGGAGCCGCAGGCCCTGGTTCTGCCTTGCAGACCCGCGTCCCTGTGACTTCTGGCAGAACCACTTCTGGGGGAGGGGTGAGGCTCATCAGGAGGATGGACAGCACCTGGATAGCCTCGCAGGTGGCCCCCAGGCGGGGCGGGGAGAGTGTCTGTCTGAAAGGCTCCCCATCAAGCGTGACCAGGAGCATCCCCTGGCATCTCTGGCTTTTGCCTGAGCCTCTCCCCAAAACCCCTAGCCCAGGGGTGGGCAAACTTTTTGACTCGAGGGCCACAGTGGGTTCTTAAACTGGACCGGAGGGCCGGAACAAAAGCATGGATGGAGTGTTTGTGTGAACTAATATAAATTCAAAGTAAAAGAGCGGAGGGGAGAGCAAGAGAACCCTCTGCTCTTTCAGCTCCACGGGCCGGATAGAACAGCCCAACGGGCCGGATCCGGCCCGCGGGCCGTAGTTTGCCCACGGCTGCCCTAGCCATTCTCTTAACCACCCTGGAGCCCACTCCCATGCATTGGACCAAATGTAACGATGACGTTTTTTGCAGCAGAAAAAACAACTTTCCAATTGACAGAGGGATTCTGTTTAGTGGATACTAGGAAGGCTAAAGGAGGCAGATTTTGCTCAGAAAACTGAAGATCTTTCCTATGAAGTGAGCGATCCTCCCTTGCCCCAACCGGTGGGCAGAGTATGACGTAACCAGCGTCTGCCCCCGGGACATCCCCAAGACATTGAACCACCAATCAGCGCGTGCCCAGTGCCCTGGGGCCCCACCCCTTCCTGTTCCTCCCCCCCTCAAAAGGCGTGTTCACTGCTGCACGTGTTGCTGTCTCCCCAGTCTGAGAGGCAGTCCGGCTGGGCCCTCCTCCTCCTCCCCCCACTCCCCCTCCTCTAATCCTGGTTTTTCTACCTCCTCTGTAATGAGTCTCGCTCGTTAGTGTGGAATAAACTTCCTCTTTAATATGCCTTGGTCTCCGACTCCCGTTTCCTGTGCCTCGAACCTCACATGAAGCAGTACTGAAATAGATTCTACTAGTACAGTGGTCGGCAAATTCATTAGTCAACAGAGCCAAATATCAACAGTACAACGATTGAAATTTCTTTGGAAAGCCAAATTTTTTAAACTTAAACTTCTTCTAATGCCACTTCTTCAAAATAGACTCGCCCAGGCTGTGGTATTTTGTGGAAGAGCCACACTCAAGGGGCCAAAGAGCTGCATGTGGCTCGCGAGCCGCAGTTTGCCGACCACGGTACTAGTATGTCCCCACCCTGTCTCCCTCCCCTGTCCCCATTGGGAGCACAGGATTAAAGAGACAGGCTCCAGGGCTAGGCTGTTAGTTCCATTCACCACTCCCCTCTGTCTAGCTGTGTGACCTCCTGCAACTCATTTAACTCCTTCCTGTGGCTACTGATCCATGCATGAAATTAGAGGCATTGCAAGGGTTCGAGATGTTACTATACATACAAATCCTACAGACAGTGCTGATGGTCCTCGGTGTACTTGGCACAGTGTCTGGCACACAGCACATGTGAAATGTGTGCTTGTCACTAGTATCATTAGAGTTAGCATCATTTTTTTTTTTTTAAGGTAATCCTCACCTGGGGACATTTTTCTTACTGATTTTTAGAGAGAGAAGGGAAGGGTAGAGACAGAGAAGCATCAAAGTGTGGAAGACATTCGATGGGTTGCCTCCCGCAGGCCCCCCAATGAGGGCGGAGGTACATGCCCTTGGCTGGAATCGAACCTGGGACGCTTCAGTCCGCAGGCCAACGCTCTATCCACTGAACCAAACCGGCTTAGGGCTCATCATGGCTGTGCCGGGGGGCTGCTATGGCCATCACCCCTGAGAGGCTGGCTGGGCATGGGGGAGATTTTGTGGAAGGAATCCCTACTTTTCACGGAGGCCGAACTAAGAGATGCTTTCTTGTTCTAACTAACAATCAGTGTTCTCTTCAGTGCAGTGCCTGAGGCCTCAACCCTGAGACGCCATTGTTGTTGCAATCTGAGAGGAAACTGCTCCATAGATATTTTAGTCGTTATGTTAGCTACAGGACCCGCTAAAAGAGCATTCGTTCCTGCTTGATTCCTCCTGATCTCAGATCTTGGACCTACCTGTCCGGGGCCTTCTGTGGATGCTGACTGGGAATAATGCTCCTTAACTTTCTCTCCATGTGAGCAGGTGGGAGGAGGAGCTTGGCTTTGTCACGGGAAGCTGATCACACCAATAGCACAGGACTAGGTACCTATTTTTTTTTTATATATATTTTATTGATTTTTTACAGAGAGGAAGGAAGAGGGATAGAGAGTTAGAAACATTGATGAGAGAGAAACATCGATCAGCTGCCTCTTGCACACCTCCTATTGGGGATGTGCCCGCAACCAAGTTACGTGCCCTTGACCGGAATCGAACCTGGGACCTTTCAGTCCGCAGGCTGACGCTCTATCCACTGAGCCAAACCGGTTTTGGCAGGACTAGGTACCTATGAGGCAATGCTGGATCCTGGGGAGCTGTGCCAGGGGGTCTGGGGGCCCTCTGACCTTGTATAACTGCACCTGGAGCCCATCATGATTGCTGCCAAGAGGAGAGGAACGGCCTGGCTGGTGGTGGCTCAGGGGTTGAGCGTGTATCTATGAACCAGAAGGTCACGGTCAGGGCACATGCCTGGGCTGCAGGCTCCATCCCCACAACCCGGGCATGTGCAGGAGACAGCTGGTCAATGATTCTCCCTCATTACTGACGTTTTTCTCTCTCTCTCTTCCTTCCTCTCTGAAATCAATAAAAAAATATTTTTTACAAAAGGGGGTCGAGGAGTGACCTTCCCATTGACTACCAGACCCCATTTGCACCTTGTCACCTCCAGTTAAAAGTCCTCCCCCCCCCCCCCGCCCCAGTTATAACTCTTGGGCTGCTTTGTGGTCACTGTTTACTTGGTCTCTGACGGTGATGTTCCCAGGCCTGCTTATCTTTACTGGTGCCTGGTCTTTCTGGAGCCTTCCCCTGTCAGCTGGCTGGAATGGTGGCCCCGATGTCCACAAGCGGACAACACAGTATGAAGCCACAAAAGAGCTCTGGAAGACCCCATTGGACCAGGGCGCGTACCTCGGTTGCAGGCTCCATCCTGGCCCTAGTCAGGGTGCATGTGGGAGGCAACCAATCGATGTGTCTCTCTCACATCGATGTTTCTCTCTCTCTGTCTCTCCCTCTCCCTACCACGCTCTCCAAAAGAAAAAAAAAATCATGCCTAAATATCTGGAAAAGCATCATAGCCCCTTGTATAAGATACTATGTATGCTAATGACCGATTCATTAAAAACACACGCAACCTTTCGAGGAGAATAAAGAGTCCTGTTGTACAAACAAGTGGAAGGTATGAAACTTGTTGATCCTGATGGAGGCTCCGAGATCACACGTGCCCATTAGGGTGATTCGCGCGGGGTCACAGAAGGGTCTGCCAGAGACAGCCAATTAGACGTCTGTTTTTCCTTTCAAAGTCCCGTGCGGTTCCCCGCCCCTCTTCAAACACCCCCAAATGGACATACACATCCTGAGGTCAGAGTAGAGCAAAAACAAAAGAAAGTTCAGAAAAGAGGAAGACAAAACAATGAGAATCTTCTTTCCTTAGCCGATAATGCGTGCATTTTAAAGACCCACCATTATCAGGAGGGAAATAAGGCCAAGGGTCTGATAAGATGTCAGGATTTCTGTCTCGGGCAGCAAAAGGAAAGGAATAAAATAACTGATTTCCCACCGAGGGAGAAAGATGGCTTCCAAGTTGCGGAAGAAGTCTGTGTTCAGAGCCGGGAGGACCCGGACTTGGTGGTGTTTGTGGTGGAAAAAATGCAACAACACAGGCCTATCTTTTGGGGAAGGAATGCACGGTTCAGGGTGTCCTTAGCAACCTGAACTCCCAGGCCACATTTTTCCCTCTCCTAGAAGCAAGTGGGAACTTGCAAAGTATGTAGCATGTTGTGAACAGGGAGCGGTGAACTTTGCCCAGGTCTGCAGCCAGCGCTGAAATCTGAACCCTCAGGAGATGGGGGTGGGGGTGGGGGTGGAATTTCCCCCCTTCCTTTGTAATCCCTGGATGCCTGGACTTTACAAAGTCCCTGGGTCTGGAAGCAGGGAAGCCCCACTCCTAAAACAAACTCCTTTTCTCTCTTTTTTTAAAGAAATCCTCACCTGAGGATATTTTTCCATTGATTTTTAGGGAGAGTGGAAGAGAGAGGGAAAGACAGAGAGAAATATGGAAGTGAGAGAAATACATGGATTGGTTGCCTCCTGCCCTGACCAGGGCCTGGGCTGGGGAGGAGCCTGCAACCCAGGAACGGGTCCTGGACCGGAATCGAACCTGGGACCCTTTGGTCTGCAGGCCGGTGCTCTATCCACTGAGCCACACCGGCTAGGGCCAAACCCCTTCTCAAAAAACATCACATTAAATCCATCTCTGTGATAATCACATTTAACCTCGTTTTCTGTATCTGGAGGAATATAGATTTTTTTTTTTGGCATTCATCTTAAAGCTAGCCTTCACCATTTCTGAGATATAGAGATGATCACTGGCTGGGAAGATTCCCCTTATATCACTAGGGATAAAAAAAAAAAAAAAAAAAAAAAAAGCAAGTCACACAATGTCCTGCCTCGGGGCTGCCTGTGGAATGAATCCCTTCACAAGTTACTGGGTAACTTGAGCCGTGTTCGTTCCTGAAATTCTTTCACATAATTGAAGATTAATTTGATTCCCTAGATTGTCCCGGGGTTGTTGACAGTGGGGGGGGCCGGGCTGGGTGGAAATAGATTATTCAAATCACAAAGAAGTAGGTGTGTCTTAAGTGACTGTTCCATTACTGCTCGGAAAGAAATGTTTGCCTTCCTGAGCGCGCCCCGGCCTCCGAGCTGGGGTTCGTGCCAGGAGGGTGGTGAGGGCCCCGCCAGCACTCAGAGAGCAGGTGAACCTCAGAGAAACCCAAAGCGATTTCTATGTATTCACGGCGCCTCCAGGATCCATTAACGCCCAAGCCAGCCAACACGCTGGCTCTGGCTCTCTCAAGTGTCTAATGTCAACAATATGAGAGTCAATAGCGGGGACATTCCAAGATACTATTAACGCGATTGATTTATTGATGGTTGCACAATGGGGGGTTATCTTTTGTTAATTGACTGGGTAAATAAGCGCAGAGGCAGCAGGGGATGGGGGGAAAGTACCTGGTGGAGGAAAAGGTGAGGCACCTGGATGATGAGTTTTTTCAACTCCCAGCCTGTGTGGGTCAATTCAAACACCACTTCCGCTGCCCAGCCCAATCACCATTTAGCTATGTAGCTTCTGTCCGTGAGGGAAGACTCAAAGGTTGTGCATTATTATTATTATTATTATTATTATTGATTGATTTCAGAGAGGAAGGGAGAGGGAGAGAGAGAAACATCGATGAGAGAGAATCACTGATCGGCTGCCTCCTGCACAGCCCGCACTGGGGATGGAGCCCGCAGCCCAGGCATGTGCCCTGACCGGGAACGGCACTGTGACCTCCTGGTTCAGAGGTCGACGCTCAACCCCTGAGCAACACCAGCCGGGCCCTGCGTCTTTTATTTATAGTCCGTGTGCTCTAAGCCTTGCCTCTCAACTAGACAAACAAATGGCCCAGGGTGAGCATCCAGCTCGTCTGTGGGAGGAAGGAGTGAATAAGAGCATGTCTTTGCCTACTACTCCGCTCTTCTTCATCATAATCATCTCTGATCATGCTATTTCCGGACCCAGAAACTGTCAGCGACTACCTCCTGAATTAAGTGTCAGCTAGTCTTTCCAAAACACCCACAATTTATATATATATATATATATATATATATATATATATATTTGTTTGTTTGTTTGTTTTCTCTTCTGCCAACTCTGGAACATCCTGTGCTTACTACAAAATATTGCTCGGCCCTGACCGGTTTGGCTCAGTGGATAGAGCGTCACCCTGCGGAGTGAAAGGTCCCAGGTTCGATTCCGGTCAAGGGCATGTACCTTGGTTGCGGGCACCTCCCCAGTAGGAGGTGTGCAGGAGGCAGCTGATCGATGTTTCTCTCTCATCGATGTTTCTAACTCTCTATCCCTCTCCCTTCCTCTCTGTAAAAAAAATCAATAAAATAGATTAAAAAAACAACAACAAAAAAACAAGAAACAAAACATTGCTCGTTTTCCCCTAAATGCTTCAGATCTCTCTGCCTTTGTATCTTAGGTCATCCTCATTTCTTCAACCGTCTTCCCAACTTCAGTTTTTGCCTGGTTCTTTTTTAAAAATATATTTCATTGATTTTTTTTTACAGAGAGGAAGGGAGAGGGACAGAGAGCCAGAAACATCGATGAGAGAGAAACATCGACCAGCCGCCTCCTGCACACCCTCTACTGGGGATGTGCCTGCAACCAAGGTACATGCCCTTGACCGGAATCGAACCTGGGACCCTTCAGTCCGCAGGCCGACGCTCTATCCACTGAGCCAAACCAGTCAGGGCGTGCCTGGTTCTTAAGGTCTAACTCAAATGCCACCCATTTCTTCATGGAGCTATTTCTCGTCCTGTATGCCTAAGCTGGATGTGTGTTCAGTGTGGGTCGGAGGTATTTCTACACTTGATTTAGCTCCTCCAGTGGAAGGTAAACACTTCGGAGGAAGCAGCTAAATCTTCCCTTTTTTCTGTGGCTAATTCTCAATGTCTTATAAACAGTAAGTGCATAGAATAATATCACTGGATGACACTGATTTTTTTTCTTTCTCACTATGGCAAGATTTTTTTTCTTTCTCTTTCGATTGTATGCTGTTGTTCGGCATGGTGTGTGTGTGTGTGTGTGTGTGTGTGTGTGTGTGTGTGTGTGTGTGGTGTTTCACCAATGGCTACCCCAGTCACCTCCCTCAGTCTTGACATATGCATTTGTTGAGCATTATTTTAATTAAGAAATATGTTTATTGATTTCAGAGATGAAGAGAGAGAGAGAGAGACAGAGAGAGAGAGAGACAGAGAGAGAAACATCAATGATGAGTAAGAATCATTTATCGGCTGCCTCCTGCATGCCCCTATTGGGGATGGAGCCCACAACCTGGGCATGTGCCCTGAGCGGGAATCGAACCAGTGACCTCCTGGTTGATAGGTCGACACTCAGCCACCGAGCCATGCCAGCCAGGATGTTGACTCTCACTTTAAAACTGTCTTCAGGATGAACTGAGGTCTGGGAGAAAAGCCCCATCAACGTGGACCCAGGCAGCTGGCTCCAGATCACCCAGTTTCCGCTCCTTCCCGGCCTAACGTCTGGGAATTAGTTCCACTTAAGTGTCACTGCGCCCAGAGCTGCCTGCCGCTGGCGATGCCAACTCCAACACTGGGGCCACTTTCTGGAAGCCTGTAGTCACGCAGTAAACAAAGGCACCCCTGTGTCCCCTTCCCCATCACAATGGACACGTCAGATGAATAGAATCTTTACATTCTGGACTAATGCTGGCGGAAGAGTTTGTGTTTACGTCCACTCGGAGGAATACTTTCCAAACCATAAAGGTCACCCGAGAAATAAGGGCGCGAGAGAGATGGCATGTGGCTTGTGGATGCTGGTAGATTTTTGGAGGATGGCCTGTGCCCTTTGCAGTGTGTTGTGGCTTTGGAGCTGCTTGGCACGGGGACACGCTGTGATTTACTCCCAGGAGGCATTTCCTGGGCAAGGAATCCCCTTTGTTGAAGGGACCTGGCTTGGGGAAGCGAAGGGGCCTCGGAGGGGGAGGGAGGGGTTTCTCAATTCCCATCCTAGGGCCCACTTAATGAATGTAATGTCGCTAATGGGATTTAACCACAACGCCTATCTCTAACCTTGTCACCAAAAAGGTACTCTACATGCGTCTGTTTTCACTGCCGTCTGCCCGGTCGCTGTGTAGAAGTCTGTTCTCCCAATTTTCTGAGTGGTAATCCTAGAATGATCTTGGCTCAGAAATAAATGAGGAACTCGTGTCCGGGACTCAGATTTCCCTACCGGGCTTGTAAGAGAAACACGGGTTAAGTACCGTCCATACCGCAGTCTATGGGAGAAGGCCTGGGTGGGTCTCTCCTTTTTCTAAAGCAGGAGATCAAGTTTGGGTAGGGAGTAAAGAGCAAGGCAATGTAGCTCCTTTAAAGGCGCGCTGGTTGGGAAAGACGGAGCTATATTTAGCACTGTGACAGTCCTTCCAGAAGTAGAGTCTACCAGGTATTTCAATGGTACATACACGGTGTGTGTGTGTGTGTGTGTGCGTGTGTGCGTGTGTGTGAGTGAAGGGGTGCTCACAGAAGGAGGGCAAATGTGGGGAGATGACACTGTTAGCCTTAGCAAAGTATGTTCAGGGAAAAAAATGATTCATGCAGATAAAGCAGTCCACCTGTGGCACATGTCAAAGGTCTCTTCTGAGTGGTGTGGACGGGGCCCGAGTGACTCTAAATGAGCTGATGGCTTATGCCCCCATGCCCCTGCCCCCTCTGTACAGTAACAATATTAATAAACGACCTGCTGTTTCTTGAGTGACTACTACATACCAAAGTAATGCTCTACTTTTACGACATCATTTCCTCTTGACAATTGGGCTCTGAGACACAGATGAACCCCAGGTCATGTAGCTGCTCAGAGACAGATTTGAATCTAGTTTTCTTCCTGACTCCGCGTTAGGTGCTTCTGTGACCCGCCTCCACGACCACTCTCTGCTATACGGGTGTTTCGTGTTTTTTTTTCTTGCAAATATATTTTTACTGATTTCAGAGAGGGAGGGAGAGGGGGAGAGAGAGAGAAACATCAATGATCAGAGAGAATCATTGATCGGCTGCCTCCTGCACGCCCCACACTGGGGATCCAGCTTGCAACTGGGCATGTGCCCTGACTGGGAATTGAACCATGACCTCCTGGTTCATAGGTCAATGCTCAACCACTGTGCCACGTCGGCCAGGCTATTTCATGGTTTCCAGTTCTCACATGGGAGGCCTCAGACCTTCCTGGAGAAAGGCATGAAACACACACACACACACACACACACACATACTGCATGTGTAGTCTATGTCTGAATGTGCATTTTAAGTGGAGTTGATATTTTTAAAAAAGGAATAAGGAGGGACTCTGATTTGCATTTTAATTTACATGTAGATCTCCCAGAACTGGGAACTTGCTTTTCTCTTTTTAAAAAACCCCTTTCCTGCCCTAACCGGTTTGACTCAGCAGATAGAGCATCGGCCTGCGGACTGTAAGGTCCCAGGTTCAATTCCAGTCAAGGGCACGAACCTTGGTTGCGGGCACATCCCCAGTAAGGGGTGTGCAGGAGGCAGCTGATCGATGATTCTCTCTCATGGATGTTTCTAACTCTCTATCCCTCTCCCTTCCTCTCTGTAAAAAATCAATAAAATATATTAAAAAGCAAAAAACTCTTTCCCTTCTTTTATTTATGGTGATCCCTGGGGATTGTACTATGTGCTCATAAACTCCTAGATAGGTGATCACAGGGGTGGGGCAGAGATTAGAGAGAGAGAGAGAGACACATTCCGGGGAAAGAAATAGCAGGGTAGAGCTGAGTGGCTGCCCCCCACCCCCCTTTTAATGTTTTTATTGATCTTAGAGAGAGAAACACTAATGCGAGAGAGAAACTTCCATTGGCTGCCTCCTACACGCCCCCTACTGGGGATCAAGCCTGCACCCGGGGCATGTGCCGGGAACCGAACAAGTGACCTTTTGACTCATGGGATGGGCACTTAAGCAACTGAGCCATTCGGGCCCGGCTTTTTCTTCCTTTTGTATGGCAAACCCAAGGCCTGTTCACTTGGCAGCTTCAAATTCAAACCCTGGCGGGGGGTGGGCGGGAGGAGGTGGTCAAGAACTCCTGATGGGAACTGTGGATTTACAGGGCGGTGAGTAATCTGACTCCGTCTGAACCAAGGACTCTCTTTCTCAGGGTTGAGTGTAAAATCCCGGGGCATTTGAATCCAAGGTGACTTTTTTCACATTTATGCTCGGCTAGAGGGAGGCGCGACTCAAGGACTGCCTCTGGGAAGTCAGTCTGTAAATTTGGAACATCAGTTCATGCTCTCGCATAAACAAGCAGCCCGTGAATGAGAGGTCTATCTCCTTGAGTGACGTAGTGGTTAGTTGAATGCCGTATGTGAAGAAGGGATTCAAGAGTTATTTGCAAGATCAAATTTAGAAATAAACCGTTTAGGGATGGAGAGCCCTAGTGAGGTTTTTCTCGAAGTGGACAAAGGAACGTGTTCAATCTTTTTGGACCTTTTGGGCCTCCGTGGGCAAGATCACCTCTCAGACCCTGGGTGGTGAGCTCAAACATTCTGTGAATCTCGGTTTGGTATGGTCAAGGGCACACGCCCAGGTGCAGGCTCGATCTCCAGTGTGGGGCATGCAGGAGGCAGCCGATCCGTGATTCTCTCCCATCATTGATGTTTCTCTCTCTCTCTCCTTCTCCCTTCCTCTCTGAAATCAATTTAAAAAATATGTTTAAAATGTGGTGGCGGATATAAAAATCGAGGCTCATTACAGAGACCCGGGAGCCACTCAGGACGATGGCCCTGTTGCTGTGTATCTGGATGACTTAATTACAGGTGACTCGCGATTTTCGGTGGCGGGGAGAGATGGAGAGGAAACGCAAAACATAGCTGTGGCAACATCGCGTCGATTGGCTTGGGACTACTCCATAGGGTTCTCCCCCTGGAAATTTGCCTTCCTAATTATGTTGTGCTTAGCCTGATATTAGAAATGAGCTGGTTTCCCCGGGGTAGTGCTGCAGTGGAACTGCGGAGGGACTTGGTGGGGAAGCGTGCCCATTGGAGTCCGGAGGATGAAACACTGCGGGTTCTAATGGAGCCCAGCACTCCCCAAGTTATTTTAATGTTAAAGAAAAGCTTAATTTTGAGCACTTTACCACAGCCTTCATACGGCCTAAAATGCTATCAACATGGATAACAATTACATACGTGAGAGTACTTGTACGTATGTGTGCTTTAACCTTGAGACTGTAATGTCCTACCCCCACCCCTCGGGGAAGCTACAGCGAACAATAAAGCAGATCTCTCGGACGCCAGCACAGTGCCCTGCACATAACATCAGAAATATCTGTTGAATAAACAAATGCTCCTGCTTAGCTATAGCTTCGATTTGAAGCCTTAGAGCTAAGGGTGGCTTGGGAATTAAAAAAAAAAAATTATTTTATTGATTTTTTTACAGAGAGGAAGGGAGAGGGATAGAGAGTTAGAAACATCGATGAGAGAGAAACATCCATCAGCTGCCTCCTACACACCCCCGCCCGCACTGGGGATGTGCCCGCAACCAAGGTACATGCCCTTGAGCGGAATCAAACCTGGGACCCTTCAGTCCGCAGGCCGACGCTCTATCCACTGAGCCAAACCGGCCAGGGCTGGCTTGGGAATTTTGGATGCTTTAGGCTACCCAGTTGTTATCAGAGGGGTTCTTCACCAAGTTTCTTCCTTCCTTCCTCTAAATTTAAATTATTTCAGCCCTATCCGGTTTGGCTCAGTGCATACAGTGTCGGCCTGTGGACTGAAGGGTTTGGGGTTCGATTCCAATCAAGGGCACAGGCCTGGGTTAAGGGCTCGATCCCCAGTGTGGGGCATGCAGGAGGCAGCCGATCAATGATTCTCTCTCATCACTGATGTTTCTCTCTCTCTCCCTCTCCCTTCCTCTCTGAGATCAATGAAAACACGTTTTAAAAAATCATTTCATATTCTAATATTACTTAGGTATGTACACACCGGAAAGTGGACACACTCCTGAAGTGTATGGCCCTGAAACAATTTCAAATCCAAAACAAATTTGCAGATGGAATTCCAACCAAGTGACAAACACAAGATTCAAATGAGCACATCGCTTTACCAGGACGGACGCTGGATTGCGAACATCACATCCCCACTCACGCCATTGACACCGTACCAACGGGCGTGCTGGAGGCGGTTTGGGTTCGGCAGGCCTGTATTTCCATGGGACGTAGCCAGCGATCCTTGTGGCACTTGTCTCTACAGCAAAGCTATGGCCCACATCGCATCCTGGGACATCAGCTGACTTCCACTTGGCAGAAACCCATAACTTATTTACTGGGGCAGGTCCAGGTTCTAAGGGGTCTGAATAGCATACAATTTGGGGGGCTTCTTTTTATGAAAATTAATAGTGCCCCTAGCGCCCCTCCCAGGGGGCGTGCACATGAGAAGTCTCGAAGCTCAAGTTCAATGACCATCATGCTCATCTATCTGCGTTCAGGTATCCGGTTTGCCATTGGCTCCCTTTGTTGCCAGTGAAGCAGTACGATGGGGCAACAACCGTGAGTGGCTCTTTAATTTTATTTTAAGGAGATCAACTTCAGCCCAGCTGACATGGCTCAGTGGTTAAGCGTCGACCTATGGACCAGGAGGTCAGGAGGTCATGGCTCGATTCCCAGTCAGGGCACCCTGGCTTGCTCCCCAGTGTGGGGCGTGCAGAAGGCAGCCAATCAATGACTCTCTCTCACCATTGATGCTTCTATCTCTCTCTCCTTCTCCCCTCTTCTCTGAAATCAATAAAAAATATATATTTTTAAAAAGAGATAAACTTTAAGGGACATATTTATGCTCTTAAGATGATTCTCAAAATAAAAACAAAATTAAACATTCTTCTTGGCGACACAGAGACGGTTGAGAAAGATATGTCTATTGGATCTTTTTCCCCTGATAAATTCCTCAGAGGAGAGATACCAAGACAAGATGGGTTCGTGCTCCGCTTTGCCACGGCGGACTTCCAGGGGCCAACACCTGGGATGGAAATGGCGGGGTCAGCAGCTCCCCGGAAGCGCTCGGGCCAGGCCGTCTGGACTCCTGGAGCTGTGAGCCACACCCCCGTGAGTCTGCAACCCTGGGCTCCATGTATCTTGTCCGGTTCCTGACCTGATGTTGCGGTTGATAAAAACCTGTGGGCAGGTAGGGTCACAGTGACCTGGGGCTAGTACATATCTGGGGGCCAGAGGCATAAACAGAACCCAGACATCAGGATGGTTTCAGAGACAAAGGGTTGGGATCAGATGGGCTGTGAGTCAGAGCCTGGGGGCCATCACACAGGTCATGGGGGGTGGGGGGGTATGAAAGGGCCAGAGAGACAAGGGAAACTGGGGTCAGGAAGAATTTGGAGCTAAGGCTTCCATTAGCCTGCGGGGCAAGTATTAATATCACCACTGAGCACGTCTCATGCTTTGGCTGGGTTTGGGGGGGGGGCGGTCTTCCTGCCTCCTTCCCCGGTAGGATTCACGTCTAGACTTTTGGGGCTCATGAATGCTGGGTCTGAAACCCCGTATGAGGACAAGCAATGGGTGTGGCACTTTCTGAGTGGGGAGATTGTGGAATTACTTTTATTAGAGCTGATCGAAGAATACAATATGATAGCTAAGCCCTGTTGGCGTGGCTCAGTGGTTGAGCATCGACCTATGAGCCAGAAGGTCAGGGTTTGAGTCCCAGTCAGGGCACATGCCCAGCTTGTAGGTTCGATCCCCACTGGGTGGCGGGCAGGAGGCAATCGATCAATGGTTGTCTCTCATCATGGATGTTTCTCTCTCTCCCTTCCTCTCTGAAATCAATAAAAATATATTAAAAAATATGATAGCCAAGATCTGCTCTCCCCTGACCCCAGGTCTCGTCCTTCTAAGACTAGAGAATCCTCTGAGAGACCCTCACAGGAGAGATTGTGGGGTGCTTGGATCTGGGACACACATTCCAATGAGCTTAGTTCCCAGAAGATGTTTATCTTGGCAAGTTTTGAGGCTTGTCATAAAACCCCCAAACTTTCTATTTCCCCGCCTTTCGGGGACTATGAAGTTCACTGAGGTTACACGTGTGTATGAAAGTGGTTGGCACTTGGTGAGGAACCTGTAATCCCACTCCTTCCCATGAAGGTGCTGAGTTTTGTCTCCCTGGATTATTCTTTTTAGGTGAGACTATCTTGTCTGATAAGTAATTTTTTTTTGTTTCTTCTCTGTTTCACTGTCTTTTTTAAACATTAATTTTTAAAGAGTTTTAAAAGTGATTTTTAGAGAGAGGGGAAGGGAGACTGAGAAACATCCATGTGAGAGCAACATTATCAACTGACCCAGGCGCGCCCCCTACCGGGGATCGAGCCCGCAGTCCAGGCATGTGGCCCGACTGGCAGTCAACTGGCACCCTTTCGGTACACGGGACGTCGCTCCACCAACCGAGCCACATGGGCCAGGGCCGTTCTGTGTTCTTTACGTTTTTGCCGCTTTTCTACGTGGTGAACAATGATTCCACTGGAAAATTTTGATCAGAAAAGTATTTTTAGAGATGGGAGGGCTTCTCAGCTCTGAGACAGAACTTTTGAAAAACTCAGAGCTGTTGGAGCTATTAAATAAGCCTCTTTGTCGAATCAATAAAGCCTTTTCCTCCAATGCACTCAACTGACGTCTGGTGGACTATGCATTCCCACTCATCAAGGTCTCTTCAGCCCTAACCGGTGTGGCTCAGTGGATAGAGCGTCGGCCTGCGGACTGAAGGGTCCCAGGTTCGATTCCGGTCAAGGGCATGTACCTTGGTTGTGGGCACATCCCCAGTAGGAGGTGTGCAGGAGGCAGCTGATCGATGTTTCCCTCTCATCGATGTTTCTAGCTCTCTATCCCTCTCCCTTCCTCTCTGTAAAATATCAATAAAATATATTAAAAAAAAAAAAGGTCTCTTCACTTATAACAAAGAGGCAGAATCAGCACTTCTGCCCTGGCCGGTGTGGCGCAGTGGACAGAGCATCGGCCTGTGGACTGAAGGGTCCCGGGTTCGATTCCAGTCAAGGGCATGTACCTCGGTTGCGGGTTCCCCAGCCCTGGTCGGGGTGTGTGCAGGAGGCAATCAATCCATGTGCCTCTCTCACATCGATGTTTCTCTCTGTCCCGCCCCCCACAGCCCCCGCTTCCACTCTCTTTAAAAATCAATGGAAAAATATCCTCGGGTGAGGATTAACCAAAAAAAAGAAAGAAAGAAAAAAAAGAGTCAGCACTCTGTGTAAAGGGACAGCCATGAGCTCACTGGTTTTCCCTGAAATACTTGGGGGACCTAAAAGCCTCTGAAGTGAACAGGTTGTTTTGTTCAGGGAACTTCCCTGAAAAACGGAGCAGGGTCCACCTGATGACATCAGCTTTGCCAGAATTCCCATGATGCCCAGGGCACGCCGAGCCTGGCACAGACAGGGCACTGCAGGCCACGGCCCGGACTTGGCAGGCAGCTCCTGCACTTGGCATCTGTGCACCACCTCGTCACAGCGATCCCAGGCCGCAGCCTGCTCAGGCTGCCTTCACTGAGGCCGGGAGGCGGACGGGGGCGCGGTGGCAGGGGCAGGGTGCCGCCAGGGCATGGGTGGGCCTCCAAGGGAATAGCATGTGCCCCAGACCAACCTGCCATCGACGGGCGCCAAAACATGAAAGCATTAGAGCAAACGTTTTCTGTTGTGTGTGTGTGTGTGTGTGTGTGTGTGTGTGTGTTTTAGGATGTTTTAAAAATAAACTTAATTTCTATTTACCGCCTTCTGCCCAAGCTTTCCAGGTCTTCCTTCTTTCCTTCCTTCCTTCCTTCCTTCCTTCCTTCCTTCCTTCCTTCCTTCCTTCCTTCCTTCCTTCATTCCTTCTCTCCCTCTCTCCCTCCCTCCCTCCCTCCCTCCCTTCCTTCCTTCTTCTTTCACTCTTCCTCTCTCTCTCTCTTCTTTGGTTAATCCTCAGCCAAGGATATGTCCCCATTGATTTTTAGAGAGAGTAGAAGGGAGAGGAAGAGACACAGAGAAACATCCATGTGAGAGAGACACATCGACTGGTTGCCTCCTGCACGCACCCCAACCAGGGCTGGGGAGCCTGCAACTGAGGTTCGTGCCCTTGACCAGAATGGGACCCAGGACCCTTCCGTTCAACGGCCGACGCTCTAGCCACTGAGCCACACCAGCCAGGGCCAGGTATGCCTTTCTTCTAGCACCTTTTTCATTGCTCATGGGATTCTCAGCTGCTCCGTGAAAGGAGTCGGGTTTACCCAGCAACATCACCGAATAAAGATGAGTTTGCATTTGGAAAGGGAAACAGCCGGATGGCCAAAGCCAGGGAGGGACGCAGCTCTTGTTTCGTTAGCGAAGGGTCGTGCGAGGGCCCGGGGAGAGCTCCTGGGCGGGCGGCCATGTGGGAGAAGCAAAGGAAACACGCCATCACAGAGAGCTAATCATGAGAAATGGAAAGCGAGCGCCGGCCAAGAACAACAAGCAATAAATAGACGTGAGACGGTGAGGCGGGAGCCGGAGCCACGCTCGGCAAAGGGGCAGCGAGAGCGTGGGCCTTCCGGCTGACAAAAAAGAAAAAATTAATGGTTCTGATAATCAGCCCTGACCGGTGTGGCTCAGTGGATAGAGCGTCGGCCTGCGGACTGAAGGGTCCCGGGTTCGATTCCGGTCAAGGGCATGTACCTTGGTTGTGGGCACATCCCCAGTGGGAGGTGTGCAGGAGGCAGCTGATCGATGTTTCTCTCTCATCGATGTTTCTAACTCTCTATCCCTCTCCCTTCCTTCCTGTAAAAAATCAATAAAATATATTAAAAAAAATAGTTCTGAAAATCATTAAAAAGTCCTACAGAAAAATTTTTTTAAAATATATTTGTATTGATTTCAGAGAGGAAGGGAGAGGGAGGTAGAGAGATTGAAACATCCATGATGGGAGAGAAAATCATCAAAAAGTCCTATAGAAAATGTTTTTTGTTTTTTTTAAAAAAATATATTTGTATTGATTTCAGAGAGGAAGGGAGAGGGAGGTAGAGAGATAGAAACATCCATGATGGGAGAGAATCACTGATTGGCTGCCTCCTGCACGCCCCCTACTGGGGATCGAGCCCACAGCATGTACCCTGACTTGGAATCGAACCGTGACCTCCTGGTTCGTTCATAGGTTGATGCTCAACCACTGAGCCACACTGGCCGGGGCACTAGCTTTTTTTATTTTATTTTAAATTAGTTTCAATACTAGCATTTGTTTAAGAGGAAAAGTGCTGGGTCGTGAGTTCTGTAATGTCCATGCATCTTGTTAATGACACGCTAGTTTGTGGTGGGCAAGACAGGACATGGGAATGCACCTGTTTTTCAGTGGTAGCCAGGGCACCGGCGTTACATGGCAAACGCATGAAGCCCTCACCAGTTTGGCTGAGTGGATAGAGCATCAGCCCACGGACTGATGGGTCCTGGGTTCGATTCCTGACAAGAAGCACATACCTTGGTTGCGGGCTCGCTCCCCAGTAGGGGGCATGCAGGAGGCAGCTGATAGGTGTTTCTCTCTCATCACTGATGTTTCTAACTCTCTCGCCCTCTCCCTTCCTCTCTGTAAACAGTCAATAAAAATATATTAAAAAAAGAAAAAGAAAAAAGAGAGAAAGTGCATGAAGACAGGAGACAGGATTTCCTATGATTTTATGTTGTCCTTAATTAGGAAGCATACTTTCAACCAATGCCCACATGTGTTAGGACAGGGGTGGGCAAACTTTTTGACTCAAGGGCCACAATGGGTTCTTTTTTTTTTTTTTTTTTAAATATATTTTATTGATATTTTACAGAGAGGAAGGGAGAGGGATAGAGAGCTAGAAACATCGATGAGAGAGAATCATCGATCAGCTGCCTCCTGCACACCTCCCACTGGGGATGTGCCCGCAACCAAGGTACATGCCCTTGACCGGAATCGAACCTGGGACCCTTCAGTCCGCAGGCCGACGCTCTATCCACTGAGCCAAACCGGTTTCGGCCACAATGGGTTCTTAAACTGGACCGGAGGGCCGGAACAAAAGCATGGATGGAGTGTTTGTGTGAACTAATATAAATTCAAAGTAAAGGAGCGGAGGGGAGAGCAAGAGAACCCTCCGCTCTTTCGGCTCCGCGGGCCAGATAGAACAGCCGAACAGGCCGGATCTGGCCCGCGGGCCGTAGTTTGCCCATGGCTGTGTTAGGATGTTCAGTTGTGGCCAAATAAATGCTTTCAAGTACAACCCCGAGTCCCTTGCCTCGCCAGAACCCCTGCGGCTCTGCTCCTGGTTGTCCAGTCTCTTTACCCGTCACCTCACCGGCCCATCCTCTGTTGGCTTCTGGGCCAAAACTACTTCCCACCCCTCAGGCCCTCCAGGCGCTCACTCGCTAGGAGCACATGGCCTGGGACCGCCTCTTCAGCTCCTTTTCTGGGCTGGCCTCTCCACGCGTCAGCCCCTCCTTCTGGAACATTCTTCCCCAATTTTTAAAAAATATATATTTTAATGATTGATTTCAGAGAGGCAGGGAGAGGGAGAGAGAGAGAGAAACATCGATGATGAGAGAGAATCATAGAGCGGCTGCCTCCTGCACGCCCCCTACTGGCGATCAAGCCCGAAACCCGGGCATGTGCCCTGACCGGGAATCGAACCGTGACCTCCTGGTTCATAGGTTGACGCTCAACCACTGAGCCACGCCAGCCCAGCTCTTCCCCAACTTTTGCATGGCTAGTCCTCACCTCCTCCAAGTCTCTTCTCAGGCGTCAGCTCCCTAAGCTGTCCCTGACCTCTCCACCTCTCTCCCTCCTCTGTAATCATCCACTTATCTCTGTTCAATCAGCTATTTTCTCTCTCCTCTCGAATGTACATTTCAAGAGAGAAGGGAATGTATTCTGGCTTCTCAGCTACGCCTCAGGGCCTAAGACAGCGTCAGAAACATAGAAGGTGCTCAATAAACTCACAGGCCCTGGTGAGGTTGTTGTTACTTGTTAAACACCCACGGATGGCATTTTCAAAGCCTTGGAAATTAATAAATCATTTTCTGCATTTCATATTTAAAACGCCTGTTATTCTTAATAAAAGTCAGCCATGTATTTAAACTGTTTTGTTTTCTTCATAAACAACCCCACACAGGATATGACTGAAAAAAAAATTAACAAAAAGAGTGAGACTGTACAAAACCGCATTCATTTAGTGGAAGGGGACTTTTTTCCCTAAGTTCTTACATGAAGATCTTTTAACCAATATATCAGATCTCTCCTAAACCGTGAAATGAAAGGACTGGCCATCAGAACTAATTTGGAGAAGAAAAAGTGTCATCTCTGAAGCAGTAAAAATCTCCATAAAACGGTGTAAACTCATTACGGGGTTAAGTAAAATCACTGGAATATATGAGGACCTTCAGATGTCCCCAGGGCAGACATAACACCGCAATTTCCCAGCAGTCACTCCGGGAAGATGCTGTCATGGGCAGGATGAAGTCAGTCTGATAGTATCACTTCGTTTGGGTCCTGAGACTTGTGAAGACACCACTGGTGGCAGATCACACGTCCAGTGCTGGCCCTTTGAGGCCTCTGGGAGGTGAGCTCAGCGGAACTTAAATGGAGAGGACACCCCCATTTATTCAGCTCTGCCTTTAAATCGATTCCCATGTTTCTTTTCACCTCTCCTCACCGAAGGAAGTAGGAAGTGTTTTGTAGACAGTGCTTTTTATTTTAGGTTATTAGATTATGCGTTTGCATGTGGGTAACAAGATAAGAGCAAAATGCACTGGATGCCTCAAAAGAACAGATGTACAGTCTGGCCGGTGTGGCTCAGTGGTTGAGCGCCAACCCATGAACCAAGAGGTCACCAGTTTGATTCTGGGTCAGAGCACATGCCCCGATTGCAGGCTCAATCCCCAGGGGGGAGCATGCAGGAGGCAGCCAATCAATGTTTCTCTCTTTCTCTCCCTCTCCTTTCCTTGGTCTCTAAAATCAACTTAAATATATATATATATATACATATACACACACACACACACACAGACAGACATGCAATGGAGGACCTCCTGGTCCTTTGCATAATACATCTCTCCATTATTTCCATATTTTGAAAAAGCATGTTGATAATCTAGGGTAAGTCACTAGGATTGGATAAACTCATCCAAAATTTGAATGCTTACTTTATTAGGTAATTTTACATAAATGTGTATTGATATAAGCTATAGATATGCTGTATATATATTATATGTATAAGTTTGCTTGGTCATAGCCCAGTTTTATACTCAACACAGAGGATCTTCACCCTGGATGACAACGGGCTGTTTATGCACATGCCTGTCTCATACTCCAGGATCCTTGAGGATGAGGGTGGGCCCTGGTGGCTTTACGTCCTGTGGTCCAGTTTGTGGAATGAGTGGATAACCTTTATCAGAAACCGAGCTGTGACTCCCTTCACACCATCTTGTCCTAGACCAGCCGTGGGCAAACTACGGCCCGCGGGCTGGATCCGGCCCATTCGGCTGTTCTATCCGGCCCGCGGAGCCAAAAGAGCAGAGGGTTCTCTTGTTCTCCCCTCCGCTCCTTCACCAGCAGCAGTGTTAACATGGCAACGTCGGGAAACACGGCCGCAGCTCCTTCTTCTGAGTGGGTGGATTTATATCCGCCCATTCAGTAGAAGGAACAACCTCTCAATCTTCCAGAGGCTCCTTGGAATGCCCGCGGACGCATCCCCCGACATCACCTGGGAATGCGTAGACACGTTATCGTGGTGATGTAGGGAGACACGCCCCTGGAGAGCACAGTATCAGAGCATTAGCTACAAAGGAGACCAACAACACTGTTCCCACTGAAGTGGATGTTTTAAAGACCAAAAACCTTTCAACCCAGTCTACATTGCCATCTACATCTACGTCCCGGGCATAATTTGGAAGGTGCACTAAAGAAAACGTTTAATTTACTGTTTACACATTTTGTTCTTTTCTATTTGTTTTAGTTTTAAATTATTTTATTATATTTAAGTTTAATTTGAAAGGCTTTTGTACCTTTCCTTTGTTAGGCAATTTTATTTTGCCTTTGCCATCTTCAATATAAGGTATGTTATTGTGCTATGACTCCTCCATTTTTTGAAGTTTCAAATTATAATAATTAGTGTTTACATTCTTCTTGTTAAAATGTTTGAAATGAATAAAACTATTGAAATAAAAAAAAAAAGACCGTACCCTTTTATGTAACGATGTTTACTTTGAATTTATATTAGTTCACACAAACACTCCATCCATGCCTTTGTTCCGGCCCTCCGGTCTAGTTTAAGAACCCATTGTGGCCCTCGAGTCAAAAAGTTTGCCCACCCCTAGGACCTAGAGGCATGAATCAAAGATAAGAATCAGAAAGGCAGTTTCACTAGACCCCGAAGTGATTTCCTCGCACTGGCTCAAGGCAGGGATTGGGGGAGGAGAGCAGCGTGATCTCTCAGGGGTGGAGAGTGTCAGAACATAGCTCGCAGGCTGGAAACCGAGGCGTGGGGGTGGGAAGGCACATTAACACGGACATTAGAAGCTGGGCCCCTTCCAATGACATCCAAGGACCTCCAAGGGACACCTTCGTGCTGGTCCAGTTCTGGCCTCTTTGTCTGAACCTGCCATTGCCTGGCTGGTCTGGGGACCCCTTGGAATTGATAATGAGGTTCAAGAGAGAGGTGTAGCCCTCGCTGAGCACATCGCCCCTATTTAGCACCTTTCCCAGGATGGCAGCCACGTTGCTTTATGATGTCCCTGATCAGCTGTCACTCTTCATAAAGTAATCACTGCCATTAACACGTCAGGCCTCTGCTCAGTATGGCGCATGCTGAGCGGTTGGTGGCAGGCTAAGCAGGTGTCACCTGAGGATTGACAGGACTACAGTAAAGGTGGGAGGGCATCGAGGTGAGAGAGGATATGTCATGTCCAATAAGGCTATTTTGTGACATATTACAGTGCCATGGGCCGCTTGCATAAGGTTAAAAGAAGAAGTTAATTGAGATACTTAACTTGCAATATTGCTAAGTTACAGAGACAAAAATGGTGTGGAGACTCTCGACAATAACCTCTAGATTGCGACAAGACTATTGACTTAAACGTGCAGTCCATCCCAGCCGGAGTGGCTTAGCTGGTGGCGCATTGTCCATTGCACCAAAAGGTTGCAGGTTCGGTTCCCGGTTAGAAAACATACCTGGTTGCAGGTTTGATCCCCAGTCAGGAAGTGTATGGAAGGCAAGTGATCAATGTTTCTCTCTCACATCCATTATCATCTATCTATCTATCTATCTATCTATCTATCTATCTATCTTTCCATCCATCCATTCATTCATCTATCAATCATCTATCTATCTATCCACCCATCTATCTATCCACCCATCCACTCATCTATCTATCTATCTATCTATCTATCTATCTATCTATCTATCATCTATCTATCTATCTATCTATCTATCTATCTATCTATCTATCCATCCATCCATCCATCCATCCATCCACCTATCCACCCAACCAGGCACCTATCCATCTATCTATCTATCTATCTATCTATCTATCTATCTATCTATCTATCTATCTATCTATCCATCCATCCATTCACCTATCCACCCATCCATCCATCCAGCCACCTATCCATCTATCTATCCATCCATCCATCCATCCATCCATCCATCCATCATCCATCCATCCATCCATCCATCCATCCATCTGTCAATCATCCATCCATTCATCCATCCATTCATCCATCCACCCATTCATCCATCCACCTATCTATCTATCAATCTATCTATCTATCTATCTATCTATCTATCTTTGTCCATTTTTTTTTGGTCCCAAGTGCTCAGCTTTTGTGTTATCCTTCCAATAATTTTTCTCTTTGGTTTTGGTTCACTTAGCTGGAGTCCAAGTACTGGAATAAATATGCAAACACAGACAAATATCCACAAATGACTGAGCTAATATCCCAGAGAGCATTTTCCCATTGAAAACACATATTTTTTTAAAATATATTTTTTGATTTTTACAGAGAGGAAGGGAGAGGGATAGAGAGCTAGAAACATCAATCAGCTGCCTCCTGCACACTCAATGGGTATGTGCCCACAACCAAGATACATGCCCTTGACCGGAATCAAACCTGGGACCCTTCAGTCCGCAGGCCGACGCTCTATCCACTGAGCCTAATGAATCAGGATGAAAACACATATTTTTAAAGCACATACTAGGTGCCAGGTACTAGATTCAATGACAAACAAAAGGCAATACTGCGAACACAGATGCTCTAACAGATACTGGGAATTGGACTTGCAGAAACTCAGTAGAAACTAATGACATTCCTTCAACACTTCATACAATTTTATATATGATCCTCTGTGAGTGTCTAATAGATTTTTTAAAAACATTTTATTGATTTTTTACAGAGAGGAAGGGAGAGAGAGAGAGTTAGAAACATCATTGAGAGAGAAGCATCAATCAGCTGCCTCCTGCACACCCCCACTGGGGATATGCCCACAACCAAGGTACATGCCCTTGACCAGACTCGAACCTGGGACCCTTGAGTCCGCAGGTCGATGCTCTATCCACTGAGCCAAACCGGTCAGGGCTCTAATAGATTTTTCAAATAGATTTTTTTATTGATTTCAGAGAGGAAGGAAGAGGGAGAGAGATAGAAACATCAATGATGAGAGAGAATCATGGATAGGCTGCCTTCTGCACGCCCCCTATTGGGGATCGAGTCTGCAACTTGGGCATGTGCCCTGACCAGGAATCGAACCGCAACCTACTGGTTCATAGGTCGATGCTCAACCATTGAGCAACACAGGCCAGGCTCTAGTAGATTTTTAAGTAAAAAGTATAAGAACATTAACAACCACCCAAATATACCTTTTTGAAAAGAATTCTTCCCGGGAAGAGCAAGTGAAGTGCTGACTGAAATTTCTGAATGATCAAAGTGTTAAAGTCATTCGTTCTGAATGGGGCCATCTATAAAACACATCCATATAAACAACAAAACCTGTAAACGTGTAATGGACAAAACACAATAAAACTATCAAAATAATGTATTTTCTTTTTACCAACTCTGTATCTATTAATTTTTTACAGTTTTCTCCCATGTAACATTACCCTTCATAAAAAATGGTATTTTAAAATGAGATGGGCTTGGCAAAAGACACAACGGGTAGTTAATGAAGGAGAATTGTAAAGCTGTGCTTGGCTGGAGGAGGGAGAAGGGAAAATAGAATTCATCTGGGCTTTCTCTGAACCAGAGGTCATGGTCCACAGCCTTGAGAAGGGTGAGTGATGCTCAGAGCTAAGGATTTTTACATCTTTATTTGGACTATTTTGTTTCTTTTGTCTCAGAAAATCAAGCACAAGCTATTTGAAATAATGAAACCCATTCTGACAGAACTCTGTAAGCAGCATTGGGAATCTCATACGTACTAATAAACATTTCAAAAATGGGCCAGGGAGTCTCGGATGCTCCTATAATCTCCAAACTCAACACAATCGCGTTCTCGCTGGAGGCAGCCTGCTGCAGCGGGAAGGCTGTGGGCTGACGTTCTCATCCTGACGGCTGCACACTTAGAGCCGTGTGACCTCAGGCAAGGGATTTGACCTTCCCGGGGCTGAACTTCACCTGCAAAGCTGAGATTACAATTTCTAGCAAGCAGTAGGGCCCCGGGATAGGACGGGTCCTCTCTGATTCTGATCATCTTTCCAATTAGGGCGGGACACAGCTTACTGATAACTAGGGGTCCTGACAGTATTATTAAAAGAGTCCTCCATGCCCGGCGGGCGTGGCTCAGTGCTTGGTGATCACCTATGAATGAGGAGGTCACGGTTAGGTTCCTGGTCAGGGCACATGCCGGGGTTGTGGGTTCGATCCCCAGTAGGGGGCGTGCAGGAGGCAGCTGATCGATAATTCTCTCTCATTGATGTTTCTCTCTCTCTCTCCCTCTCCCTTCCTCTCTGAAATAAATTAAAATATATATATATTTTTTAAAAAGAGAGATTACAATTTCTAACAAGAAGTGGGGCCCTGGGATAAGACAGCTCCGTCCAACCACATCCTGGATTCTGATCATCTTCCCAATTAGGGCGGGACACAGCTTACTGATAACTAGAGGTCCTAACAGTATTATAAGAGAGTCCTCTTTAAAATGTGTAATATCCTTTGATATTACGCGTCAATTCGGTAAAAATCTACATGCTCGCAATTCTAACAAAAAGGAAAGTTGGTTTTCTTTTCCTGATGTTAGAATGAGAAGCCACACTGTAGGCCAGTGTGGGGGAAAGGAATCATCTTGGAAATGAATGCCTTATGTCTCCCTTTAGTCAACAAACACTGAGCCCCAGGATGGGCCTTTAAACACACAAGGTCAAATAAGACATGACTCCCAAGTTCAAAGAGCTGGAGAGCAGGGTGTAGCTCACACGTGGAGAACCCTATGCAGTAAATGTTGGGTGGGGTGGCTTATGGAAGGGCGTGGGCGGGAGTCCCAGCGCTCAGCGCTGTGGTACCCAAGACCGGAAGCTGAGGAAAGAGAATGATGCTATTGGAGAGACAAGCAGAGGCCAGATCATAGAAGTTTCATTTTCCAGGCCACGTTGCTTAAGCTTCAGGCAGTGAAACATCGGAAGGCTTGGGCAGAATGGAAATATCTGTGCCCAAAGCTGTGGGGAGAATAGCGATCGGGCTGCTCAAGTCCACCAGGAACTCGTGCCGTGGTCTGGGGTCCAAGACAGGCTGGGAGGGCTGGAGCCAGGTGGGTGCTGTGGGATGCAGACCAGGGGGCGGAGGGGGAGCGTGTGGGAGTGAGGCCTGGGGACATGAGGCAGAGGGGAGGGTCTAGGGAAGGGGTCCTCAAACTTTTTAAACAGGGGGCCAGTTCACTGTCCCTCAGACCGTTGGAGGGCTGGACTATAGTTTTTAAAAAAAACAACTATGAACAAATTCCTATGTGCACTGCGGGCCCGGGACGAGTCGGCTGCTAAGCAGGACAGGCGGGCCAGATAAATGTCCTCGGCGGGCCGCATGTGGCCCACGGGCCGTAGTTTGAGGACACCTGGTCTAGGGTGACTCATAGCCTTTCTCCGCCGCCCCCACCCCGCCCCAAATATATTTGTATTGATTTCAGAGAAGAAGGAAGAGGTAGAGAAAGAGAGAAACATCAATGATGAGAGAGTTATTGACTGGCTGCTTCCTGCACGCCCCACACTGGGGATGGAGCCTGCCACACTGGCATGCGCCCTGACTGGGAATCAAACCGTGACCTCCTGGTTCATAGGTTGATGCTCAACCACTGAGCCAAGCCGGTCCGGCAAGACTCCCCACTTTGAAGCTTTGGTACCCGAGGTGGTGCTGTCTTCGGAGATTAGGGAGTATGTAGATATGAACGAGGTTTAGGGTTCAATCTTAGACATTCAATGAAACAATATACAAAAGGTGTATACCAGCGCAGTGGTCGGCAAACTCATTAGTCAACAGAGCCAAATATCAACAGTACAACGATTGAAATTTCTTTGGAGAGCCCAATTTTTAAAACTGAAACTTCTTCTAATGCCACTTCTTCAAAATAGACTCGCCCAGGCCGTGGTATTTTGTGGAAGAGCCACACTCAAGGGGCCAAAGAGCCGCATGTGGCTCGCGAGCCGCAGTTTGCCGACCACTATACTAGCGGATTGTGGGCCCACCTGGGAGTTTGGTACCACAGCAGAGTGTTGTTGGTATGAGCTGCATTTACCGTTTCTCCTGTGCGTGGAGAAGGCCAGCCATGGAGAATTGCGGAGGTGGCAAGGCATGGACAGCTTCGCTGTGCCTCTTGTAGCTATGGGACTGAGGACAGTCTTTTTTATTTATTTTTAAGCTAGTAGCCCTGCGCACGAATTCATGCACCAGTAGGTCGCTGCTGCCCTCCTGTAGCTTCCCCCTTTCCCCCCCCCCAATAGCTTGCTGCCCTGCCCCCTCCTATAGCTCTCCTGCCCCCTTGTAGTTTGCTACCCCACCTTCCTGCAGATCCGGTTGTTACCCGGTTGGTCGTTACACCTCAGGGCGTAATGGACAATTAGCATATTTCTCTCTTATTATATGGGATATTTTTTTAAAAATTGATTTCAGAGAGGAAGGGAGAGGGAGAGAGATAGAAACATCAATGATGAGAGAGAATCACGGATTGGCTGCCTCCTGCATGCCCCCTACTGGAGATGGAGCCCGCAATCCCGGGCATGTGCCCTGACCAGGAATTGAACCGTGACCTCCTGGTTCAGAGGTCGAAGCTCAACCACTGAGCCACACCGGCCAGGCATGCCCAGACTTCTTGCTCCCCACTGATAGAAGGGCTAGATTTGACACACAATCTCTCATTTTATAAAAGCTATTTTAATTGGATTAATTAGAAACCACTTCATGTGGTAATCCTTCATTTCAGCCCCCCAGTTGTGCTAAAGGTCCCTCCCCCCAATTGATGATGCCACGAAGGGGTTTCCTGAACTCTTACGGGAATTCTTAGCTCCTTCCCACCAGAAACTGCTTGCAAGTCTTAGACAATGTGAATAACCCTTAGGAATGCATGTCCCACGTACAGAGGCACGTAACCAGACTAGCCCAGGGGCCCGAAGCTCCGGCCCCCTCCCGCGCCAACCGCCCAATCCAAATAGCGGGCCACTTGGTTCTGACATGAAGGGGCGCATTACAAATGAAACAGTGGGTTTTCCAAATTAGCACACATACCCATGAGGTGTGTTTACTCAGGGCGCCTTAATGGCTTTCAAAGAGCCATTAGGCTCAAATCAGTGGATATTATGCATTACCAAAACGTGCACACTGTACCCTAAACTAGGCCTTTGACCTGTAAATACATTCATAGCACAATTTCTCTTGGAGTTCTCCTTCCCTCCTTTTTGGCTAAGTAATGTTCTTAGCTCATTTTAGAACAAAGGGATACATTTTTCTAAGGTTTACCTGTTTGCCTGTTCTGTTCCGAAGCTCAAGGAATACATAAGAAATGCATTAATCTGCTGAGTGGGTCTATGTGAGGGGTGTTCTCATTGATTTTCCTTCCTTTTGTTTAAAAAATTAAATATGTTTTTATTAATTTGAGAGAGAGAGAGGAAAGGATAGATAGAAACATCGACGAGAGAGAGAAACATAATCTATCTGCTGCCTCCTGCACGCCCCCTACTGGGGATGGAGCCCACAACCCGGGCATGTGCCCTGACCGGAAATCGAACCACGACCTCCTGGTTCATAGGTCAATGCTCAACCATTGAGCCACACCAGCTGGGCTAGATTTTCCTTCTTAACAGAGGCACCAGCAAAGCATACAAGGTCTAAGGCAGCGGTGGGCAAACTATGGCCCTCGGGCCGAATCTGGCCCGTTCGGCTCTTCTATCCGGCCCTCGGGACCGAAAGAGTGGAGGGTTCTCTTGCTCTCCCCTCCGCTCCTTTACTTTAAATTTATATTAGTTCACACAAACACTCCATCCATGCTTTTGTTCCGGCCCTCCGGTCCAGTTTAAGAACCCATTGTGGCCCTCGAGTCAAAAAGTTTGCCCACCCCTGGTCTAAGGAGATGAATGAAAAAAGGAAAAGGTCTACAGAACAGAACCACCAACCGCCTTAGAAGAAACACAACGCAACAGCCCTCCCATCAATTCGAGTTTGAGGCACTTTAATCTGACAAAGTCAGTGTTTAACTGGGGAATCTGCCCAATTCCGATCCGTCACCAGAGGAAGCAGAAGCAAAGGGGTTAATCATTGCTGACCATTTAAAAAAACAACAACAAAAACCTAGCAGTTTTACTGCAGAAATGGGAATCGAACCGGAACGTTCCCAGTCAGAATGGAAGGGCAGACAAACAGATCTGGAAGAGTCTCTATTGCATGTGCACAGGGAAAGATTGCAGGGGTTTAGGCCAAAGAAAGGGGAACATTCGAGAACATAGTTTAATTTCGATTTTTCAGGACAGTCAGCAAACATTCAGCATCCACGCAGCGCGCTGGGCAGAAATGGCTAGTAGCTCCACGTGATAACAGAGGCGAGCATTCCTGGGTGACGACGCCTTGGACGGCTGTCTCCAGGTGCTTTCGCAAGAAGTCAATGTGTAATGTAATGTATTGACTCCTATTTCTAAAGCATCTTGCTGTTTACCTGGTTATCTTAGGGGTCACTGTTCCACCTTGAACCCTGATGGGGAAAGGGCACGTGTCAGCCAGTGTGTGCCTTCTGACAGTTTCCAGATATGTACCTGGAGGCGCCCAGAAGATAGAACTCATCAAGTCTCTGCTCGTTCCAGGGGTCCTCAAACTTTTTAAACAGGGGGCCAGTTCACTGTCCCTCAGACCGTTGGAGGGCCGGACTATAGTTTAAAAAAAAACTATGAACAAATTCCTATGCTCACTGCGGGCCCGGGACGCCTCGGCTGCTAAGCAGGACAGGCAGCGGCACCCGGCCGGCCAGATAAATGTCCTTGGCGGGCCGCATGTGGCCCGCAGGCCGTAGTTTGAGGACCCCTGGTATGGGGCCAGGTGGGACCTGACGTATTGGGGGGAACACTTCGGAAAGCAGATGATTGTCTAACTGCTATGCTGCAAATCTGAAACGAATCCAAAGGAATGTCGCATGCAAACTGTAATAAAGAATAAAATGAAAAATAAATGTGTGGCCCGGCTGGCGTGGCTCAGTGGTTGAGCATCAACCTATGAATCAGGAGGTCAAGGTTCGATTCCCGGTCAGGGCACATGCCCGGGTTGCGGGATCCCCATCAATGACTCGCTCATCATCATGGATGTTTCTATCTCTCTCTCCCTTCTTCTCTAAAATCAATAAAAAAATATATTTAAAGTAAATAAAGACAAATAAACGAGTGGCCCCGGGGGATAGCTTACTCCAGGGTTCTCAACCCCAGCTGAACAAGAGAACCGTCTGTGGAGTCTCACACAGGCCCCCAGGTCCCTGGCCACGCTGCTGGGTTATGGCTCAGGAAGGCTCACACTGGATCCTCATCTGCAAACTAGGGGTACATTTCCTGTCCATTGAGAGGGTGATGGAGACCACACCAGCACCATCACTGAAAGAGGCTCACTTTGTTTTCTCCTGGTGGGCCTTGGCTGTTCTGGGTCAGAACTCCCCAAAGTGGGAGCAGAGGCCCCGTGAGATGCTCAGTGGGAACACCCACCTGTCAATCATATTTGGCAGCCATATGCTATGCCTCCTTTGAAACTGTCCCTGGGACCGTTCGCTCATGAAAGCTTCTGAAAAGACCGGAAGTGAAAGAACTGGCTTCTCAAAGTGATTTAACCACCAGATTCCTTTTCAAGAGGCGATTATTAATTGATGTTCAACAGAACATGTTTCCAGGGTCACTCCACGCTATGATCGCTAACTAATGTTCTCAAGTTCTATAACCTCCCCCTGGGAATTGACTGTGTGCTTCGCTCTAAGATCATCCTGAAGAATACCTGCTCTTTTTCTGAGCTGCTCACTGAAGTGAATTTTCAGATGAGAAACCACTCCATTGCCCAGCTGGTGTGGCTCAGTGGTTGAGCGTTGAGCCATGAACCACGAGGTCACTGGTTCGATTCCTGGTCAGGGCACATGCCTGGGTTGCAGTCTTGATCCCCAGTAGGGGGTGTGCAGGAGGCAGCCGATCCATGTTTCTCTCTCATCACTGATGTTCCTATCCCTCTCTTCCTCTCTCTTCCTCTCTCTCTAAAATCAATAATATAACATATATATTTTTAAAAAAGCAAAGAAACCATTCTATGGAACTATTATAGTTTTTCCTTGAATGTCTGTGCTTACCAAGGCAGGACACAAACAATGCAGAAAGGAACGAAGCCATCAAATTTTTTTAAAATATATTTTTATTGATTTTTACAGAGAAGAAGGGAGAGGGATAGAGAGTTAGAAACATCGATGAGAGAGAAACACCGATCAGCTGCCTCCTGCACACCTCCTACTGGGGATGTACCTGCAACCAAGGTACATGCCCTTGACCGGAATCGAACCTGGGACCCTTCAGTCTGCAGGCCGATGCTCTATCCACTAAGCCAAACCAGTTAGGGCCAAAGCCATCCATTTAGAAATAAAATTAATAGCTAAACAGTAAAAATTCATAGTGCATGGTTGTTAAATAAAGGAAAGCTAGCTACATTTTGCGAGATCATACCTCACCCTTGAAACCAGTGGGACGGGATAAAATTAGAAGTGCAAGTTATGATTAGGGCTAAATTAATCCAAGTGTCAAAAATAAACTTGGTAGAAATTTATATAGGTGCACTGAAAAAAGATTGAAAAAATGGGGGTTAGAGGATAGATAGGACTATTTCCTTTAAGCCAATAACTTAGGAGCTTGGAGGAAACAATACAATTCGGTAGTTTTTTTTGGCAACATCATTTGCCTGGTGTGTATTCTTAGCTCAAGTGGAATATTTGGATTCTAACATGTCCACGTGGGAGTGAAAAGTGAAGTGGCCAAATGAATCTCTGGTGAAGGTGTGTTTGTAAAAAAATAATTTACTGCCCTAACCATTTTGGCTCAGTGGATAGAGCCTCGGCCTGCGGACTCAAGGGTCCCAGGTTCGATTCCGGTCAAGGGCACATGTCCAGGTTGCAGGCTCGATACCCAGTAGGGGGTGTGCAGGAGGCAACCAATCAATGATTCTCTCTCATCATTGATGTTTCTCTTTCTCTCTCCATCTCCCTTACTCTCTGAAAATCAATAAAAATATATATTTTTAAAAAGAGCATCACTTACTCATATAAACATGAATGGACGATGATGCACATACATGGTCTCGGGATGGAAGGGTTTGTAAATTTCACAGTCAACGTGGTCAGAGTTCACAGTAAGAATTTGCTTCAGGCCCAGCCAGCATGGCTCAGTGGTTGAGCATCTACCTATGAACCAGGAGGTCACAGTTTGATTCCCAGTCAGGGCGCATGCCCAGGTTGTGGGATTACTCTCCAGGGTGGGGTGTGCAGGAGGCAGCTGATCGATGATTCTCTCTCATCATTGATGTCTCTCTCTCTCTCTCTCTCTCTCTCTCTCTCTGTCTCCCTCTCTCTTTCTTTCTCTCTTCCTTCCTCTCTGAAATCAATTATATATATATATATATATGTATATATTTAGAAAAAGAATTCGCTGCAGATAGCTACTTCAAAACCCTTTTTCCCAAGCATCTTGTTCTTGCAGGGTTGGGAGGAAAACGTGCAGAACAGCCTTGCTCGGCAGCTTTCCGGTGTTGCTCTCGGGCCCCAGCCAGAAGCGCTGCGAGAACACCCTTTCGGCTGGCATTTGAGCCCTTCTGCCTCCACTCCTGGCTGCGGACCAAAGGGAGCAAACACCGCCCAACATTTCAGGGCCTCAAAATAGTGAACTAAAAATGGCTGCTCTGCCTCGGGTTCTAAAAATGACCCAGAGCCTTGTGCCAAACCATCTGGTTGATCCATTGCTAATGGATTTTAGAAACCATTGAAGAACATTTTTTTTTGATTGATAACTTAAAGCAAAACAAAACTCTACTCGATCTAAAGGGTTGTCATACGTGTAGACGGTCACTATAGCGGAGGCCAGAACTGATGAACATGCTTTATGCTCCAGTGCTAAGTGACATAAGTGTTTGGAACAGGACATCTGGGCTTCCATGCCAGCTGAGCGACGAGGGCACATTTGTGAGTCTGTGTTTTGTGGGTGAGATTCCTAAGAAAAATGAAAAAATGATTACACCCATTTTAAGGAGGTCATTGTGAGGAGCAAAGTATTTTCAAAATCCTTTGACAATTGCAATGTCCAGGATGTTATCTAAGTTAGGGATTCACAGTTACTGGAAGTTTGAACTTTCTTTTTTATTTATTTAAACTTTTATTTTATTATTATTATTTTTTTGAGAGAGACAGGACCATCAATTTATTGCTCTACTTATTTATGCATTCATTGGTTGATTCTTGGATGCGCCCTGACTGGGGACTGAACCCGCAACTTGGTGTATCGAGACAATGCTCTAACTGAGCTACCCAGCCAGGGCCTACCTAGGAAGTTTGAACTCTCTGATCCAATATATCTGGGTACAAATCCTTATTCATCTGTTTTCTAGCTCTGTGATATGAACAAGGTAACAAAATACCTTTGACCATCATTTTATCATCTGTGAAATAGAGATAGTGTTGTTGGGAGAAGCAAATGAAATTATCTTTCTATCTGTCATCTATCTACCTATCTATCTATCATCTATCTATCTGTCATCTATCTATCATCTATCTATCTATCATCTATCTATCATCTATCTATCTATCTATCTATCTATCTATCTATCTATCTATCTATCTATCTATTATCTATTCTCTATCATCTACCTCTCAGTTTATCTATCTATCTATCTATCTATCTTCTATCTATCTATCATCTATCTATCTATCTATCTATCTATCTATCTATCTATCTATCTATCTATCTATTATCTATTCTCTATCATCTACCTCTCAGTTTATCTATCTATCTATCTATCTATCTATCTATCTATCTTCTATCTATCTATCTATCATCTATCTATCTATCTATCTAATATTTGGGCACATCGTTAATGCTAGAAAAATGAGTGGCCACTAATAAATGTATAAAGTAATAGTGATGACAGTGACGTTATATGCTCATTAATTCCAGGAGCAAGTCCCAATGCAGACAAGTGAAACTCTGCAGACACCCTTGTGACTCTGGGCCCTTCTCCCATAAAGTTACATCCTCTGGGCCCTTCTCCCATAAAGTTACATCCTCTACAGAGTCTTACTGTGTGAGCTGACTTAGTAGGGGATGCTTCGAGTCTGGGTTAGCAGTATTTCCATAACTTCCTTGGTCCGACCTAAAATACGGGCCGGGCTAAATGTAAGGATGTAAGGGAGGGAGTGAAAAGGACTTGCTGAGCCATTGTCAAGTATGAAGCAATGCTGATCTTGGCAATGTTTAGCATCTAATTTTCATCAGGAAAGAGAGAAAGATGAAAGAGTATAAATATATCCAAAGGCCATAATAAAATTGTTGTGGGGTTAAAACATTTATCTCGTGGCCTCTTAATTCCAAAATAGCATATTGTTTCTGCAAGTTATTTCTGTATTAAGAATTCCCATAGGATGCTTGTGGGCTTCAAAACAAATATTCACTACGGAAGCCTGACTGGCCCCAAACAGGACTGGCAGGTTCTTGACTTGGATTTCCTATGCACATTAAATGTAGGAATTTAGTAAATGTCCGATTGATTCACTATTTAAAAGTCACAGTTTTATCCAATGAAAAAAATTGTGTTTTTAATCTACCATGGAGAGATGTTAGCCTGCTGCCCCTTTAAGGTAATGGTCACATGGTATGTTCTTGCCCTTTGACTTCTCCTTCAAGGATTTAGAATCCTTTGCTCTCTCCACCCCACGTATGGAAGCTGCATTAAAAAAATATATATTTTATTGATTTTTTAACAAGAGGAAGGGAGAGGGATAGAGAGTTAGAAACATCGATGAGAGAGAAACATCACTCAGCTGCCTCCTGCACACCCCCTATTGGGGATGTGCCCGAAATCAAGGTACATGCCCTTGACCGGAATCGAACCTGGGACCCTTCAGTCCACAGGCTGATGCTCTATCCCCTGAGCCACACCGGTTAGAGCTGGAAGTTGCATTTTTATAGACACTCTGACTTTCCAAGGGCCACAGCCAATGACAATGTGTGAAAAACCCTTCACCACTGTGCCTCATGGACTAGCTTCTTGGAAATGCCTCCATAGCCATCGATTATTCTTTTCCTCCCAATTCTGATGACTTCTTTCCAGGGGCCACCAAGTGCTAGCTTGGATTTCTGCCCTTTACCATCTTCTCTTTGGCCAAGGCTTGATCTTGGGGTGATCCACTCATTCCTGCCACTCCAGCTCTCTCCTCCACCCCAGGGCTGGGCCACCACTGCTTTGCTCCTAAACTTGTTTTCTTTGCCTGGATTTCCTCAAACTCCGTGTACAACGTCAGAACTCATCCATCTTCTCCATGAGCCACATCTGCCATGCCTTCCTTAGGGTTTGCCGATTTTGTTTGCACATGAATATAAATGACTCGTGGTGTTAAAACCTGAAGACGTCACTGTTATCTTTGTCTCTACCCCCTTGTTTGACCCGCAGATCCTAGCACCTTCCCAGGTTTATTTGTAAGCCCTGTCAATTTTATCTCAGGGGTTGGTCACAGTTAGAAGATAGACAGACAGATGTTAGGTCTGTGTGACACTGGGATGGCCGTTCTCATGTTCTCAAGATAAATGCCCGAGCTGCCGCCATCACCTCTGCATTCCAGACAGGAAGGAGGGACATCACAGGACCACGGGGCACCTGCCAACGGAGGCAGCTTTCCTGCAAGTGGCCCCCCAAACTCTTTGTTTGTGCCTGAGCCAACATGCATGGCCACGGGATCTACAACAAGGGAGGCAGAGAAACGCAGTATCCAAAATGTGGACACAGTTCTGCTCCGATGAATTAGAGATCAGTTGGTAAGAAAGACAGTGGGAATTGATATTGGGTAATCTCTACAAACCTCTTCTCCTTACTTCTCTGTATTTTCTTTTTTTTAAAATTTTATTTATTTTTATTTATTTTTTTATATATTTTATTGATTTTTTTTTACAGCGAGAAAGGAAGAGGGATAGAGAGTTAGAAACATCGATAAGAGAGAAACATGGATCAGCTGCCTCCTGCACACTCCCCACTGGGGATGTGCCCGCAACCAAGGTACATGCCCTTGACCGGAATCGAACCTGGGACCTTTCAGTCCACAGGCTGATGCTCTATCCACTGAGCCAAACCGGTTTTGGCACTATATTTTATTTAAAAAATATTTTTATTGATTTCTGAGAGGAAGGGGGAGGGGGAGAGAGAGAGGAACATCAGTGATGAGAAAGAATCAATGGATCGGCTGCCCCCTGCACGCCCCACACTGGGGATTGTGCCCTCAACCCAGGCATGTGCCCTGACTGGGAATCGAAACGTGACCTCCTGGTTCATAGGTCAATGCTCAACCACTGAACCATGCCAGCCGGGCTACTTCTGTACATTTTCTTAAAAGAAACTTCCACTGTCTTTGGTAGCATGGAAGAGCCTGACACACCTTATTTCCCACCATCATCATCTTAGTTCACGTCCTTGACTTAGTGTGGCTAAGATGGTTGTCAAGCCAAATGGACTCAGTGTACCCATACATCATAACCACTATTGCACCTGTCGATCAATCCATTTACTCAACAAGCAAGTACTGAAACAGGGATAAGTGAAACCATGATCTTTTGCTTCAGTTCATTTGGGGAGACCATCCCAGCACCGGTTTATTCCAACCCAACACGCCAAGGGACATAACAGAGGCAGACACAAAGAATTGTAGAAACACAGAGAAAACCGAGACTCATTCAGCCTGGAAGTGGCTGGGAGGACTTCTCAGAGGAGGAGACGCTATGAGCTGAGGTGGGTATTATTTTTTTTTAAATATATTTTATTGATTTTTTACAGAGAGGAAGGGAGAGGAATAGAGAGTTAGAAACATCGATGAGAGAGAAACATCGATCAGCTGCCTCCTGCACACCTCCCACTGCGGATGTGCCCACAACCAAGGTACATGCCCTTGACCGGAATCGAACCCGGGACCCTTCAGTCCACAGGCCGACGCTCTATCCACTGAGCCAAACCAGCTAGGGCTGAGGTGGGTATTATTAAGAGTTTCTCAGGATAACCCAGAGAGAAGTCATAATAAATATTCTGCTTTGTAAACTAATTATCAATGAAAAGCAAAGTGGGTATACTTGACCTCGGTCTGAATTTAATTTTTGAAGAAAGCCGTCATACACGGAGCAATTTTACACCTGGCGTCACAGGGCACAGTCCTGATTAATGAGAGGAAAACTGGTCTTAAAGAGCGTCCCGCTCACTGACCAGGCCCTGAAATTAACTGGGGACTCATTTGTCCAGCGGGCGTCTACCCTACAGAGAATTCTCCCAATTAACATCAGACGCGGTCGTTCTCAACCTCTCATGCACTGCAAACATCATGTCTGCACCCAATGTTTCTGTTCATCATCCAGGCTGCCCTTTATGGAAGTTACTGCTAATTTATCACCCTGCATATTAGTGAAATGAGTGAATGAATGAATGAATGAATGAATGAATGAACGAATTCGCTCTGGGTCCAGAGGCCACATTTATTTGTTGGCTTCTGGTTCCCATGGGGTGTTCTTTTGGTCTCCGAGACATTTCACTCCGCAGTTTCTCATACTTTGCGATATTTATTGGCAGCTACTGACAGCATGTGTTGGTACGCAGGCACCGACAATGGCTGAATCAGAAGAGTGGTCTTTTTGGGATTAGTTATGTTCTGAGAATGTCAGAGAAGTCACTGTCAGGCTATATTAAAAGGCAATGCAATATAAAAGCTTGGGTTTTATCAGTCCCAACAGTACTCTATTGTTACAAAAAGCAGAAATCGGGATATACTAAGTGATAATACATAACGCTGGTGAGGCTAAGGTAACATAGATTGATACCCTCATAAACTGATTGAAGATTGATACCTTCATAAACTGATGATAATGACCCAGGGGGGCATTACCACCTCTTCCCCTCAATAAATGGCGGCTTCTATGATAATCAACCCATCTGTCCTATGCAATGACTTTATAAAATAGACTTTGCTCCCATTTTACAGATTAAAAGATTGGGGCACAAAGCAGGTAATCTCCTCGAGGCCAGTCTCGTGGTATATTACATGATCCCTAAGATATTTATATTCTTTGGTCCTTAATTCTACTTGCAAGAACGGACCCATGGCGATGATTAGAGACTTAGACTTGTGGACCGGTCATGGTGTAGAAGGATGGCTATCGGAGCACCAAGTCATCTGCAGACTCTCCAGGGCCTAGAATATCATACTTGTCAGAGCTGGGTTTTCAAATAATTTTTGGAAAGTGCCCACTACGTTCAGTGAAATGAAAAAGACGACAGTTTTATTAAGGTTTAATCTCTCTTTCTATCTCTCTCTCATTTATCAACCTATCATCTACCTATCTATCCATCCATTATATCTATATATCTACCTATCTATCTATATTCTTTTTTTTAAAAATATATTTTATTGATTTTTTACAGAGAGGAAGGGAGAGGGATAGAGAGTTAGAAACATCAATGAGAGAGAAACATCGATCAGCTGCCTCCTGCACACCTCCTACTGGGGATGTGCCCGCAACCAAGGTACGTGCCCCCGACCGGAATCAAACACGGGACCCTTCAGTCCGCACGCCGACGCTCTATCCACTGAGCCAAACCGGTTTCGGCTCTATCTATATTCTATTTATCACATACAAGCACAGATACACACACACGTGAATGATTTGCCTCAGAATGTTAACATGCTCTAATGAACTGATTTCTATTATCATCCTTACACTTTACATCCTTTACACTTCTCTAAATTGTGAGTTGAGAAGTATCTATAATAATAAAAGTATAATATGCTAATTAGACTGGACGACCTTCCGGACGAAGCTGCGGCGGTGGGGGCCGAGCCCCTTACATGAATTTTGTGCATCGGGCCTCTAGTGAATTTCATCATCAGGAATAAATCACTCTTAAAAGAAAATCCAACAAGAATCAGGTAGTAGCCCTGGTTGCTTTGGCTCAGTGGATAGAGTGTCGGCCTGCGGACTGAAGGGTCCCGGATTCGATTCAGGTCAAGGGCACATGCCCAGGTTGCTGGCTTGATCCCCAGTGGGGAGTATGCAGGAGGCCGCTGATCAGTGATTCTCTCTCATCATTGATGTTTCTATCTCTTTCTCCCTCTCCCTTACTCTCTGAAATCAATATATATATATATATATATATATGTATATATATACACACACACACACACACACACACACACACACACACACACACACACACTGAGTGGCCAGATTATTATGATCTCTGAAGGCATAATAATCTGGCCACTCAGAGTGTGTGTGTGTGTGTGTGTGTGTGTGTGTGTATGTACGTGTGTGTGTGTGTGTGTGTGTGTGTGTGTGTGTATATATATATTAGAGGCCCGGTGTATGAATTCGTGCATGGGTGGGGTCCAGCCAGCCTGGCCAGGGGGAGGGGACATGGACGGTTGGCCGGCCTGCCTGCTGGTCAAACTCCTGGTCAAGGGGACAATTTGCATATTAGCCTTTTATTATATAGGATATACACTGAGTGGCCAGATTATTATGCGTTCAGAGATCATAATAATCTGGCCACTCAGTGTACACACACACACACACATATGAATCAGATAGTAGAGGATGAAGGAGCAAGTATCACAGTCACTCGAGGGTCTGTTAGGAAAACTGCTGGGCCCCTCATTTAATGCGTCTGAGTAGATCTGGGGTGATGCCTGAGGACATCCATTGCTCCCAGGCTCCCAGGCGCTGCTGCTGCTGGTCTGGGGACCACACTATTGCGCCTGGCCATCAATCCATTTACTCAACAAGCGAGTCTTGAGGACAGGGATGAGTAAAACCATGATCTTTAGCTTCAGTGAGAACCACTGCTTCTCAACAATGGGGAGAAATGAACTAACGTAAATGAACTTCCACCTTGCAGTGGCAGACAGAACACAGAAGTTAGGATCACAGACATGGGCTTGAATTTCACCTTGGCCACTAATTGCCTAATTGCTCGAACAAGTTCTGAACCCCTCTGAGTCTTCATTTTCTTACCAGAAAAAAATGGGGGCATTATTACCTTCTCCCCAGGGCTATTTCAAGAGCTATATATGAGATCGTGAGAGCGCAATGTATGGTTGCTACTGTGATAGTCAACCCATCTGTCCTATGTAACAACTTTATAAAATAGACTTTGCTCCCATTTTACAGATGAAAAGATTGAGGCACAAAGAGGGCCGATAACATACCTAAAGTCAATGGCAAGCCTGAGACTCCAATTCAAGTCGTTTTGATACTTTCTGCTCTACCCGAATGCAGCACATTATATGTAATGCACACTCCAAAGAGTTCCTAAAGTTGGATTTTCATATTTCTTTGTGTGAAATTCACCACTGGCAATGCCACATCTCAAAACAGCCTCCTGAGCTTTCAACTTAAGAAAAAAAAAATCAGGTAGATAAGTAAAAGTAATTACTATTATTATTATTTTTTTAATATATTTTATTGATATTTTACAGAGAGGAAGGGAGAGGGATAGAGAGCTAGAAACATCGATGAGAGAGAAACATCGATCAGCTGCCTCCTGCACACTCCCTACTGGGTATGTGCCCGCAACCAAGGTACATGCCCTCGACCGGAATCAAACCCGGGACCCTTCAGTCCGCAGGCCGACGCTCTATCCACTGAGCCAAACCGGTTTCGGCATACTATTATTTTTTAAAATATATTTTTATTGATTTCAGAGAGGAAGGAGAGGGAGAGAGAGAGAGAAACATCAATGATGAGAATCATTCATCGGCTGCCTCCTGCACGCCCCCCACTGGGGATTGAGCCCGCAACCCAGGCATGTGCCCTGAGCAGGAATTGAACCGTGACCTCCTGGTTCATAGGTCAATGCTCTACCACTGAGCCACTCCAGCTGGGCAGTAAAAGTAATTATTAAAGACAGAACTAGCATCAAAAAATTTAAAACCAAGTTGACTAGGCAAAGTGTCTTCTTACAGTGCTTGGTTCCTTCAGGAACATTAGAAAATATAGCTGAACTGTCTTTTACTGTTGTTTTTCTTGGGGGAGTGGAGGTATTTTTTATTATAGATTTTATGATAAATAGCTTGATTTCAACAGCACTTTTAAATTTGCTAGACATTAAACAATAGAGAAAGACCATTTTATAAATTGAAAATTCGCATGTGTGAACACTAAATGCTAGGATTTGATTTTGTTGTTTCTATAGAAACAAAAGAAAATTGAGATGAGACTAAACTAAAATGGATTCGAGGTTTATGAAACAGATAAAGGAGCTTATTTTACGTGTTCTCAGTCTAATGTAGAGTGAAATACAGTTTCTATTTAAACTCAAACTATCTGTGGACATTTCTGTTTTGGGGGAAAAGTTCAGTTGGGGGAGGAAGCCTGACAATGAGAGGGAAGGGGACATATGTGATGTCAGGAGGGAGTGTGCCCACGTATGTGATGTTAGGAGGGAGGGGGACATCCACATATGTGATGTCAGGCGGGAGGGGGCCCACATATGTGATGTCAGGAGGGAGGGGGACATCCACATATGTGATGTCAGGAAGGAGGGGGACATCCACATATGTGATGTCAGGAGGGAAGGGGGACACCCACATATGTGATGTTAGGAGAGAGGGGCCCACATATGTGATGTCAGGAGGGAAGGGGGACACCCACATATGTGATGTTAGGAGGGAGGGGCCCACATATGTGATGTCAGGAGGGAGGGGGACATCCACATATGTGATGTTAGGAGGGAGGGGCCCACATATGTGATGTCAGGAGGGAAGGGGGACGCCCACATATGTGATGTCAGGAGGGAAGGGGGAGACCCACATATGTGATGTCAGGAGGGAGGGGGCCCACATATGTGATGTCAGGAGGGAGGGGGCCCACATATCTGATGTCAGGAGGGAAGGGGGACGCCCACATATGTGATGTCAGGAGGGAAGGGGGAGACCCACATATGTGATGTCAGGAGGGAGGGGGCCCACATATGTGATGTCAGGAGGGAGGGGGCCCACATATCTGATGTCAGGAGGGAAGGGGGACGCCCACATATGTGATGTCAGGAGAGAGGGGGACGCCCACATATGTGATGTTAGGAGGGAGGGGGACATCCACATATGTGATGTTAGGAGGGAAGGGGGATACCCACATATGTGATGTCAGGAGGGAGGGGCCCACATATGTGATGTCAGGAGGGAGGGGGACACCCACATATGTGATGTCAGGAGGGAGGGGGACATCCACATATGTGATGTCAGGAGGGAGGGGCCCACATATGTGATGTCAGGAGGGAGGGGGACACCCACATATGTGATGTCAGGAGGGAGGGGGACACCCACATATGTGATGTCAGGAGGGAGGGGCCCACATATGTGATGTCAGGAGGGAGGGGGACACCCACATATGTGATGTCAGGAGGGAGGGGGACATCCACATATGTGATGTCAGGAGGGAGGGGCCCACATATGTGATGTCAGGAGGGAGGGGGACATCCACATATGTGATGTCAGGAGGGAGGGGGACACCCACATATGTGATGTCAGGAGGGAGGGGCCCACATATGTGATGTCAGGAGGGAGGGGGACATCCACATATGTGATGTCAGGAGAGAGGGGGACACCCACATATGTGATGTCAGGAGGGAGGGGGACACCCACATATGTGATGTTAGGAGGGAGGGGGACACCCACATATGTGATGTCAGGAGGGAAGGGGGACACCCACATATGTGATGTCAGGAGGGAGGGGGACATCCACATATGTGATGTCAGGAGGGAGGGGCCCACATATGTGATGTCAGGAGGGAGGGGGCCCACATACGTGATGCCAGGAGGAAGGAGGAAGGAGGAAGGAGGAAGGAGGAAGGACGATGTCCAGCCTCAGAGGAGGGCCGCCCCAGCCTGGGCACAATGGTCAGGAACGTTCGCCTCCCGCCCTGGCCATAGCTCAGCTGGTTAGAGCCTTATCCCGATACACCACGGTTGTGGGTTCGATCCCTGGTCAGGGCACATACAAAAGTCAATGAATGGATGCATCAATACGTGGAACAACAAATCCATGTTCCTTTCTATCTCCCTCCTCTCTCCCCCCTTCACCCCCCACAACCAATAAATAAAAATGTTTTACAAAGGGAGAGCATTCGCCTCCCACAAGCCAGGTGCTTTCCAGTTACTCAGGACGCAAGGTGCCTGCAGACACGCGGAGAGCCTTCGGGAGTCCTGGGCCAGAACACAGCGGTGGGACGGCGGACAGCACTGCATCGAGCCGAGTGCTCAGTGCGCTGCCCCGGCGGCGTCTGCCGCGGTCAGAGAACTGGCGTCCCCCGTTCACTGCTGAGCCCAGACTCCCCAACTCCAGGCAGAGAGCACTGACACGGGGCTACCTTGTCACCATTGCCCGCAAGTTAGATAAAGCCAGGGAGCATGTGACGTGTGCGCACACTTGCACACAACTCATGCAGTACTAACACACACACACACACACACACACACACACACACACACACACACCATGAAGTACTCTCCTCATGCAAGTGTGGCCACACAATTAGTCCAACCACTTAAATTTTCCGCTTGATGAGGTGACAGTCCCCTCCCTCAGGTCCCTGTGGCTAAAAGGATCACAGTTTGTAGATTTAGTAGGAAGTGGGAAGCATGTTGTCCAGGGACCCGTGGGGGTCAGGGTGAGTAGCTGGTAGCCCTGTGGTACTTACTATTGAAGCGATTGCCACCACACCACCCATGAGCATGTAGGGAAACATACAAGGGAAACAGCTTTCCGTTAAAAAGAATTTGTAGCCCTAGCCGGTTTGGCTCAGTGGATAGAGCGTCGGCCTGTTGACTGAAGGATCCCGGGTTCGATTCCAGTCAAAGTTATGTACCTTGGTTGCAGGTTCCCCGGCCCTGGTAGGGGTCCGTGCAGAAGGCAACCAATCAATGTGTCTCTCTCACATCGATGTCTCTGTCTGCCTCGTGCACACCCCCTACTAGGGATGTGCCCGCAACCAAGGTACATGCCCTTGACCGGAATCGAACCCGGAACCCTTCAGTCCGCAGGCCAATGCTCTATCCACTGAGCCAAACCGGTTAGGGCTCCCTTCCACTATTTCTAAAAATCAATGAAAAAATATCTTCAGGTGAGGATTAGAAAAAAATAGTAAAAAAAAAAAAAAAAAAGGAAAGAACTGATCTTTAATTAGATAAGGATTTCTGCTCTTGGTTTTTCTTCCGGCGCTGGCCCCACTCACCAAACCGGTCGGCCTGCACGGCCTGGTGTTGACACAGATTGGCAGCGTGCACCTTAAACTGCTGTAAACACCTATAAAATGTGGCCTTTACCCACACGGTCAGTGAGGAGGCCTTGACAGCGTGACACCTGTCATCTGATAAGCCGGGGTCAGGGGTCACAGGATTGCTGTGCTTTTTCTGTGGATGTCCAAGAGCCAGAAGCTTTTAATGTTCTTAATAAGTGAATCACCCAAACATGCGCGGTCCTGCCGCGAGTATTAACTCATCAGAGGCCGAAGGCAACGCGAGCGGCCCCTCAGAAGGTCAGGGCCATTGGACCTGCTGTGTTGTAACCGTGAGCCCAAGCTGTGGTGGGAGACATCCGGGTATCTGAGATGGATTCTGGAGGGCTGGCGTTGCCCGGGGGGAGTGGAGCCCTTTTGAGCAAAGAATCACAGGGCATGATTTTAGGTGAGTGGTTGGATATTTTTCCCGTGTGGACAAGGTCTATCCAGCTGTGGGCAAACTACGGCCCGCGGGCCGGATCCGGCTGTTCTATCCGGTTCTCTTGCTCCCCCCTCCGCTCCTTTACTTTGAATTTATATTAGTTCACACAAACACTCCATCCATGCTTTTGTTCTGGCCCTCCGGGCCAGTTTAAGAACCCATTGTGGCCCTCGAGTCAAAAAGTTTGCCCACCCCTGGATACCCTAGCGGAGTTATCCTAGGACTTTCATTAAGGAAGAGTAGTTTTCTTACAGCAAAATAAATATTAGTGTTTAAAATAGCATTTCAGTTCATTGTCTTGTATATCATGTCTGTTTTATACTGTCTTGGAGATTGAGGTAACCACACGTTATCTTTTTTAAATATCTTTTTATTGATTTGAGAGAGAGAGGAAGGGAGAGGGAGAGAGAGATAGAAACATCAATGATGAGAGAGAATCATCAATTGTCTGCCTCTTGCACGCCCCTACTGAGGAGTGAGCCTGCAACCTGAGCATGTGCCCTGACCGGGAATCGAACGGGTGACCTCTTGGTTCATGGGTCAGTGCTCAACCATTGAGCCACACTGGCCGGGCGGCACACATTCTTTGTGCTGCTCTTTGGAATTTAGTGAATGTGAGACCAGGTGGCTAGGCAAAAGGACAATAAATTACAACAAGAGTCTCCCCCCTCCCCCGCCCCCCCCCCGACCCCACACAATCACCATGTGGAAGATGTCTTATTCAATGAGTCATACACTCATGAAGGGAAATGCCTGGGTAATGGAAGTTTTTAATTGATACGGGTAAATCTTTATTCTCTTCCAGGTCTCTCTTATATAACTGAGGGTGGGAGAGGGGTTGACTTGTAAAACAAATGTTTCAATACGTTGTATAAAGTACCGAGAGGGTATCCTAGACTGTTTGGCTCGGTGGATAGAGTGTTGCCCTGTAGATTGAAGGGTCCCAGGTTCAATTCTGGTCAAGGGCATGTACCTTGGTTGCAGGCTCCTCCCTGGCCCGGGTCCGGGTCCTGGTCAGGTCTCTTGCAGGAGGTAACCAATCGATGTGTTTCTGTCACATTGATATTTTTCTCTGTCTTTCCCTCTCTCTCTCTAAAAATCAATGGAAAAATATCCTTGGGTGAGGATTAAAAAAAATAATTAATTAATTAATTTTAAAAAGTACTGAGAGTAAAGAAAGGGACATGGGATGTTGGAGATTTTCCTTTGCTTTTCTCTTCTGATCTCTCCTTATGTTTCAATCAATGCTAAAAACCAACCAGGGCATTTTTAAGGTTTGGGGGAATAGCTGTCTATTTATAGGCTTAAAATTTGGCACTTATGTAGGCCACTCAAAGCATGTAATCCTCCAAGATTTCAGGGCAAATCATTGTACTTTCCATACTATTTCCCCATCGATCTGATCATACTCTAATCTAACACCACCTTTGCCTGCCTCCTGCACGCCCTCTACTGGGGATCGAGCCCACAACCCCGGGCATGTGCCCTGTCTGGGAATCAAATGTGGTGTTGCTGGCAGCCATCATGGGGGAAAAGGATTCCCTTCATGCACCCCAAAGCCAGGCTTTCTTTGCAACCATAGATTCAAATCCGACAGTCTGTGATCCAGGGAGACTTCTAGCTTGGGCCTGGCAGAGACGTCTCAAAGAAACAGAAATGAGTGTTGAGGCAGAGGCCAATTCCGTGTGGACCAGTCCAACAAGCCCAGGCTCTCGCTACAGGAGACAGGCAGCCAGCTCCAAACGAACTGAAAATTTGGCAATGCTTTTTGTGCCCACGGCTTGAGTCCATTCTGAGCCAAGACAATTTACAACCAAGAACGGGCAAAAACAAAGTTGATTTTTAATCTCCGGACCACTGAAGGGCTGTCTCATCAGCAGGAGGAGATGGGAATTTCTATCCTTTATTTAATCTTGAACACTCCGGCTTAATGCTGGGGAGTGGCGGTGGCCCAGTTTCTAGCACTGCTGTCCTCTTGAAACGGTGGTTTCCTTCATTATTTACAAAATACGCTCCCATCCTGGCTCCAATTCCGACTAATCTGGAGGTTTTCTGCCTTCAAAGCCGCTCTGCATTTAACACACACATGAGCCTGACAACGCAATCTGCTGGAGAGACGTTGTGGAAGACGGTCGCCGTCTGCATATGTTACATCGCTTTCTTGTTTCCGTGTCACAAATTGTGATTAGACATAATTTACAGATTCATGTGTGTTTTTTTTCCACATATCCTTTAGGAGTTTATTTTTTAACTAGAGGCCCAGCGCACGAAATCATGCGTGAGTAGGGCCCCTAGGCCTAGCCTGCGATCAGGGCCATGTCTGCCACCCTGCGACGCCCCATGATGCTTGCCACTGCTGCTCCTGCCCCATGACGCCCTGAGCCGCTGCTCACCACTGGACGCTCACTGCTGCTCGCCACCCACCGCCACTCAACAGTCTCCAGTCCCGCCCCGCCGCCACCCTCCGTTCACCGTGGTTCCCCGTTTGCCATGCTGCGATCAGAGCCTGCAGGGAAGGGGGGAGGGACCAAGAGGTGGTCAATGCACCTCATGGCAACTGGTCAAACGGTCGTTCCGGTCATTACGCTTATGGTCCTGGCCTTTTATAATATAGGATTATTTCCTGCTTTACTGAAATACCATTATTTTTTAATTTATAGGTATAATTTTTTGTTTATTTAGAGAGAGAAAGAGGAAGGGCGAGGGATAGAGAGATAGAAACATCAATGAGAGAGAAACATCAGTGATCGGCTGCCTCCTGCACACCCCCTCCTGGGGATCAAGCCCACAACCTGGGCATGTGCCCTGACTGGGAATTGAACCCCTGGCCTCTTATTCCTGGCTTGATGCTCAACTGCTGAGCTATATCGGCCGGGCCATTGAGGTATTATTCTATATAATAAAAGCCTAATAGGCAAATTGTCCACCCGACTGGGAGTTCAACCAGGGGGCGGGGCAGGTCAGCCAACTGCCCGTGGCCCCTCCCCCCAGCCAGCCCGGCCTGATTGGGGTGGGCTGGCCGGACCCCACCTGTGCATGAATTTGTGCACTGGACCTCTAATAAGACTGAGGTATACAATGAGATGATTTGATATACATATATATTTTGAAATGATTATCATAATAAGGTTAGCTAAGACTGCCATACTCTCACACAATTGCCTTTTTTAAAGATCTGCTCTCTTGACTTGTAATATATGGCACAGTGCTGTTAACTATAGTCACCATGCTACATCAGATCACCAGAGGTTATCCATCTTATCACCGGGAGTTTGTATCATTTGACCACCATCTCCCCTGTTCCCCAGCCTCTGGCAGCCACCATTCTATAAAGACTCATTTCCACAAAAAATTTAACCAACTAAAGGTCGGTATTCATGGGAATTGGGTATGATTATGAGGTGGGGCAACACATCTAAGGTTTGACCTTGCGTTTCTTGTCCCGTGGGACTTCCCAAAATTGGCCTTGTATAAACCATACAAGGGATGTTTGTGAACTTTCACCCCCCAGGCTTCCTCATCAAATATACTTCCCCCATAAGAATATCCAGTGTCATCTAAGTGGATAGTTAACACTGAAGGTGCGAGGCCCATGTCCACAGGATGAAAAGTACGTGGGAAAGGAATAAATGAGTGTAAGACTGGGTTTTGTTCCTTTACAAAAAAGTCACTGAATTATGCTGTCCAGACATCCCCCTAGCTCAGCCGTGGGCAAACTACAGCTCGCGGGCTGGATCCGGCCCGTTCGGCTGTTCTATCCGGCCCGCGGAGCCGAAAGAGCGGAGGGTTCTCTTGCTCTCCCCTCCGCTCCTTTACTTTGAATTTATATTAGTTCACACAAACACTCCATCCATGCTTTTGTTCCGGCCCTCCGGTCCAGTTTAAGAACCCATTGTGGCCCTCGAGTCAAAAAGTTTGCCCACCCCTGACTGCTGCTGATGCCTTGATAGATGGAGGAATAGACAGTCACATTAAGATGATCACAGCATCATTTGCAATTCTCAAAGTCAGTATCCGGAATCAACAAACTATGAACTTTCTCCCAAATTAGGAGGTAATAACCCAGCAGTAGCAGCAGCAACGTGCTCAATTGGAGAGAGAAACACGAAAGACATACTGGTCACGCTTAAGAGCCTTTAGTCTAGGGAAGTATTTTTCAAATTAAGTTAGCGGAGACCCACAGAAAGAGATATATTTTACATTGCAACACAGATGCAAATGTATGTAAGTGAAACAAACTTTTCCAATGTGATGCTTAATTTCCAACCCTCAATGTACACTGATATTTTCTAGCATATTCTATGTCACTTATAGTTGCAAACCATAAAACTGGTATCCCTAATAGGCTGGGAGCCACCGTTTGAAAAAGAGTGATTTCGTTAGTCTACATTTTTAAAAAAATATATTTTTATTCATTTCAGAGAGGAAGGGAGAGGGGAGAGAGAGATAGAAACATCAACAATGAAAGAGAATCATTGATTGGCTGCCTTCTGCACGCCCCCTACTGGGGATCAAGCTGGCAACCCCGGGCATGTGCCCTTGGCCGGAATCGAACCTGGGACCCTTCAGTCCACAGGCTGACGCTCTATCCACTGAGCCAAACCAACTAGGGCTAGTCTACATTTTTGATGAATGTAGTGGATGGATTAAGAAGCTTTCCCCAAAATTCGTATTCATAAGCTGCGTGGAACAAATACTAAATACAACCCTAAGGGTACAATATGTGGCATAGGATAGTGGCTCAATAAAAATATGATGAAATAATTACTAGAACATAGTGGAAAAGGAGAAGGTAGGACAGTTCAGCTATAGAAGATAAACAAATTAATTTCTATTTTGGCAGTGACGTTATTGTTAAAATTTCATTACTTTATATTCTTGTAATTTAATTATTGTACTAAGGCATATTTATTTCTTTTGGGTGAGAAATTTATCAGAATTTTAAATTGTTTTGAACAGAATATTCAAGGGATATAAGCACTTCCATGTTTATTGCAGCATTATTCCACCTAGCCAAGTCATGGAAACAACCTAAGTGCCCATCAATGAATGAAAGGAGAGAGAAGACGGAATATGATGAACAACCTAAGTGTCCATCAATGAATGAATGGAGAGAGAAGATGGAATGTGATTCAGTCATGGGGAGAAAGAAATTCTGTCATTTGAGACAACATTGAGTGGACCGTGAGGACAGTATGCTTAAATGGGACAAATCAGACGGAGAGAGAAATGCTATATGTTATCACTTACATGTGGAATCTAAAAAAAGCCAAACTCCTATAAACAGAGAGTAAAATGGCAGCTACCAGCGGAGGGGAAGTTGGAGGACAGGATAGATGTCTATGGATACAAACTTTCAACAAGTAGTAAACAGTCCTGGAGATCTAATACACAGAATAATGAATATAGAGAATAATATTGCATTACAATCATCAAACTTGCTAAGAGATTAGAACTTAATTATTCTAACCACTAAAAAGAAATGATTATGAGATGTAATAGAGGTGCTAATGACTGCTACAACCGGTCACATTGCAATATATAAATGTATTAAATTACCATGCTGTACACATTACATTTACACAAAGTTGTGCGCCCAGTATATTTCAATAAAAAAATGGAAAAAACTCCACATGCATTAATGATGAATAAACATATTTTTTGAGCAAGTGAGGCTGGTTTTCAAAGTCTACTGGTTGGACCGGGATAATTCAGACCACAAGATGCTGGACACCTGATTAGTTCAGTCAACTGGGACAAACAGCTGGTCAACCCCGTGCGTAATGCTATCTTTTCTCCCCTGAAATAAGAAGACATGGCAGATTCTTAGGGTACCCGACATTCTCATCCTGCCTGGTGGGACTGGAGGTGAGAACTGGCAGAGGTCAGCCACACGCTTTCACTGCGCAGGTGCCAAAGGAGAAAGAACTGGCATTCATTCTCTGGTTAAGGCACCAGTTCTCTGTTCATTTCTTTTTCTTTTTTTAAAATATATTTTATTGATTTTTTTACACAGAGGAAGAGAGAGTTGGAAACATCGATGAGAGAGAAACATCGATCAGCCGCCTCCTGCACACCCCCAACTGGGGATGTGCCCGCAAACCAGGTACATGCCCTTGACCGGAATCGAACCTGGGACCCTTGAGTCCTCAGGCCAACACTCTATCCACTGAGCCAAACCGGTCAGGGCTCTCTGTTCATTTCTTGATTAAGTCTAGGGAAGGGTCAACCTAACTGGCCCTTCCAGCATTCCCCGCGATGAACTGCCAGAGACAGAAAGCAATATAATATTGCCTATAGTAGATGAGCAATGAAAATTTGGTGGAGGGAATTGAAGACAAAATTGTATCTCAGAGTCTTTATGGTATCATTCCTCAGCAAGAGTGAACTAATGGAACCGCGTGTCGGGACCACTGGTCATTATTAATTCAGCCAAATTAGCATCTAAACATGCTGCATTTTTCACTCTTCGGCCATCTATGCCATCATTTCCAAGATAGATTTTTATGATAAAAAAAAATGGTGAATGGGAATGAGGAAAAGTGCAGTGAAAGTTATTATAATCCAAGATAGTGAATGGATGCTTCTAGATGCTCAGAAGGACAGTTTTATAGGCCCCATCTGATGAGATGTGAATCCATACACAGGACAGATCGGTTTATAGTTGCATAAGGGGCGATGCAACTATTTTCACATCAGCACCTGTTGAATGAGAGGTATCAGCACCAGTTGATTTTGCTTGCGCATGCGTTGTTTCCTCCTTCCTCGCTGTGTTACCACCTTTCTTGCCTGGAAGCTAATATCTGCCGACTGACAGCCTGGACCACGTACTCAGCAGTGAAATCTTGGAAACCATCTCACTTGCCTGGTCAGAACTCACGTCTCATCCAACCGCACCCCACCGAGGCCGGGCCTGGAACGCAGAGGGCAACTCCACACGTATCTGTAGAATGAATGAAGCTGTCCATTGACCCAGGTCAGTGGTCCACACTGATATTCAAAAAAACACCATGTGTGCCTACCCTTCGGTGGGTACCGTGCTAGGTATTGGGGAACTGATCCATTCCCTGCCCTTAAAAGATTTTGGTAAGAAATACAGACAAGCAAGTGATTGTCATGCATACGAGGGTGTGAAATCCAACAGATAACAGACCAAAAGCCCTATGACCTCCAGGCTCTTTGTCCAGAACATCTCAGAGCCCTGTCCAGCTCATATCGCCATCTGGAATTTTCTCCCCCAGGCTCCACCTTATCTGAGAATCCCCTGCCTTTCCTTGCTTCTGGGTGTACCCGGGTCTCTCTCTGGTCTTATTTGGCCCTGGGTGTGGGGTTACCTGCCCGCGGGTGTGATCTGGATCCTACAGCGTCAGTGGTAGCTGTAGCAGCTGTCTAGACACGTCTGCAAATGAATGAAATCTATTCTCTAACCTTGGACAGGCAGGAAGCTGGGTCTGCAGCCTCCCTTCAAGGGAGGCGTGAGAAACCCAGCGATCTAGGGTCCAATTAAAACTCTCCCTAAACAGAGGTGAGAATTTCAAAGGCCAATAAAAGGTATTGAGTGCAGGAGCGCTTCAGGGCCTGGATGGTCAAGCAATGATCCCTTTTCTCCATTTTGGAAAGAGAATTGTCAATCTGGAAAGAACAACTTTAAAGAATATACTCTCACCTGGCCCACGTGGCTCAGTGTTTGAGCGCTGACCTAGGAACCAGGAGGTCACGGTTTGATTCCCGGTCAGGGCACATGCCGGGCTGGACCCCCAGTGTAGGGCAGGCAGGAGGCAGCCGATCCATGATTCTCTCTCATCATTGATGTTTCTGTCTCTCTCTCTCTCCCTCTCTCAAATCAATAAAAAAATATATTTTTAAAAACACACTCTCTTAAATTAATCTAGCCATGTTTGGCTAAGAGGCAGCGTTATAGAGATTATTTTCTGCTAAGTAACACCCCACTCTTTGGAAATGGCTGAGGTGTAGAAACATCTGGGGGTGCTTTTTGGCAGCAATGAGAAACCTGGCCCCCTTCATGCAAGGTTAACTTTCTCGGGATGAGACCATGGCTATTCAACTCCTTATCACTCTCTCCAGAAATCCTCTAGGCCAGTGGTCGGCAAACTCATTAGTCAACAGAGCCAAATATCAACAGTACAACGATGGAAATTTCTTTGGAGAGCCAAATTTTTTAAACTTAAACTTCTTCTAATGCCACGTCTTCAAAATAGACTTGCCCAGGCCGTGGTATTTTGTGGAAGAGCCACACTCAAGGGGCCAAAGAGCCGCATGTGGCTCGCGAGCCACGGTTTGCCGACCACTGCTCTAGGCGGAGCTCATTTACATTTCTCCCTCCCTATAGTCATTCTGAAATTCCAGTGGTCGTTTCAGGCGTAAGTCATTGCGGGCACATTCCCAGTGGGGGGTGTGCAGGAGGCAGCTGATCGTAAGTCGTACCATGCAAAGTCATCTTCATTTTCAACGACCACTTGCATCTCCCAAGCTGTGCTACGGAGTCTTCTCAGTTTCGACGTGACCATTCTGGGCGGGGTAAATTTAATGTCTAAGAGGCCAGTTGGAAAGTTAAAACGCTTTTGTATTTTTCCCACTGGGTTCCTCTGTCTGAGCAAGGAGACCTCCCTCTGTCTGACCGCTAATTTCCGTTTCCGGTGTTTGTAAACTACAACGGGACACGTGTCTTCTGCTGAGCCCGAGGGGGAAATGAAATTTTGGGGACTTTGGGAACCTTGGCAAGGATCCCACCGAGGTGTACACCAAAGGGGGCGGGGGGGGGGGGCGCTGAGAGAATGGCAAGTATTTCCCTGGGCGGGGGGAGAGTTACTGGTGGGAAGAGCCTTTTGGGGTGCAGACAGACCTGTTTGGAGCCCAGCTTGGCCACTGAGGCATTCAGTGACTGACCTAAGATAGTGGGGTGAAGGTATACGGTCCCCCTGGCTGTTGTGTGATCAGTCTGAGCAGGGCTTAGCCCAGGGGCTGGCCTATTGGGAAGGAGGGATAAGTGGAAATGATTACGATCGCTTTCTCTTTTGACCTGGTCCCCCTGGGTCATTCTAATCTTTTTGTTGAGAAATGAGCACGCCCCCCCCCCCCGGCCCCCACCCCCCAGATCCACCCTTTAAGTAAGTGCTTGCACAATGCTGACCGTTTCCGGGACTGGTCACTGGGTGAAACATACTTTCCATTTGGACAGTCAAGTGTTGCTTAGAACTGGAAATAGCGAAGGGGCAGAAACTAACTAGAAAGCCAGATCCCACGGGTAACCAAATAGTCCCGAGAATAAAGGCTGGATCCCCAAATCAAAGAAGCCTTCTTTTGTTCAGTAAGTAGTTAATTACTTAACATGTGCTGGACTTGGGGGAGGGGGGCCATACAGACAGTGGATTTAAAAGTTAGTCAGTACTAATACTTTTTTTCCTTCTCCGTTGATGCGGTCACTTAACTTAGGAGCGGGAAGATGGGTAGGGGTGTTGCATTTTAAGAGAAAAGTCCCAAGTATGAACTGAGCTGAGGGATAGTCCATTCAAAGTCTCAGAGGCGGGATCAGCAGGAAACTTAGCCTAAGGAACTTACCCGGCTCTTCGGGATTTAAAGTCAAGATGGAACGATGAAATAAACTGAGGAACAAACAGATCCAGAGACACGGAAGCATGGAACAGCCTGAAGAATCTCAGAGGGAAGGGGAAGAGACCAACCAAAGAACTAGTCTGCATAGACACAGAACCCAAGGACACAGACAGTAGCGGTGAAGGCCTGGGGAGGGGGCAGGGATGGGGTGAAGGGGGTCAATGGGGAAAAGAGGGGACATCTGTAATTCTTTCAACAATAAAGATAAATAAAAATTAAAAATACACATTTTAAGATGTTCAAAAATAAATAAATAATATCAAGGACACGAATGTCTCCCCTAAAAATGCATGATCTTTTTAAACAAAATATATATATATTATTGATTTTTTTACAGAGAGGAAGGGAGAGGTAGAGAGAGTTAGAAACATCGATGAGAGAGAAACATCGATCAGCTGCCTCCTGCACACCTCCCACTGGGGATGTGCCCGCAACCAAGGTACATGCCCTTGACCGGAATCGAACCGGGGACCCCTCAGTCCACAGGCCGATGATCTATCCACTGAGCCAAACCAGTTAGGGCTAAAAATGCATGATCTTAAGGAGTGGCTATTGGAGCCATGATGGCCCAACCCACCTGGCCTGCAGACACAGTCCTATTTCCAGGACATCGAGACACACCTGCTGGTATGTTTGTAGCAAAATTACCCACATTATTGGGCCAGTAATCTCTCTCTTTTTTTAAAAAAAAGTTTTTATTGATTTCAGAGAGGAAGGGGGAGGGCGAGAGAGAGAGAAACATCAATGATGAGAGAGACTCATTGATCAGCTGCCTCCTGCACGCCCCCCACTGGGGATGGAGCCCACAACCCGGCCATGTGCCCTGACCGGGAATCGAACTGTGACCTCCTGGTTCATAGGTCCACCCTCAACCCCTGAGCCATGCCAGCGGGGCTGGGCCGGTAATCTCGACCACCACCTCCAGGAAGCAGGAATTTCCCATCTGCGCGAAAAGCACACGTGTCGCCTCCCTGAATAGAAATGGCTCCGCGTTGCTGGACGGTCCCGATGTAACAGCATCTTTATCCGAAAGCGGCCCCCTCCCCCCCGTCTCCGCAGAATAGCTGACATTCTTCCCTTTTCCTTTTAGAAGGAGGATTAGCAGCACCTGTCTCAGCTCACATTCATGGGATTCAGCAGGAAAAGCAGCATTAGGAGGGGAAAGCTCCTTTGAATGTCCTACTTAGGAGTGTTTCTGCGGCTGCTAAACTGCTACCTTTGTATTCAGAGGTGATGAGACATTCTCTGGCTGGGAGACAGGCCTGGCAGAAAGGTGTCAACTTAAAAGGAAGCTGGTGAAAAGCCAGGAGGCGCAGCCTTGGGAGGGCCAGCGATGGCTGGGGAGCTTTGCTTCTCACTGTTACAGTTGAGGGAGGGATTGCGGTCGCCACCTCGCTGCCCCATGCCACCCCTTCTTCTATGGGAGGTGTTAACCTGGGCTCTCAATCCAACTGGTATTTGCTAACCAGGCTTTCAATGGCTCTCTCTGTGGAGGGAAAAGGGGGACGGTGCTGAGCCTGGAGGTTCACAGGGCGGTCTCCCTGAAACCTGTTCTTGGAAGTGGCATTCAGCAGGCCGGGCGGTTAACCTATTGCTGTCTGTGTCGGCCCCTTTTCTCGGATGGAGGGAATGGGGTTCTCTCGCAGGAGCCTGGGAAGACTAATGAGTTAATGTTTTGTGAAGTGCTCTGAGATTCGCAGATGAAAGGTGCTACATAATAATTATGATAACACTTTGTTCTTACAGAGTGCCTTTCTTCCAGGGAGCTCAAACTGCTTTACAAAAAATTATTTCATTAATCCTCGCTGCATCCCCCCATGGCAGGTAGCAATTATTATCTCCCCCCGGCTCGCAGCAGGAATCTGGGGTGCAGAGAGATCAAATGACTTGGCCAAAAGTCATTGGTGATTTATTGGTTAAAAGTCACCGACTGAATTCAGGTCTTCATTCATTCATTCATTCATGCATGCATTCAACAAATATTCCCCCCCTAATTATATGCCAGACACATCAGCTATTTGATAGAGGAGGGGGAGATGTAAAGTTAATAAAAAATACATTCCTTGCCCTGCTGGTGTGGCTCAGTGGTTGAGCATCGACCTATGAACCAGGAGGTCACGGTTCGATTTCTGGTCAGGACACATGCCTGGGTTGCGGGTTTGATCCCCAGTGGGGAGCGTGCAGGAGGCAGCCGATCCGTGATTCTCTCTCATCATTGATGTTTCTGTATCTCTCGCCCTCTCCCTTTCCTCTCTGACATCAATACAAATATATTTAAAAAAATATATTCTTTGCCATTGGAGAGATTGGGCGAGTCCACGTGGACAAGTAACTAAACAATTAGGAGGGGAAATAGCAAGCATATCATATGACGTCATAATGTGAACAGGCCTGCGGATTGGTACCATGAGGGGAAGAAACGGCATTGGCTTTACCAAGGAGATGTCCCAGGAGCAGCCTTGAGTGATGGGTTCACCAGGGGAGGACAGGAAGCTGAAGAAACATGTCTCAGGGAAGAGACTGGAAGGGCACCATACATCGGGGAGTCAGACCCCAGGGCATGCTGGGAATAGAGGTATTGAGGAGAGGGGAGTGGGCTAAGTCTTAGCCGCTACAACATTTGAACTTTAGGCACCAAGTGATTGAGAAACTCGAGGCTGTTCAATTAGAAGGAACGAGCCGTCTCTCTCTCCCTCTCTCTTCCTCTCTGAGATCAATAAAAATATATTTTGGAAAAAAAGGAGGAATGAGGTGAGCTTTATATAGAGAAACCTCGCTCTTGTGCGTGAGCATTGGAAAACTTAGATGCAGAGGAGACTGGAGTCCAGTGACAGTCCCCTGACTCATTCTCAGTGGTGTATATGCTAGACCTCCAATGTTGTCTGAAAATCCTGCACAGTCTTTCAAGAAAAAGGCGATCACACTGCTCTTTTGTGGCTAGGATGTTTTCTCATTTCGGAGAGCATTCAAATGTCTTACAAAAAACCACCACAATCATTTGGACGCAGCTTTTCAATGATGGTGCCGCGAGTGACTGTCACTCTTCCGCTCCGAAATCCATCAGGCAAAAAACGGCTCCGTCTCCATCAGTTACTTATTATAATAGAAAGAAAGCCTTTGTCATGCTATTTGTTAAGTATCTCTCCGAATTAGATCCGAGAGAACGATCTTCAATGCAGAAGAGTGTTCATTTTTATTTCCCATGATAAACCATTCTTTGATTAGACATATTTATTTTATTTTATTTATTAATTTTTTAAAATATATTTTATTGATATTTTACAGAGAGGAAGGGAGAAGGATAGAGAGCTAGAAACATCGATGAGAGAGAAACATCGATCAGCTGCCTCCTGCACACCTCCCACTGGGGATGTGCCCGCAACCAAGGTACATGCCCTTGACCGGAATCAAACCCAGGACCATTCAGTCCGCAGGCCGACGCTCTATCCACTGAGCCAAACTGGTTTTGGCAGACATATTTATTTTATATATATATGTATATTTTTAATTGATTTCAGAGAAGAAGGGAGGGGCAGAGAAGGAGAGAAACATCAATGATGAGAGAGAATCATTGATTTGCTGCCTCCTGCACACCCCACACTGGGGATCGAGCCCGCAACCTGGGCATGTGCCCTGACCGGGAATCGAACCATGACCTCCTGGGTCATAGGTCGACCCTCAACCACTGAGCCACACTGGCCAGGATAGATAGATTTATTTTTATTTTACCCATCGTTATAAGCATGGACTCAAATTTAAGAATGGGTCCTGAGGACTTGTTTTTGTTGTACCAAAATCTCTTTTAAGTGTCTGACGGTGAAACTAGTAGAAGTCCTTTGCCTTTATTAAAAGCTCTTCGAATGCCTTCTCGGCTATGGATGGCTGCAGCCTCACAGGCTACCTGGGGGGGGAAGAGGATGGTTCATTGGATCCTCAGCTGCTCTGGATGGGTCCCTTGATGGTCACTACTCATGGGCAGTTGTGGGCTTGGGAAAGTCAGGCATTCTCAATACTCTCCCAAATGAAAGTGCTGACAGATGGCTGATTAAACTATTCGACACCTGGTGGACACACACACGAAAGGCTTCTGGACTAGCCAAGAGTTAGCTCATTCCGAACTGATGCATCTCTTTGAGCAACGCTGGCTTCACAGTGGAAACATCATCTCTGTCCTTAAGTTGAATGAGGGTATCAGAACAGCTCAAATTAGGCGGCAGTAACCACAGTCAATTTCACTGCATAGGAATTGTGGGTTATTTGGTAATGCAATCCAATTCTTTTCTTTTAAAATATATGTTGTTTTTTTCATTGATTTCAGAGACAAAGGAAGAGAGAAATAGAAACATCAATGATAGGAGAGAATCATAGATCAGTCGGCTGCCTCCTGCACTGGGGATGGAGCCCGAAACCCAGGCATGTGCCCCGACTGGAATTGAACTGTGACCTCCTGATTCAGAGGTTGATGCTCAACCACTGAGCCACACCGGCCAGGCCTAATTCTTAAGATATCATTCTACAACTTATTTGAAGAAATTCTGCGTCTGATCGAAATCTGTAGGGTTCTCTAAATATTATGGGAGAGTGAATCGTTGGGCCAGGCATACGGCATGGAACTATACCTTCTCTGATAGAAAATCAGCCTTTCCAAACTGGAAGGACTCGTGGTAAATTTTTGAAATTTGAAAGCTGAGCTCCCGTGCGGATGCTCAGCGGGGCGCTTCCCTGAAGCCTGCGCACACTGGCGGGTCGGCGCACCAGCCTCTCCAATAAATCTGCTTGCAAACACAGGGCAGGCGTGCCGTTTAAAAGCTGGTGAAAGCTGATTGCTAGCCTGGAAGGAAAGAAGCCGAGTTTCGTCGGGAAAAACAAGACCCTCCCCGTTTGACTGAAACGCACGAGACAGGAAAGAGAGACTATCTCTTGTAATTGTCAGCAGCTTGGCAATCGGACATGGAATCTGGCAAACCTGTCCTTAATTGCTAAAATATGACTTCCTAGCAACTACAAGTATGTTCTGGCAATGTCAAGTTATCCCAAACCACATGACTTGACTTCTGCTGTGGAATGAAAATGGGAGATTTATCCCAGGTTGAGGCGGTGCCTCACGCACTCTGCAAGGACTCTGTAGGCGGCAGGCAGGGAAACGGGATATCGTTAAAGCGCGGCGGTGCCCCAGGGGTCAATGTCAGATACAATCTAATTTAACATCTTTATTAAGGATCTCGAAGAGGGAGTAAGCCACATATTAATGAAATGTGCAAATGATATTAAACTGGGAGCTGGTGTAACCACCAGTAAGGACAAAGAAATAATAGAAACGCACAAGAGGTTAAAACTATGAGCAGGAAATTATTTCACGAAAATCACCTTCTTGGGGTTGATAGCTTTGGATATGAGCCCTGGGAGTCAGAAATCTCCAAGTTTGGGGGCTGCATCCAACGGGGAATTAAAAGAAAAAGAGGGCAACCTTGAGCCAGTATCTAATTTAGACACCAGTGTAAACACTTTGCATTCCATTATGTAAATTTATACAGTCTTTAAAATCAGAAAGATCATCAACTCTAAAATTTAGATCCAAGCCAACTCGAGTGTGGGAACTTAACGAAATAAGCCACAGAGAGCTATTAAAAAGGACTAGTGCATGAATGATATGCAGAATGTAGGAAACAGACCAGCTGGTGGGGCTCAGTGGTTGAGTATCGACCTGTGAACCAGGAGGTCATGGTTTGATTCCTGGTCAGGGCACTTGTGTGGGTTGTGGGTTTGATCCCCAGTAGGGGACGTGCAGGAGGCAGCCAGTCCATGATTCTCTCTCATCATTGATGTTTCTCTCTCTCTGTCCCTTCCTCTCTGAAATCAATAAAAATATATATATTTAAATAAAATAAATATAAAAGCTCCCCTCATTTCCATGATCTTGTGACAACGGGACCTCTTTCCACCATTCTTTTCTCTGTTTTCATCTTCCTCTTCTCCATTTTCTAACAACTGCAAACATTGTGTCTGTTCTCACAATAACAGCACCTTATTCCTCAAAAATCTGAAAAGATCTCTCAAGAACTTCTTTTCTCCCACATTGGGGTTAAATATAAAAATCAAGTGTTTTGCTTACAGGTGCTAACAGAAATTTTTGATGCAGATTTAACCAAACAAGTTCCAACCATAATGAGACAATTTTCTCGAGTTGATGCGGATTGTAACTGTTCCTTTGGAGATACTATTTTCAGCGCGATTATCCCACCTTCATCTTTTGTTGTTGTTACAAAGTAAAGACTCTTCCCCCTTCGGTTGCCTGTCACCTCTGAGATGGGCAACATGATGAATTGTGGCACGTTACCTTTGCTCGGCTTTCTCAAGCTCGTTAGAGATGATGCATGGTCTGAACTTTACGGAAGGGAAAAAAAATCCCTGGACACCCTCTCTCTTATCTTCTCTGTTTACCTCTGAAATGGTGCTGTTATATATATATCGATTTCAGAGAGGAAGGGGGAGAGAGAGAGAGAGAGAGAGAGAGAGAGAGAGAGAGAGAGAGAGAGAAACATCAATGATGAGAGAGAATCACTGATCGCCTGCCTCCTGCACGCCCCACACTGGGGATCGAGCCTGCAACCTGGGCATGTGCCCTGACCAGGAATCAAACCATGACCTCCTGGTTCCTAGGTCGATGCTCAACCACTGAGCCACGCCGCCGCCGGGCAAATGGTGCTGTTCTATTTGTTGCACAAACTGGCCACCTCCTGAGAAAGAAAGGAGTCTTGTCTGTAAGACTCATGGCTTTCCTCCACAATAGCCCTAAACTTGGGCTGAATGGGTGAAGAAAATGTGGTATACCTACAATGGGATATTACTCAGCAATAAAAAAGAATGGAAAAAAAAAAGTCGTTTCTTTTTGTCACCATATATTTGACCCCCTTTACCCCCTTCAGCCTTCCCCACCCCATCCTCTCCGTACTATTGTCTATGTCCATAAGGTTGTTGTTTTCAAGAAACACTAGGTTTGACAGTTTCTCAAAACTACCAACTCACATCTGATCACAAGACATGCCACCTTTTGTAAAGGCTAAAGTAAGCCTTTTGTCTTTATGAAGAAGTTAAAGGATCATGTGGCTTTAAAGCTCCTACCTGCACAGTAATCTATATATATAAAAGTCCAACGATTGGAACGGCGGAACGACCAGAACGACCAGTGGCTATGATGCCCACTGCAGCAGCCAACCAACCTGAACCGCCCGTGGCCCCTTCCCCCTGCCAGCTTGGCCCGATGGGCACCCTTTGGGGCGGACCGGCCGGATCCCACCCGTGCATGAATTTGTGCACCAGGCCTCTAGTGAAGACATAAGAATGCTATGCAGGGATAGTGGCTATTTCTGTTTAGGATACAGGAGGAACATTTCCACAGGGATTAAAAATATAGAAACACATTTGGTTCTAACTCATTACAATTCGGGAAGACCATGGATCTCCATCGAGGTGCTGAGGGTCAAGGGCTCCAGGGTTAAGGTGGAGACTGTTTCTATAGTGTCCTTTGTGCATTAGAACTCGTTATATTTGGTAGGTATGGGGGGAAGAAGTCCTGTGGGGATTATAGTAATTGATTTTATATGGTGTGAAGAGATGCACAGTTGCAGACCAAATGCCATCATTGTTACGTCCTTATCGTTGGCCTTTCGCTTAACGACATTCCAGGGGTAAACAGCCCAATTGACTCCCCATTGAATAATTAATAAGCCAGGGCATATGTTAAGCAAATCTTGTTTCTTTTGTACTGAAGGAAAGCTCAGCATCTCTCCCCACCTTTGAGTATTTTTTTTTAACAGGAGAGAAAATAATAAATACAATTATTTAAATACTAGAGGCCTGGTGCACGAAATTTGTGCACGGGTAGGGTCCCTAGGCCTGGCCAGCGATCAGGGCTGGCCGGGGCCTTCCTTTGTTCCGCGCTGCCCCCTGGTGGTCAGCATACATTAAAGCCAGAGGTCAAACCCCTGGTCTGTCGAACTCCCAAGGGGATAATTTGCACATTAGCCTTTTATGATATAGGACTAGTGGCCCGGTACATGAAATTCGTGCATGGGGGGCTGTTCCTCAGCCCCGCCTGCACCCTCTCCAATCTGGGACCCCTCAAAGGATGTCCTACTGCTGGTTTACAGGGATCAGGCCTAAACCAGCAGTCGGACATCCCTCTCACAATCCGGGACTGCTGGCTCCAGCCGCTCACCTGCCTGCCTGATTGCCCCTAACCACTCTGCCTGCCGGCCTGCTCACCCCCAATTGCCCCCTGCCGCCGGCCTGCTCACCCCCAAATGACCCCCTGCCAGCCTGCTCACCCACAACTGCCCCCCCTGCTGGCCTGCTTGCCCCCACCTTCCCTCCCCACTGGCCTGCTCACCCCCAACTGCCCCCCATGCTGGCCTGCTTGCCCCCACCTTCCCTCCCCACTGGCCTGCTCACTCCAAACTGCCCCACCCCGCTGTCCTGATCACCTCCAACTGACCCCCACTGACGGCCTGCTCACCCCCAAGTGGCCCCCCTGCTGGTCTGCTTACCCCCAACGGCCCTGCCCCCCACCAGCCTGATTACCCACAACTGCCATCCCATCCTGGCCTGATCATCCCCCGGTGACCCAAGCTCCCAACCCCTCCTTTTTTCTTTTCTTTTCTTTTTTTTTCAGCACCTCTTTGAGCGGAGGCCAGGGCCGGCTGGAAGCAGGTATCTGGGATTTATTTATCTTCTATAATTAAAACTTTGTAGCCTTGAGCAGAGGCCAGGGCCGGCCAGGGCGGGCAGGGAGCTTGGCTTCCTCCATCGCTGGAGCAACCCAAGCCTCCTGCTCGCTCCAGCTCTGTGGCCGCCACCATCTTTAGTTGGGTTAATTTGCATACTCGCTCTGATTGGCTGGTGCGCATAGCGGAGGTACGGTCAATTTGCATGTTTCTCTTTTATTAGATAGGATATCTGGTCAAGTCAAATTTATTCCAGAGAATGAAACAGCAAGAACAAAAGGAGTTTTCCTTCCGCTTGTTATTCCTCTGTGTCATGGCTCCGAGTAGCGTTGCTTTGAGGATGATGGGATTTGTGTTTTTCCCCTGCTCTCTTCCAACAGAAGCTGCAACTCCTTTGCCAGCTCCCTGTGCTGCCCTTCCAGATGCTTCCAGCTCAGTGCCGGGATGGAGGTGGCAATGCTTCTGTAATGGCCTCACTGCTGAGGATGACAGAGCTTTCCCAAGGGGACTGGGGACACTTCCCACTCTTGCGAAACCCCTGCCCGTCAAGTCTTTTGATGCTCCACTCAGAGAGAGACATTTGGGTGACTTAGGGTGTTCGCTTGGATGTGCTATATTCCTTGGTTTCTCTTTTTCCTGCTGATCCCCTCTCCTGCCTACGGACTGGAGCCCAACTATGCTTGCTTTTAGGAAAGGAAACTTTTATTTTTATTGAATTTTTATTGATTTCAGAGAAGAAGGGAGAGGGAGAGGGAGATAAAAACATCAACGATGAGAGAGAATCATGGGTCAGCTGCCTCCTACACGCCCCCCACTGGGGGTCGAGCCTGCAACCCGGGCATGTGCCCTGGCCAGAAATCGAACTGTGACCTCCTGGTTCATAGGTCGACGCTCAACCACCGGGGACAGCTTTTAAATGATCTCAGAGAGGAATGAAGGCTCACCAAGGTGTTGTAAAATAAAAACTATTCTAAGACTTCCTCTTGCCTTCAAAATGGCATGAAACCTGAATTTATTTAGTGTTTCTACCAGGGGTGGGCAAACTTTTTGACTCGAGGGCCACAATGGGTTCTTAAACTGGACCGGAGGGCTGGAACAAAAGCATGGATGGAGTGTTTGTGTGAACTAATATAAATTCAAAGTAAAGGAGCGGAGGGGAGAGCAAGAGAACCCTCCGCTCTTTTGGCTCCGCGGGCCGGATAGAACAGCCGAACGGGCCGGATCTGGCCCGCGGGCCGTAGTTTGCCCACGGCTGATCTAGACGGAGCATGGACAGTGGGAGGGATGGTCAAGTGACCCTGTTTGAAGATGCATTTATTTCAACCAGGACGTAACTTCTGCGGGAGCTTTTCCTCTTCCTCACTCTGCTAGCTGCCCTTTCTCCTACCCAGATGGGGATGAGAAAGTGGGCTTCAGGTCTGGGCCCGCTGAGCGAGGGGACTATGTGGGCATCGCATTGAAAACCACTGGATTTCTGCTCTTCGAATGTAGGAAACCTAATTACATCCTGGTAAATTCTCTCCAGTCTACCAAACACAGGGGGGGCAAAACCACAGTGGCAGAATCTGAAAGGCCAGCAGAGAGAAAAGAGTCCCTAAGACCTAATGAATCCTAACTAAACACCTCTCCACAGAAATGTCAAACATTTCTCTTAGCACAAAGCAAGGCTTTAGAGAATTCCCTGCCTTTGTCTCCGGCCTAATTCCTTAAGCAGAGAGGGGGATTTTCCTGGGCGAGTGTTATTTCTCAAAGAATGAAACAGCAAATAAACAAAAGACTCTCAAAAAAGAGAGAGAGTATAAATAAAATTCATGACTCTTTAAAGAGTTTACACTGAAAGAATGTGGAGGATTATTTACAATTAAAGCACAGCCTCTAGAATACAGTTATTATATATATTAAACAAAGAATAAGAGTTCATTTCATTTTGTTCGCACGAAAGTGCACCTGGATTCTGAGTCTAAAAAAAAAAAATAGGCAACTTAATTCTCTCAAGATCCTTTAGTTGCTTTTTATTTGGGGTTGGATATACGTTTAAAACGTTTGCGTATTTAACAGAGCATTTTATAACTCATTTATACATTATTTTTTTAAAGCTACTGGTGATGGGAGTTGTTATTTGATTAAAAAAAGAAATTAACCTGTAAGGCGAAGTTCCAAGAAAAAAAAAATTCATTGTACATTTAAAAGGAATTTTCTACATTTAACAAACACTTTTAAAGTGAGGGTGTTCAGCGCGGAAAATATTCTTCGGGTTGAGCAAAAGAAAAAGTGTAAGCGATTAAGGGAAAAAGTTGGGAGGAACAAGAAAGAACACATTTAAAATTATCTAGTTTCTTGGCAAATCATCTGATAATACAATGGGTAGTTAATAACAGAAGTAAGGTTAGAGCAGGGCTAAGGTGATTATGAAACAAATGTAAGATTTCGGTATTAATGTAATAGGCAGCCAGAAATAAATGGTTATTGAGATAAAAAAAGCAAAGCTTAAAGAAACCACTTGATTATAAATTACTGAGCAATTAGCCCTCTTTTTAAGTGTGTGTGTGTCTGTGTGTGTGTGTGTGTATCAGGTATTTGAATTCTACTTTGAGTATGACTTTAAAAATGTCCATAATAATGTTAAAAGTCACATTATCAGGGCCACTCGGGCACATGGAGTTTAAAGGGGCAGTCCCTACTAAAAGTGTTCCTGCAAGTTTAAATCGTGGGCCTGGGAGATGGTCTGTCGAGTTTGCAGCAAAGTTCAGATTGAGTCTTACCCTGTGCCTTGCCGGATCTGAAGCATTTGGCCCCACGAGATTAAAGGAACAGTGCTTATATTTAGCATCTGCTGCCCCCCACCCCAACTTTGCTACTAAGAAAATTCAGCTCTATGGAAAAGAATCTGAAATCCAGCTGGGCAGTTTTCAAAATAAGATGAAAAGTTAAGCAGGCAATTGGTGTGTATTTAGGGCTCAAAACACCTTGCCCCCTAGAAGACCTGAAGGAGTTAATCCCTTCTCAAGATAATCCACTAAAGAGTATCCCTCATTATGATGTTAAAAGCAAGGATCAGTGCCTGGGAGTCTAACAATGGGACAGGGGCTTTTTTGCTCCAACCACATTCTTCCCAGGTCAGAAACAGAAACTGCTGTGATTCTGCTGAAAAATAGAGCGAGCAGAGACTTTCTTGTGCGAATATTCTGATAGAAGGAAGGGGGGAAATCTCCCACATTGACTAAATTCCTCATTGGATAGGTTTTCCTAAAAAAAGAATGTTTCTCAATTTTTTTTTTTTTTTTTTTTAAAGAATGAATCGGTTTAGAACTCAATGGTGACAAATTTGGAAGTCCTTCTGATCTCTGACAAAAGTGAATTTTGGATGAAATGGCACTCAGTTGCCTTCCTCGACTCCCTGCCCACCATAATATATTCATTCCATGAAAACAAAAACCACCATAAACTTGTAGCAAAGCTGCAAGCCACAGTTGTTAAGTGGTCTCAATTTGATCCCGTTGTAAATTTATGGCCAGGCTTTATTTATTTATTAAAGATTCTTAATTATCTCCCGTAAGTAACAAGACAAAGTATGCAGTGTTTGTAAGCAAATGGATCTAAAAAAAACCCAAACCCAACCTGACTTCAAATCGTATTTTTACTACATTTAGAACGTTGAGTGGTATTGGTAATACAATTTACTGTTTGTTGTTGCTTTCAAAATATTGCATAAGGAGGTAGTTTTAAAAATAAAAATAGATCCCTATAAAAATCTTTAATATAAGCCCATATCTTAGGTACATAAGGATGGCGACATTGGCCATCCCAGGCTATACAGGAAATGTTTTCTTTTCCTTTTATTAAAGGTGGGAATACATTTTTTGGAAAGGAATATTGGTTTTTAAGGAACTTTATTTTTAGCCAAATTGAGACAAGGCAGGGAAAGAGTTTAAAAAGTGTGTTTCAAGGGGAATCGGCTGTGACTCGTGAAAGCGTGTCAGTGTGGGCTGGCTCACACGGTCTGCTTTGTGCTCCCACGGTGTTCTGGGCAGCTGGGCTCTGGAGACCAAGCTGGGGTTGCTGCCTTAAGGGCCTGGAGGTGAACAAGCACAATTGGGGGGCGGGGGGTGTGCTTAGCCATGTGTTGGGTGGTAGCAAATCTTGGAAGATTCTTTAGAAGAGAATGAGGCAAAGGTTGCTATGATTTGGAATTTTAAAAAATAGGTATTTTCATTGATTTTTAGACAGAGAGGGAGAGTGAGAGAGAAACATTGATGTGAGAGCACAACATCCATCAGCTGCCTATTGCACGCCACCTACTGGGGATCGAGCCGACAACCCCGGCATGTGCCCCGACCAGGAATCGAACCGTGACCTCCTGGTTCATAGGTTGATGCTCAACCCCTGAGCCACGCCAGACGGGCATACAACTTGCTTTTTATGTATCGTCCCCTCATTTAATCCTCTCAACATTCATGTGAAATAGGAGTCCCAGCTTTTATTTTAATAGATGAAGAAACGGATGAATGTGTTGAAAGGCATAGAGCGGGCAAGAGGCAAAGCCAGGACTTGAACCTCCAGGCTCCTGCTCCGGTGGGAGGGGGCGGGGGGGAGTGTCGTTTCCAGAAAGCCCCGAGGCGGCACTGAGGTCTTCCTCCAGGTTTTCCAGTGCCTGCCCCTGGGAGGTCCTAGGAGATGCTGGTGGCCTTGGACCTTGTTATGAATGAAGACTTAGCTGCTTTGTGAATGGAGACTCCACCACTGTTCTGACTTGCTTTACACACATCGTTTACTTGGAAACTATACCTACTCCTTCACTATTTGGACGAAGGCTACCCCCCTGGGGGCACCAAGCCATTCTGCTAAGGGCCTAAACCAGGGGTGGGCAAACTTTTTGACTCAAGGGCCACAATGGGTTCTTAAACTGGACCGGAGGGCCGGAACAAAAGCATGGATGGAGTGTTTGTGTGAACTAATATAAATTCAAAGTAAAGGAGCGGAGGGGAGAGCACGAGAACCCTCTGCTCTTTCGGCTCCCCGGGCCGGATAGAACAGCGGCCGTAGTTTGCCCAAGGCTGGCCTAAACACACTTCATGTGCATATGCCAGAGGGCAAGATGTTCCAGCAGTGAGTGAGTTAGACTTCTGCCTTGAGGAGAAAGTGTGTGTTGGGTTGGAAGAGCGCCTTGACATTGCTTAGGAAAGTGTGTGCCCTGGCAAGCAGGCTAGGGATTGGACCTGCGTAGTTTTCGCCTTCCCTGAGTGACACGCGTTGGGTAAGTGTTCAGCAACTACTAACTGAATCTGTTTGACAAAATGAAAGAAGAGAAAAAACGTGGGCCAAGGAATCTTAGGTTAAGAAGCGATCTTGAAATCGCACTTAGTCAAGAATGATTTGTGGATTCATTACTTCCCAACTTGAAGTCAGTGCTGCTGGCTGCTTAGTTATTTTTAAAGTTTACTAGGTACATAAATAGTTTCCTCTTTAATGTGAATGAAGCTGGGTATTCTGTGCCTTATCATTAAATTACATTTTAGTCACACATGTTTCAGTTTCTGGTTAGCCCTTTTATTATTATTTATTGTTATTTTTAATATTTTAAAAATTGATTTCAGAGCAGAAGGATGAGGGAGAAAGAGATGGAAACATCAATGATGAGAGAGCATCATGGATCGGCTGCCTCCTGCACGCCCGCTACTGGGGATCAAGCCCGCAACCCGGGCATGTGCCCTGGCTCATAGGTTACTCAGGGAAGGTGAAGAATACTCAGGTAGCCTGCTTGCCAGGGCATACACTCAACCACTGAGCCATTCAGGCCAGGCCTAGTTAGCCCTTTTCAAACATCATTCAGTTATTGCCCTTTTTCTGGTATCTATAATAATAAAAGGGGAATATGCTAATTAGACCAGGAGTCCGGACATCCTTCCTGACAAAGCTGGGGTGGGAGGGAAGCGGCCGGGGTCCTGGGTGCCTGTGGGCGGCCCGGGGGAAGCCGGCCCGGATCCCGGGTTCTTGCCAGCACCAGAGGAGGGAAGCCTGGGTTCTGGGTGCCTGCAGGCGGCCGGAGGAGGGAAGCCCGGGTCCCGGAGGTAATCCGGTGCCGGAGGGAAGCCGGTGCCGGCAGCCGGGGAAAGGAGGGCCTAGTTTTGCACGAATTTCCGTGCATCAGGCCTCTAGTTCTAAAAGAAAAGTTAAGTTCAAGGAGAAGAAGCGCTTACTGCCAAAAGAGACAACACATTTCTGTCAGCTGACCAATAATTCAAGCTGCTGACTACGGCAATTAAAAGTCAATTTTGGGGCAAGTGGACAGCTCTGGGCTCCGTCTGCCATCAACCACTGATTACAGCCTTTATGGATGGACTTTTATTGCAGGTGCACAAAATCATTGGCCAAACATGGAACTATTACACAGATGTTAGAAAAATGGGACATTGATAGTCACCAGAAAGGTTTCCACTCAATATGTCTTTTCCATCAGTTCTCCTTCCTTGGGATTATGGTTCCACACATGCCATTTGAATGTGTTCTTGAAAGAAGGTGATAGAAATATTTTTCAAATAAATGCCATTTATTACCAATAATACAATATGCATATCCCATGATTACTACTGCTCACATCTACACTGAGTGGGCCAGATTATTATGATCTCTGAACGCATAATAATCTGGTCACTCCGTGTGTGTGTGTGTGTGTGTCTGTGTGTGTGTGTGTGTGTGTGTATATATATATGTGTATATATATATATATTAGAGGCCTGGTGCATGAATTCGTGCATGGGTGGGGTCCGGCCAGCCTGGCCAGGGGGAGGGGACATGGACGGTTGGCTGGCCTGCCTGCTGGTCGAACACCTGGTCAAGGAGACAATTCGCATATTAGCCTTTTATTATATAGGATATACACTGAGTGGCCAGATTATTATGTATTCAGAGATCATAATAATCTAGCCACTCAGTGTATACTGTGAGGCCAAAGTTAAGTTAAATTGCAGCAAAAGCCATGTTTTAATAGGTAAATTTTGTTTTCCTAAAAACATAAATCATGTGGTGAGTTAAAGTATGTACATACTGGCTGTCTACCAATTAAGATGTTTTAAATTCATTTAAATATTAAATTATACAAGCCACAGGGGCAGTGTGAGGATTCTTTATAACACCCAGCCAATTTAAATGTTTTTTTGAAAATTACAAGAATATCCAAAGCAGATCCATTTTTATAACTAAAGAAATTAAATAATTTAAAACTAAGGATAATTAAAAGATAAACTATTTTCCCCACAACTTTGCAGAAATCCCTGTCCCATGTAAATGCATTTTACCAGCATAACTCAGATTATTTTAACACCCCCAACCACAGACCAACCGTGGCAGGCAGACTGTATACAATGGCTACCAATGATTCCTGTCTCCTAGCATTAACACTCCCCTAGAAGGTGGGCCTGTGACTCACTTTTAACCAATGAGAATACAGCAAGATTGTTGGGATATCACTACTGTGACTACATTACCTATGATGATAATTTCTGTCTTGCAAGCTAACTCTCTTCCTTGCTGGCTGGGATAAAGCAAGGGGCCATGTTAGAGGGCAGCCTTTGGCCAATAGCCAGTTAAGAACTAAGCTTTTTAGTCCAAAACCCCAAAAGAAATTAAGCGATGGCAACTGACAACTACATAAATGATCTTGAAAGTAACTCCTTCCCCAGTTGAACCTTCAGATGAGATCCCAATCCAAGTCAATATCCTGAAGCAGAGGACTTGGCTAAACTCTGTCCTAACCCACAGTCTGTGACAATAAATATGTGTTTCTTAAGCTGCTAAATTTCTGGTAAATTGTTATACAACAATAGAGATCTAATATGACATAGACAGACACACACACACACACACAGACACACTTTAAAAATGTGATGATTTAAAAAAATTTAATTTCTACTTTCTTTTCTTTTTTTAAAAGGACTTTTAAAATTGATTTTTAGAGAGAGAAGGAAAGGGAAAGAGAGAAAAACATCAATGTAAGAGCAAAACATCAATCAGCTGCCTCCTGCACACACCTACTGGGGATGGAGCCCGCAACCTGGGCATGTGACCTGACCAGGAATCAAACCGGCAATCTTTTGGTATAAAGAATGATGCTCAAACCACTGGGCAACACCAGCCAAGGCTACTTAGTTTTCTTGAAGAATCACATGTGACCTGTGTTAACTTAAGGTTTACCTAGAGCCCTTGGTTTCCTACTTGGGAGAAACAAACATCTATTTTGCCATTCTAATAACATGTTTACTCCTTGATAGAGTGGGAAGACTCACGTGAGGAGACATTTCATCACAAAGTCACTACCCAAACAAGGTTCACCTTTATGAGCCTAACATTTGTCTATGAATGGGAATATTCCACTAATCCCGTAATGTAGCTGAGATGGTCTATGTTTCTCTACCGGGCCATGCCATCTTCTCACCCCCAGCCTGGACCACACTTACTCCCCAGGGTTCATTCCTTAGCATCATGGATTTGAGCTTTCATGTGTGGCTCTAACACTTTATTTATTTTTTAAATATATTTTTATTGATTTCGGACAGGAAGGGAAAAGGAGAGAGAGACAGAAACATCAGTGATTAGAGAGCATCCACTGATCGACTGTCTCCTGCACGCCCACTGCTTGGGATCGAGCCCACAACCCAGGCATATGCCCTGACTGGGAATCGAACCGTGACCTCCTGGTTCATAGGTCGATGCTCAACCACTGAGCCACACCAGCTGGGCTGGCTCTAACACTTTAGCAGAGAAAGTACTGGCGTGCTTCCCAGAAGAACCTGTTGTATCAGACCACCGGTCTCGCTGTGAGGCCACCTCACCAACTATTTCCATTGCACATTCCTGGGCGAACACTGAATATTTTACTGAAGACAAGTACCCAGAACACTGCCTGCACAATGGAGGCTTTCCCCCACCAGCTTCAGGAGTGAGTGACAAGAATTTTATTAGGCAAGGAGGTGTCTATAGAAGCAACGCAACAGTGATTTTATTGCTGCCTAAGTGGGCAGCTTTATTGTGTAGGCATTTGTTTGCTTTTAATCATTCTGTGCTACCTGGTGGGGTGGTAGAGAAATGCAAAGATAATTTTTTTTTGAAAAGTTCAAATGACTGTTTAAAAACATAAAGGAGTGAAACTCAATTAACGGAAATAAGTTTCATGGATAATGTAGCCCATCTTGAAAAGATTTTCTTATTAATTATTAATATCAATCATTAATTGTTATAGCCCTTAATCTGGAAGGGAAAACAAGAAACCTGCCATACATCACAAACAGCTGCTTCTGTTCATTTGAGATTTCAGTATAGAAGGCACGCCATGAATCTCGAAGGCTGTCTTGTCTTACATGGATATGTCATATGACTGCATTTTTTGGACACCAAGGAAGGTCATGGGACCGTCTTATCTTCAGAATGTCATTGCACGGTCCAATGAGTGTTTTCCTTTCAGACACTGTCTGAAATGACAGATTTCTCCCCCTCCCCAAAATCCACAATGCTTGTTAATCAACAACTTTCGAGGCATCTCATTTTATCCCAATTACCTCTCAGTCTGAACGGTATCTCTTTGGTACTCCACACATGGATCATTTCAAGATTCAGTTCTCAAGTCTGATAAAACTAATAAACCCACAGTGCCAGAGGTGGCACATTAAGCTGGTAAAATGGTTTTCATCTTAATTGGATATGAGCACTGTTATCACTAATAACCCCAGGATACTTCTAATTGGACTCTCTCCTTCTCGCTTTCTTTTTATTTTTGAAACACTAATCTCATTGACCAGCCTTAATTTCTCCACCCCCACCCCTCCCTGAGCCCAAATCTTGAACTGCAATATGGAAATATTCTCATTTCAGGAGGTTATTTCAGTATTATTTCCTTGTATTAAGACAAAAACAAAGGTGAATGGTTTTGTAAAAAGAAATGCTTCCTTTTTAAGTGTTCAGGGAAAAAAAAGAAATTACAGGAAGACTACGTTCTTGACATTGCAATTATGTCATTAGTGCATGTTACCAAGGTGCCAATTTCACCTAAGGACACGACCATTCTTAATTTCCAGTCATTTTTAAAAGAAATGGTCTCCTCTATTGAATTATTTATTATTATTTTCATGAAAGTTATATATAAGAAGGAACACTTTTTAAAGTTATCACATACGTAAATCCTGGATTTTTGTTTTATCTTGATTTTACAAATATTGATGAACACACATGAAAATGATGGGGATCTCCTGAAACCGGTTTGGCTCAGTGGATAGAGCGTCGGCCTGCGGATTGAAAGGTCCCGGGTTCGATTCCGGTCAAGGGCATGTACCTTGGTTGCGGGCACATCCTCAGTGGGAGGTGTGCAGGAGGCAGCTGATTGATGTTTCTCTCTCATCGATGTTTCTAGCTCTCTATCCCTCTTCCTTCCTCTCTGTGAAATATCAATAAAATATATATATATATATATAAAAAAAAGAAAATGATGGGGATCTGGGGGACAACATAGTAAAGAGATAAATGGATGGAACGAGACTCCTTTCACGGGGAGATGCAGTTTGGTTTCTGCAAAATGCATAAGAACATGAACGCAATTGGATTCCGCTCCCCAAAGCATCCATTTTCTTTTTTCTTTTAAAGTATATTTTATTGATTTTTTACAGAGAGGAAAAGAGAGGGATAGAGAGTTAGAAACATCGATGAGAGAGAAACATGGATCAGCTGCCTCCTGCACACTCCCTACTGGGGATGTGCCCGCAACCAAGGTACATGCCCTTGACTGGAATTGAACCTGGGACCCTTGAGTCTGCAGGCTGACGCTCTATCCACTGAGCCAAACCAGTTAGGGCCAAAGCATCTATTTTCAACAAAATTTTGTCATGTCAAATAGGCTACAATTGTTGTTGTTACTAGTCTTTTCAGATTCAGTAGGTACATATTGCCACCGAAAGAATAAGACAATAAATAAAAGTTCTAGGTTAGTAAAACTACAACAACAACAACAACAACAACAACAGAAAAAAAAAATCGGATCCCCCCAAACTAGCAATTTCCCCCCAAAAAAGGATTAAAAACAGAAGACTTTCCTTGTCTGTGTTTTCATTGTTGAAAAATGTTATGTGAGCCATTCACTGTCAGAAAGAATTCGTGTTTAGTGAACAATTTTTAGCAATATATATTTTTTCAGCTGAGTATGGGCCTTTAGAATTACTATCACTATTCCCGTATCATTAAAGACTTTGTGTAGATATCATTAAATAATTATGGATGTGCACAAAAAATGCTTACCAGATCTTTAATTCATAAAATAAAAACTGAAAAAACAATGACTTATTAATTCATATTGACATTTCTGGCAATTAAATTAGCAACACGTGGGTCACAGATGAAGGCAGGTCAGGGCTTTCGTTCAAAGCCTTTTCTAATAGAAAAGCTATCGTGAAACCACGTGTGCTTTCAGGGTGGCTTTAAAAATTATGTATTCCTGTGACTCCAAAAGGCTGCCAAACGCCCAGTCTGGAAACACGCGTATATCCTGTTATATACAGGAGATAACGTTCATGTTATATACACATATATGTATGTGCGTGTATATATATGACATGCAAAATGTATATAGAGAAAAGTGTATATACATATAGTATAAAGCAAACATATATGTGAATGTACACACATATGAGGGTGATGATAATGATGATGATTTTATAACTAGCAAACATTTTAGTTCTTTCGGGACTTTATTCTTGGTTTTCTTCAGTTTGAAAGACCAAAATCACATGATTTCTTCATGAGATTTTTAAAGCAGTGAAGCATATCCAAATCCCAGCTTCAGGAAGGGTATTCGTCTCTCCTTTGTATGTGCACATTGTTTTATATGTGCATATATCACTGTGCATGTACATTTTATTTACCTATCCTACCCTACCCTACCCTATCCTACCCTACCCTACCCTATCCTAACCTACCCTACCCTATCCTAACCTACCCTACCCTACGCTACCTATCCTACCCTATCATAACCTACCCTACCCTACCCTACGCTACCTATCCTACCCTATCCTACCCTACCCTACCCTACCCTACCCTATCCTATCCTATCCTATCTCATTCACGGAGAACCTAGCAGGCACATCTGTGGGCTGGTTGCAACCCCTGAGCTCAGTGGGCATCTTTGGGGCATCAGGTCCATAGTCTGTTCAGGGTTGGTAAGAAGAGCCCAGAGCTGGGGAAGGGTTAGGATAGCTCAGTAGTCGGCAAACTCATTAGTCAACAGAGCCAAATACCAACAGTACAACGATTGAAATTTCTTTGGAGAGCCAAATTTTTTAAACTTAAACTTCTTCTAATGCCACTTCTTCCAAATAGACTCGCCCAGGCCGTGGTATTTTGTGGAAGAGCCACAATCAAGGAGCCAAAGAGCCGCATGTGGCTCGCAAGCCGCGGTTTGCCGACCACTGGGATAGGGCATCTGGCTCTTCAGTCCTCATCCCAGGAGGTCCTGGGTTGACCTAGAAGCTCATGTTCCTCCTCTGGCTTCAGCTGGGCATCCCTAGGGCTCATCCCAGCACTAAGGCTCAATGTTGCTAAAACTGAACAGTGAGCTGCTCACGGGAAATGGGGACCACACAATGCTCTTCCTACCTCTTCCTCCCACCTTGGGAGCACTGACCCAGCTCAAGAATGAATTCTTTAAAACACACACACACACTGAGTGGCCAGATTATTATGATCTCTGAATGCATAGTAATCTGGCCACTCAGTGTATATCCTATATAATAAAAGGCTAATATGCAAATTGTCCCCTTGACTAGGAGTTCGACCAGCAGGCAGGCTGGCCAACCGCCCATGTCCCCTCCCCCTGGCCAGGCTGGCCGGACCCCACCCATGCACGAATTCATGCACTGAGCCTCATATACATACATACATACATATATATATATATATATATATACACACACACACACACACACACACTGAGTGGCCAATTATTATGCGTTCAGAGATCATATGTGTGTGTGTGTGTGTGTGTGTGTGTGTGTGTGTGTATATATATATATATATATATATATATATATATTATTGATTTCAGAGAGGGAAGGAGAGGGAGAGAAAGAGAGAAACAACAATGATGAGAGAGAATCATGGATCGGCTGCCTCCTGCACACCCCACACTGGGGACAGAGCCTGCAACCCGGGCCTGTGCCCTGACTGGGAATCGAACCGTGACCTCCTGGTTCATAGGTCAACCCTCAACCACTGAGCCATGCCAGCGGGGCAAGCACTTATTCTTTATGTAACGCCCACAGCCTTCCCCCTGGTGCGTCCATTCACACCAGGAAGAGATGCTTGGTAAGAGTACAAATGCGTATGGCTGAGGGGGCATTTTCTGCTTCAAAGGGTCCGTGCCCTTACAGAAAGCTGTAGAGGGGGGTGAGAACACGTCCCCGCCTCCCACCCACACACCTCCATCCGCCTCCCGGGCGTTATTTTGTTTTATACTGAAGCTCTGAACAGTATGTCCTTTGAAAAGGGGTTTCTTGCCCAGCCGAGTGGCTCAGTGGTTGGGCAGATGAAGCAGGAGGTCACAGTGAGATTCCTGGTGAGGGCGCATGCCTGAGTTTCAGGCTCAGTCCCTGGTGGGGGGCGTGCAGGGGGCAGCCAATCGATGATTCTCTCTCACCATTGATGTTTCTAACTCTCTCTCCCTCTCCCTTCCTCTCTGAAATCAATAAAGAAATATTTTTACAAAAAAAAAAAAAAAGGGTTTCTTTGGCACTGAGAAAAATTATCTGAAAAAAATTAAATCCCAACACGACCGTTTTAAACATCCATTATTTTTCATTTCAATTTTCTGCCTCAGCTGGGTGTTTTTTTCCTACTCATGGATAAATGCTAGGAAAATAAAAAGAGGCAGAGAGTAGCCACGTTCCCCGCCAGCACGGAACTGTAGGATCCAAACTCCTTAGCGGGGAGGATATCCTGGCCTCGTCAGCCACCCTAAACTACCGACACGAAGCGCACACTGTCTTCCTGGCACCGGGGCCTGGGGCCCATCTGCTCGGAGCCCCTGCCAACCGCAGGAGGAGAGGCAGTGGCGCTGGGAGCGAGGCGCAGTCCCTGCGTCGGGCAAACCTGATGACAAGAGATCAGGATTGTGGATACTGCAGGTCAAGAACCATCAGCAAACATCCCGATCCGGGGCCCACTCCCCAGTGCATCTCCCCTCCGGGAATCAGACCCGGCTGAGGGAGATGCCCGAGATTTCCCTGATTGATTGCAAATTTCCTTCTTCAAAAAGGAGCGCTGGCTTCCTTTTCTTCCCCTTTGGCAATGCCAGGAAGGCACTTTCTCCAGCCCCGGGCCGGGATCCTGGGCCTGTCACTGAATCTCCGTCTATTATCAGGTTAGGTCAGGTGTCCCCAAGCTTTGAGAAGTAAGTAGGTGTGGAATAATTCTAGAAACTTCTTTGCCTTTTCTCTCTTTGTCTTTTCTTTTATTCCTCCCCCCTTTCCTTTTATTTTTCGTTTATGGACATGTGAGAGCTCTTGGCATCAAAGGCATGCCTTTTCCTACCCACAGGCTGAATGGTTATCGATAGTCTGTGAATTTGGGACATACATGTGGCCATGTCAATTACATACAGGCAAGCACATGTTCTCCACAGCTCTTCAGACCATGCTGTATGCTATAGTACAAGGGCCCTAACTTTTGTTTAAATTTATATTTATTGATTTCAGAGAGGAAGGGAGAGGGAGAGAGAGATAGAAATATCAATGATGAGAGAGAATCATTGATCAGCTGCCTCCTGCACACCCCCTATCTGGATTGAGCCCACAAACCCGGGCATGTGCCTTGACGGGGACTTGAACCATGACCTCCCGTTTCATAGGTCAATGCTCAACCATTGAGCCACATCAGCCGGGCAAGTGTCCCTAACTTTTTTGAAAAAAAAAAAATAAAAATCAAGAACCCCTTTAATTATCTGCTTCTGACTCCCCAGGAATCTCATTCATTAAAAAATATTCCACTGCATTTATTAAGTACATCGATCACGTTAACTGATGATGAATGTGGGGTTGTGTAGGCTTTCTGAAATGTAGGAAGTAGTTTAGGCTTTCCAGGGCTCCCTCTGGGAATTCTCAAGAGCTATGAGGACCCCGATTGGGGGCTGCTGTTAGAAATGATGGTGGGGCCTTACCGGTTTGGCTCAGTGGATAGAGCGTCGGCCTGCGGACTGAAGGGTCCCAGGTTCGATTCCGGTCAAGGGCATGTACCTTGGTTGCGGGCACATCCCCAGTGGGAGGTGTGCAGGAGGCAGCTGATCGATGTTTCTCTCTCATCGATGTTTCTAGCTCTTTATCCTTCTCCCTTCCTCTCTGTAAAATATCAGTAAAATATATTATAAAAAAAAAAAGAAAGAAATGCTGGTGGGCTGGACAAGGAACCCAGAGATGGGGACTCTGGTGGAGCCACAGCTGGGGGCCTGTTCCAGAGACTGTATCTCGCCCTCTGTAAAGGGAGGTGCAGAGGAGATGCAGAGTATGGTTTTGTTTGGACCCACAGTTCTGCCCCTTCGGGACCTGGGCCCGGGGGGGTGGGGGGCAGGGGGCAGATGTGTATCCTGTGGCCTCCTCAGGTCCCCAAGCCTCCAAGCACTTGTGCTGCGAAGCTTAGAGTTCTGTCCCCATCCCAAGTATCCAGACCAGCCGTGGGCAAACTACGGCCCGCGGGCCGGATCCGGCTGTCTATCCGGTTCTCTTGCTCTCCCCTCCGCTCCTTTCCTTTGAATTTATATTAGTTCACACAAACACTCCATCCATGCTTTTGTTCCGGCCCTCCGGTCCAGTTTAAGAACCCATTGTGGCCCTTGAGTCAAAAAGTTTGCCCACCCCTGATCCAGACCAAGAGAAGGGCCTCGGAGAACCCCAAAGGAAACCCCAGAGGCGGCCCAGGAGGAACTGGGGCCGGAGATCAGATCTGCTTCTCTGGGAAGCATCCATGCCCAGCAACGCCCATTTCTGCCTGGTCGGGCTCTTGGGGATCCGATGGCTTTGAAAATGGCTCCATCAAAGACAAAGCGAGCAGGGTGGGGCCTCGCTGTGGGTCTCGGATACCTGTTATCACTACTTAAGCATTTCTTCAAACACGGTATTGAGCCCAAGAGTCTGCTTAATTACTATTAAACTAAAAACATGTTCCGTTCCAAGGATATTTTGGAAACAATAGGTTCTAATATTTACTGGTGGCCCCCGTCATCTCACCAAACCTGTATTTAGGGAACAGCTGCTGTCTGCAAGCCTAAACGACAAAGCTGGTGTTTAGGGATGACGCTGATAATTCGCCCCCTCTTTTGTAGGATCGCACTCAGGCAAAGATTTCACCCCAGCCCGTCTCATGCCAGAGCCGCCGAGATGCACAGACTCGGAAAACTTGGTGACATGGATGTACCATTTTTGTGTGCTGGAGAAATAAACAGCGGTGGAGTGACTACGTACATGGAGAAAATCTGACTGCAGATGGGAAGTGTGTGTACTTTAAGAATAACATTGGTTATGTAGATCTTGTTAAAAATCCCCCAGTTTAAATCTAGTGGAAAATTGTCTTCTTCAGGGAAGAGTAAGTTTTTTTAAAAAAATGTGTTTTTAATTGATTTTAGAGAGGGAGGAAGGGAGAGGTATAGAAAGATAGAAACTTCAGTCGGCTGCCTCCTGCACACCCCCTGCTGGGGATCAAGCCCGCAACCCAGGCATGTGCTCTGACCAGGAATCGAACCAGCGACCTCCTGGTTCATGGGTTGATGCTCAACTGCTGAGTCACACCGCCTGGGCGAGAATAGTAAATTCTTAACCTGTTAGATCAGTTTTACTGGAATCAACAGAAAGCGTCTTTTAGCTTTTTCTCAAAACTCTGCATTCTGTGATTCTATGTGGACCCAATTTTTAAAAACGTTCCATTGCATATGTATGAGTGGTGTAATCCTTGTTATGAATGAATCAGTTTTGGCCTTAAGACACAATGTTTTGTGTTCAATTCATGTCTCCATAAAGAAGTTCTAGTCCGGCCAGCATGGCTCAGTGGTTGAATGTCACCCTATGAATCAGGAGGTCACGGTTCAATTCCTGGTCAGGGCACATGCCCAAGTTTGGGGCTCCATCCCCAGTGTGGGGCATGCAGGAGGCATCCGATCCATGATTCTCTCTCATCACTGATGTTTCTATCTCTGTCTCCCTCTCCCTTCCTCTCTGAAATCAATAAAAATATATTAAAAAAAGAAGTTCTAATTTTAACTACCTAAAATGACATGGGCACAATGTAGTGTGACTACAGGTTTATGTAATATACACAGAGAGATGTACATGCACAGCACACCTCTCCAATCCCATCCTGATGGACATGAACCAGACGAACAACTGTCTGGTGACCTTGAGCCTTTGATGCTGAGAGGTCAGGTGGAGAGAGAGGGACCCTGAGGCTTTGGTCGAAGGTACACTCCCCACGGCAGCCCTGATCATAAGACCACGTGGCCTACTCACCCCAGCACAGTATTTAAGGTTAGAGACACACAATTCAGGTTCGAATCCTGATCATCTCTGAGTGATTTCAACCAGTACCTCCGTCACTCTAAATCTCGGTCCCTTTATTTGTAAGCAGGTGATTAAAATGGCCTTTTTGTGGCTATTAAATGAGAAGATGTCCCACAGAGTGGACATTTGAGAAACATGCTAAGATTAATATTATCGTCTGTTTATTTTACTTACTTATTTGGGGACTAAATGAAAAATTATCTGAGCCCTTGATAAAAATGTCCCTGATGAACTTAAAATATCGCTGGTGGTAGAAATATTTTTCTTCCTCAAATTAAAACTTTTTCAAAACATCAATGAGAAGAGAGATCATCTATAAAGGCTTGAAACCAAAAGTTTTTATTTTTGGCATGACTTGGGACTGCTTATTTTTTCTGTTTTGTTTTTTAATATGTTATGACCATCAGGGAATTGGAAAAAAGATTAGACAGTCTAAAAATAATACCAGCTTTATAAATCCAGTTGAGAATGACTTTCTGAGGCAACTGGCCTTTCCAAAATAAATGTGGGATCTGTATCCTTATAAAAGATTAGAATTTGGCGAGGCAAAAGAATTCGGGCCGTATCAGCTTGTCATTCCCAATTTTAAAATATTTAGTCTTATTGCAAGATAAATAGCAACAAGCGAACTGAAGCAACTAAGAAAAATAAACACACAACTTCTTGAAAATGTATAAATAACTAGGTGGCTTAAAAAATAGGATCAGAAATGTCTTTAGTACTAGCAAGGTCTAAGTTAGACAATAGCCACAAATAATGTTTGTTCCTTGCATGGCCACCTGTACAGGGCTCTGTCGAGCCTGGGGGGAGCCAAGATTTCAGTTTCTTTCTTTCTTTCTTTTTTTTTAAATATATATTTTATTGATATTTTACAGAGAGGAAGGGAGAGGGATAGAGAGTCAGAAACATCGATGAGAGAGAAACATCGACCAGCTGCCTCCTGCACACCCCCCACTGGGGATGTGCCCGCAACCAAGGCACATGCCCTTGACCGGAATCGAACCTGGGACCCTTGAGTCCGCAGGCCGACGCTCTATCCACTGAGCCAAACCGGTTTCGGCCAGTTTCTTTTTTTTAAAAAAGTATATTTTTATTGATTTCAAAGAGGAAGGGGGAGAGAGAGAGAGAGAGAGAGAAACATCAATGATGAGAGAGAATCACTGATCACCTGCTTCCTGCACACCCCCCTCTGGGGATTGAGCCTGCAACCGGCCGGGCATGTGCCCTGACCGGGAATTGAACCGTGACCTGCTGGCTCACAGGTTGACGCTCAACCACTGAGCCACACCAGCTGGGCAAGACTTCACTTTCATAGGATCCCATGGATGGAGGGGCCCCAGCTGTCTGCCAACCAGAACCTGGTAGGTCTTTGGCAAGATGGTCAAGAGCTTGTACTTTGAGACCATTGGGAAAGTTTGGGGAGAAGGTCAGAGGTGAATAGAGCAAGAATGGTTGGATAGGATTATGTTATTCCCTCCAGCTGCAATAATTATTCTGTCTTCCTCTTTCCCACTCCCTTACAACACCACTGTCCTCGGGCTTAAAGGCATGAAGTTAGGAAACCATGCGCAGTCATGGGAGACAGGTGGAAGGACGGGAGAGGGAATAAGGGGTGTAACAGACCAGGAATGTACCGTGTGAGCTGCCTTATTGATGCATAATTGTGATGGGAAAGTCACTCTGCGGCTGACAGTTCTAACATGGGATGAGCAGCACAGAACCAGGATGGAGGGGAGTCTAAGGGGGTATGATGTCACCTTGTCCGCCTCAGGTTACCAGAGGAAGCATATGGCTCTGGAGGGAGGCTTGCATTCACATCTCTCTGTCATCTGTTGCCTATGGACCCGGGCCACGTGTATGCGGTGTGACAGGCAAAGTCACATTTGTGAAGTGTGCATATACGTATTGGATTGCTGAGAGGCTAGGCAATTTATTATGGTGATTATGTAACTACGTACTATTTAATAATAATTCTTATTATTTTGAGTCTGTAGTATGCCAAGTACATGGTCCTGAAAGGTAGTTTTATTTATGTACGATTATTTATTCCATATCTAAGTTTCTCAATGGACTCAGCTAAAATCGCAGGGCCACAGACCTATGTCCTCCGATATCCCTTTAAATCTAGGACATTTTTTTTTTTTTCAAATAGGGAATATTAAAAAAAATTCAGGAACCTCTATTATCAGAGTTTAATTGGGTAATCACTTCAAGGAATACCTAGGGTTGTTTGGCTCACAGGAAATGGGTTTAAAGGAATGCTTTGAGGGACATATTTCTTTTTAGTTCGATTCAACTTTCTAGCATCTAGCGCTTCCATATTCAGATTTATTCTCCAGAACAGCATTAAGATGTACAGAATTAACCATAGCATAATGATGGCTATGAAAGAGTTTTTATAACATTTTTAAAAATACAAATTTTGAATGACTTCCTGTTGTCTTGAACCTCATAATGTTTTTGAGTTCTAATAGTAACTCATTACTGAAGGAGTTCACCCAGTAGATCCTTTGTCCGTTACATCCTCCATCCTTCCACCACGCTGCCTCCTTCTGGGGACTCGTATTTGTGGTCCCCTCTTTCCGGAACATTCTTTACCCCAGATAGTCTCATGGCTCATATCTATGCTTTATTTGGTTTTCTGCTCCCAGGCCACCACCTTGGACAGACTAATGCGGAATAGTATATACACTCCGATGTTCTCTGTAGCTTTATTTACAACAGCCAAGATATGGAAGCAACCCAAGTGCCCATCAAGAGACAAATGGATAAAGCAGTCGCTGTACATGTGTATACAATGGAATATGACTCAGCATAAAAAAGAATGAAAGCTTACCATGTGCAACAGCAGGGTTGGACCTAGAGCAGCCGTGGGCAAACTACGGCCCGCGGGCCGGATCCGGCTGTTCTATCCGGTTCTCTTGCTCTCCCCTCCACTCCTTTACTTTGAATTTATATTAGTTCACACAAACACTCCATCCATGTTTTTGTTCCGGCCCTCCGGTCCAGTTTAAGAACCCATTGTGGCCCTCGAGTCAAAAAGTTTGCCCACCCCTGTCCTAGAGGGTATTATGCTAAGTGAAATAAGTCAGGTAGAGAAAGACAAATACCATATGATTTCCCTCAAAATAACCAACAAAATAAACAAAACTGAAACAGACTCATAGATATAGAGAACAGACTGATGGTTGCCAGAGGGGAGGGCGGTTGAGACTGGATGAAAAAGGTGAAGGGATTAAAAAGTACAGATTGGTAGATACAAAATAGTCAAGGCAATGTAAAGTACGTCATAGGGAATGAAGTCCACAATCCTATATAATAAAAGTGTAGTATGCAAATTGTCCCCTCGACCGGGAGTTCTTCCAGAAGTTCGACCAGGGGGCGGGCCCCTGAGGGAAGGGAGGGAGGACCCCACTGGCAGCTGGCAGCCACTAGGGACCCTACCATTGCATGAATTTCGTGCACTGGGCCTCTAGTATTGTAGTAACTCTGCAGGGTGCCAGGTGGGCACTGGAAATGTCAGGGGGACACTTTGTAAAGGACATGACTGTCTAACCACTACGCTGTCCACCTGCAACTGATACAAAACAATAGTGAATGCCAACTGTGATTAGAAATAAAATTTAAAGTTCTTTTCAAAAACCAACTCTCCTTAGGACAAATCACACCAACTTCTTCCCCACAAGCCTGGAGCTGTGAGGCTGAGCGAGGCAGAGCGCAGAGAAACGCCAGTGATGGTCGCAACTGGCACTGCTCAGTTCTCCTTGTGACCCGAGCGCTTCCTTCTAGTCACGTGTGAGCTATGTGTACCGGGTCGGCGAGCAACTACGAAAGAAACGTCATGGGAACACGGCCTGCCTCTGACCTGGGAGAGTCTCAAACAAAAATGAAGAGCTGGGGTCTTCCTTCATTTTGAGGATTCCACCACAGCCGCATTCAGAATCATAGAGTCATACTTGCATTAAACATCACCCAGTGTACAGACTCCTAATCCAAAATGATTGCCTGAGAACTACGTGGAAGAAAGCAGGCGGTGATCGCTTCGTGTTGATGCACAAGGACAGCCGCGATCAGTACAGGTGGATTGGAAGGAAAGGACAGCAAGCCTTACCTGCACCTCCATTTCTGCAGAATCTGCGCAGGAAGGACGATCATATTTTTCTAGATTCTGAGTTGGCTGTGCTCTCGAGGCACCGGAAGGTCCTCTTGCCTGCTGTCTTCCAGCCCGTCCTGTAGGGTCAGGAGAACACACGTGGGCTCCATGCAGCTGGCCCTGGATTCAAGTGTTGGCCCTGAGGCTTAATAGATATCTGACCAGCTACCTTCTCTCTGCACTTTAGGACACTGAGCCCCAGGGAAGTTACTGCTGCCCTTGCCAAGGTCTTGAGGGGATTCACCCACATCGAGGCTGGGATGTGGGAGGCACTAAAGAAATACCAGCTGCTACTATTATTGTTATCATGCTCTCAACTGATGTCCTCTCAGGAAAAGATGCGGGCGGGTGGGGAGCTGTCATTCTCTGCCTCTCTATTTAAATGAAATAAGCTAAACAATGTAACCAGCCTGACTCTGGTACACAATGTCAAGGACTTTGGTTCGCATGAATGAAGACATTTTAGCAACTTATTATTATTAAAATATATATATTTAAATATATCTTATTGATTTTTTATGGAGAGGAAGGAAGAGGGATAGAGAGTTAGAAACATCAATGAGATAGAAACATCCATCAGCTGCCTCCTGAACACCCCCTACTGGGGATGTGCCCACAACCAAGGTACATGTCCTTGATCAGAATCGAACCTGGGACCTTTCAGTCCACGGGCCAACACTCTATCCACTGAGCCAAACCGGTTAGGGCTAAAATATATTTTTATTGATTTCAGAGAGGAAGGGAGAGGGAGAGAGAGATAGAAACATCACGATGAGAGAGAATCATTGATCAGCTGCCTCCTGCATGCTCTCTACTGGGGATCGAGCCTGCAACCAGGGCATGTGCCCTGACCAGGAATGAAACTGTGACCTCCTGGTTCATAGGTGACTCTCAACCACTGAGCCCTGCGGGCTGGGCTGATGACGTATTGTTTGTAAGTGTAATTTTAATTTATTTTCTTGTCTTGCTTATGGCCTTTTTCACCAGTTAAACGCTTAGCTACCCAAAGATAGGAGCTTCAGGCTTTCCAGGGGTCCTCAAGCTTTTTAAACAGGGGGCCAGTTCACTGTCCGTCCGTTGGAGGGCCGGACTATAGTTTAAAAATAAAACTATGAACAAATTCCTATGCGCACTGAGGGCCTGGGACGAGTCAGATGCTAAGCAGGACAGGCAGCGGCACCCGGCGGGCCGGATAAATGTCCTCGGCGGGCCGCATGTGGCCCGCGGGCCGTAGTTTGAGGATGCCTGCTAGACGTTCCTCCTTTAGGACTTTATCTAAAGCACCTACTTGGGAAACCTTCTCAACTGTGTTTTTTTTTATAACCTCTGTTCACAATTGGATCCTTGAAAGAACCTAGTATACACTTTTCAACTATAAATTATATTATAGATAAAAAATGTGACTGAATGATGGGACGCACTCACCATGTACCATTGCTCATAAAGTAGGGAGATTCTGCCTTCTCTGGTATGTAATGTAATGAGATATGCTAAGCAATGGACAATTCCCTTAACTGGTACTCATTCCAATTATTCATGTTTACTGTAAATGTCCTTACTGCACAAAATGTGCTCCTATCGAATTAAATAAAATTGTATTATTCAAAGCATGGTTTAAACCTGCAAAATAAACAAAAATATATCAAGTTCTCCTGATCCTGCCCAAGACATAATAGATGCGTAACAAGTATTGGTTCTGTTTGCCTTCACATTCTATGTAGCACGTTCACAATAATTTTAAGCCATTTAAATCGAGCTCATCAGCTTTTGAAGTATTGACTGCAGGGAATACAGTTACTGAGATGGTTAAAATTGTTGGGTATGTTAGTTTTCTAGGCCCCTGCACTGAAGTACCACCAACTGGGGGGCTTAAACAACAGAAGTCTGTCGTCTTATAGCTCTGGAGGCCAGAAGGCCAAGGTCACGGTGTTGGTAGCTTTGGTTAATTCTTAGGGAAGGATGTGTTCCAGGCCTTGCTCTTGGCCATGGAGAGGCAGTCCCTCCCCTTGTCTCCACATCTTCTCCCTCCTATATGTACCTCTACAATTACCTGTGTATGTAGGACACCGGGCATGCTGAATTGGGCCCATCCAGATGAGCTCATTTTACCTTGACTCCCTCTGAAGGCCCTCTCCCCACGCAAGGCCCCATCCTGAGGTGCTGGGCTTCAGCAGACAAAGTTAGGGGAAGACAATTCAACCCCTAACAGTTGATGATGAAGGAAATGCCACAAAGAGATCATAAGCTACATTTAAATCTTGTAGAAAGAATCCTAGCTAATAAAGACGGAGTATGCAAATTGACCATAACTCTGCGACAAAGATGGCGGTGCTCACAGCCAATAAGGAGGGAATATGCAAATTGACACGACAAGGTGAGAGGTGGAAGGTGGCTCTGGCCAGAGCGAAGGTGGAAAGGCGGCTCCGGCTGGAGCGAAGGCGGTGCCGGCAGCCAGGGGAAGGAAGGCCTATTCTTGCATGAATCTTCGTGCATCGGGCCTCTAGTACTTTTATAATACTGCGCTATCAAGAGAAAATGGTGCAGTCTCTATAGTTTAGAAATATGAGTGCTGAGCCTTGGGTTAATGTAGACCCCTGGGGAATACTCTACAGGAGTTTATCCTTAAAAACACCATAAAGAACCCTGCTGAGGAAATTGCTTAGGTCAAAATGTTACCACCTTTCTTCTGTGCACCTTAACATACTTTGCCTGCCTTTTATTAGCTTACTTATTTTTCCTCTCAAAAACTCTAGAGTCAGCTGGGGGACATCCTATAGGTGAAAAGACAGGTGAATGAATGTGAGGTCATTTGTTTCCTACCGTCTGCACTTTGTTACTATCTATTATTTTTTAATCGTCACCCAAGGATATGTTATGAAAGGGAGAGAAGGAGAGAGAGAAATATCAATGTGAGAGGGAAACATTGGTTGCTTGCCTCCAACACTTGCCCCTACTGGGGGCTTGAACCCATGACCCTTGGGTGAGCGGGAGGACGCTCCAACCAACTGAGCCACACCGGCCAGGGCACCATCGGCACTTTCTAAAAGGAGAAATCAATTTGTTCTGTGCATTTGCTTTATTGGAGGCACGTCTGCTTGACTGGTTAGAGCATGAAAGGGATTATGGGATTCCAGGTTTGTTGATCTTCAAATGGATTGTCTTCATGAACTAATCAGGGCGGACGTGGGCCTTGAGGGAAGCCAAGGATCTACCCGGCTGGGACCTGAGCCAGGTGAGGGCTTTGGCTTCCTCTCAGCTTGGAACGCACTGGAAAGCTGCTGTCTGACAACTCGATCGGGGCAGGAGGAGGAAATTTAAAGAGATAGACCATTGTGTATCTCCTTGTATGCATTTCCAGATACAGATCTTTACATTTCCTCTTCCTAGCCCCACGTGTGTGTATGCATGCTATGTAGGTGTATTATAAAATGTGTATAATATCTGTATCTCCCTGTCTGTGTGTTTGAAAAGGATGGTGGACAGGGAGCTGTGGCCAAACTTGCTCAGTGGCTGTAGGCAGCACCTTATCCTTGGGGACATCGGCTACCTGAGCCGCCAGGTCAGAACGTTAGCCTGGGTGCCACCCAAGGGCCTCTACATCGTCACAGTCTCGCGAGGGACATGGTTCCAAGTATTAAAAGCGACTGGCATGTGGTTAAGCCTCAGTGACTCCGCAACCTTGTCCCTGGCACCTTCATTTCAGGGACTTGATGGGGGCGGGGAAATGTCAGTGGTTTTCAAACAAAAGGATGAATTCTCCTGGACACCTAGCGCTGACCTCACCCTGCCCCCAGCTGCCTTTCCTGTCCCCTGTCTCCCCGCCTGCAAGACGCATCAGTTGGCCAAGGGCTGACAGGTGACCTCTCAGGCCGGAGAGTGAAAACCTCTCATCCAGAGTTTGCCTCTTCTGATCAGAAGTTATGGGAGGATCAGGGGCCAGGACCCGAGTCTTTAAACAGAGGCCTCTTTATCTGCGGCACCCCGAGCCAGCGGGGCAGCCTCAGTTATCAGTGTCATTAGCGGGGACAGCTGCTGGTAAACACAGAGGCTGTCGACAACCGCCTGGGTCAACAGGAATTTCACTCGGATCTGTCCCTTGCTTAAAGCAACACCACCCTCGTTCTTTCCCTCCCGCATTATCATTTATTTATCTCACACAGAAGCCTTGGCATTGGCTGGGGAAACCCCGCCGGGAGGGAAAATTAATAAGGTGCTAGGGACATTCACCCTGGGTCAATCCGAGGGGACCCAGGGAGCGAGGGGACTTGCGGGGACTTCCCCGCTTAGCTGGAGACCGACCGTGCATATTAGAAAGGTGGAACTGGACAGCGGCCAAGCGCCTGCGTTGAAGTGATTAACAAATGTTTCTCTTTAAGTGGACACCTCTTGTTCTAAATATATTTGACAAGAATGCAGGGAGTCAGCCGGAGGGCGCGGAGGGCGCAGCGCGGGTCCTCCCCAGCGAGGCCAGGCGGCGCGCTCCCTGCTCCCCAATCGCTCTCGGTGCCAGCCGGGTTCACGTCGCCGGTGGGCAGCCTGCCAGCGCCAGCGGCGCCCCGCTGTTTAACAACAATGGATTTACTGCTTCTCTGCATATTGCTGTTATTTTGTATAAACAAGGTTAACACTCCTTTTAAATTAAATGCACCACCTGGTGACTGAATGGCTGACCTTGCCAGCTTTCTTCACCTGGCGGGGGAGCCGGGCTCCGGCTCTGATTTCAACCTGTGGCTCCGCTTGGATTCTTTGCTTTTCACTTCAAGCGGCTCCCGGAGGGGGCTGGCCGGTCCTGGCGCTCTGACCCGCAGGGACACGCAGAATCTGGGGTGGTTGCAGGTGCGCCCCGTCCACGCATCTCAGTGGCGCGCAGGTTGGATCAAGGTGGTGCCCAGGTCTGCGGGCTGCCACCCTCGGGAGCTCCCGGGACCGCCCTGCTCCGTGTCACCGCGGAGTGACAGCCAGCCGGCCTTGTGGGCCCTGCCAGGCTGCCTCCGAAGCAGCGCGCTCCAGAGGGGGCCCCCCCGCACCGTGAAAAAGGTTCTTTGTGCTGCGCCCCAGCGTGGTATTGATCTAATGCGAGGCTCGGGGTTCCCCCGCCCTCCAGGAATTTGAACACCTGGAAAAATTCTCCGGGCTGCACATATGAGGAAATTTAATGGTGTAAAGCGACGCAGCAGGAAGTCCCGTTTGATATGAGGAGGCGGGGATCTGTGCTGCCTCGCTGGCCCGGCTGGAATCCCTGTGCCTGGGCAGGGCCTGGCCACAAACAGCTCAAGGGGCTGTTTCGGAAAATGGAGATACACAGCAGTGTTTTGGAAGCATCTAGAAATCTCAAGCCAAATAAACTTCACTTACTCATTTAACGGAAGGCACTGCCTCACCCCTTCCTTGCTATTTGCCACCTCCTAAGTGGGGCAGGCGTATTCAGCGGTCTTTGCTGTTCCGGGTTAGCTTGAATCCTAGAAAGTTCGGCAGCCCTATCAATGGGTGCAAAAGGAACTCAGACCTGGAGAGGTGCAGTGAGCACCCCCCCCCCCCCCCACTGCACCCAGGGCCACCTGATCCGGAATCCAGGTCTCCAGGCCCAGAAGGCCAAGGTCATTACTGCCGCGTTCTGGGGAGGCCCGCTCTATCTTCTCAGAAATACCAGTGAGCTTAAATGGCTGGAAATTTGGGTTTATTCTTAGGGACATAGAAATAACTGCTTAAGTAGTATCTGCTTAAGGTTTCCTCAGCAGCTCCAATTGGAGTCATGGAACTATCTCTATAAATAGGCTGAGGAAAGTAATTCCAGTAAGGGATCTGATTTTAATTGCTGGAATCCTAACCCTTTTATATCAACTTTACCAAAAAGAAGTCCAACTACAGATGTAGTAATAACTTCCAATGCATGATGTAAAATTTTGGAAAAATATATCCTTTCTTTCAAAATCTCTCTACATGGTATATTGTGTATGTGTGTGTGTGTGTGTGTGTGTGTGTGTAATGAAACAACATAACATCTATATAATAAAGAGGTAATATGCTAGTTCAGCCGTGGGCAAACTACGGCCCGCGGGCCGGATCCGGCCCGTTCGGCTGTTCTATCCGGCCCGCGGAGCCGAAAGAGCGGAGGGTTCTCTTGCTCTCCCCTCCGCTCCTTTACTTTGAATTTATATTAGTTCACACAAACACTCCATCCATGCTTTTGTTCCGGCCCTCCGGTCCAGTTTAAGAACCCATTGTGGTCCTCAAGTCAAAAAGTTTGCCCACCCCTGTTCTAGTTGGTCCTAACGGTGTCACAGTCACGACCAGGCTGCACACGCACAGGATTTGGTGGGTGGGGACAGGGGCGGGGAACTTGTGCCACCAGGACATGAGGCTGCCGCAGGGGGTGGCCCCCTGGCGGAGGGGTGTGCAGTCCTGCGGTGCTGCCTGGCCTGGAGGGGGGCATCAGGACAGGGGCAGGACCTTGGCGGAGAGCCCTCAGCACTCCTGAGCTGGGGTCTGAAGGCATGGAAAGAAAGGGAGAGCACATAGGCAGTTAGGGGGATCAGGCCAGGAGGGGAGAGCAGATAGGCATTTAGGCGGATTAGGCCACGAGTGGGGTGCAGATAGGAAGTTAGGGGGATCAGGCCAGGAGGGGAGAGCAGATAGGCAGTTAGGGGGATCAGACAAGGAGGGGAGAGCAGTTAGGGGGATCAGACAAGGAGGGGAGAGCAGTTAGGGGCATCAGGCAGGCAGGTGAGCACTTAGGAGCCAGTGGTTCTGGATTGTGAGAAGGATCCCAGATTGGAGAGGGTGCAGGCCAGGCTGAGGGACACACCCCCCCCATGCACGAATTTCATGCACTGGGCCTCTAGTTAATCATATCCATCGGCCATACTGGGTATGTGTTGTAGCCCGTTCCTAATAGGAAACATCTAGTGTGGACATACAGGTGCTTAGTGTTGGGGGCACAATGATGAATAAGGCACAATCAGTAACTCGGTGAGTTAAGGACCGAGGGAATGACTGTAAGTAAAGAACCACAGGGGCGAAGGGAGCCTGGAACTGGGACCACGTGCCCCAGGGCATCTCCGAGAATTTCCCAGAGCAGGCGCTGCTGCGCCCCAGGCAATTCCATTTGCTGGGAAGCAAATGCTGGAGAATGATGTTCACCTCAGTTCTCAAAAGGATCACTGCCCGGCAGTCTCCTAAATGCCTGGCATAGCCTAAGAACCGTATGAAGCAGACACTGTCATCAACTCCACTTCCCGTGGGGGAAACTGAGGCATGGAGGACTCACGTCACTTAGCCAGGTTCACAAGGAAGGAATTCACACCTAGGCAGCCTGGTGTTGCCTGGTCTGTGTTCGGTTTTGTTTCCGTGCTTCTACGTCATATCTGCTGAGTTTTCCTGTTACGTTACAATTTCGAGGTTAATAAAAAACACTGGGAAAAGTAGGAAGATAATCACTGAAAATTCCATTACTGACAGTATTTTGACATGATCTCTTACAGTCTTTTAAACTAACATGTATGTTTTTTCTTAGGAAAAAACACACACAATTAGAATCACTGTCATGCAGTTTTGAATGTTACTTTTTCACCCCATAAATATTTTTCCACTATCAAATATTCCTTAAAGTTTTTATTTTTAATAATCACATAATATTCATTATAATTATTTACTATAATCTACACTAATAAAAGAATAAGATGCAAATTGACCATACCTTTGCGACCCCCACCAGCCAATCAGGAGTATGCAAATTAACCCAACAAAGATGGTGGGTTAATTTGCATACACAGGCACCAAGTGGCTGGGGGGGGGGGGGGCGGGGCAGGACACAGGCGTTCTGCACCACCCCAGCTGCTCCGGGCCTCTGGGCAGCGTGGGAAGGCAGAAAGGCGGCTCCAGGCCAGAGCGAAAAGGCGGCTCCAGGCCAGATCGAAAAGGCAGTTCCGGCCGGAGCGAAGGTGGTGCCGGCAGCCAGGGGAAGGAAGGCCCGTTCTTGCACGAATCTTCATGCATCGGGCCTCTAGTTTTACATAATAAAGATTAGTAATCCCCTATTCCTGGTTAGGTAGGTTCTAATGGTTGCTATTATAAATCATCTTGCCTATATATTTTGGCTGCCTATATGACTTTTCCCCCTTAGATATATTCCTTAAACGTGGAGTTATTGGATCAAAAAGAATGCATTTTTACTGTTCCATCAGGAATATGGACATGCCTAGCATAAGTGAGTTTGGAAGGAATAAGATAAGATTGGAAGGTTGTTGCATTTGCAAATTTTGTGTTTATGCTTGTTAATTTCTTTTTTAAAATATATTTTTATTGATTTCAGAGAGGAAGAGAAAGGGAGAGAGAGATAGAAACATCAATGATGAGAGAAAATCAATGATCGGCAGCCTCCTGCATGCCCCCACCAGGGATTAAGCCCACAACCCAGGCTTGTGCCTTGACCAGGAATCAAACTGTGACCTCCTGGTTCATAGGTCGACACTCAACCACTGGACGGGCTGTTAATTTCTATTTAAAAAAAAGTATAAAAACTATATACACCACATAAGGCCACAAAGCGGTATCAGGAGAAGACAGTGTCATCGGCACAAGTAGAAAATTCTCAGAACGTTCCTGCAACCCCACGCCTGTGCTGGGAACTCAACTTTGCCATCCCAAGCTGGAGGCTTATGTTGCCCCCAAAACCAACAAAACAGAGGACCCATTGGGCATTGGAACCAAATTCTCATCCGGGCATTTCATGCAGAGGGCACCTGGGAGATGCAAGGGAGGCTGGGAATTGAAGTCCTGGCATCTGTCCTGGGATTGCGGGGGGGAGGGTCATGGTGCCGATTCTTCAGCATTTGCTTTCCAGCACAAACATTTATTCAGCAAGAGATGCCTTCCCAATTCTAGACATGAACTCGCCAGCCCGCCAAGGGCTTGAGAGCCTGGGCTTTAGAATGAGCCGGATTCCCGCACCAGCCCTGCCTGGGACTCTCCGAGTGACTCCAGGCAAGTCACTCGCCCTCTCTTTCTTTTCATCTGAGCCTCGGCTTTCTTATCTGGAAAGCACACAGAATACTCGGCTCCTCCGAGGTTTGTGACAAGAATTTAAACAAGCGTGTATGTAAAACTCTTAGTACAGATCTTCATACTGTAGTGAACATTCAATATATGGTGTGCAGTCTAATAACTAGTAAGAAGGCAGAAAGTATATTGTTTGAAAAGGCAAACAACAACAACAAACAAACAAACAGAAATCCCAACACGTATTCCCCAAAGTCATTTACCCAAAGTCATATGTTAACAATAAAAGAATAACCCTACGAATAGCAATCCAAGGTATTTCAATTCATCCAAAGGATTATAGGGCAAGAGCTGAACAATGGGAAAGTTTGAGGTCAGATGCTTCCTCAACTGTTTCCAAAATAAACAGTTACAGGAAGCTCACTCCCCTCTGCATTAAAGCTGGGGCGGGGGTGGGGGTGGGGGGCTCCCCAAGGAGAAGGCTCCGTTCCTCCAACCTCTCTACAGGAGGTGTGGGCGCAGATCAATTCGCGGTGAAGTGTTTCAGCTGCACTTTGATTACATCCGACAGCGACGACCCCACAGTGGGCACTGGATACAATGACTAATGCCCACGTTTCTCGGTCTCACACACCCTGCTCCCATTTTTCTCCTGACCCACCCGAGAGGAAGCCAGTCACAGGAAAAGCATGCCGAGTGGGAGTTCGGAGTGGCCAGGGCCAACATTCCCCGTGAATTCCAGAATCGCAGAGGGGACCCCCGGGCCACAAAAGGCTCCATGCTCCGCGGTTCATAGTCAGATCAGCTGGGAAAGGCCTGCTTGGTTACACAGCTACATTTTTTTTTTTTCCTTTTTTAAATCATCAAACCATTTCTTTCCCATGATGTGGGCAGAGCTCACGGGAGACGCGGTCAGGGAAAAGAAACTGCAGATTTACAAAAAACAACGCGAAGCGTTTTGTCTTTCTTCCTTCTTTTCCAAACGCTTTCACTCAAGCAACTTTTCGAAAATCCTACGTGGATGCCACCCAGTTCCACCTCTGCCCGGACACCCAGATGTTTCCACTTGGAGGAGAGGCCCGGCCAGCAGCGTCCAGATGTTGTGAGCGGGCAGCGGAAGTTCTCACTTGTGGCAAATCGCGGAAGGGAAGATGCACTGACTCATGTAATATTAATCCTCCTACACGGGGGGTGTGGAGCCAAGCGGCTTGCCCACTTTCCCAGTCCTGTGTGGGGTCACTTAAGGGGTGGGGCGGTGGGGGGCCCGTTTGGCTGGGATTCTGAGCAGATGGCACTGGATTTCCAAAATGCCTACCAGTTTCTGATGAGCCCCATGCAACTGTTTCTGTCCTTTTTAAGGACAGTTTGGTGGAGCAGGAGGAGATTTCAGGGTTTCCTTGTAATTGTGGACTCTATGGGGGGAGGGGGCGCAGGCTGACGCTCTAACCACTGAGCAACACCAACTTGGGCTTGGCTGCTTCTCTAGAGGGGATAAACTTGGGCCCTGCGAGAATGGTGGTGTACCGCTCTATTGCTATTCAAATTTCTGAAAAGTTGTAGCACATGTTTTGGGAGAGCATCGTTGTTTTTGTGTATGATCTCATAACAAAGACGAGAGGGTGGATGCATATCCTAAAATGACCCACTTACCTTTTTTCTAAAATCCTCACCTGAGGATATTTTTCCATTGATTTTTAGAGAGAGTGGAAGGGAGAGGGAGAGACACAGAGAGAGAAACATCGATGTGAGAGAGACACATCAATTGGCTGCCTCCCACATGTGCCACGATCAGGGCCCGGAGCCTTGGCCGGAATCCAACCCGGGACCCTTCAGTCCGGAGGCTGATGCTCCATCCACTGAGCCAAACTGGCCAGGGCTAACCCACTTATTGCTGAATCGGAAATTCTTTTCATCAAAATGATTTTCCACTCAACAACATATATTTTCTGTGTGAAGAAAAGAGCAAGGATGAGGCCAAAATCACATACAGTGCCCTAAGGAAACGCAGGGAAACCAAGTATTAGCGATGGATACACTTGCTCATCATGACGAAACTGTTGACCTAAATTCCCTCTGATTATATTCAGGCCAAAGGAGAGCATTTCAGACCCGTAATAGGCTCTGCGATCTTTGACACAGAAACACACCAACTTGCCCTAGCCCGTTTGGCTCAGTGGATAGAGCGTTGGCCTGCGGACTGAAGGGTCCCTGGTTCGATTCCGGTCAAGGGTACATGCCCAGGTTGTGGGCTCGATCCCCTGCGGGCTCGATCCCCAGTAGGGGGCTTGCAGGAGGCAGCCAATCAATGATTCTCTCTCATTGATGTTTCTATCTCTTGCTCCCTCTCCCTGCCTCTCTGAAATAAATAAAATATATTTATTTATTAGAAACACAACTCAACACGTTTTTATGCGGGAGTTTCACATCTGACAATTGCACTTCAAGAAAGGGAAAAAGCTTTGCAAGTCCCTGTCCTTGGTTGAATGATGCCCAGAGAAAAGGAGAAAACGAAATCCAATCTCCTTTTCATTTAAGCAGCTTTAATTCCCCAAGTTAAACAGAGAAAATAAAGATGTGTAATTGGCAGTCCAAGGCCATCCATAGCTTTTCTGCTGAGCGGTGCCTCTATACACATCTGCCCGGATTTCCTGAGTGTTAGCATTTCAATAGGACAATCAATGTTCACCTCTTTTTATATTTGGACCTTGATGGGATAAAGGGAGGTGGTACACAGTCTATGAAAATAGCACAGATAGCAAACAGTTTGTTTACAATTTCTACATGTATGTATTTTGTTGTTGTTAATAATTATACTACAACTGAAAATACGCCCCCCGTCTTCTGAATGGGTCTTAAAGGATGCTCTCATTTGCTTACTTGTGCTTTTTTCGGAAATCGGTTGCAAAAACAATCTTTTGGCGGAATTTCAAAGATCTCTTTTGTAGGGACCCTGGGATCTTGTAATTGGTTGAGTAGGACTATCCGTTCTGAGAGGATGACCTTTCACCCCTAACCCAAAAAGAACACTCTGGAGAGAGAGGTGCCCTAATCTGGGGGATAAGGCTTCTTCCCGAGGTGCACAGAGCCTCTCTCCCGTGCCACACACACACAGTGGCAATTCACTGAGCGCTTCCCTGAGCGGCTCTTGGGAAAATCTCCCCCCGAAGAATGAAGAAAGGACCTTTCCTGGGCGCAGCCCGGGGATCGTCACAATCAGTCGTAGGAAACTGCCATGAGGAACGAGGGAAAGAAGATGAGGGCCCAGAAGCCAGCATGTTCTAATTTGGTCCTAGAATCGTGGTATTTCCACCCCTTAAGTCATTTGCTGGGACAAAGGCTGAATCCTGGCTTAGGGTACCAAGGGGTTCGCTTCTCCACAAATGAGGGGACAGCCCAGCCAGGGTGGCTCAGTGGTTGAGCGTCAACCTATGAACCAGGAGGTCACGGTTCCAATCCCTGTCAGGGCACATGCCTGGGTTGTGTGTGTGCAGGAGGCAGCTGATCAATGATTCTCTCTCATCGTTGATGTTTCTTCCTCTCTCTCCCTCTCCCTTCCTCTCTGAAATCAATAAAATTATGTATTTAAAAAAAAACACCACAGGAAAACAAATAAGGGGACAGAATTAAGAGCTCTATCTGACTGCACAGAATTTGTAGAACTACGATCGGAAGCACATTTATATCTGGTTCCTGAAAAATGATACTATAAAGCGAATGTCCTAAAATTTTGTTAATGGAAAGACGAATGTTGCATAGAATGAAAAATCCACATTTGCAATGCTCAATGCAAAGCCAATTAGAATAAGAAATTAAAATAAATTTAGCCTTAAGTCATTAAATGAATTAGATAGATATGCTTCCTATTTATATCAGATCTAATCAACATGGTGTTTTTTTAATTGATTTTAGAGAGAGGGGAAGGAAGAGGGAGAGAAACATCAATGAGGGAGATGGCATGTTGGAAACTCAGAGGTTTAATTCCACAGAAATAAAGCTTCCCACAATGCCTCATCCTCCTGGGGGGCGGGGGGGGAACCTCAGGAAATTCTTATTTCCATGGCACCCCAAGAAGCCCACTTCCATCGGCAACAGGTGGGGACACAAAAGCTAACCCACTGATAACAATATATATTTTTAAATATATTTTTATTGATTTCAGAGAGAAAGGGAGAGGGAGAGAGAGATGGAAACATCAATGATGAGAGAGAATTACTGATCGGCGGCCTCCTGCACGCCCCCTTCTGAGGAGAGAGCCTGCAACCCAGGCATGTGCCCTTGACCGGAATCGAACCTGGGGCCCTTCAGTCTGCAGGCCGATGCTCTATCCACTGAGCCACACCAGCTACGCCTGATAACGATATTTTTAAACATCAATAAGAATTAAACTTCTTGCCGGGTGAGCATGGTTCAGTGGTTGAGTGTCAACCTATGAACCAAGAGGTCATTCTGAGTAAGTACTTTACACTGGCCAGATTTCCTGAGGTTGACTGGAAGGCATCATCGACACTCGAAGGGGCTGACCCAGGCTTTTTAAAACACACTTTTAAAGACGCATGGGCCCGGCCAGTGTGGCTCAGTGGTTAAGCGTCAACCTATGAACCAGGAGGTCACGGTTCGATTCCCAGTCAGGGCACATGCCCGGGTTGCGGGTTTGATTCCTGGTCAGGGCATATGCCCAGGTTGCAGACTTGATAGAACAAAAGAAAGATAAGCAAGCAAGCAACTGAGGGAAACGGGCTTAGAGGTGCTATGTACGTTCTCTATTCTGAAAGGGACGTATTTCTTTCTCCGATCAGGTTAAGTTAAACTTGGAAACAAATTACATTTGGCACTCTGGGGTTCAATGTTTGCCTTGAGTGTGTCTCTTTCAAAAGATTAATATTTCCCCTGCCAACCCTTTGCATTCAAATGGGTGTTCAACATGGCTTTGGAGCTCTTGTTTGCATCATTAGTCAGAAATCCCTCTTAAAATGGGCGAATTAATTTGGTGGAATTAGGTTAACAAGTCATATCTGAAGTGTGCCGGTTGACATTGTGGTTTGTGGTGAGTTTATTTGGGGTTTTGTGAGAAAACTCCCGGGTGCTGAAAGCAAACCTTGCTGAGCCCGCCGAGCCTTTATGTACTAAGCACAGAATTTCCTTTTGTGGTCGGGGGTGACGTGGCTTTGGATCATAAATATCTGTAAAGAGATTTCCTGAGGTTGACTGGAAGGCTTCACCGACACTCGAAGGGGCTGACCAGGCTTTTTAAAACACACTTTTAAAGACGCATGGGCCCGGCCAGCGTGGCTCCGTGGGTGAGCGTCAACCTATGAACCAGGAGGTCACGGTTCGATTCCCAGTCAGGGCACATGCCCGGGTTGTGGGTTCGACCCCCAGTGGGGGGCGTGCAGGAGGCAGCCCATCCATGACTCTCTGTCATCATTGATGTCTCTCTCTCCCTCTCCCTTCCTCTCTGAAATCAATGAAATTGTATTAAAAAAAAATAAAGTCGCATCGCTTAGTCATCATCTGCTACACAATCAGTATCTCATCTCTTAATAGCTCTAAGGCTTCCACTCCTTTTTGGCATGTGGGCCAAGACGTTAGGCATCGTCCTTTGGTATTTCTTTCTTTAACTTTGCATTTTCGTGTCTTTCCAACTTCTGGACAAAGAAAATACAAACTAGGCTCCTCAGTTACCCAAGAGTCCTGTTAGGAGTTTGAGCAAGAAACACACACACACACACACACACACGCACGCACGCACGCACACACACACACACACGCACACTATGGAAACCCCTTGCAAGCTCACATGCACGGTGCAAACTGTTTCCCATTAATGTGTAATCAAGAAGTAGGCAGGCCATTGCCTCTGAAAAATCAAATCAGAAACCCATCTCCCTCCCTGCAGGCCCTTCCTGGGGCCTCCCCACCCCCCACGGCCAACCTGTTTGTCAAACTCAGCCTCTCCAAGAACGCGTCCCCTTTTGGCCGCAGGAGCCGGGCGGATCCGGAGCGCTGGGTTTTGGGTAATGAGTTAAAAGATTCCATGGGTTTAAGGCTTCCATTGCCATTGACCTTTGAGGCATGTGCCCTGCGAAAGTTAATTCACTTCGCACATGTTTCAGAGCAACAGGTGGTCAACCACCACCGGGCCGCCAGCATTCCTGGCTTTTGCAGCCCCCCAGCCCCTGGCGGAGTGGGATTGACACCCCCGCCCCCCAGGCCCTGACTGACAAGCTAATGGGCGTGCTGGGAAGCGCTGAGCTATTGATTCCAGGGAAACACAACACCCCGTCAATGAAACTGCCATGAGCTGCCTCAGCAGCAGAGAGAGGGAGGCAGCGGGCTGGGGGGCAACGGGAAGAAATGTGCTTGTCGGGAGAGCAAGGAGGGAGAGCTCTCGGGAGCGGGCCCAGGTTATTAAAAAAGCCACAAAGCCGGAGTCTGGCTGAGTGGAGGGGAATCGTTATGACTCGTTTAGGCGGATCTAAAAGGAGAAGCGAGGGGGGGGGGGAGGGGGAGGTGCAGCTTTCAAAATTGCCTTAATCCCTGGAGTGCTTAATTTCTTTTCTTTTATGGCGGCTTGTAGGGTAGCAACAAGTATTCAAGCAGTTAATAATTTTAAACACTTCAGCTTTCCTTAGGCGATATATCTTTCGTCTTAATTAAAATTGTCTTTTCGTCGGAAAAATATTAAAATGACATTAAGACCCATTCTCCATGATGGGAAATATATGATGATATGAATTTTTTATTATACAAACTATTATCGAACAGCTGCTGACGTATTTTTTCCTGGGTTTCTCGTCGGCGGTGTGGAGCAGTCACTATTTCTTAATAATGTCCTTCCACTTCCCGCTGAAATATTGGCGAGGTCCATGTTAATTAGAAACAGGGGCCCAGTGCGTGTGATCCTTTTACTCCATTCGGGGGAAGGTCAGAAGGCAGAGCTGGGTGTGGGGGCACGGGTCACTCATTGAGAGGGTTTTGACAGAAATCGTATTTGTGGAACCCCAAGCACTTGTCGCAAGCTACCACGCCAGTTGAGCAGGGCCATTCTGAGTAAGTCCTTCACACCGGCCAACAAATTCACAAGAAGAAATGCGGAAGGTGCAACTGATTTGTTACAAACTTTGTCACCCTTTATCCACCTGTGATGAAGAGGGGTGTGTGTGTGTGTGTGTGTGTGTGTGTGTGTGTGTGTGTGTGTTTATTTTTCTTTTTAATCCTCACCTGAGGCTATTTCTCCACTGATTTTAGGGAGAGTGGAAGAGAGAGGGAGAGACAGAGAGAAACACTGATGTGAGAGAAACACATGGATGGGTTGCCTCCTGCATGTGCCCTGACCAGGGCCCAGGTTGGGGAGGAGCCTGCAACCGAGGTACGTGCCCTTGACCGGAATCAAACCCAGGGCCCTTTGGTCTACAGGCCGACACTCTACCCCCTGAGCAAACCAGCTAGGGCATGTGTGTGTGCATATTTATTTATTTTTTAAATATATTTTATTAATTTTTTTACAGAGAGGAAGGGAGAGGGATAGAGAGTCAGAAACATCAATGAGAGAGAAACATCGATCAGCTGCCTCCTGCACACCTCCTACTGGGGATGTGCCCGCAACCAAGGTACATGCCCTTGACCGGAATCGAACCTGGGACATTTCAGTCTGCAGGCCAATGCTCTATATCCACTGAGCCAAACTGGTTAGGGCCATGTGTGTGTATTTAAAGAGTTAAGAAGTGGGGTCTCATCAGTGTATGGAATTTTAATGATAAGACAAATCTCCAAAAATTATCTCCAGCCTCAAACTTGACAGAAAACGACCATCAATTTTCATTTGTATTCCCATTTTTCATCTCTGTATCTACTGCTTATCACGGTGGCATTGAAGTGCTCCTTCAAATTAATTAGATTAATTTCAATTTCCATTGTGAGTAAAGGCCCCACTCGTCATCTCCCTCCCCGCCGAAGCCAGTAATTGATGGGCTAGTGACAGGTCGGTACCATCCTCCTCCTGCCGAGCTGGGGGGAGGCTCAGGTTGAGAGGTTACTGAGGACCCACGTGTGAAGCTGGGGTTGTGTACTGTACGTGTGACTTTGCGCAGAGTCCCTCAGCCTCTGCCATCTTTGCTCTGGGAAGAATCGGCTGCCCAGGAAGAGGAAGAGGGTGGTGGGAGGGGCACCGAAGGGAAGGAGTATTGAACTTGGAGCGAGGGAGTACAGGCTCAAGTCTCAATTCTGCCACCAACCAGCCGTGTGCCTGGAGAGATTTACTTACTTGCCCTCAAAGGGACCCGATTTTATGATCTATAAAATGGAGAGGGAGAGTTGATCCAATGAATATTTATGAAACATCCACCACACAGCATGAACTCTATGGGTCTGAGGATTCCAAAGCGAACAAAGAGAGGACTTCAAGGCAACGGGGAGAGAAGGACATTGATCAAACAATGACACCATGCAGCCAAGTTGGCCATCCTAGTGCGTAGAGGGGCTCTGACGCATTCGGGGAGGAAGCAAGTCTTATGCCCAGATGTGGCGTCTGAATGCACAGGAGGGACAGACAGAACGTGTGGGGATTGGAGGGTGAGCAGCCAGGGAGCGAGGGCACAGCTGGTTGAGATAAGCATGCAGAGGTAGGTGTCTGGTAGGAGGATGGGGCAAGGTCAGATCTGAGGTGGAAAACGATTTGTGGAGAACTCCATGGAGGAGAAGACCAAGCATGGACTCAGGTGAAGCAGGGGCAGCTACTGGGGCAGACTTGCCAAGACATCCGAGCTGCCAGCTCTTGGAGCAATGGGATGGAGAATGGACAGACTCAAGAGATGTTTAAGAGATACTATTGGCAGCACCTGGTGATGAGCTGGGGTTGAGACTGAAAGAGAAGATGTCCTTAGGAATGAGCCCTGGGCTTCTGGCTGAATGACCTAATTAGATGATTCTTCCATACACTGAGAATACTGGGAAACGTGTTCATGGATTTGTAGGGGATGATCATGAATGTGTGGGAATGATCGTGAATGTGTGGGAGATGATCATGAATGTGTGGGGGATGATCATGAATGTGTGGGGGATGATCATGAATGTGTGGGGATGATCATGAATGTGTGGGGATGATCATGAATGTGTGGGGATGATCATGAATATTTGTGGGATGATCATGAATGTGTGGGGATGAGCATGAATGTGTGGGGATGAGCATGAATTTATGGGGGATGAGCGTGAATGTGTGGGGATGAGCGTGAATGTGTGGGGGATGAGCGTGAATGTGTGGGGGATGAGCGTGAATGTGTGGGGGATGAGCGTGAATGTGTGGGGGATGAGCGTGAATGTGTGGGGGATGAGCGTGAATGTGTGGGGGATGAGCGTGAATGTGTGGGGGATGAGCGTGAATGTGTGGGGGATGAGCGTGAATGTGTGGGGGATGAGCGTGAATGTGTGGGGGATGAGCGTGAATGTGTGGGGGATGAGCATGAATTTATGGGGGATGATCATGAATGTGTGGGGGATGATCATGAATGTGTGGGGGATGAGCGTGAATGTGGGGGGGATGATCATGAATGTGTGGGGGATGAGCATGAATGTGTGGGGGATGAGCATGAATGTGTGGGGGATGAGCGTGAATGTGTGGGGGATGAGCATGAATGTATGGGGGATGATCATGAATGTGTGGGGGATGATCATGAATGTGTGGGGGATGAGCGTGAATGTGGGGGGGATGATCATGAATGTGTGGGGGATGAGCATGAATGTGTGGGGGATGAGCATGAATGTGTGGGGGATGAGCATGAATGTGTGGGGGATGAGCGTGAATGTATGGGGGATGAGCATGAATTTATGAGGGATGAGCATGAGTTCGGTCCAGGATGCAAGAGCTTGAGGAAAATGCAATTCATTGAACAGGATGATGAGCTGATCCCTAAAATCTCTGTCACTTCTAGAACTCTCTGATTCTCTGAGACAGATCTGCTGCAAGGACATGTGTGCTGGGACACTTTTTGGATGGTGGCACGAGGGAGTGGAAATACTGTCCACTTTTCTGACACATGGAGCCCCAACCCCAGTTGGGTGTTTGCTGGCCGAGTGACCTAGTCCAATTCATTTATCGCAACCTCAGTCTCCTGTCATCCATTAGGGCAATGCCACCCCCTTTCATGGCTGAAATAAACTCGAAAGATAAAGTATGCATATTTCTAGCATGGCGCCAGACACAAGGAAGAGTTAGACTTTTTTCCCCAACCTGTTCCAAGGTCTGCTGTGGTAAGCTACTCATCCATATAGTCCTGTGTCAAAATGAACCATTATTACTCCAGGCTAAAGGCCCTGCCTATAAAACCCCCTTAATAAACCATTGTTTGTAGACAGCAGCAGCCATTGTGTGAAGGCCCAGCTGCACCACATCTGAGGGTACTCTGCTCCACATGTGGGGCTCAGTGGGATCAAGTTACGGTTCCAGGATCCCCAGAGGAAAACTCTTGGGCTGAATCCTCTCTGAATGCACTTCTTCTTGGCAGCGCACATAATTGGGTTATGCTTTTCCATGGATTCTCCGGAAGGTGGTCTCCTAGACAAGAACACGTGACCCTGTGCCAATGGGACAGAATGGCGGTGCTATTGGAAGAAACTTTCTTGTGTGTGTGTGTGTGTGTGTGTGTGTGTGTGTGTGATCATTGGAAACCTTGGCTCCTTTATTTATCTATTTTTAAAATATATTTGTATTGATTTCAGAGAGGAAGGAAGAGGAAGAGAGGGAGATGGAAACATCAATGATGAGAGAGAATCACTGATCGGTTGCCTCCTGCACGGCCCCCTACCGGGGATCCAGCTGCAACCTGGGCATGGGCCCTTGACCGGAATTGAACCTGGGACCCTTGAGTCTCCAGGCTGACGCCCTGTCCACTGAGTCAAACTGGCTAGAGCTATTTATTACTAGTTATATGTTACCTGGAGTCCCCTCTACAACGGATCAGACAACTCAACAGGAAGCTACTTCACTCACATAGAAGAGTTTTTAGTGTTCTGATGAGACTTCCCACGACCATGGCTGTCCTGGCTTGGAGGCTGACAGCTGACCTGCCAAAGCGGAATGTTGACGCGAACATCAAGCTCTCACGTCTCCACTGATCTTTGCAAAAAATGGAAAGGAAATTCGAAAGGTTTGGGACCTGCCTGGAGACTAATTTCCCTACCACTACACAAAGCTAGGATGTTTATTTCAGCACTTTTAAAGGCTTTTCAATGATGAGTTTCTAATCTATAGAGAAAGGAGGGCATGTACCTTGTACACACACTTACAGCCTCAAACATTCTAAACTACCTGCATTTCAATTCCAGCTTGCTATTACATCCAAATGCCCATTTAAAAAGAAACTCCATTTTCCTGCAGGCACTTAAAAACATATTACCTATCTCCCCCTTTTCCTCTCCCCAAATTTATTTACTTGTTAGCAAATTGGATTATCTTCCATCAATTAAAAGAGTTGCGGTCACGGGCATAAAGCTAACCATTGTTATAAATACTTGCTTAACATCGCAAAACTTGCAAGGTTTCCTGCAACAGTTTTTGCTTTTTAAAGAAGGATGCATTAATTTTTTTTTTTTTTTTTTTTTTTTTTTTTTTTTTTTTTTTTTTAGGGAGGATACATTTTTACATTTGCTTACAGGGCTTGGAATCTAACCTTGAGTCACCCATCTTTGGAAATGTTAGCCATTTGAAATATTTGAAGATTTGTTGGAAGACGGAATGATGGCAGTTGGGTAAAGTGAGGAATGCTGGTATTTCCCTTGCAATTTAGCCACTAATCATCGAGTCCTTAAATGATCAATATGCTGCATCTATTAAGATGCCCGATCCTGGCTCTTGTGAGCTTTGCATTTTTTTCTCCTGCCTTCCAGTGGGGAACGAATGTGCTTCCAGGAATAACTGCAGTTGAAAACATGCCAGCTTCATTCAATGTGGGCAAATTAAATTTGGCATCGAATCGAAGTTATTTAATACATACAAACACGGGCTTTTATATATTTTAAGTGATGTTGTCATGTCTATTTCAGCCAATTCATGATTCTCTGTATTACTGGGAAACAGGGGAAGAGGGAATAAGTCGCTTTGCCAGCCAATCATTTCAACCACTTTCCTGCCAAAAGTTATGAAGGGTCTGAGTGATTGATTAGCAATTCCTTTTTTTTAAAAAAATATTTTTTTAATTGATTTCAGAGAGAAAGGGAGAAGGAGAGAGAGACAGAAACATCAACGATGGGAGAGAATCATTGATCGGCTGCCTCCTGCACGCCCCACACTGGGGATGGAGCCTGCAACCTGGGCATGCGCCCTGCCCAAGAATTGAACTGTGACCTCCTGGGTCATAGTTTGACACTCAACCACGGAACCAGGCCAGCTGGGCTGCATTTATGTTATTAATAAAAATGTTTAGCTTTTAGTAAAATAGTATCTTTGTCTCTAGTTTAGTGTGTTTTTAAAAAATATTTTTAATGAATTTTTAGAGAGGAAGGAAGGGAGAGGGAGAGAGAGAGAAACATCAATGTGAGAGCCTGCCTCCTGTAGGCCCCCTACTGGGGATCGAGCCCACAGCCCAGGATGTGCCCTGACCGGAATCAAACCGGCAAATTTTTGCTGCATGGGACGATGCTCAACCAACTGAGCTATTTTACTGTGTTTTCCTTTTAAAAGGAAAGTCATCAGGGAAGCTCTTTTGTTGTCTGCCTAACACCTTCCTCACGAATGGCTGCATCCTGGCTCCTCTCTGCAAGTCCACCACGAGGCCCTCTGAAAGCAACCACACCATCAGTACCCCTCTTGGAGGCACCTGTCTCCCATGATGACGTGTGAGAAGCTAAAGGAGGGCGGGGCTTCAACAGACCAGAACCCTCGGGGTTTCCCAGAAAGACGCCAGGGGCCTTGCGCTCAGCCACGCCGTCTGCCAACAATGGCCAAGAGCGGACATTCACGTGGGGATGCAAACCCCCTTCATTTGCTCCAGACCACTTTCAACAACAATTATTCCCCATTAACAATGAAATGTGGACTCCACTCTTGCTTCTTTATTACAAACCAGTGGAGGCTCTATTCCGCAGCGCGGGCCCCTGGCTGCCTCGAAGCTTTCGATTAGCTGCAATCCCCGAGCTGGCACGGCCCGTGGCAGCCGCTAATGGAACACATGCCTGTCATTTGCTGTTGACAGGCATTAATAAAAAGCTAATTTGAGGAAATTATGAAAAACCCACTCATTATGCAATCTGGTTTGTGTTTTGGCATGTGGCAATCATTGGCTTGATAGCCCAGGAACCTTATTTCCAGAACTTTACGGCCTCGGTCTCAATTGCAGAGCCAGTCACAGCCCCTCACCTCAACCGCCTGGGTGTTTGATCTTCTAATTGCCTCAAGACATCCCCGCAGGTTTGCTTTATGATGCTGAGGGCCTCAGCCTGAGCCGAGGTGTGACGGACACAGGGATCTAGCCTGGCTGTCAGAAGTGGGACTTGGCTATTACAAGAAACTTAATTCTGCCCTGTCCGTCAAGAGCCTTCACCCCGTCCCCACCCCCCACTTTAACGTGTTCCTTATGGCCTCTCTGCACTTTGTAGGGAGCTTAGCAGCGTCTAAGAGCGCAGTTCCCCTTCGTCTCTCGTCTGCACAACCCCCTGTGCACAGAGGGTGACAGGCAGGCACCACTGGCCTGGCGATCTGGCGATGGCCAGGCGATAACATGTAACACGTCTGAATTTTTGATAACGAAGCGTGGCTCGCCTATGAACGGTCCTCTCTCAGATTTTGAGAAGATACACAGATGCGTGTCAGAAAGGGTTAAGACAACCTCAAAAATAACCTGGCTCCCAGCTCCCCAGGGGGGGTCTATGGAGTATTCACTTGAAAGAAGAGAGCTGGGAATTCTGCGCCTCCAAAGAGGAATGGGTTCCTCTGACTGGCCTCCGACGGAGGTCAGCATCTAAGTTTCCCCATAAACCATGACAGCCACGGGCAGCCGTAAGCTAGTCACACAGAATTGTTCTAGACCAGTGGTTCTCAACCTTCCTAATGCCGCGACCCTTTAATACAGCTCCTCATGTTGTGGTGACCCCCAACCATAACATTATTTTCGTTGCTACTTCATAACTGTAATTTTGCTACTGTTATGAATCGTCATGTAAATACCTGTGTTTTCCGATGGTCTTAGGCGACCCTGCTAGCGGTTCTCAATCTGTGGGTCGCGCAAAATTACAGTTATGAAGCAGCAACGAAAATAATGTTATGGTTGGGGGTCACCACAACACGAGGAACTGTGTTAAAGGGCCGCGGCATTAGAAAGGTTGAGAACCACTGGTCCAGACAAAGGCTCTGCGCTTTATCTGACTAATCATTTTCTGACTCATCAGATATTGCTCTAGTCTTTCCTTCTCTTTTTCCCTTCTTCCCTTCCTCCTTCCTTCCTTCCTTCTTCCTTCCTTCCTCCCTCCCTCCCTTTCTCCCTCCCTTCTTCCCTTCCTCCCTTCCTTCCTTCCTCCTTCCTTCCTTCCTCCTTCCTTCCTCCCTTCCTTCTCCCTCCCTCCCTCCCTCCCTCTCTCCCTTCCTTCCTTCCTTCCTTCCTTCCTTCCTTCCTTCCTTCCTTCCTTCCTTCCTTCCTCCCTTCCTTCCTCCCTTCCTTCCTTCCTTCCTTCCTTCTTCCTTCCTTCCTCCCTCCCTTCCTCCCTCCCTTTCTCCCTTCCTTCTTCCCTTCCTCCCTCCCTTCCTTCCTCCTTCCTTCCTCCCTTCCTCCCTCCCTCCCTTCCTTCCTTCCTTCCTCCCTCCCTCCCTCCGTCCCTCCCTCCCTTCCTTCCTTCCTTCCTTCCTCCCTTTCTCCCTTTATTCCCCCTCTCCCTCCCTTCCTCCCCTCCTTTCTCCATTCATTCTCTTGGTATATGATTCTGATTGCTTTTCCTCTGCCATGCATTGGCTTTTATTTCAATCAGAAGATTTTAAGTGTCAATTTAAGACTAAAGATAGCTCAGGTGGACACAGACAGCAGAGGTATTTCTCTGCTCATGTTACAAGATGAGGATGATTTGCTTGTCCCATCTATTCAATAGTAGGAAGTCCAGTCTAATTAGAAGCCACTGAGGAAACGGAAGAGCAGGAGCTGCTGGGAGTCCTTCTGGGAGAGGCAACATTTTTAAATCTACTTTATCATAAGTTACTGAACATATGCCATAGAATGTGAGGGTCAAGAAAGCTGTGATCCTCTCAGTGGACTATTTTACTTAAAAAAATCAACTTTATATAGGTATGATTGACATAAAACTCAAAGTGTCCACCTTGATGCATTGTGAGCATTGTAAACAATCAAGTTTATAACATTTCAGTCACCCCCCCAATTTTCCCTCATGTACTTTCCTAGAATTTTCTGCCAGTGGAATTATATAATAGATGTTCTTTCTTTTTTTTTAATCCTCACCGAGGATATATTTCCATTGATTTTTAGAGAGGGGAAGACAGAGAAATATTGAGAGAGAAACATCGATTGGTTGCCTTCTGCAGGAGCCCGGATCAGGGCCTGGGCCAGGGAGGAGCCAGCAACCAAGTATGCGCCCTTGACCAGAATCGAACCCGGGACCCTTCTGTCCGCAGGCTGACGCTCTATCCACTGAGCCACACCAGCTAGGGCTAGGAGATGTTCTTTTGTATGTATTGTTGAGTCAGCATAATGGCTTTGAGGTTCATCCATGCTTTCCCATGTGTCTATCGCTCATTCTTTCTGACCGCTGAGCTGTACTTCATTGCGTGGTCATAGTGCAATCTCATTGACCTGTCTGGTCACCTGCTGATGGACATTTGGGTCGTTTTTAGCTACCATGAAAGGAGCTGCCATCAACATTCCTACATAAGTCTTTGGTGCTCTATGTTTTCATTTCTTTTGGATAAATATCGAGGAGTGGGATTGTAGGGTCACATGGGAAGCATATGTTTAACTATATAAGGAACTGCCATCTCTTTTCCACATTGCTTTTACCATCCAGAGGAGCCTATCACGTATTTCCCTGACCTTGAACATCTCCCTGCCAACCAGGGAAGAGAGAATGTCTGTGTAGGAAGCAATCAGAGCATTTCAGTACTAAGTACTCAATTACAACTATAATGTCAATGGCCATATTGATGGGAAGAAGTCCATATGAGTTGAAATGTCCCAAGGAAACTCTACAGAAGAAACAGTGCTTGATACACTTGAGTAATATCAACAGTGTTCTGGTCTACCCCCAACTGGACTTAAAATTTGGGTAAACTTGGCCCTAGCTGGCTTGGCTCGGTCGATAGAGCACTGGCCTGCGGACTGAAGGGTCCCAGGTTCAATTCTGGTCAAGGGCACATGCCCCGGTTGCGGGCTCTATCTCCAGTAGGTGCGTGCAGGAGGCAGCCGACTGATCCATGATTGACTCTCATCATTGATGTTTCTATCTCTCTCTCCCTCTCCCTTCCTCTCTGAAATCAATAAAAAGATATTTTTAAAAATTGGGTAAACTTGTATATGCATGATGTCTCAAAATTAGACTGGCCATCCCCCAAATTGTTTACATTATTCTTTCCTCTGGCATGTACCAGTGTCTCAAGTATTTATCCTTATTCAATGTGTATCACTAAATGCTCAACAGAAAACACCTCATTGTGAACCATTACAAAAATGTTAACAAGTTAATAAAAAATCTACAAATTCCTTTATGGGAGACAGTCAACCTTCAGGACGAAAGAGGTTGGGGGCAGTGGAACTCAATAGCTCATTCAGCATTGAAATGTGAACACTAAGGCCACTCTTTGGGTAAATTCAAGCCAGATTTGGCCTGCAGCTCTAGCCGGGCAGTTCCCAGGCGAGAGCAGGACTTCAGCCCGTGGTGGAGAAGCGTGGAATAACGTCTCTTTGAATTAGTTTCAAAACAGGGCTGCAATGCAGACTGACAACTTCTGATGCCAAATGCAAGAAAGCACATATAATGGCAGTCTGTTAAAGAACCCATATGGCCACTACAGGATATGGTTATTAATATAAATGAAAACCCAAATAAACTGGCGTCAGAGGACTAGCCTCGCAGGGAGACACCAGAGTTGTGATCAAGTCAAGAATACAAGAAATTAAAAATAATGAAATGAACTAAATAGTTGCTTTACGAGTTGCAATTACATACAGCTTTCCTATGCAAAATTTATTTATTTATTTTTAAAACATATTTTTATTGATTTCAGACAGGAAGGGGGAGGGAAAGAGGGACAGAAACATCAATGATGACAGAGAATCATTGATCGGCTGCCTCCTGCACAGCCCCCACTGGAGATCGAGCCCGCAACCCAGGCATGTGCCCCAACCGGGAATCTAACCGTGACCTCCTGGTTCACAGGTCGATGCTCAACCACTGAGCCATGCCAGCTAGACCCTATGCAAAATTTAAATGACCATACAGCATATTTGCCATCAAATAAAATAGATTCCCCAAAACATACCCAATCTACTAAAGCAGATCATGGTGCAGTTGGGTGTAACTTGTAAGATTATAACTAGTTCTGGACAAATCAAAAGGTTGGTGGCATGCAGAAATTAGACTTTTTACTGTGGCATACATTTGGATCCAGCAAAACTATGAATATGAATGGGAACAAGCATTTATGTAGCTGAGTTGTCTACTGGATGAAATCGCATCTACGTCTCAACTTGGTTTCTTTGTAAACGATGGCCATCAAGGGATAAAGAAATTGGAGGGATAATTTAAAAGGTTGTCAGACTGTGGTTTAAGGCTACGTACATAAGGCGCATGTGCTAGCCCTTGGGTCAACACGGTGCAACGCCCACATTTATGCGTGCTTCAGACCGGGAATGGAACCATGACCTCCTGGTTCATGGGTTGATGCTCAACTACTGAGCCACACCAGCCGGGCTCTCACCATCTTTAAGACTCTGTTTTAGTTTGCTACAGCTGCCATAACATAGTGCCACAGACTAGGACCCTATACAACAGAAATGGGTGGTCTTATAGTATTGGAAGCTAGAAGTCCAAGGTCAAGGCGTCTGAAGGGCTGCTTCCTTCTGAGATCCCTCGCCTTGGCTTGTAGGAGGTCTTCTCCCTGGTTTCTCTGTGTCTGCGTCCTGATCTCTCCAAACGTTTAGGCCTTAATTGCTCATTTGCCTTTGCATTTTAAAAGCTGCTTGATCATTGGAAGGTGGTTAGATTACTGCTGTTAATGTAAATCCCATGTTTTGTTTTGTTTTTAAATTTCTGTTCCAGTGCACATTTTGAGGCCTCCCCACTTGCTCTCAGTCATTTGCCAAATCAGGAAAAATACTGTCATGCTGTTTTGCTTTGAATATCTGAGCAGCTGCACCCAGATATAAACTACTAAGTAGCTAATGATGCTGATCTCGAAATCATGCCTCTACCTGTCAAATTAAAAAAAAAAAATTCAGACCACAGCGTATCACTAATGCTGAAAGTGAACATACCAGTCTCAGGAACAGGGCAAGCTGATATAATTGATGATCTGATCATCGCACAGCTAAATGTCCCTTCTGGTCATCTTATCAATAGACAGATTTCCACCCAACTCCTTTGAGTGTAAGGATTAGTTTCAGTCAAATCTGGATGGAAATATTCTTGTCGACTCTGGGACACGTGGTACTGATTCTTACTGAAGGTGCCTAGAATATGGAATATATAGGAGCAATATCTATATGAAAGTAATGGTTTATGAAATGAAGTTATAAAGATGAAAAACAGAATATTATCCCCAAATGCGTGTATTTAGAAGCACATGCAGCTCAGCGAGCCACCCCAAGTCCCTTATGAAGAAGTAGGGAAAAAGAAGAAATCAATGTAAGAAAAATCCTTTCCATGGAATCTGTATATATACAGACTCTGATGGGCGCTGGCCAGGTGACCCTGGGAAATGTCCTCCATTAACTGGCAAGCAGATGTGATTCTGTGCCCCTGAGGGTGGCATTGCAGCCACTGGTACACGAAAAGCCCCCTCCTGCCTGCTTAGCCCTCATTTGTCCCTTGATCGGGTGGTACCAACTTCAATGGCAGCTTTGTGCAGGGGGCACCAGGGACCAGCCACAGAACATGCTGAGACCACCAGCTCATCCCACGCAAACACTCAACAGCCCCTTGGGATAACTTCTGGCGATTTCAGGAAAAGAGCTTCACCCAGAATGCTCCAAGTCAAAGAAACCTTTAACCCTTGGAATGTCCAACTGCATGCGTGTGCATGTGCAGACCTGCGTGCACATGTATGCTTTAAGAAAAATGAAGACAGCTCATCTGGCCTGGCTCAGTGGTTGCACATTGACCTGTGAACCAAAAGGTCACGGTTCGATTCCAAGTCAGGGCACATGACCCAGTTGCGGGCTCGATCCCCAGTGGGGAGGCAGCTGATCAACGATTCTCTCTCATCATTGATATTTCTATCTCTCTCTCCCTCTCCCTTCCTCTCTGAAACCAATAAAAATATATTTTATAAAAAGAAAAAAGAAAAAATGAGGACAAGAGAACGGATCTATTCTAAAACTTCGAATTCTTGATTAAAGGCATTCACATATTAATACACAATGTAGCCATTTTACGGCACAAGCTAAAAACGCATACACAACCATGATGTGACTTTGTGAGTGTACTTCGTATGGATCTGCTATTTGGCTGGGCCTAGAAAAAGGTGATATGAAATAAAATAAAGAAAAATCCAGCTTCTAATCAGTTTATGATCCTGGGGAATTTTCAGCCAAAGTTACTGTAAGAGTAATGTATGCAGAAAAATGGGGGGGGGGGGGGGAGGAAGAAAGAAAAGAAAAACAACCCCAGAAAGTCAGTTAAGTGGAATTTAAAGTCGTCAGGCTGCAGTGCAGAACTCCATTACCATATCTTTCTTTTTTTTTTTTAATAGTATTCTCTGAAAAGCACTCGATGTAATAAAGTCAATTTAAAATTTGTTCTCCCAATCTTTTGCATCTGTAATTTTCCCATTAAACGTAAATGCCCATGAGGCAAGCTATTTGCATTACATTGCATTTGCAGTCTTTAAAACAAACTATAAATCCCCCCCTTGTTTCATGTGATGGATGCTGTGTGTATAAATACCACCATAACCCTCAAAGGGGGCTAGCAGTGACAGTAAATTAAAGTTTTCAAGTCGGGCCGCATCTCAGCTCTCCAGCCCTTGATCTTTAGGCAGCCTTGTTAACCCCCGTCCCATTGCCCTCCTGAACCCGCCTTCTTTTCCTCCTTCCCCGCTCTGCCCCCCATTCTGATTTCCTTGGGAAACACCTTCCCGGCCAGGCAAGGCACACCGGGGCAGGGGGAGGCAGTTAATTAAATTGAGGCTGCGGCGGCTTGAAGGAGGGCTGGTGGCCCTGACTTGCACAGCCGGCCGGTGTTCGAGATCAAGAATCTCGGGGCCCCTTCTCTGTGTAAACAATGGGCAGCCACAGAGACGCTGACTGACCAAGACCCCACGATTAGCTGCTTTCATGGTGACTGTCCTCTGCTCAGCGGCCTTCCCATCAGGAAGGGGCAGGACAAGGAGGCAGCGGTTGATGGGGAAGAAGAAATGCAGGGGAAAAGGAGGAAAGGAAAGTTTCTAGCCATGATTTCTGATGTCCACTTATTAAATCACCTCTCATTTCACTCTCCATTTTAACCCCACAAACTGCTATAATTACTTCTTTTTTTTTTTAAATCCCCACCTGAGGATATATTTTCATTGATTTTTAGGGAGAGTGGAAGAGAGAGGGAAAGACAGAGAGAAACATCCGTATGAGATAAACACATTGATTGGCTGCCTCCTGCACGAGCCCCTGACCAGGGCCCGGGTCAGGGAGGAGCCTGCAACCAAGGTACGTGCCCTTGACCAGAATCGAACCCGGGACCCTTTGATCCGCAGACCAACGCTCTATCCACTGAGCCAAATCAGCTAGGGGTGTAATTACTTCTTTCTAAAATCATTATTTCTTATTAAAACTAGGAGGGCTTCCAAAACCTAAACAAAGCGATTGCCCCTCTGTGACTTCAGAGGACCGGTGGTCTCTGTAATTAAGTGATGTCTCCAGCTGGTAAACTCTTTCTCATCTCTGTCTTATTGCAGCTGGATCAGAGTTGGGGAAGGCTCAGAATGGTGATCTTAGAGAACAATCCACGTTGATTCACTCAATCTCTTTGTGGCCCATCTCCGGGTGTGGTGCTTCTTCTCCCAACTTGTCACAGTCAATCCCTTGACTGACCTTATGCGATTGCTCCCCCAAACTGGGCCAGGGATGATTGATTCAGGGTGCATGGCGGGTTTCTCACTGTTATCTCAAATGCTCCCCGTAACTCTTTGTGCATTTCCCCCCAGAAGAAAAGGAACGTAATTGTCAAATCCCACATCAATTTTTTCTAGCTGTATGTGTCATATATGACTTCCAAATAGAAATGTAAATTAGCAGAGCCTCACAGCTCATATATGCAAAGGTCTTGAGGGAAAGGCAAATCTTCAAGGATGGGGAAGTGATCCCTCCAGAAGGGAAAGGGGAGACACAGAGGAAAAGCAATTGGGCAGGGGGTAGGGAAGAGAGAGGAAGGCAAGGAAGACAATAAAGCTAATTAATTAATTTAGGCTATTAATCTAGACCAAATGTCCTTTGGCGAGCTCCGCATCAGTGGGGGCATCCCGAGTGGATATTGACAGGGACATTGAAATATATTTGGAAAATAACACTCCTGTGGGTTTTCATTTCTTCTACGATCTTTTAATAATCTAGGTGCGAGAATCCCAGGAAGATCAGCGCTATGAAGCACATCCGCCCGAGAGAGATTTCTGGAGACTTCTTTTGTCTGTCCTTTTGCTTCTGAATAGCTGCCCAACCACGGCACCGGCTCCTTCGGCTGCCCAGACGCCCTCTTTAAGAGGGTAGTTTGGCCTGGCCGGTGTGGCTCAGTGGTTGAGCTTTGAACTATGAACCAGGAGGTCACGGTTCGAGTCCCGGTCAGGGCACATGCCCGGGTTGTCGGCTGGATCCCCAGTGTGGGGCGTGCAGGTGGCAGCCGATCCATGATTCTCTCTCATCATGGATGTTTCTATCTCTCTCTCCCTCTCCCTTCCTCTCTGAAATCAATAAAAATACACATTTAAAAAAAGAAGGTTATGGGATTCATGCATTCTCCTCATCAAGCTTCTGCTTGGACCAAGCCTTTCACACGCCAGTGGTAACGGAAGTGAAAACTCGTATTGATTTGGTTAAAGGTACACATTTTACTAACATTTCTGCCAAGGACTCTTTGAACACATGTCTAGCCAAGCAAAGGAATGCTGGGAGAGTGGAAGGAAACAGCCATTTAGTCGCCACTATGTATCTGTCACCCTATTTGGCGATTTCACATTTTCTCAACCTGCACAATAATCCCGTGAGGGGGTCTCATTTTTCTTTGTCAATAAAATGGGAAACAGTGTCTAAGAACGTTGTTCAAAGTCCCCAAAATGCTCAGTGGCAGTGTTTTTGGAGACTGTCCTTTTTTTTTCTTCAACATTTTTAAGAGCCTGTTCAGAAATACACAATGTGAGATCCTTAAGACAGACCATGAGAACACAGACATGGATACCAGCATCTTTGAGTAAACAATGGGGCTACCCCAAATTTTATGTATATGAGCTGTGAGCTTCTGTTCATTCGCATTCTTATTTTGAAGTCATACGTTAACCATATGACCAGAAAAGAATTGACATTCGATTATACAATTTTCTTTTTATTCTGGGAAAAGTAAAAAAAAAAAAAAAAATTATGAAGGGCATTTGAGATACCCTCATGCACCCTGAATCAAATGAAATGTATTTAAATAAACACTGCCTTTATAATTATTCCAAGTGTTTGTATACATTTTGGAGATGATATATATATACTAGAGGCCCAGTGCATGAAATTCGTGCATGGGTAGGGTCCCTAGGCCAGTGATCAAGGCTGATCAGACTCCCTGCCTTCCTGCCTCCCTACCTCCTCCTTTCCTTACTCCCTTAGCACCCTGACACCGCCACTGGTCACCTGCCATGTTCCACGCTGCCCCCTGTTGGTCAGCGCACGTCATTACAAGGGGTCGAACTCCCAGTCGAACTCCCGAGGGGACACTTTGCATATTAGCCTTTAATATATATAGATATATATTCCCTATTATATCATCGGTGGTAAAATAACTCCCTTCGTTTTATTTCTTCCTTTTTAGGCAAAACCAGAAAAACATTGCTAGCACAATGACAAGCCCAGAATCTTCGTGTGAGTCATATAATCACGCCCGACTCCCAACACACACTTTATAAACAGACTGTATCACGGTTGAAAGTCACACTCACACCAGAAAGCCAGAACACGGCCACCGGTCCTGCTGAGCATGTTACACCACTGAGCCCAGCTTCTTGTCCGCTGAGCATCCTCACCCCCACCTTTGGGATACTGCAAGTGCCGCCTTCCCATGGCCCGATGTCAGACGCACCCCCTCTGATGTTGTAAGCGCTGGCATCTTTGTCTGGTCATCGCTGTTGCCCAGGAATCAACCGATAGTTAGGGATTAACTGGAGAAGCCCGCGGTGGAGCAGGCGCTGCTACCTGGCTCCACGATGATCATAGTGATGGCTCGCTGCATTAAGATACGCGGCACCCAGGGCCCATTCCAGCCCAAACACAGTGCAAACACAGCCCTTGCCTTCAATCACCCTATTAATTTGGGAGCGCTTAGATCTTAGCTCACCATAGGCATCTTCACATCCTACCAATTAGGATAAGCCGCCTTGTCCTCCTGAAAGTGCCACCGTGCTGTTGGGCTGCACAGATAATGATCATTTAACTTCGGGACGCCTTGTCATTGCAAAAAGAATTAAAATTATAACTCTTCCGCATCTCGGCGTGGAGCTTTCCATAGACTGTGGCGTGCCGAATTTCAAGTAATATTCCTCTGTCGCCCCATATCCCCAGGTCCTGGATAAAAATGAAATGTGCATTTCATAAGACGATCCCAGTGAGCAGTAATAAGAAAAAGCATTCAATCATAGTCAATTGGCTAAAGCTTTGGGGATGGGCTCAAGCTGCCATCTTTTTCTTCCTTTTTTTTTTTTTTTCTATAAGGGATAGGAATAAAAGAATTAAAATAAAATGTATCTCCACCTCCCACCGGATGCAGGGAAATAGATGGAGTTACATCTGTAGTGATATGAAGAGCATTTCCAATGGATTATTTTAGAATCAGGGGAAGCAGCAGCGAACACGTCTGCTACAACAACCAAAAATTCTAGCCAATGTCATAGAAGCTGTCTGAAGCATAACCTGGGGTCAGATCAAAATCTATGCTTGATGCCACTGCTCCTCTCCTGGCTAATAAACAAAAAGGGGGGGGAGCAAGGAAGCGCATTTTCCACTGAAACTTATTAAAAACCTGGCAATACTAGGTCTTTGCAGGAGTGGGTTTCTATTCGGGAAACAGAAATGGCCCAAAGGATGTTCTAATTTCTAAGAAAATGGAAAGTAATGTACAGCTGTGTACTTCTATTACGCATATTGAATAAGCTTTATCTTTCTGGCAAGTGTTTTGTTCCTAAGGAATGGTATGGTGCTAAATAGAAAGAAATCAGTCTTCGAAGGCAATCAGCGGGCCTCAGGGTGGTCAAACCTATTTCCCGCCGGCATGCGTGAACGCAAAACACCTTCCAAAAACTCTGAACTCTAGGAAACAAAACGCAAACCGGTTTTTGTAAAAATCTAGTGCGAAGCTTTCTTTCCCCCCTTTAACCTACCAGAAAGCCTTTTCTTCTTCTTTTTGTTAATCCTCACACGAGGGTATTTTTTCACTGATTTTTGGAGAGTAGAAGAGAGAGGGAAAGACGGAGAGAAATATCAATGTGAGAGAAACACATCGATGGGTTGCCTCCTGCGTGAGCCCCGACCAGGGCCAGGGAGGAGCCTGCAATCAAGTACGTGCCCTTGGCCGGAATCGAACCCAGGACCCTTTGCTCCACAGTCCGATGGGATCCAGGGGTCCTCAAACTCCAGCCCGCGGGCCACATGCGGCCCGCCGAGGACATGTATCCGGCCCGCCGGGTGCCGCTGCCTGTCCTGCTTAGCAGCCGACGCGTCCCGGGCCCGCAGTGCGCATAGGAATTTGTTCATAGTTTTTTTTTTTTAAACTATAGTCCGGCCCTCCAACGGTCTGAGGGACAGTGAACTGGCCCCCTGTTTAAAACGTTTGAGGACCCCTGCGTTTATCCACTGAGCCACACCAGCCAGGACCCAGGAAACCTTTTCTAGGGCCAATATTACAGCTCGCACATCAGGCTGCTCCCAAATAGTTGGGAACTTTCATTCATTCTAATTCACTGCAAAAGGCATTTATTTCTCCCTGTCTCAGCTCATTATAAGCAGATGCCACTGAATAGATAAAAACAAAGTTCAATAGCACCAGAAAAGTCCAACATCATAAAAAAAAAATGCTTAAAACAATAGTTGTTTAGAGAGACCTCAGTGGGTCCCGGCGCTCCGGAACCTGGTCCCGGGTTGTGAACAAGCGAAGATTTATTGAAGCTCTCAGCACACTGGGAAATGAAGACCCAGAAGCTCATTATCATGTCTATTAAAAAGCAGAAACTGGGGTACATCTAAGAAAAGATGTATTACTTTTTAAACCTCACTGCAAACTGCAGACCAATAGGGACATGAACTATATAAAAATACTCTCAGTAGTAGAGGAGTGGAGAGGAGGTGGGACAGAGCGTCACTCTCCCAAACAGCAGGCAAATAGAAGCCACTCCGTCCCCTTGTTGCCACAGCGTTGAAAACGTGGCTCTCTCTGATTTTCTTGCAAAGGGATTTTTGAAGTCAGACCTTGGTTGGATCAGGGGACTAGATGCCACCATGCCAATAACTTGAGGGACCACCGCGCTCTAGGGGAGGTGACGGAGGGTTTGATAAGCGATGACCAGTTAAATTCTAGTTAACCCCAATTATAAACCTTCACCTTGGCTAATTGGATTAATTTGTCAGCAGGCAATATACATAGAAAGCGTCCCGGAGCCAACTCGGACCACTTTATGACGAGATAAAAATCATTACTGTGCATAGTTCATTTCTTAAGAGTGGATCTATAACCAATTTCTGCAAAGGTAGAATGAAGTTGAATTTGACTATAAAGTTGAAAGAGTCATTTATTATGGCTATTCTCTTCGCAGTCCGAAAAAAATATGCCCAATAAGCAAATTTCCTCTCAATTAAAAGCTTTCCAAACTCAGGGTTTAATGAAATCTTAATTAAAGTCAATGGGAAGTCATGTTCAGAAAAAAATTTAAAGGTACTCAAATGTGTCCTTTTATTTCCCTCTTGACTGAGCTAAGGGTACTGGCTGTTTCTGATTCTTTGCGTGTGTGTGTGTGTGTGTGTGTGTGTGTGTGTTGTGCACAGAAAAGACACAAACCAGAAAAGCCTGTTGCACTTATACGGTGATCTCACCACCCAATGACAAGCAGTGGCTACCTCGTCATTACAAGGGTCAAGATGGCCCAGCTGGCATGGCTCAGTGGTTGAGCATTGACCTATGAACCAGGAGGTCACGGTTCCATTCCTGGTCAGGGCACATGCCCGGGTTGCGGGCTCGATCCCCAGTGTGGGGTGTGCAGGAGGCAGCCGATCAATGGTTCTCTCTCATCATTGATGTTTTTCTCTCTCCCTCTCCCTTCCTCTCTGAAATCAATAAAAACAAATATTCTTTTACAAAAAGGGACAACATGTTACTACACCATTTCCAATAGTTCGCGAAGACGGAGAGCAAAATTTGCTGGTAGGATTATCGGGCTCAATATTTAACAGTAAAAGTGTAATTTTACGCTCTAGTTTTGCTAGGGGATCTGTGGATGAGTCCAGTTTAAGTGAAATGGAACAATGTAGATCATGGGATTCCCCTTCGGTGGAAATAAAATCTTTCCAAGTTGGAGCGAACAAAGAATCTGTTATACTGGAACATACAACAGGAAGGCTGCAAAATGTTGCGTTTTAGAATTGGATAAAGGGCCAGTAGCTACAGTTAGCACCGTCTGCCTCTTGGGAGAACCAGCACCCTATAGAGCGAACCAGACACAAGGCCACCACCAGTATGTGCTTGAAGGGACAAAGGCATTTTCTGTTTTAATCTGTTCCACAAAAGGAGGCCTGGGAAGTTAGCTGGACTGTATTTATTTCGTCCACCTTTGTTTCTTTTGTAAGGAAGATGCTAAGGATAGTACCTTCAGATTCTCTTCCTCTTTATTATTATTACTAGAGGCCCAATGCACGAAATTCATTGCAAGAGTAGGCCTTCCTTTCCCCAGCTGCCGGCACTGGCTTCTGTCTGGCACCCGGGACCCGGGCTTCCCTCACAGGCCCGGCTTCGTCTGGAAGGTCATCCGGAAGGATGGCTGGTCTAATTAGCATATTACGCTTTTATTATTATAGACTAGAGGCGCATTGCACAAATGCACCGGTGGGGTCCTTTGGCCTGGCCTGTGCACTCTCACAATCCGGGACCCCTCGGGGGATGTCGGATTGTTAATTTCAGCCCGATCCCCGCAGGCCAGGCCGAGGGACCCGACCAGTGCATGAATCCATGCACCAGGCCTCTAGTATGCATATAAAATCTCTGGTTAATCTCTTCCTGCCCTCCACCACCCCTTCCCTCTGATATTCATCAGTCTGTTCCATGTTTCCATGCCTGCACAGTGAGCGTCTGCCCCCTGATGGTCAGTGTGCGTCATAGCTACTGGTCGAACGGTGAATGGTCACTTTGGCTTTTTTAAATTTAATATATTTTATTGATTTTTTACAGAGAGGAAGGGAGAGGGATAGAGAGCTAGAAACATCGGTAAGAGAGAAACATTGATCAGCTGCCTCCTGCACACTCCCTACTGGGGATGTGCCCACAACCAAGGTACATGCCCTTGACCGGTATCAAACCTGGGGCCCTTTAGTCCACAGGCCGACGCTCTATCCACTGAGCCAAACCGGTTAGGGCCACTTTGGCATATATATATATATATATATATATATATATATATATATATTTTTTTTTTTTTTTTTTTTAAATCCTCACCCAGGGATATTTTTCCATTGATTTTTAGAGAGAGTGGAAGAGAGAGGGAAAGACAGAGAGAAACATCAATGTGAGAGGGACACCTCGATTGGTTGCCTCCTGCACGAGCCTCAACCAGGGCCTGGGCCAGGGAGGAGCCAGCAACAAGGTATGTGCCCTGGACTGGAATCGAACCCGGGACCCTTTGGTCTGCAGGCCGATGTTCTATCCACTGAGCCACACTGGCTAGGGCTGATGCTCTTCCTTTTTAAACAAAGTAATTCATAGGAAGGAGACAGTAACAGTGATCAGATTATGGACATTATTGACAACATCCCGGGCTGTGTGTGTGTGTGTGTATGTGTGTGTGTGTGTAAGATTGACCTAGGACCAGGCCATTGACTGTTCCTTCCCTATAACCCGAGACAGACTTCGTCATCACCTGTTGACAATAGAGAAGACAGAAAGCCAAGTGTCGGGATCAGGACACAATAATGCCTGCTGACAATAAATTATCAAAACAATAATCATGTTTAGCCAATCCCTTTGTGTAAAACTGTTATTATGATTCCAGCGCCAGCTGTCTGAAACTTTAATTTAAGTGCTTGCTGGAGGCAAGACATTTGGAATGCTGGTTTAGAATGTTTTATAGCTCAAGCAATATGTTTTACCAACCTCAAATACTGTGATGATGGTTTAAATGGTGGCTATAATTTGTACGTGGGGGGCTCCAGGGTGAGTTCTGCTTCCTAGGGAAGTGTCTGCTGATTCCAAATTCAGTCATTTCTGGACCATCTGGAGCAGCCTATCCTAAGGGGGCCTTGGACCCACATCTACCTGCCCACAGGCAAGCACCACGGGGGTTAACTTTGGGGAAGTTACTTCAAGTTGCTGTGAGTTGGAAGAATCCTCAGAAACAGAAATGTTCTATGGGAAACACCATAGTTTAGTGTTAGGTAGGTTGGTAACTTCAACACTCTCCCTTCATCTTCATCACTAACGCTTCTTTTCAAAAAATGTATTTTTTTTTTATTGATTTCAGAGAGGAAGAGAGAGGGAGAGAGAGAGAAATATCAATGATGAGAATCATTGATCGGCTGCCTCCTGCACGCCCCCTACTGGGGATCAAGCCCACAACCCGGGCATGTGCCCTCATCGGGAATCAAACCGTGACCTCCTGGTTCATAGGCTGATGCTCAAACACTGAGCCACACCAACTGGGCTCAATTGTGCCCTGGACCCCAGACTTTGGACAGGAAGGCAAAGTGAGATCCTGTGAGGTCATCAGCACCTACTCATGTGTCCCTGACCATGGATTGTCATCACGTGGCGTATGAAGACAAAGACATGATTCTACTTCAAACAGAGCGGGTTCCAACATATAACCCAACTGCAGGCATTTCTGCAATTGTCCTCATGCAGAAATCATGTGCGCTAGGAATCTGGGAAAGATGCTGGCAATTTAAGATGATATACAAATGTATTATTTTATACTGGAATATTGGTAAGATGGTATAATTGTGGAGATGTCTATAAATGAATATTAATAACAGTATGCCACTTTAGAATTTACAAAACACATTATATTCATTATCTCATGATCACAACAGGCCCTTCATCATGATACAATCTCGGTTTGCAGTAGATGAACCAGAAATTCAAAGATGGGAAGATCTACAGGTCACGTATCTCCCAGGACCCAGGGTCTGGCCTTGGCATCCCGAGTCAACCAGTAACACGTACAGATGTGGCTTTTTGCAATTCCTTTTTCACTCACTGAATCGACCAAAATATTTTCAAGTAAAGGCTTGACTTTTCATTTACAGACCCTATATCAACCAGCAAATACAGCTTCCAAAAATATCTTCCCACTAGAGCCCCCTAACTTCTAATAGCTATTTCGAGCATAGGATATGTACTTAATAAACCTTGGGAATAAGTTAACACCTAAAATACAAACCACACTGTACCTTTTTTTCCACTCTAGGAAGAGTCTAATCTAAAAATGTCTCCGGAAATTCTAGAACATACGATGCAGTGGGAGAGTATACCCAAACTATGGCCAATGTCTATGGAATCAAGACTGCTCCAAGTATAGTCACCGTCAAGCTCAATGACCCAGACAAGAGCAACTGTCTCATACATTCTCCTAGGCCTTGATCATATGTGTGGCGGATGCATTTCTGGGGGGAAATGTGTAAGTATCCCCTAGCACAGTGCTTGGCACGCACCGAGGAGATGTTTAATAACTATTAGATTTATGAACTGATATCAATACATTTCATTTTCTTGGAACTGGGAAGGCTTCTGGAATTCCAGAGCCGATGTTATTGGGTTGGTTTTATAATCCTGATGCCTACAGGGCCCCCGTGGCTACAGTGGTATCAGAGCTGAGGCTGGAGGGCTGATCCGACACGATGGGTAGGTAAAGAGTGAGGGTGCGCAAGGCTTACAGTGGGACAGCGCTCTCGGAGTTTCCTGGGAGTGCTCACCACTCATCACTCCAGGCTACTCCCTCAAACTACTTCCTGTGGCCTGGAGGCCTCTGGGTCCCCCCATGTGGCTCACCGCTGAGCGTCCTAAGGATGCTTCACTGAGCAGAGAACATCTGAACGTTGTCAGGAGGCATTCCATCCTGCCTGCCCCCTCCCCCTTTACTGACTCCTTATGTTCCTACACTGCACTGAAAGACCATGCCTGAGAATTTCCCCTGAGACTACAAGCCCCCCAAGGTCAAATCCCCTGTGTGTGCCCATCCAGGAGCTCGTGCCCTGCCTGACACAGAGAAGACACTCAAGAAATGCACGCTGGCCCTAACCAGTTTGGCTCAGTGGATAGAGCGTCGGCCTACAGACTGAAAGGTCCCGGGTTTGATTCTAGTCAAGGGCATGTCCCTTGGTTGTGGGCACATCCCCAGTAGGGAGTGTGCAGGAGGCAGCTGATTTGATGTTTCTCTCTCATCGATGTTTCTAACTCTCTATCCCTCTCCCTTCTTCTCTGTAAAAAATCAATAAAATATAAACAATTAAAAAAAAAAGAAATGCATGTTGACCTCCGGAGCAGCACGTGTAACCTGGTTATCATAGGAAAGAGTGGAAGAGAAGGCCCTATAGCCTGGTTTGTGGTGTGGGATTTCCAACAGCTCTCTGCCTCCACCGGGCCAAGTGCATTCACTCTGGAGGGACAATGGCTTTCTCTCTGAATCCCACTGCCAACTCCTTTGAAACCTTAAGAGAAACCTACTTGTCATCAGGGGGTGGGTTTCCTATGCATTTTCCCTTTGGAGGTGGCAGTACTATAGGGCCATACAATCCTGAACGGCCATTTGTAAGCTTCCCACCACCGGAGAACACAGACCAGGAGAAATTCGCTGGACACCAGCAGTCAGACCACGTAAAAAACTGAAATTGTCCAGAAGACACCTGATGACACTCCTGCATTCCATCCCCGTTCCAGGCCCACAGACTCAGCTCCCAAACCCACTGCTGACAAAGGCTTCCCGCCAGTGACTGCAGGAAAGGATGGAACCCCAGCCCCTGGGGCTGCCATCATTGGCCCGATGTCCCCTTGGCTGGGTGCTGTGCAGCCCTTCCCTCTGGGTATCCCCTTCCCTTAAATAAATTCAATTCTTCTTGATCCGCTGGCTGGGATGGCTGGTTAGCCTGCCCGTGTGCCACCACGCGAACCTTTCAGAACCTCAGCCCATTTCAGTGCTAGGAAGTGTCTACTGTTGAAGGAACTTTCCACGTTCTACCAAACTGAATTGGCCTTGAACAGGACTCAACAGCTCTACACAAGGAGTGGAGGGCAGTTTTTTGAGGACCTTCCTCTCTAGGCAAGAAAAGAAATAAAAGACGTAACTGGAACGGTGCTGAGATCATAGTTAAGTCTTCTCCCTCTTGCCTCTTTGCCTGTACTCACATACCAGAGAAACAAAGCGACTATTTTTTAAAATAAATTTTACTCAGAAACACACACACACACACACACACACACACACACGCACGCACGCACGCACACACACACCTCAAAAGGATAAAAGATTATTTGGGAATAAAAAACATTTCTGTCTCCATTATACTGTAGTGGCAAATGGAATTCAAGTGCATTTTTCATCCTTACCTTACTTTCATATAATGCATTAAGTAAGTCAGTAATGCCTCTCAGACAGACTCAGAAATTGCATTCCTGTAACTGAGGTCAAAATCTCATTGAAGAGTCGTGATTCTGGTATTGATTTATATCATTTCTTTATTCACGACTTTTTCGTTTATTTCTTTTCTTCCTTGACCCAGAGGAGAGGCCACCAGCTAACAAAAGCTCTGGTGCCACTGAAACTCTGGACGGATAATACTGGCCCCCATTAGCAAGCTGAGAACCCTATCTCTATGCTGCTGAGGAAAAAAAAAATTATAGGAAAAGAAAGAGGTTATCAGTCATACAATTTGTCTTCTCCTGCGATGCAGATTAAATGGTTATAACTTCATTGGACTCCAATCGACTTGACATCTGTCAAAAGGCTGGGGTCACTTCCTTCCATTAGCAAGGGTCTCCATTTCAACAATCCCGTCCATGCCCATATTCATGTCAGATATAATTGTCTACTCCTTGTCAATCTTCCCTGGTAATGGGATCAACAAGTGTTGAAACTTCTCTTCCACAAGTTGCAAAGAGACGATGCCGGCTCGTTTCAGGGACACGAGAGCAGAGAGCGAAAGGGAGAGATAGCGCCTGGACTCCTTGTCATCTGGTGTTCTCTTTCATTTAGTTTCCAACGCAGACACTTCCTATTGTGCCAAGCCCTCAGAGACAGAATCACTTTGCAACAAAAATGCTGCCATTGAGTCGACGCCAGAGGCTCCCTTTCTGGGTATGATCTATCTCCCCTCAAACCGCTATGGTGTTAGAGACAATGAAAACTTTTGAATGCGCAAAATGAGGCGAGGCACTGCATAAACATAATTTGTCTTGGGAAAAAGTAGGCACATTTTGGTATTTGGTTTCAGTGCACAGAAGTGTCCCATTATAATATACTTGACCCATGACCCCAACCTCAGCTACTATGCAGATCTGGGCACTTAAAACCTGTTGTGCTGAATCCCCACATTGTGCCTCTTTGGTAGATTACAGAATGTGTGGAGAAGGAATGGGAAGTGTAAATTCTTAATCCATATTTTTGACTGCTTCAAATTCGTATTCACGTGTGAGCCATCCTGGATTGTTTCAGAGGAGACAGGAATCCTCTGGTAAACCAGTTGTCCCATCGCTTGGTATGTGGGATCAAACCCATGAGTTTGCTTTCGGATCACCCGCTCTTCCCCACGTGCATTTTTTTTTTAAAATATATTTTATTGACTTTTTACAGAGAGGAAGGGAGAGGGAAAGAGAGTTAGAAACATCAGTGAGAGAGAAACATCAATCAGCTGCCTCCTGCACACCCCCTACTGGGGATGTGCCTGCAACCAAGGTACATGCCCTTGACCGGAATCGAACCTGGGACCTTTCAGTCTGCAGGCTGATGCTCTATCCACTGAGCCAAACCGGTTAGGGCCCCACGTGCATTTTTGAATCTGAGGCTGTCACTGGATAGTTGCAAAATCAACAGCATGTGACGTGGGTGTGGGCAGAAGAGGAAAAGCACCTGTGCAGGGTGCCTTTTGAGACAAACGCCAACCTGTAAGCACGAACACCCTGTGGCTACTCCTGCTCAGAAGATCTCTCACGACGCCGTCTTCCCACTTTTTATGAATGTTCTCTGTGCTTTTCTTCTCTTAAACATAAAAGCTGAGTTAAAGTGGCTGGAGGATCCTTATCTAAACAGTTCTACTGAGTAAGTGCACAATTTATGCATTGTGCAGGAATTTATTTATTGGACTTCTAGGATTATTCCAATGTGTTTATAGTTGCATTTGTATTTTCAATTCATAAAATCAGTGGTAAGAAATGAATAAAATGCACGGCTAACCACTGTAATACTCCCCCCCCCCCCACTGGCATAGGACAGATAACCTTGGTATTGAAATGCTGTATATTATTAAATATTATATTCATTATTATGCATTCTTAAGTATCATACGTATATGCATAGTATACATGATATATACATATACTATATTATACACATATATTATATGTACATTAGAGGCCCAGTGCACGAATTCGTGCATGGCTGGGGTCCCTCGGCCTTGCTGGTGATCGGGGCCAATTGGGGCCATCTCACCCAGTCCCGATCGGGGCATCTGGGCCAGCCGGCCAGGGGGAGGTTGGCCAGGCACGGGAGGTTGGCTGTGAGAGCTCACTTATCATCCAGGTGGCAAATCCTGCATTGAGCATCTGCCCCTGGTAGTCAGTGTGTGTCATAGTGACCGGTCTACCAGTCATTCAGTCAACGGGTCGTAATGGTCGCTTAGGGTTTTATATATATAAATAGATAACTATGTGTATATACATAATTTTATTTATATATAATTATATGTATATACATAATTATGTATATGTACATAATTTTATTAATATGTTCTGTAATATGGTTAAAGATTTAATAAAATATAAATATGTTATTTAACATATTAAGTATGTTATATAAAATGTGCTTAATAAAATAAATATCTTTAGTACAACACACTGAAGCTATGTCATGGGCTATGAATGTTGCATTTCCATAAGCTAGGATTCCCCACTACAATCCCCCCAAACACATGTACTCTATTTTAAAATTATTCTGCCACGTTTGGTTGATGGGGTTTGTGAACTGCCAAGCCACGCCCCCTTTGTCCCACTCTGAAGTCCGCGCCAAGTTCTGTCTCTCAGGCCAACGAGAAATAAACACGGCTCCCCAGCACTCAATCAGGTGGGGAAACGCGGGCGTCCTCTCACTATCTGCAGAACAGACTCGAAATCATCCCTTTCCGGCTCTCCTGCTTTTCTCGTCCTATTTTCTCCCAGAATCTGTTTGCAAAACACTTTATGGAATTGGCAAGTTATTTGCCCTGCTTTTGCATTGCAGTCTTCCTAATTCAATTGCAATTATTTGTAAACTGCCGCCATAACTCTTCCTTGGCTAATGTCTGCAGACTGTTTACTAAACAATAAACTTAATCATGCATTCATTGTTGCAAATGTCTCCAAATGGCTTCAGAGTAGCGCTGACTTGACATTTTTGCCTATTTGCAAAGCCATGAAGGATGCTTTCTGAATAGACACCAAGTCCTGCAACATTTAGTCATTCTATTAGCTGCACCTCTTCCCATCACTTGCAACCTGGCATGGTCTCTTTTCAGGGTCAGCCAACGAGCGGAGCCAATCCTGTAGCTCTAAAGGGAACTGGACTGGCGGTAAGGCACTCGGAGGGTGACTAGTGAGGACCTGTGACAGTGTGGCACAGACAGTAGTCGGGGTGTCTAAATACCTCTCAAGGATTCACTTAGAATGGGCACCGAGTGCCTGCTAGCTTTCAGACCCTGTGAGACCCTTTGAGGGGTACAGGCTGTGATGACAGAGGGATCTCATTGGGTGTGAGGGTGAGAGGAAGAGGAAAGATCACAATGGCATCTAATTCACAAGCCTAGAGATTTGAAGGGCTCATAATGCTATTAATTACAATGGACAAATCGGGATGAGGAACTGATCTGGGGAGGAAGGTGAGAAATATGGCTCAAAATATCCTGGTTTGAGCCCAGTGGGCATGGCTCAGTGGTTGAGCATCAACCTATGGACCAGGAAGTCGGGGTTTGATTCCTGGTCAGGGCACATGCCTGAGTTGTGGGCTCCATCCCCAGTTGGGGGTATGCAGGAGTCAGCCAATCAATGATTCTCTCTTATCACTGACTAGAGGCCTGGTGCACAAAATTCGTGCACGGAGGGGGCATTCCTCAGCCCAGCCTTCACCCTCTCCAATCTGGGACATCCCTCCCAGATTCCGGGACTGCTGGCTCCTAACCACTCACCTGCCTGCCTGCATGATTGCCCTTAACCCCTCTGCCTGTCTGCCTGATCACCCCTAACCTCTCTGCCTGCCTGCCTGATCACCCCTACCTTGCCCCCCTGCCAGCCTGATCACCCCTACCTTGCCCCCCTGCCAGCCTGATCACCCCTACCTTGCCCCCCCTGCCAACCTGATCACCCCCTACCTTGCCCCCCTGCTGGCCTGATCCCCTCTACCTTGCCCCCTGCCAGCCTGATCAACCCTAACTTGCCTCCCCTGCTGGCCTGATTGCCCCTAACTTGCCCCTCTGCCAGCCTGATTGCCCCTAACTGCCTCTGCCTTGGCCCCCAGTCTGGCCTCCCTCTGCGGGAGGTGACTTAGCGGATCAGGGGAAGGCACCGCCCCCATTACCCCACTGCTGCTGCCACTGCCGGCCTGAGCCTCAGCCCTTCACAGCCGTTCATGGCTGCCTGAGCCTTGGCCCTCGCAGCCACTGCAGCTTTGTCTGGAAGGATGTCCGGAAGAGGTCCACTCTAATTAGCGTATTACCCTTTTATTAGTATAGATGTTTCTATCTCTCTCTCTCCCTGCCTCTCTAAAAAAAAAAAAAAAAAAAAATCTGGTTGAGCCAGCAGCAGCATATTTTGGCAGAAGAAGTGATCAAAACTGTTCATCAGGTAGTTAGAAATGGAGAGTGAGAATGCAGAGGGTCTGGCTGGAGGTGAACAGGGTTTCTCCTTGAAGGGGGTGAAGAAGATTGGTGGCTCTGGGAGGGAGGGCATGTTTAGTGGAGAGGAGGAAGATGAAAACAGAGAAAAGAAGGGTGGAAAGAGGTCCCTGTTGTCACAAGATCATGGAAATGAGGGGAGCCTTTATTTTATTTAAATCTATATTTGTATTGATATCAGAGAGGAAGGGAGAGGGAGAGGGAGATGGAAACATCAATGATGAGAGATAATCATTGATCAGCTGCCTCCTGCACGCCCCCTACTGGGGATCGAGCCCACAACCCGGGCATGTGCCCTGACCGGGAATTGAACCGAGACCTCCTGATTCATAGGGCGGCGCTCAACCCCTGAGCCGCGCCAGCCAGGCAAAAACTGGCGCTTTATCTTCATTTGCTCTGTATTCTACCTTCACCACTTTGAAAAGCCCCCCGCTCATGTGGATCATGTTCATTAATATCAGAATGAATGAAAGTCAACCGAATAAAAGCAGAATGGTGTTTCGCACGCTACCAAGAACATGATGCTGGTTCAATAAACATCCATTGAATGAATGAATGAATGAATGAATGAGTGAGTGAGTGAATGAATGAGTGAGATTTTAGGGCTGAGGAGACATGTCTCCACTTGCAGGCAGAAGGCAAGAGCCAGTGGGGGAAAGGTAGACAGTAAGCAGTTAGTTGCATGACATGTAAATCCATAATCATGGAGTCAGCCCCGGAAGTCAAGACATCTGGATTCTCACATCCGAGGCACCAGGGCGGATGCTGACTGGGGGACTCTCCAGGGTGGGATGGCGCAAAGGAACTGGGTTCCTCAGGACCAGCTAACGAGAGGGGTTCCCAAGTCAGGGGTGCTCCAGCAGCTGAATCCTGGAAATCACTAGGAGAAGATCCAATGGCTGGCACCTGATTTCTCGGAAGGTAGCATTTAAGTCGAGCATGAAGCAGACAGGGTGGCGGGCTCCCTTCAGAGAAACCCATTTTCCAAACCTGCAGATTTCCGATCTAATGGAGAATGCACTCTAGGCCAGAAACCTGGCTCTAGTTTTGGCACTGAGGTAGCGAAGAACACCCAGCATTAGATCCAGCCTGAAATCCCCTGCATTCAGTCCCAGACACAAACCCTCACCGGTGGGACCCATTCTGACCCAGCGTGGGTGTCTGCTGCGACAGACAAGCCTACGTCAGTGGCGACTCAGCAAAGCCCGAGTCCCGATTGGCCAGTTCTGCAAAGGCCTCGTCTGGGAAACCCACCGTTACGTCTCCCAAAGCGTTCCATCGGAACCAGAGATTTTCCTCTTGTATAACTGGCCACAAAGTACCACTTCTGAAGTGCCCAAACCATGCCACCAAGCCAGCCAGCCAGCCAGCCAGCCAGCCAGCCAGCTCCTGTCGGCTTTCTAAGAATGCTGCTCTGTAATGAAAACCACAACCCCCGGCTTCCACAGGGGTTGTGCAGGCAACAGCACTGCCTCCTGCCAGAGCATCCTCCGTGCCCCCGTCCCGCCGCGGTGCCCAGCACAACCTCATGGCCCGCACAACCTCAACCTCACAACCCGAACGCGCCCAACTCACGGGACAAACTCCTGCTCAGTCACCGTGAAAGTGAATAATCAAAGGCCATGGAAAGAGGCGACACTTACTTGAACCAATGTCTTCCTGAGGCTTTTGAGAGGTGCAGCAGGCATAAAATTTAATATTGATTGTTGGGGCACACTCCATGCCACCCTTCACAGTCACTTCAGAAGGGCAAGTGATTGGTTTGCATCCATGCAGGGCACGTCCCCGGGACCCACGTGAGCCTCGGGCCCGCTTAGCGAGCGGAGCTTTTTCTTTTTTTCCTGCCCACTCCTCTCAGTTGCTTCTCCCCTCCGCACATTTCCTCGTTCCTCCATCCCCTCCTGCTCGCTTCTCCCAGCTCCTGCTCTAATTTCAGCTGTCATTTCCCCGCTCTCCCGAGCGCTCTCAGCTCCTGCTCTAATTTTCCGTGTCTTCTCCGGGGGCTGCCCTCCTTCCTGCCTCTCTGACCCTCTCCTGCTCGCCTCCCCTCTGCTCCGGCTCTTCCTCTTCCCACCGGAGGCTCTGCCTCAGGTTGCGCTCCAGCGTCCGTTGGCTGCGCGCTGTTGAAGGCAGCCGGCAACAGGGTGTCCGATCTGCTCTGGGTAAATCCCAGATTCCCAGAAATAAAATCGGATTTTCTTTCCCGTTCTTCTAAAGGCAAATGTGAATCCCACCTCCCCTAAATATTTCCTCCCCACCCGCTTTCCACATTCTATCTGCAGATGGAGTGGTCTAAGAAGGTCTCTTTTTATATTCGTTGGTTGACAAGAGTAAAATAAAAGGAGTTTATGTAAGAAATCACATTCCAATACCATTCTGTTCAAGTATTTTCTTAAAAAAAATTTTTTTTTTTAAATTTATTTCAGAGCGGAAAGGAGATAGAAACATCAATGATGAGAGAGAATCAATGATTGACTGCTTCCTGCACGCCCCACACTGGGGATCGAGCCCACAACCCGGGCAGGTGCCCTTGACTGGAATTGAACCTGGGATCCTTCAGTTCACAGGCTGATGCTCTATCCCAGGCGTCCTCAAACTACGGCCCGCGGGCCACATGCGGCCCGCCGAGGGCATTTATCCAGCCCGCCGGGTGCCGCTGCCTGTCCTGCTTAGCAGCCGACTTGTCCCGGGCCTGCAGTGTGCATAGGAATTTGTTCATAGTTGTTTTTTTTAAAAACTATAGTCCGGCCCTCCAATGGTCTGAGGGACAGTGAACTGGCTGCCTGTTTAAAAAGTTTGAGGACCCCCTGCTCTATCCAGTGAGCCACACCAGCTAGGGCCGATGTTATTTTCTAAAGACGTTCAGGTGGATTTTCAATGAGGATCCAGGAAAGTGTGAGCACAGAGCTGCTGGGAAGCCACTGTTCATTCCAATAATACTCCAATGAACAGGTCACGTCTGGTCAGTGACCTTTTCCCAGTGTCTCTCCCCAACCAGTTGCATATAGAAACGATCGGCTTCTCACAATCACACGTGAGATGATGCACATTATTCTCCAACTCCTTCCAAGTGTGCAGATAGGCAGGTGATCTCGGTGGGACCCTGGACACACTGGTCTGGACTGGGGTGAGCGAAATTCTCAAGAAATGTGGAAAGGCATTCACAGTTGCCTTGGACATGCAGATTTCTTCAGCCAAGGATGGGAGGGGGTTCTTTCGATCTGGTTGTTCTTCTATGCCCGTGGTCGGCAAACTGTGGCTCGCGAGCCACATGTGGCTCTTTGGCCCCTTGAGTGTGGCTCTTCCACAAAATACCACAGCCTGGGCGAGTCTATTTTGAAGAAGTGGCATTAGAAGTAGTTTAAGTTTAAAAAATTTATCTCTCAAAAGAAATTTAAATCCTGTACTGTTGATATTTGGCTCTGTTGACTAATGAGTTTGACGACCACTGTTCTATGCAATTCTCCCAGCTTCCGGGGTCAGACTAGTTCCACATTAAAGAACCCATTCATGCCCATATTAAAGGTTACAGAGCCCAGCCGGTGTGGCTCAGTGGTTGAGCATCGACCTATGAACCAGCAGGTCACGGTTCTATTCCCGGTCAGGGCACATGCCCAGGTTGCGGGCTGGCTCCCCAGTGTGGGGCGTGCAGGAGGCAGCCGATTCATGATTCTCTCTCATCTTTGATGTTTCTCCCTCTCCCCTCCTCTCTGAAATCAATCAAAATGTATTTAAAAGTAAATAAAGATTACAGAGACTGTCAGGAGGCATTGTAACTTCTGGGTTATTATCCAAAGATGAGGGCATCTTCACCTAGAATCTTCCCAGCCCTGGCCGTTGCCAGTCGTCTGTTTCACTTTATGAAACTGGCTGGTTGTTTTGGCCTTCTCATGGGAAACATAACATTTTCCATTGGGTGAGAATCTACTCGTACGTAAAAGAGGAGAACGTTGGCATTGAAAAGGTCAGAGGTTAAAACTGTACATACTGGTTCTTATTCTTTCCAAGGGCTCTCAGAAGTTACAAACGACACGATTATCTTGTTATTCTCTTTCCAGATGGCAGATGGGAGGTGGGGGTTGTGACGTTCAACCCGCATGGACTCAGTCAACTTTCTGAGTGGCCACTTTGTACCCGGAGCTGTGATGACGGGGGCAGGGGTCATAAAGATGAGTGAGCCTAAGTTCCTTCCAGCTAAAGGTCATGTCAAGGGTCAACCAGAAAGCCTTAGCCACATCCGAACAATCTTCATCCCAAATAGCCTTCTTCACACAAGAACCCTGGCGTTAAACCTCTTCTAAAAAAATGAGCATAAGACACACAAATCAAAGGCGTCATCTTTTTCACCCACTACTCACAAAACCCACAGGAAATATACCAACGCCCCCAGCACATGGTGCAGAGAGAAAGAGGCAATGCACATTTAGCCCCATGCAAGTTTCTGACTATTTCCTGCTTCTAATTAAGTTATTTTCCTTGCCTAACAATCTCCAAGTTCGTTTGTTTTTTTCTTTTCTCCATGAGAATGAGCAGAAAAACAAAAACACCGGGCAGGGGACGACCCATAGCTCTGTTAGAAACCGGAAGTTATGTGAAACCATGTTTGCCCTTCTGCTCCGAAGAGGTCTGCAAAGAGCTGCACCCCTGCACTCGGCTGTCAGCCACCTACAGACAGGGCAGGGGTCGGCGTGGGAAGGAAGGGGCCCTTGGGCCCAGAGTGACAGCAAAAGTCAGTGAAAACCAGGGACTGTTGCCCTGGCTGGTGTGGCTCAGTGGTTGGAGCATCAGCCTGTGGACTGAAGGGTCCCTGGTTCGATTCTGGTCAAGGGCACATGCCTGGGTTGCGGGCTTGATCCCTAATAGGGGGCGTGCTGGAGGCAGCGGATCGGTGACTCTCTCTCATCATTGATGTTTTTATCTCTCTCTCCCTGTCCCTTCCTCTCTGAAATCAATAAAAATATGTTAAAAAAACAAAACAAAACAGAGACTGTTGAGCAGTTCAGAGCTGCTTGCTGGCTTCTTCTTTGCTTTTGTACTTTCTTTCTTTTCTTCCCCCATTTCTTTCTTTTTTGTTAAATTCCAAATCATGTTGACCTTTCCAAACATAGTCTAGTGACCTCAATGGAATCAAGACTAAAATAATCTTCTGTTTTGCTGCTATTTAATGCTTTAGTTCCTCTTGTCTCTCTTCAGTTGTCTGAGAATTCAGAAGGAAACACCCTATAGCACAAGGAGTGTTCATGCTGCCTTTTCTACAATCGAGGGGATTCAGAGATGCCGGGGGGCTCAGGGCTGTTGAATAGGGGGCTGGACTCCAGCAGCATCTCTTCTGGCCTTTTTCCTTTTTTTGGGGGGGGGGGAAATCCTCACCTGAAGATATTTTTTCCCACTGATTCTTAGAGAGTGGAAGGGAGGGGGGTATGGAGAGAGAGAGAGAGGGAGGAGCGAGAGAGGAGACAGACACATCGATTGGTTGCCTCCTGCACGCACCCCAACCCAGGCTAGGGATTGAACCTGTAACCCAGGTACGTTCCCTTGACCAGGAATTGAACCTGTGACCCTCTGGTGCACAGGCCGACACTGTAACCACTGACCCACACTGGCCAGGGCTGCCTTTTTCTGTTATATAAATGGGGGTTACCTTTTCAAGAAAGGGCTCTCGCTAAAAACAAATATGGCTTTGATTTAGTCAATAATATTATGATAGCAACGTGATTATTCATACCTCAAAGTACTGTGACACCCTATAACCAGCTGAATGAAGGAAACACTATAATCTGATTTGTTCTAGAAAAGTCCACTTTGGTGAAGACACAGCAGGTGGACTGAGTAGATTACAGGGGTCCTCAAACTTTTTAAACAGGGGGCCAGTTCACTGTCCCTCAGAGCATTGGAGGGCCAGACTATAGTTAAAAAAATAAACTATGAACAAATTCCTATGCACACTGCGGGCCTGGGACGAGTCGGCTGCTAAGCAGGACAGGCAGCGGCACCCGGCGGGCCGGATACATGTCCTCGGCGGGCCGCATGTGGCCCGTGGGCCGTAGTTTGAGGACTCCTGATAGAGATCAAGGCAGAGCGCCCCCAGGAGGCGAAGGCAGTGAGCCTAGAAGAGAGATGGCCTAGGCCAGAGAGGGGTGTGGCGATGTGAGAAAGATGCTGAGGTGGACATGCCGCGGCTCAGCCCCTAACCAGAGGTGGGGGTGCAGGGGAGTTAGGGTTAGGGTGGTAAACATGGGATCCCTAGACTCCCACCATGGCATCTGGGACATGAACAATGGGATGACCGACGTAGGCAAGGCCAGGTGAGTTAGCATCCAGCCCATCCATCAGCCCGGGATCAATGGATCATGGCACCTGGAGGGGAGGAGGCTGGGTGGACACTCGCTTCCACTCCCCCCTCTAACCACAGGGCGGTCGCAGGCGGGCAGTGCAGAGGGAAAAATAAACAGAGGTCACGGAAAGCACTCTTTTTTTGTTTGTTTGTTTAAATATATTTTATTGATTTTTCACAGAGAGGAAGGGAGAGGGGTAAAGTCAGAAACATCGATCAGCTGCCTCCTGCACACTCCCTACTGGGGATGTGCCCGCAACCAAGGTACATGCCCTTGACCGGAATCGAACCTGGGACCCTTCAGTCCGCAGGCCGATGCTCTATCCACTGAGCCACACCGGTTAGGGCTGGAAAGCGCTCTTACTCTCCCAAAGGATATTTTCCATTCGTTTAAAAATGAAAGTCTCTTGCAGCAAAAATACACCGTGGGTTCTTTAGCTTGATGGCTCCCATGTTTAACAGTGAGGCAAACCTGCCCCCCCCCCCCCAACTGCTGGGGACTCGGGTCCTTTATGTATGTGAAGCCACAGACACAATACAAGGCGACAAACAAAAGATGGGAGAATATACGAAAGAGAAAAACAAGTTGGCTGTGTGCTACCTCGGGCTTTAAAACTCTTCTCATACACTCAGCGCGAAGTCTATTAAAGCGGAATATAGTGGAAATACAATATACCGCAATGAATGTCTGCAAACTAGCAATTTAGCGCGAAAGCTGAGGGCAGTTCTTATGCACCGACTTTTAATACCAAGACGATTTGTGGCCTCGCAAAGTCCCTGCCTTAGGCAGCGGCTGTGCCGAGTTCTAATGGGCCTGGTTTGTCGGCTGTCAGGATAACGGAGGATTTGGTGGCGGAGGGGCTGCATGCGGTGCGTGGCGGAGATAATTAGAAGGTGCGCTGGGAGGGAGAGAGGCTGACTTATATGTGGTCGTGGCAGGGGAGAGTGTCTGTTCAGGAAAGTCCTGGCTGACACAGCATCGTCTGGACCCCAGGGTGTTTATTTGGGGACAGTTTGTGGGTTGCTGGACAGCATTTTTTTTATTATAATGCTGCGGCCATTAACTATAAGTTGGAGTTTACTGACCACCTACTATGCGCTTGGCCCTGCTCACCCAGACCTGTGTCCCCCGTTCTACACAGAAGCACATCTGGGCTCAAGAGGATAAAAGGCTTATTCCAGCTATTTTCCCCACAAGGCAGGTTAATATTGCCAGTCAGAGTGGTTCACTTATTTTATTTTTATGTTTTTATTGATTTCAGAGAGGAAGGGAGAGGGAGAGAGAGATAGAAACATCAATGATGAGAGAGAGTCACTGATTGGCTGCCTCCTGCAACGCCCCCTACTGGGGATCCAGCCTGCACCTAGGGCATGTGCCCTGACTGGCAATCGAACCATGACCTCTTGGTTCATAGGTCGACACTCAACCACTGAACCATGGTGGCTGGGCCAGAGTGTGTTAAATGAGGATCGTATGCGTTAATGTCTAGTTTAAATTTGCAATAACAGTAGAGGCAGCTGACTTCAGAGAAAGGGAATGGGAATCCAAAGTGAGATCTTTCATGCCTAAGATATGTTTGTTTTTGTTTTTTAATTGATTTCAGAGAGAGGAAGACAGAGAGAGAGAGAGAGAGAGAGAGAGAGAGAGAGAGAGAGAGAGAGAGAGAGAGAGGGAGAGAAACATCAAACCCACCTTCTGGTGTATGGGACAACACTCTAACCAACTGAACCACTCGGCCAGGAGTTTCATTTCTAAGTTTTTTTTTTTTTTAAATATATTTTATTGATTTTTTTTACAGAGAGGAAGGGAGAGGGATAGAGAGTTAGAAACATCGATGAGAGAGAGACATTGATCAGCTGCCTCCTGCACACCCCCCACTGGGGATGTGCCCGCAACCAAGGCACATGCCCCTGACCGGAATCGAACCTGGGACCCTTCAGTCCGCAGGCCGACGCTCTACCCACTGAGCCAAACCGGTTAGGGCTTCATTTCTAAGTTTTGATGACAGTTCAAGGAATGGCCTTTTCTAGCAATTTCCTTTTATTTTGTGCAACTTATTATGGAATGTAGACTGTCCTTTAATCATAAAGCTGGTTTTACTCCATGCGGCAAAGTTTGTTTTCTTGCCTGGGAGGGCCAGGTGGCCACATTATTGCAGCCTTCAGGTGTGACCTCCCCCACCCCACCCACCTCCAAGTGGGCACCTTGCCGGGTGAGTCACAGCCAAGGAAGGTGAGGAAACCCAAAGGTGCTATGTCCAGTGGCGGGGGACAGGGGTGATGATTCTGGGGTCACTACAATTGGACTTTAATATAGTTTTATTGATGTCAGAGAGGAAGGGAGAGGAGAGAGAGAGAGAAACATCAATGATGAGAATGAAACATCGATCAGCTGCCTCCTGCACGGTCCCCACTGGGGATCGAGCCCCCAATCCAGGCGTGGGCCCTTGAGCGGAATCGAACCTGGGACCCTTCAGTCCGCAGACTGACGCTCTTTCCATTGAATCAAACCAGCTAGGGCTACACTTGGACTTTAAATCAACTTGTAGATTTAAGCCCACAAGACAAGCCACCGCCCCAAACGGGACAGGGGTCCGAATAGGTGACAACTGCTGCCTGGGGGAGCTCAGTCACACATCTGCACTAATCCTGTCTTTGGGCAAAAATAAATAGCAATTAGCATTTTCCAGCGCTTGGTGGGATGTCTGCGTTCTTGCTCAAGGAAGCTATGACAAAACTGGGGAACTGACATGGAATGAGAAACGGAGGGGAGCACAGCGCAGCCACCAGAGAGCCGGGGATGACTCACGCCGGGAAGGGGCGCGCTGAGAGATGGCATTACTGTACCCGTAAGAAATCGCGGAGTGTGCGATTAAGGACTTATTTACCAAACCCTGGATCATTGGAACACGATGGCTTCCTCGGGAGACCTTCCTACCTGGCTTCCCTCAGGCCAAACCAGCTTCCTCCTCTTACTTCGCATTCATGCTCATAAGCATTGATGTCTCTGTGCCCTGGCCTGTTGCTCAGTGACGGGGGAGAGGTGAGATGTGGATCCTAGTCCTGCCCTTGTTTCCACTGCGCCTCCGAGGCTGTTTGCTCATCTACAAAATGGGAAGGTTAAGTCTTGAAGAATTCCATAAACACCTCACAGGTCTTTTTTGTTTGTGTGTTAAATATATTTTTGTTGATTTCAGAGAGGAAGGGAGAGGGAGAGAGAGAGAGAGAGAGAGAGAAACATCAATGATGAGAATCACTGATCGGCTGCCTCCTGCACGCCGCACACTGGGGATCGAGCCCACAAACGGAGCACATGCCCTTGACCGGAATTGAAACTGGGACCTTTCAGGCCGTAGGCCGATGCTCTGCCCACTGAGCAACACCAGCTGGGGTCTCACAGGTCTCTGTGAAGGTCAAAGGGAAGGGGTGCATGACAGTGGTTCATAGTTCATAAAAGGTTGTTATTGAACACCTTTGTGCCTCTGTAGACCCACGTTTTATCTGAGCTACTGCTAGAGCAAAACAGCCTGACAGTCCTCCCCTTGGCTCCCAGGGTAACTCAACTTTGCCTACATTTCTGGGCCGAAGCTTCTATAAAGCCATGTTTTTTTTGTTGTTTTTTTTAAAATATATTTTATTGATTTTTACAGAGAGGAAGGGAGAGGGATAGAGAGCTAGAAACATCGATGAGAGAGAGACATGGATCAGCTGCCTCCTGCACACCCCCCCACTGGGGATGTGCCCGCACCCAAGTACATGCCCTTGACCGGAATCGAACCCGGGACCCTTCGGTCCACAGGCCGAAGCTCTATCCACTGAGCCAAACCGGTTTCGGCTATAAAGCCATGTTAAGGCCACGCATGCGTTACTCAGCACAACCCCTGAAGAAACTCTTGGGGTACAGGAGCCAAAAGAAAATGCCTCTATACTCAGCACCCAGCTGAAAATCGCTGAGACCCATTTACTAGTAAGCATTCCTCAGAGGGCCCTGGACAGACTGAGCCCGGGCGCCCACATTGGTGATCAACTCAAGCGGGTCTCCCGTGTCTTCGCGCCTTGCTCTGCTTGTGCGGTCTGCTGGCCACAACTCATTCTGGGGGACCCCAGTGCAAGTCAGGACTGTCCAGCAGTGGGGGGTCACGCTTCTCCAGTTCTCTCTCTTTTAGGCTCTGAGATGATCACACTGATCTTATCTGGATGAAGATTAACCATCATCTGTGCACAATAGGGTTTCCTGAGACTCAGAACCTGCCTCGCTCTCATACTCAGGCAGTGAGGAAACTCCGAGCTGAATATTCCTGCCAGTCTTTATTTATTTATTTATTTATTTATTTTTGTTTTATTGATTTTTTTACAGAGAGGAAGAGAGAGGGATAGAGAGTTAGAAACATCTATGAGAGAGAAACATCAATCAGCTGCCTCCTGCACACCCCCTACTGGGGATGTGCCCACAACCAAGGTACGTGCCCTTGACCGGAATCGAACCCGGGACCCTTCAGTCCGCAGGCTGACGCTCTATCCACTGAGCCAAACCATTCCCGGCAGTCTTAGATCCACACTCCTGCTGACTGAGAAAAGGCGGGTAGAGAGGCCCTGAGCTCCTCCTGCTCACATAGCGGCTTTTCCCAACCCCAATGCTGCTGGATTGCCCAAGCCACCAGCCCTCGCCCGGACAACAGGCAAGTTCCCAGCATTCAGTTCCACTAGAATCGCATCGCTGATTGGCAGCCAGAACAATCTTTTAAAATTCCAAACAAATCACATTACCCCTTGATACAGTCCCCTCCCGGTTGGTTCTTCACTGCTTTTGGATCGTAGTCCAATCTTCTCCTCACAAACGCCAATGCCTCCTGAACTTGGCACCTGCCCAGCCCTTCAGCCTGGCCCTCCACGACCCCTCTCTTCTGCACGCCCCGGGTCCCTCCCAGGTCTCCTTTCTGAAATTTGGCCTCTTGGCTCCCCCGGGCCCTTCACTCCTGCAATTTCCTCTGACAGGGAGCCTCTTCATCCACTGATTCCTGTGACAAGTTCAGGGGTGGGCAAACTTTTTGACTCGAGGGCCACAATGGGTTCTTAAACTGGACCGGAGGGCCGGAACAAAAGCATGGATGGAGTGTTTGTGTGAACTAATATAAATTCAAAGTAAAGGAGCGGAGGGGAGAGCAAGAGAACCGGATAGAACAGCTGGATCTGGCCCGTGGGCCGTAGTTTGCCCAAGGCTGGCCTAAGAGTTCACCTTCGGATAAATGAAATATTTAAATTAGCTTTGCTGGAATTGCCTCCCTCATGCCTGCCTGAGCTTCCACAGGTTACCATAAACAGGAGCGTTATCCACAGCGGGCCGGATAAGACAGCCTGACGTCCCCCCAACTCCAGCGACTCACTAGGCACCCCCAGCGTGTGCAGCTTGTCCTTAGGAAAGAGAGGTAACTTCTTCCTGATGTCTCCAGTGACAACGTAATTTATTGTCCGAGCCGGGCACTTTCGAGAAGGAAAAGCGATGCTATTAATAATGACTGCGGGAAGGAAAAAAGAAGACAAATACAGAGCTTGCCCCACAAACTGGGACATACTGTCATCACACTGCTCATGGCTTTTTTAATTGAACTTATTGGGGTGACATTGGTTCATAAAATTATATAGGTTTCAGGTGTACAATTCCACAACACGGCATCTGTATATTGTACTGGGCAGTCAACGTCCCCTAGCCCAGTGGTCGGCAAACTCATTAGTCACCAGAGCCAAATATCAACAGGACAACGATTGAAATTCCTTTGGAGAGCCACATTTTTTAAACTTAAACTTCTTCTAACGCCACTTCTTCCAAATAGACTCGCCCAGGCTGTGGTATTTTGTGGAAGAGCCACACTCAAGGGGCCAAAGAGTGCATGTGGCTCGCGAGCCACAGTTTGCCGACCACTGCCCTAGTCAAATCTCCTTCCATCACCATGTATCCCCCCTTTACCCTCTTCCTACCTCCCCCACACCTCTGTGTTATGATGCATTATGTCTTTTTCCACTTTTGAGCTCCTTCAATTCAGTTTTGAGTTTTTCCATCCAGACAGAGACTTAGTCATGGCCATGAGTCAGCAAAATGACCGCTCAGTGGCAGCTAACGATAGAGCCACGAGACAAGGAGGAAATGTCCACGCAGGTCACACGAGCCTTTGAGTGGCCCTGATTGTCACGTGGCCTCCGAGTCATCTCTTTGGGAGGATTTGCGTTTCTTGGAGGCTACTTGGAAAACACCTAAGAATTGTCCTGCTTACCAAATCTGTTAGTGGTTACACAGACTTTTCTACCTGGTGACAGATAACTCACATTCTTATTTTCCCATAGGACTCTCATTGACTAATGTGGAGAACTTTTTGATCATGGCTCTACAGAATGAATAGGCAACTTCCACTCATTCATTCATTCTCACATTGATACTCATTCATTCTCACATCGATACTCATTCATTCATTCTCACATGGATACACATATATATTTTTTAAACATTTTTATTGATTTCAGAGAGGAAGGGAGAAGGAGAGAGAGATGAAAACATCAGTGATGAGAGAGAATCATTGATTGGCTGCCTCCTGCACTCCCCACACTGGGGATAGAGCCCACAACCCGAGCCTGTGGCCTGACTGGGAATTGAACCATGACCTCTTGGTTCATAGGTCAAAGCTCAACCACTGAGCCATGCCGATCAGGCACATTGATATATTTGTAAACAAATATTTATCAACATTGAGGGTCAATGCTTTTTTTTATTCATGGAAATAATCTAAATTCATTCATTTATTTATACATCCTACTTGTTTGAATGTCTGTGCTAAACACTATGTCCTGGGGGACATACCAGTTAAATGAGACAGACATCATTTCTGTGCGCATGGCACTTGCAAAAACAGATATATTAAGCCATCAAAAGTGGAGATGGGCGGTGTGAGGAAATGATAAATATGTGAGATGCTGAGTTGAGAAGTAGCAGAAAGGCTTGTCTTATTGTTCGTTTGTTGTACACATCTGTGTGGTCTGCTGTGTGCCCCTCACTGCTGGGCCCTGAGATCGCAGTGGTAACAAAAGGGGCACGATTTCCGCCTCCTGGGGTGTTCAGACAACTGGGGGGCAGACAGCAAAGTCACTGAGCACGGGGCTCCTTTCCAATCTCAATCAACACCATCAAAGACTATCGGGGTGAAGCAACATTGCGGGGTCAGCACTGCACGGCCCCGGGCTAAATGCTGCCCACTCACTGTCGGTTTTTGTAAGTAAAGTTTTATTGGAACACCCACTCGCAATCATTTGTGGTCTGTCCACCATAAAACTGCAGTTAAATAGTTGCCACAGAGACCTGTGGCCTGTGAGACTGGAAATGCTCGCTGCCTGGCCCTTTAGTGGGAAAGCGCTGGGCCCACTGCAGGGAATAATGGCTGAGGACAGATGGGGAGGGCTTCTTTGCGGATATGACGTTTAACCAGAGGCCAGAAGGAGAAGGAACTAGTCCAGCCTCTCATACCTCTCCTTATTGGCGTGCTTGCTTTAAAGTTTATGAAAGGGTCCCAGCAGTTTCGCTAACATTTGCCTCCTTGTATAATGTGCCCCAATATTTTGCAAGTTATGCCCCTCGCTGAACCCAGGGCACGGCAGAATAAATTAAATTAATTAGAGCACATAATTGTTCCCGCTAAGCATCATCTTGCATGAAGCACCAACTCAACAGACTTCCTTTGTTCCTAAAAACCCCTTTTGACTGACACATAAGAGTAAAGTAATATGAGGTTCAATTCTATTTAATAGCATCTGATTGTATTCTCTTGATAAGTCAGATAATTAAGTAATTTCTCTGTAATTATTAGTATTAATTTTATATATCCTTTCTGGTTACCAGAATTATTATTCTGACTCTAAGAGTGGCAATTATTGTTAATTCCATGTTCTACATTGACTCCCCCTAAATGATTCTGAATCTTGAAACTATTGTTTGTTTAGGCTCTGGAAACACGTACTCATAGAACTTGCCCATTTCTTAGCTCATTTAGTGTGTGATTTAGTTAGGTAGTTTTACAAAGTGAATTTGGCCATATCTGAAATCTAGATTGTGGTTTTCATAATACTCAATTCATGAAGAGCCACTGTTTTTTTCACTGTGGCAGAATAACCTGTATGTTTGTTTTTTTTTAATATATTTTATTGATTTTTTACAGAGAGGAAGGAAGAGGGATAGAGAGTTAGAAACATCGATGAGAGAGAAACATCGATCAGCTGCCTCTTGCACACCTCCTACTGGGGATGTGCCCGCAACCAAGGTACATGCCCTTGATCGGAATCGAACCTGGGACCTTTCAGTCCGCAGGCTGACGCTCTATCCACTGAGCCAAACCGGTTTTGGCAACCTGTATGTTTTGTGAGGGTCGTCAGGATGCTCCGAAAGGATCTTGCACAATCTTTTTCTTTTTCTTTTACCAACACGAGGCCTGAAGAGGTGCTGTGGGCATCGGGGGGGAAGGGCCACCTTCTACTTCCCACCCTTTCCCTCATCCCTTCCCTTCACTTAAAAATGCTTCTCTGTTTTTTCAACTCTCCTTGTCTTGAGCCTCATTATCCTTCATCCTTCAAGCCAGATGTTGCCAGTGCACAATGCCAGGAGGGCAAGGAGAAGGTTCCAGAAGGTCGAGCCAGCCAGGCTAGTGGTATCGGGGAAGGCGGGGATTGGAACCTGGGGCAGCTCCTGAGGATTCCTGGGTAGGTAGGTGATGGTGCAGGAAGTTTGCAGGAATAGCCTGGAAGTGACATGAGGACCCTTTGAAGAGAAACTGCTACACACTCTAGAGAGGGGGAGGGGGAAAGTGAATTCATTTCCCCGGATCTGACCTGAGAGCAGCAGCCTAGGACTCGGACGGAGTGAGAGCCAGGAGTGAGCAGGTGACTCGGCCATCTGCCGTAACACGTGCCATCCAGTCGCTGCCACGTCCTGCCCACTTCCCTCGGAAAGGCTTCTCGAAGCTGCCTTCCCTCGGCAGGTTTGCTGTCCCTGTCCCTGTCAGGCCCCCAGCACTGCTCACCTGTGGGGGGGCCACACTGCCCTTCCCGATCGCCCCATGAAATGTCCCTCTTTTTCCCCCAGAGGACGCCTGCTCACGGGCATAGTCCAAAGGCCGATGCCATGCTGATTCCTCTTCCCTCCCTTCCAAGCGGCACGAGACGCCCCGCTGTGGTTTTCCCATGTTGCCTGGTGCACGGCTCTGGGATTTGGCGCTGGCTCCACTGGAGTGAGTCACTGATGCTGGTGTCTGACTTAGCACCGGGTGTTCAGTGCCGAAAACCAGGCTGGGAACTCCGTCGTTTCTCAATCAGTAGTTCTGAACGAACCTTTGGTTGATGGGCACACAGTTCGGGGAGAGGCAGCGGTACAGACACAAAAAGACGGTGGCGGGGAGATGACAGAAGCCATTTGGCTGGTGACGAGTGACCCAGGCTGGGGCACACCGCCCTGTCCCAGAGTCACTTAGGCACTCAGGTTCCTTCCAGGGCGCACAGGCGTCGGGACCTGGGTCACAACCCCGGCTGCGTGCCAGCTGGCAGGAGGCTCAGGAGGAGTGACTCAGCCCAGGCCGGAGACGGCACGCATCACTTCTCCCACATTCCTCTGCGCACAGGCCAGTCATGGGACCACGTCTCAGTGCAAAGAGCAAGGACATGGACTGTATTCCTAAGCCCCGGTGGAGCAGCGGATAGATCTTGGTGGGCAACTAGCAGTCCCACCCGGTTGACTTTTCATGTATATACTAGAGGCCCCGTGCATGGATCCATGCACTAGTGGGGTCCCTTGGCCTGGCCTGCGGGTATCAGGCTGAAATCGGCTCTCCGACATCCCCCAAGGGGTCCTGGATTGCAAGAGAGCACAGGCCAGGCCGAGGGACCCCACCAGTGCACGAATCCGTGCACCGGGCCTCTAGTATGCATCTAAGATCTTTGGTTAATCTCTTCCCACCCTCCCCTCTCCCCACTTCCCTCTGAGATTCTGCTCCTGCATTGAGCATCTGCCATCTGGTGGTCAGTGCACGTCAGAGCTACCAATCGGCCGGTCAGCCGGTCGGCTGGTTGGATGGTCGCTTCGGCTTTTATATATATAGATTATTGATTTCAGAGAGGGAGAGGGAGAAAAACATCAATGATGAGAGAGAATCATTGATTGGCTGCCTACTGCAGGCCCCCTACTGGGGATGGAGTCCATAACCTGGGCATGTGCCCTGACCGGGAATAGAACTGTGACCTCCTGGTTCATAGGTCGGTGCTCAACCACTGAGCCACGCTGGCCGGGCCTGGTTGACTTCTTACCTTTCTTTGGAGCCAAATCACACACCTGATGCCCTCAGAAATCATGGCCATAGGTTTCATTCTCCGTGTTGCTGAGACTCAGTCTCTATGCAAATAGATCAACTGTCTGATGTCAACCGATCTTCTGTCTTTTTATTTTTTTCCTTTAAAAATTACCACAAACTTCCCACTTCAGTTGTGAGGCTTGCTTTTCCTTTTGTGTGAGGAGGAGTCCCTGCACGTCCATTCCGTCTTATTTCTTTGTTGAACTAGACAATCTCTATTTGGCATAACCCAGGCCCCATTTAAATTTCTCCCCCCCCCCCCCCCCTCAGCTATTGTCTCTCTTATGGCATTTCCCAGGAATTGTGCTATTTAGTGAATCTTTTTATCTCGATCGGCTTCATCAAGCGGAGAAGGTAACGTTTTTTTCTGGCAGTGTTGGTGAAAATGATTTTGTACAGTAACTTCCGCTTCTGAACTGTTCTTTCTGTGCTTTGTACCTCATGCCATTGCTGTTAGCTGCAATAAGGATGCCCAAGCAGCTGGGCTGGTGTGGGCACAGGGCCTGATCCTTTGAAACGGCTGGATTTTAAAGACCCTTGGGTGGCACCTGAACTCTCTCTGTTCCCCTTTCATACTCGTAGGGAAGAACTGACTTTTTAAAAATTTTCTATTTTTTAAACATGTTTTTATTAATTTTTTTTTAAGGGAGAGAGGAATTGAGAGGCAAAGAGAGAGAAACATCCATGTAAGAGAGAAACATGGATCGGGTGCCTCACCTGCACCCTGGGCGAGTGCCCTGACCATGAATTGAACCGGCGACCTTTCGGTGCATGGGACGATGCTCAACCAACCGAGCCACGCCCACCAGGGCAAGAATTTACTTTGATGCTTACATGGATATAGCTTTCAAGACTCTCCACGTTTGAGGACAGAATCCGGTTTGTAAGCAAATTAATGATGCAACTTTATTTTGGGGACATGTCCTTAATCTTCTGTCTAAATTTTCTTAGAAAAATTAAAACGGTTCTAAGCATCCCTTCATAAGACAGCATGCTATTCTCAAGTCTTTTTTAAAAATATATTTTTTAATTGATTTTAGAGAGGAAAGGAGAGGGAGAGAGAGCTAGAAACATCAATGATGAGAGAGAATCATTCATCAGCTGCCTCTTACACACCCACCCCCACTGGGGATCGAGCCCACAACCTGGGCATGTGTCCTTGACCAGAAATGAACCCAGGACCCTTCAGTCTGCAGGGTGACACTCTATCCATTGAGCCAAACTGGCTAGGGCTATTCTCAGTCTTTTTTTAAAAAAATATATTTTATTAATTTTTTACAGAGAGGAAGGGTGAGGGATAGAGAGTTAGAAACATCGATGAGAGGGAAACATCGATCAGCTGCCTCCTGCAACACCCCCTACTTGGGATGTGCCCGCAACCAAGGTACATGCCCTTGACCTGAATCGAACCTGGGACCCTTCAGTCCACAGGCCGACGCTCTATCCACTGAGCCAAACCTGTTAGGGCTATTCTCAGTCTTATTGTTATTATTCTCCTCTTGCGTGGAAACGGTCCCCCCTTATTGCCCTGCCTCAGACAGGTGGTTCTCAGCACCTGGACAGCCCTGACTGTCCTGAGTCAGTTGTCACCTGGGCAAAACTGGAGGATTTCTGAAAACACGCCCCGAACTTGGAGGCAGCAAGAAGCAGGCAGTGCGTGATCACACTGGGACTCAAGAGCACAACTCAGCTCCCTGGCCGTGGTGAGAGCCAGGCCTCGACCCTTCTGAAGACACAGCAGCCTTCTTCAGTGTGGGGCAGGTTTCAAACAGGGAGTCAGCTAGCACCTCCCTAGGCAGCCCGGCGAGGGAGCCAGGCTCGACTTAGATTTGAATTTAAATCTAAGAGATCAAGCACGCTGCCAGGCAGAAATGAGAGGAGAGGACTGGGGAGTGCAAAGCCTCTCCTCTCTCATTAAAGGAGCAGCGGGCAAATCAGGCGTGAGGGTGGGCCTTGCTCTGGCATCTCCTGGTGGGGACTTAGGATGAAGTCAGATTGCGCTCAGAGTCCAAATCCCCAGCACCCGTCTCTGATCCCCCCTGATGGGTGGAAGGTCACCCCGAGCCAGAGAGCAGGCGGCGTGGCCTGAGGGATAAGAGCTTCTTGGCTTGTGCGCGGCATTCTGTGCTGTCCACAGTGTCTGCATTATTCATGTCTGTGGCCCCACAGAGACAGCATGACTTGCAACTTAAATTCAAATCTAAGTGGAGCCTGGCCAGCGTGGCTCCGTGGCTGAATGTCGACCTATGAACCAGGAGGTCATGGTTCGATTCCCAGTCAGGGCACATGGCCAAGTTGTGGTCTCGATCCCCAGTGGGGGACGTGCAGGAGGCAGCCGATCAATAATTCTCTCTCATCATTGATGTTTCTCTCTCCCTCTCCCTCTCTCTTCCTCTCTAAAGACAAAATATAAATAACTATTTTTTAAAGTACAAATCTGAGTCGAAATCCAGTCTGTCTCTTATGTGTAATATAAGCAAATCATTTAACTGCTTTGAACCTTAACATGTTAAGTAGGGAAATAATAACATTGAACTCATAGGTTCATAACAAGGATGAGACAGTTCAGTTGTGTAAGCTCCTCGTCAAGTTTGTTAACTGTGACTCTGAAGTTGGTCATGGGAGAGCTGTATTCTGAGAGCTTGGAGATTCTGAACCATCGTTTCAAACTACTTTTTGTCTGAAACACGGACACATTTGAGAAATGCTGCCACGTGCCCATCCCGTACAGCCACAAAAACCACTATCAAGCTTGTTCATATCGGCCCAGGGAAATCCAATCCAATGCTATCATCCTATACAATAAAGAGCTAATATGCTAATTAACCGAACAGCAGAATGACTTTCCGGACCAAGCCGGGGGCTGAGAGAGCTGAGCCCCTTGCACGAATTTCGTGCATCGGGCCTCTAGTCTTGAAATAAAATCATAAACTTGCCGTGTGGCCCAGTAAGTCATTTGAGTGATGGGAACGCTACGTGAATCTATTAGTTGTTGACTATGAGAATTCTTAATGAGCGGGCTAATGCATTAGTGTGTAATTAGAAACCGTTTTTCTCCCATTGGAGGGAGACTTTCACGAAATCTGCAAGGAGGGGGTTCTGTTACTATTTTGTTCTGGGCCAAGTGACATCCTTCTGCCTTTGTTTGCCGATGAAATCAGTGCTGAGCTGGAAGTAACCAGTTTTCTCCTAAAAATGTAGTCATTCCACCAGGAATCCAGCTGTCACTGGCCAGACTGGAATTAATGACCAAGCGACTCACTGCAGTGCGGGCTGGCGGGCCCTGGCCAAAGCCGAGGAAGTCACATGACCACGTCCCGGGAAAGGCCTGGGACTGCCCACGAAGACACCAGCTCTCCCAGACCATGGGAAACACCATCTTCCAAACCAGTGGTGCTTAGGGGACTGTGTGCTCTTTGTAATCTAATTTCACTCGAATCGCTTTTTACAATCCGCTCCACATGTGTTTACGACAGAGAATCAGTATCGGAATAATTTCTTTTCCTTTACAGTTTGCCTCCTCCCTCCCCCCGCCCCTTCGTTCTGCCTCTACTTTTTGAAATGCGCTTCCCTCTGTTAAATACATCAAATAAGTTAACAGTCCCAATTTCCTTCTTGTCTTTTAGCGTCTCCTTGCTGTGTTTCTTTTGCTCAGCCCTTCATCAAGAAAAGTAACTTCCCTTTCTTCAGGCGTTTTCCAAATGGTCTATATGCATGAGTTAAGAGTCTCACAGATGCCTCTTTTTTTTTTTTTAATATTTTATTGATATTTTACAGAGAGGAAGGGAGAGGGATAGAGAGCTAGAAACATCGATGAGAGAGAAACATCGATCAGCTGCCTCCTGCACACTCCCCACTGGGTATGTGCCTGCAACCAAGGTACATGCTCTTGACCGGAATCGAACCTGGGACCCTTGAGTCCGCAGGCCGACGCTCTATCCACTGAGCCAAACCGGTTTCGGCCTCACAGATGCCTCTTAAACTGCCTCGCACATAAATCTCTCCTCAAGGTTTTCTATACCAGACACCAAGGCACCTGGGATAAATCAGTATAACCTGCGAGGATTGCTACTCGCAAGAAGTCAAATACACGATATTCAAAATTAAAAAGACATCCATGTTTCAGTATGCATTCCTGTATTTAATTTTTTTTTTTTTTGCCAGCATTTTCTTCCCTGCTCATCGCTGATGAGTCACCATGAACGTATAACAGGCTGAGCCCCTTGCAGAGAGGAGAGCCTATGAGCTAATAATTACACTAAGAACACCGTTCCTGCAGCATTTTATTTGTACCAGGAGTCTGTCTGCTTCCTTCGGAATAGAATCTCCAGATGCTCATAGAGATAAGCATCCCATACTTCTTCGAGTTCCTTGAAAGGCCCATTTGGCCCAGTGCAAGCACCACTAACCTGCCCATTGTGATCGAATTGGACGGCAGCATCAATGACGAAGCTGTCAACCGGCTGCTGAATTCATAGGTGTATTCAATGGGCCGGCAGGCCTGCTCCACTAGTGGGTCCCTTGGGTCACGTGTTACATCTCTCAGTGTCGCATCTATTCTTGCTTCCCTCCAGAGGTGAGCATCAGGGCCCCCGGGGATTCCAACTGAACTCAATATTCCCTGGGCTTATGCTTTGTTGACTCAAGTGTGGCATCGCGGCTATGATGAGCCACATCCACTCTGCTCTATTTTCCACAAGTGAGACTGAGGAGCCTAGGATGACTGCTGATCACCCAGCCCCAGAGGGACGCTCTGACCCACATTGTCTTGGAAGAACCAGCTCTGCGAATCGGGGGCAATGTTAGAGCCGAAGTTATCATCTGTGCCAACTGCAGCCAGTGCACGTGGCCAACTCGGGTGTATTTTGTGGGATTCCAATCGCGACTTAGGCCTAGCACATGGTCGACCTTGGAGGATGCTCCGAGATGGAACTTAAAAGGGATGTGTGTTCTGCTACGATCGGACATGGTGTTTTTCGTCTATCAATGTGGTCAAGGTAGCTGATAGTGTTGTTCCATTTTTGTAAATCCTTCATGATTTTTGGCCTAGAGGTTCTATCAAATATGTGAATGTAGTATTGAAGTCTCCAACGGAGATTGTTGCAATTGTCTATTTTGCCCAGCTTTAGAATTGATTGTTTAGGGAGAGGATTTGCTGAACATCTCACTCTGTGGCTATTTTAATCAACATTTTTTAATATATTTTATTAATTTTTTACAGAGAGGAAGAGAGAGGAGAGGGATAGAGAGCTAGAAACATCAATGAGAGAGAAACATCGATCAGCTGCCTCCTGCACACCCCCTACTGGGGATGTGCCCGCAACCAAGGTACATGCCCTTGACCGGAATCGAACCTGGGACCTTTCAGTCCGCAGGCTGACGCTCTATCCACTGAGCCAAACCGGTTTCGGCATTAATCAACATTTTTGAAGACTTCTTTGCTAGATTTTTTTTTTCCAAACAACACTTGCTAACAGTTGGTATAAGGAGCATGTTTTGAAGGCTTTGAGAAACCCCGATGGGAGATAAAATGGTTGCCAAGACGGTGATGGGGAGAACAGAGAGTCAAGCGCTCCAAATCAGATCGCAGACCACAGACAGAACCCAGCCGGCAGGCAGGGGCTGTATACCAAACTCCAATATAAGCTGGGAGACTACAGTAGACATCCGAATTCAGATTGTTCTTCCAGAAGATCTAGCCACATGCGCCATTCCTCCGTGGCCAAAATGAGCTCCAACCACAAGTTTAAAACCGCACAGGCCCGCCACGTTGGTTTGGCTCAGTGGACAGAGCGTCGGCCTGCGGATGGAAGGGTCCCGGGTTCGATTCCGGTCAAGGGCACATGCTAGGGTTGCGAGCTCGATCCCCAGTGGGGGGCATGCAGGAGGCGGCTGACCGGTGATTCTCTCTCATCATTGATGTTTCCATCTTCCTCTCCCTCTCCCTTCCTCTCTGAAATCAATAAAAATATATTTAATAAAAAACACACAGGCCCAGATGGACTCATTACCTGGACTGGTTAACTCCCTGGGCCCAGAAGTCACTTGAGATGAGAGAGTCAGCACTGAGATGCTCAAGAAAGCACCAAGACGAATGAGGGCCATTTCCTCACTTTCCAATGTCTCTGCTCATACCTCAGACTCACCGGCGGCAGGACACTAGCTCACAGCTTTCTGTTCAAGACCCGGACTGTGATGGTCACGTTCTCAAGCTTGACTTTCATCAAGACCAAGGGCATGGGCGTGCCAAGGGCGTGGGCATGCTCGGTGACTGCCACCATCAGTGGTATTGTCAGGAAAGCAACGGAGAGCCTCTAGGTCCCTCAGCGATGAACTCCCTCACCTTTGTAGTTCTGGGCTCCGAATCCATGGAGATTACATATACTCCGCAGATGACTGTAAGTCACAGACCAGTACATTTATAAATGAGTGCGGTGAGCCATGAGCTTATGTAGGAATCTCAGTAGCCCGAGAGCCCTTCTCAAGGGGTGACAATTCAGGAGTAATTTTTAGAGTCAGGAGGAAAAACTTGGAGGTAAAAAATAGGTGGAGGGCACAAGGCCGGTGGTACAAGTTTTTTTTTTGTTTTAAAAAAGGCTGAAGATAGTCAAGAAGTGACAGAACCAAAAAGTTGTTGAGAAAATAGTGATATTAAAAGAAAAGGGAATGAGCGGTGAGATAAAATTACTGGGTATTCCTTTTGCATTTTTATTTTTTGCGATGAGGAATGCTTGTGGCCTATTCATCTGAATGCACTTAAAAATATTTTTTACTGATTTTTAGAGAGATAGGAAGGGGGGGAGAGAGAGAGAGAAAGAGAGAGAGAGAGAGAGAGAAACATCAATGTGAGAGCAGAACATCAATCAGCTGCCTCCTGCATGCCCCTACTGGGGAGCGAGCCTGCAACGTGGGCATGTGCCCTGACCGGGAATCGAACCAGCAACCTTTCAGTGCATAGGAAGACACCCAACCAACTGAGCCACATGGGCCAGGCCTGCATGCGCTTTTATAGAGACTCCTACTTACCATCCCTATCCTTCCAGAGAGCCCCACCCCTAACCTTGCCTGTAAGACTCAGGAGGATTCCAAAGCTTGGGGACTGTTAGTAGAGATGGCTGGCTCTCAGTTGGCCTATTCATTTATTTTTTATTTTTTTCATGAGTCCCAAGTTCACCTTCCTCTCAGTTATTTGGCAGAAATGCATGCCTTTCTTCTCCCAGGTTCACGGTGGAGCTGCCCGTAGGACTCATGCCTGGCCGTCGCTGCTGCCGCGCCGAAATCAATATTAATCATATGCAGCTTGATATTGTAATTGAACACTTTTTACACAGATGGTATTAACTGATAAAATATGGCATCCTCATGAAAAAACATTACCTTGAAATATTAGCGTTATGATATGTTAATTTCTTTGGAGGATATGACTACAGATATATGAGCAGAGGTAAATTTTCCAGCACTTCGCTGACAAATTCCATGTCAACATAACTCTCAAGAATTTGTATTACTCCTTGGCGGTGACTTATATGATGATGTATAACAACTTAAGGGGTTTTAAAATGCAGTATTTTGACTAATGTGGTTTGGTAAATAGCATTTGTGATTAGGCCCTTTTCTTTGTCTCCCCCCCGATTTCTGTGATCCTGACAAAAGCCGGTAATAATAATAAAAATCACCTCTCCACATGGAAGAGGCCCCACTCCATCACCAGCAGCTCCTGGGAGCGCTCCAAGTGCCGCCAGGAGCGGAGCCGCGGGAGCCTGTGAGCCAGGCACTCGCCGCAGCGGCACCTCCTGCTCCTATCGGGGCCCTGGCCTCCCGCTCTAGTTTCTGAGAACGTCAGCCACGTGACTCCTTCTCCACGGGCCACGTGACTCTGGGCAGCCCTAAGCCCCCTGTGTGTTCTCCTACCCGTAGGGGTGAGTCTGTCATTCTGATGCTCTTAAAAAAAGTATATGTATTGATTTCAGAGAGGAAGGGAGAGGGAGAGAGAGATTAAAGCCATTAATGATGAGAGGGAATCACTAATTGGCTGCCTGCACACCCCACACTGGGGATGGAGCCTGCAACCCGGGCATGTGCCCTGACCTCCTGGTTCATAGGTTGTCGCTCAACCACTGAGCCACGCCGGCCAGGCTCATTCTGATGCCCTTAACCACAGGGACTGTGACCCTGTCCCTGGAGAGCTTGGCTCAAGAACAGGGCCTCCATGCCTTAGCATTCTGCTCAGTTCTTTAGACGTGTCTACATTTGGCTACTTTGGGAGACAACTGAAGCCAAAGTGGTGGTGGCTGAGAGCCATTTCCTCTGTCCCAATGAAGACAGCCCCAGACCCCTGCTCCTGCTAATTGAGAACAGCAGTGGCCTCTTGGGATTTCCCGGGGTACCTACCACCTGCTCTCAAGCCAGACCGGCGCCCATTTCGTAATCACCTGTTGGCCCACACCATTTGGAAGCCATTAACTCTCCACTTGGAATTCGCTCTCAGAAATCTCTCTCCTTGTCTGTCCAGATGGCTCAGCCTGGCTCCCTCACGTCCTCTCCTCCGAGAAGTGGCCTGTCCCAAGTTCAGCACAGCCCACGCGGCATGGCCGCCTTCCTCAGTCAATGCAAGGTCCCTTCCAGACAACAAACACATCTTTCCTGCCTGGAGCAGGCTGAGCCTCTCGGCCTCTCCTGTGTGACCTGGCCATCGACGGTGACCCACAGCCAGTAAAACAGGGCTCCCTCCTAGTCCCAAGAGCAACAATGGACTTGATAGTAATCTGCCTTAAGGAGAAGCATCCGGAGGCTGGCTTATAAAACTTCAACCCGATGGAGGAAAAGTGCTCTCAGTCAGGCCTGCACCCACGAGCCCGTTAGAGTGGCTCATGGCTATGTGCCTTGGCCCCAGGGTCCCCAAGCCTCTGTCCTTTGGCTGATGGTGGTGAGCAGATCTGCTTTCTGGGACAGCGTAGCTTTGACCACTGGTACCAAGTAAAACTCCAAATCTCAGCAAAACCTTCTCCTCTCCTCTCCGTCTTCCCCCATCCTGCTGGACCCTTCCCCATGCTTCCTTCATCTCCTCGCCTTCCACGGCCCATTCTCTACTGGGCGCTGGCCAGATGGCTGGCCCCTGCGTGTGACGCTAAACAGCCAATACCCTTGATATGGGCGGCCAGCTGCTCCCGAGGCAGTTTCTGGAAAGCCTCTCCATCACTAGACCAGCCGAAGGCGCATGGTAAGGCCAGAGAACAGGACAGTGGGCCGGCAAGACAGATGGACAGCCCAGACACTGACTTGGGGGCCGGTATTTAAAGGCTACCAAGCCACTCCCGGTCCAGGACCAGACCACACATCAGAGAGGGCATCAGGCAACGGGAGATTCTCTCCGTCACCAAAGTTGTCTCTTCGCTTATGAAATATTCCTTCCCTTTTATTTTTAATATCAGGGCCAGCGATTTTCAACCTTTTCCATCTCATGGCACACCAAAAAAGGTGTTTTCCACCGATCTGACAAAAAATAGGGATAATTTCGATTCATTCATACCAGATGCCTATTGTGTTGTCTGTTGTCATCTTCTTATTTGAAAATCTAAGTGCCCCTGCCTAAATAGTCAGGTATTGCATGTTTTAAAAATTTACTGTCAGAGACTAATTATTAAAATGAGGCAAAGAAATCTGGACTTTTTAAATGGAAAACTTCAGTTCTGGAGCGGTTTCCGGAGCAAAGCAACACTGAGAGGAAAGTCTAGAGATTTCCCATACACCCCCTGGGCTCCCACAGGCACAGCCTCCCATTACCATCACCAGCGTGGAGCATCTATAGTAATAAAAGCAGAATATGCTAATTAGACAGTCCAATGACCTTCCAGACAAAGCCGGGGCTGCGAGGGCCGAGCCCCTTGCATGAATTTCGTGCACCGGGCCTCAAGTTTGTAACAATCACAAACCTGCACAGACACATCATTATCACCCAAGGTCCACAGTTCACACTGCGGCTCGCTCTTAGAGTTGCACACTCTATGATTTTGACACATGTAAAGTGACACGTATCTACCATTGCAGTATCACCATTTCATTGCCCTAAACAGTCCCGGTGCCCCATCTAGTCGCCCCTCCCTCCCAACAACCCCTGGCAGCCACTGACCTGTTTGCTGTCTCCATACTTTCGCCTTTTCCAGAAGGTCAGAGAGGATGTAGCTTTCCAGCTTGACTTCCTCCACTTAAGGTCCCTCCATGTCTTCTCACGGTTTGAGTGCTCAGTTCTTTTTAGCAACAGCTGTGTAAAATGAGAAAAATAAGGCCACTTGAAATCTTTTAATTCAGTAAACTCTGACATTCTTGTAAAATTAATATGATGTGTCATCTCCAATAGACCTTTTAAAAAAAATACTTTTATTCATTTCAGAGAGGAAGGGAGAGGGAGACAGAGACAGAAACATCAATGATGAGAGAGAATCATGGATCAGCTGCCTCCTGCACGCCCCTTCCTGGGGATCGGGCCTGCAACCCGGGCATGTGCCCTGACCGGGAATCAAACCGCAACCTCCTGGTTCATCGGTCCATGCTCAACCCCTGAGCTATGCCAGCCGGGCCCTAATAGACCTTTTGCGTTGTATAAGCTGGTCTTGGATGAGTCAGAAATAGTGCCAAATGAGAATCTCATATCAAGCCTCCTAGGCAAGTGAGTTCAGCACCTTTGTGACATATTAGTGTGTTATTTCTTAAATATCTCTACTGCTGGAATGAAGGCAGGGAGAGACCAGTAATTAATTGCTCTTTGGGGCAAACCCACTAATATGACTGAAGTTTCAAGCTTCCTTCCGTGAGAAGGACGATGATGAGGAGAGGGGTGCTTGTCTATTCCCTTAGTTCAGTAGACAGGGAAACAGTAAGATTTGATGATGGAAATAGCACAGGTTCTAAAGCCACTGAGATACGGAGTTTAAAGCTCAGCTTTGCACCCTGGTTGGCTTGGCTCAGTGGATAGAGTATCAGCCTGAGAACCAAAGGGTTCCAGGTTCGATTCCGGTCAAGGGCATGTACCTCTGTTGCAGGCTCCTCCCCAGCCAGGGCGTGGGCAGGAGGCAACCAGTCCCTCTGTCTTTCCCTCTCTCTTCCACTCTCTCTAAAACTCAATGGAAAAATATCCTCGGGGGAGGATTAAAAGCAAATAAAGCTCAGCCTTGCTGTAGCCTCAGAAGTCCTAACTTAACTTCTCTCTGTTTAAGTCTTCTCTTCAGCAACTGGGGGTGCTTAACCTGGTAAAATAGCCCGCATCTGCTCAGAGAGTTGGGAGTCACATGGAAACAGGGCCTCATGCCAAAGACAAAAGTAGAACTACACATTAGGATAGCGTGTGTGTGCGTGTGGGTTTGCTACTACATACCTGTTATACATGCCAGCCACCCCTTACGTATGTTATTTCACTTAATCCTTATGACGAATTGGCAAAGTCTGTTTTATTGCCCATGTTTGACAGATGAAGAACCTGCTTCGGTGGATTTTGGACCCAGAACTATTTTCTTTGAAACTTCATGCTCTTTCCACGACACCACAGAGCAGCCCGGAAGTACCACGGAGATGGATTTGGAGTGTTTAATAAGGAAAGACTTTTAAAAAATGAGCTGTTAAAACCAGGAAAAGGAAAACCTTATATTTAAAAGAGTAACAAAAACACACGAAAGAAATGCAGTGGCCCAGAGAAACGTTTCAGTCCCTTTCCGATGGGACTGCCCAGGCTGAGCCCCAATGAGGAAGACTCAGGGTAGCGATGAATGACACGCAAGAGCCACAGGATTCCATCATCTCATTCTTTGGTGGGCAAACTCCCTGGAACGGAGCAAAACACACAGGATACAGTTTTTTTAAAAATTTTTTTATTGATTTTTTACAGAGAGGAAGCGAGAGGGATAGAGAGTTAGAAACATCGATGAGAGAGAAACATCGATCGGCTGCCTCCTGCACACCTCCCACTGGGGATGTGCCCGCAACCAAGGTACATGCCCTTGACCGGAATTGAACCTGGGACCCTCCAGTCCGCAGGCTGACGCTCTATCCACTGAGCCAAACTGGTCAGGGAAGGATACACTTTTTGATGCATCAGTTTGCACTGTCATGCCTGGTCCTTTAATTTCAGTGGGTCCCTTAACGGTTCCTTTCAAAGATGCCCTTGTTCAATCATTTCAGGGCAGATTTACCTAAGGCTGAGCCTTTTAACCAATTTGTTAACAAGTTCATGGTGAAATCTCTTTCCCAGCATTCAGGCTTTATACCTTTCATTCCATCCGTTGAGGCTCAGTGGTTGAGTGTTGACCTAGGAACCAGGAGGTCACGGTTCCATTCCCCGTTAGGGCACATGCCTGGGTTGTGGGCTCGATCCCTAGTGTGGGGCGTGCAGGAGGCAGCCGATCCAGGCTTCTCTCTCATCACTGATGTTTTATCTCTCTCTCCCTTAGGAAAAAAGAAAGGGGAATAAAATTGGGGAGACAGGAAAGGAAAGGGGGCAGAATACAGACACAATAGAAGCAGAAGCTGCCCAATGTGATGGCAGGAAGGGGCATCATGGGAGGATGGCCAGATTGCTGGTGGAGACGAAGGATTCAAAGTCCTTACTTCAGTTCTCCTGCACGTTCGTTATTAAAAGACTCTTCAACAGGAGCCACGTTTGCTTTGTAGTGAAGCTCTGTGACCAAGGCCTTTGTGAAGGAGTTGTGAACACGCGTGTCTTATTGAGGCCTGAGGCCCTCACCACAGCGAGCCCTGAGAAATGACACAATCCACAAAGCAGCGGCATTACATCGGAACTCTCTGGTGCAGGGGTCCTCAGACTTTTTAAACAGGGGGCCAGTTCCCTGTCCCTCAGACCGTCGGAGGGCCGGACTATAGTTTAAAAAAAAAAACTATGAACAAATTCCTATGCGCACTGCGGGCCCGGGACGCGTCGGCTGCTAAGCAGGACAGGCAGCGGCACCCGGCGGTCCGGATACATGTCCTCGGCGGGCCGCATGTGGCCCGCGGGCCGTAGTTTGAGGACGCCTGCGTCTGGTGGGTGAGAACAAACGTGCCTCCTCCTGCCTCATTCTGGGGCCCTCTGGGTCCTTCTCCAGTTTAGGGACCAGTGGAGCGGGGGGCAGGAAGAGGTCCCAGTTCAGAGTTTTTCGGCGTTCCTCTTCTATCCTGTCCCGCTAGTCACAGGTCATCAGCTGCTCTCTCTCTTCCTCTCTGAAGCACCCGGAAGACACGTCTATCAGGCACAGTCCTCGCATATTCCTGTGCTACGCGAGTAATTCCCAATGCCATGCGAATAATGTGACAGGGGGGTTTCTTCCATCCACTCCAAGGACAAAGACCCTCCTCTCCAGCGTTCACATTAGGGGTGATCTCAGAAAGCCGTCCCCATATTTTTCTCCGCTTTGTGTAGATGTGCAACAGCCCGGGGTGAGGCCTGGGAATAAACCCCAAGTCTGTTTTGTCTTGGGCGATTCGGAGCATCCCAGGGACGGTACCTGTTGTATTTCTCCAGAGCACTGTGTCACTCGGCTGGTTAAAAAGGTTGGGGTGGGGGGTAGGGGGTGGGAGGAAGCTGTACTTGATCCTTATGGAGGCCAGTTAAAATTAATTGGAAAAAGCTTTTAAAGACCCAAGATGCAGACCAAATGTATCTCCGGCCGGCCGCCTCATCCCACATGGAACACGGAGGTCACGGCGAAGCTGCAGATTTATGCGGACGGCCTGGGTGATGGAAAATGAGACAAAAGCATTTGGATTTTATTATTCCATTTACTCTGACCCTGGGCCATTAAGGGTTTGGAGAGCCTGTTTTATGTATTCAGCTGGTTGCCACACTGACAGGCATTTGGAGTCACTTAAATAAACCGCCCCGGTCCCACAGCTGCAACAACACCACGTCAAAGGCAGGTTAGGGCGGGCCGGGGGCTGCGCACGGCGTCGCCGGCAGGTGCACCGCGAGGAGGTTTATTTGTTTGGGTTCTTTGCGGCCCCTGGTTTGGGGAGTCGCTTCCTGCCCATCCAGTGATCTTGGTTCCCAGTTGGCCTGGACACTGGCACTGATTTGGTGTGTGGATAATGGCGGGCACATGGGGGGCTGACCCCAGCTTTCCAGGAATGCTCTGGCTTTTGGCTGCGTTTGAGTTGCATTTTGGAGAGCTTGTCTAGTGGCAGAAAGTTGGTGAGTTATTATTTTTTTTTAAGATTTAGGCTGATCTGCCCTATCCCGTTTGGTTCAGTGGACAGAGCAGACTGAAGGGTCCCGGGTTCGATTCCGGTCAAGGGCACGTACCTCGGTTGCAGGCTCCTCCCCAGCCCCAGCCCTGGTTGGGGCTCATGCAGGAGGCAACCAATCGATGTGTTTCTCTCGCATCTGTTTTTCTCTCTGTCTTTCCCTCTCTCTTCCACTCTCTCTAAACATCAATGGAAAAAATATCCTCAGGTGAGGATTAAAAAAAAAAAAAAGATTTAGGCTGCTCTATTTTTTAATTTTAAAAATGTGGTCGTTTTATTATTTATTTATTTAAAATATATATCTTTATTGATTTCAGAGAGGAAGGGAGAGGGAAAGAGAGATAGAAACATCAATGATGAGAGAGAATCATGGATCAGCTGCCTCCCGCATGTCCCCCGCTGGGGATCAAGCCCGCAACCCAGGCATGTGCCCCCGACCAGAATCTAACCTGGGACCCTCCAGTCCGCAGGCCGACGCTCTATCCACTGAGTCACACTGGCTAGGGCAAAAAAAAAAAATGTGCTCTCTTTTTCAGTTCATTGGCTTCTTTGAAACTGGTCTGGTGGTGAAAGTTCCTGGTACAACGTAAAAGCAGACACGGGAGAATTCAACATGGAAGAGAGTGACATGGGATCCACAGTGTGGCTTGTGGCACACAACACGTCTGTCCTGCTTTTCTTGTGTTTTTAAAACATATTTTTACTGATGTCAGAGAGGAAGGGGAGGGGGAGAGAGAGAAACATCAATGAGGAGAGAGAATCACTGATCAGCTGCCTCCTGCACACCCCACACTGGGGATGGAGCCCGCAACCCGGGCACGTGCCCTGACCGGGAATCGAACCCTGACCTCCTGGTTCATAGGTCGATGCTGTCCGGGCCCTGCCTTTGTTGTTGCTGTTGTTTAATTTGGACACAAAGGAATTAACAGAGCAGAGAGGAAGCTGGAATCCCAACACCTCCAACATGTTTCTTCTGTGAACATCAGCCTAGAGCAGCTGTGGGCAAACTACGGCCCACGGGCCGGATCCGGCCCATTCGGCTGTTCTATCCGGCCCGCGGAGCCGAAAGAGCGGAGGGTTCTCTTGCTCTCCCCTCCGCTCCTTTACTTTGAATTTATATTAGTTCACACAAACACTCCATCCATGCTTTTGTTCCGGCCCTCCGGTCCAGTTTAAGAACCCATTGTGGCCCTCGAGTCAAAAAGTTTGCCCACCCCTGGCCTAGAGCAAGATATTGTTGCCATCCTACAGATGATGGGAGGACTGAGGCTGACAAACGCTGAAGGACTTGTTCAGGAGCCACATGACAGAAGGCGAGTTCTTTCTGCTGTGGCACTGCCCACGTACGCCCTTCTTTTCCTAACTCGCTTTGCCCGATGCTCAGCGAGAGGTGCAATTAGCAAACAGAATCCAGGTGCGTGGGCTCTGGAAACCAGAGACACCCAAATGCGCAGGGGCGCACCGAGAGCGTGGGGCTTGCTGCGCCCTTTCACCCCCAGAGCACACTCCTTCAGAACCCCAAAGAGAGTGTGGACAAGCTAATTGAGGATCTCTGTTTTATTTCAGACGGTTCCTCTTGGGTCTGTTCTTCATAGAAAAGCCATCAGGACTTTGAACTATTAATCACTTGCCACAAAGACTGATTTTCCCACTTTTTTCCCTCTCCCACCCCCACCCCCACCCCCGACACTCCCCCCAAAAACACTCTGAGCGTTCCACCACTGGGTGTTCTTGCTTTGATGTTCCTCCCCCGTGTCTGAAAATCAGGGAGATTTCTAACAGAAACCTCACATTCTTAAATTGACACTCGTTTTTATTCCAGAGTTGCGAGTGTTAAAATAGAACTAGATCTCAAGCTTTCAAATACAGCTTTCTCTGGAGAGATTCAAATACCCGCACGACAATGAGAGAGTCACCTAACGGGCTTTCTTTTTCCAAGTAATTTCAAAATTTTGGTACCAGACAGATCCCTACATTTGCTTCCTGCTTTAATTTGAAAATAGTCACCTGAATAAAGAGGATTGCCCTCTTTAGGGTAAGCTAGAAAAGCAAGAAAATTTTTAGCTGTATTATTTCATTATTTAAAATTTTTTTTTTTATTGATTTCAGAGAGGGAGAGGGAGAGAGAAACATCAATGATGAAAGGCCAAATCATCACTTAGTTCTTTTATTTTTATTTATTTACTTTTTATTGACTTCAGAGAGGAAGAGAGAGAGAGAAACATCAGTGATAAGAATAATTGATGGGCTGCTTCCTGCATAGACCCCACTGGGGATCAAGCCTGCAACCCGGGCATGTGCCCTTGACCAGAATCGAACCTGGGACCCTTCAGTCCACAGGCCTACGCTCTATCCACTGAGCCAAACCGGCGAGGGCTCATTAATTTTTTTTTTCTGTTCATTCTGTTAAAGGTAAGAATAGGACTCATCCTCTTTCCAGATGACAATGCCAGCGTTGAAAGTTTTGTTTCTGTGGGGTGTCCCCAAGATTCAACACTGGCTTCCCCAATTCATGGCAAGCAGGCCATAAATGGCACGTGGCCTGGTTTTCAGAAAAATCGTTCTGAGACCCCCACCCTTCCATTCTTTTCCAGAACCGCCTCTAGCCCCAGTTCCCTGCAGCCCATTCCTTCCCTGATGCTAACAGAGTCAGAGGTAAATGTCCTTAGGCACCGGGGCTGGGAATCTGTCAAGCTCTGTGACGAATCAGTAGTCCAGTGTAGACTGAGATTATGTCCATCTGTGCTAAAACCACATGAGCACTGAGAATTAAAATGTAAAAGAATAAAGTTATCATGTTGGTATGTTGATCAGGTTCATAATATTTGCTAGAAAAGATAATCTGGGGGAACCAAAGCTTGGGCAAAGTGTCAGTCTAGCGCCGTGGTTGGCAAACTGCGGCTCGCGAGCCACATGCGGCTCTTTGGCCCCTTGAGTGTGGCTCTTCCACAAAATACCAAGGCCTGGGTGAGTCTATTTTGAAGAAGTGGCGTTAGAAGAAGTTTAAGTTTAAAACCTTCGGCTCTCCAAAGACATTTCAGTCGTTGTCCTGTTGATAGTTGGCTCTGTTGACCAATGAGTTTGCCGACCCCTGGGCCAGCGGAAGCAAACCCGGGGCATCCCGGGCTTCCCCTTTGCCCACTGCTTTTCCTGCCCGTTGCCCCTGTCCTGCCCTTCAAGGCACGCACAGCCCCTATTGCTACACCCACCCTAGCTCCCTCTTTCCTGAAAGTATTCTCGCCTCAAAATTGACATCTGCCTTTTCAACTCTTATTTTTAAAATATTTTTATTGATTTCAGAGAGGAAGGGAGAGGGAGAGAGAGAGAGAAACATCGATGATGAGAAAGAATCATAGATCGGCTGCCTCCCACACGCCCCACACTGGGGATTGAGCCCACCACCTGGGGAATCAAACCATGACCCCCTGGTTCATAGGCTGACACTCAACCACTGAGCCACGCCGACCACGTGCAACTCAATCCCGTCTCTTCCCCCAAGCGGGCATCTCACTTGGCTGTTGTGCAGAGAAGTGCATGTGATCCTGTGCAAGTTGCTCTGGCCCCAAGGGAAGGAGAGGTGAGCTCGTATCAGAGCAAAAGGAAGCTTTTTTGGATAAGAGAGAACAGTGACCCGCGAGCTACACTGAACCCGAACCGGTGGTCTCTGAAGTAGTGCTCTGACAGGGGAGATTTCTGAGGGCCTCTCCTGGGGGGGCAGATGCTCCCCTTCCCCCACCCCCCGCCTCCCCCGTCCTGTGTTTTAGTGACTGTGGGTGGATGCTTGGCACTCTTCCTGCCAGATGTGGTTTAACCTATTTCCCACTGACTGACCAGGTACCTTGTTGTCAGTGGCTGATTGCTCGGGGATCACATAGTGATGTCTTGTCTCCTAGCTCATAGCATTTCTGATCATGTCGTATTGCTTTTCTTTGGGGGGATCGGGGCATCATTACTCAACGGAGAGTTCTGGGGTCGTTGTGGGTCCCCTTAGACCGTTCCCAGTGCACGTGTGTCGCCTCAAGGTGGCCCGAGAGCTGTCATTCGGGTCTCGAAAAACAGGGTGGACAAGTCACCTCGGATTCTAGTTCCTGGAAATGCGGAGACGCTTTTCCTATGCTGCGGGCTGAGCTGCTGGGCCGATGGAAAAGCCACGAGGGCCTGTGTGAGCGTTCAAACGCCTGGATAGCGTAATAAAAGCGAACGGGGACGCCTGATGGTTTCTGCTGAAACGGGGGCACCTGCATTTTAACTGACGTTTCCCTCCCTGAAGCAGAGTTCTGGAAGCCGTAGCCCAGCCCTCCGCAGCGGCATGGAAAATGGCTGGGTTTGTGTTTAACTTCTGCAGCCGTCACGTGGCATTCATTTGCGGTGACACAGGGCGACTTAGCTTCAGCTCCGAGTGACCAATTTAGAGGAAACTTGGGCTGAGCTGGGGGAGGGGGGTGGGGTTTTCTACGCTGTCAAGTTAGAAAAGCTCTGAATTGAGAGGCAGCTTCGCTCAGCCCGTGTTTTTGGCATTTCTAGGAAATGTTACATAAAGAGAGACCCCGAGAATAAAACTTGACTCGACGGAACGACTCTGGCACATTCGCCTGTTATTGCGGTGAAACTACATGGAAACTATAAACAGCACAAATTGCTACCACGTGAAGGGACCTCTGGGGTGGGTTAGCACCTTCCTGGCAGACAAAGAGAGGCCAGAAACAAGGCAGATTTCAACCAAACCAAAACAAAAGGCTCCACGTGATCTGGACCCACCCGTCTGCTGGAGGAATGTTCTCCTATGGAAGTGGAAATCCCTTTTGGTATTTACACTACTGATTTCTTTAATCTCCACTTTGGAATTAATGGACAATCACATCGGATTGCTTCCTCGGCCGCCCAACCCTTGTGCATATTTACCCAAGTGTCTAGAGTCGGGCTTGTACACATCGCTCTAATCCACCTGCCTGTGTTAGTTAAAAGCGCAGATAAAATCAGCAGCCCTTAGATCTTAACCTTTTAAGTCGGAAATGTTTTGAAAGTCTGGCCCTGGCAACTGAAGCCGGGGTGTGCACGGGGCGGGGGAGGGGGCAGAGGAGGGGAACACTGTGGGGAAACTGGGCTAAAAATTGGGATCTAAAACTTTTCTCAGCTGGAAGCACGGGGGCATTGAAATAAACCAAAAAAATGAGTAACAAGAGTGATAATATCCACAGCAACTGGGGGGCGGGACCTCAGTAGATAGAAAGAATCTACTTGCCTGGCTACTTAGCTGTGTATCCCAACAACTTGAACTCACTTTCAACTTTCACTGCGGGTGTAGATGAGGGAAAAGGTGGTGGGGACAGAGGCGCCAAGTCTAACTAGATTCCGCTATCCCAATGACAAATGCGGAACGCACTAAAAATGCTCAAAAACGATGGGACATCCCTGTTTCAACATTTAAGTCCCTGGGGTAGCCACTGACCACCATTATGCGCCATCTTTCCCCGGATGTAACCCGTAGACCTAACGGACAAGCTAGAATCAAACAAGAGCTCATCGACAATGTTATTGATCACAACTCATGTGCTAGCAAATCAACTCTAACTCCTGGGGCCAAGCTCACCCTCTAAACAAAAGAAATGGTGGTGGGTGATGTTGCTTTTAAATTGGGGAATTTCTTTTTTGTTTGTTTTTTTGGTTAATCCCCACCCGAGGATATTTTTCCATGGATTTTTAGGGAGAGTTGATGGGAGAGGGAGAGACAGAGAGAAACATCGATGTGAGAGAGACACATAGATTGGTTGCCTTCTGCACGTGCCCCAACCAGGGAGGAGCCTGCAACCGAGAAACACGCCCTTGACTGGAATCGAACCCGGGACCCTTTGGTCCGCAGGCCGACGCTCTATCCACTGAGCCAAACCAGCTAGGGTGGGAATTTCATTCTTTTTTTTTAAAAAAAATATATTTTATTGATTTTTTATAGAGAGGAAGGGAGAGGGATAGAGAGTTAGAAACATCGATGAGAGAGAAACATCGATCAGCTGCCTCCTGCACACCCCCCACTGGGGATGTGCCCGCAACCAAGGTACATGCCCTTGACCGGAATCGAACCTGGGATCTTTCAGTCCGCAGGCTGATGCTCTATCCGCTGAGCCAAACCGGTTTCGGCAGGGAATTTCATTCTTATTCTTTATCATTTACTTTCTATTTCTTAACTAAAGGAAATAAAAGCAATCAAACAGAAAAGCGATGATAGCGTCTCAGTACTTCTCTTGGGACATACTGAATTAAAATGCCCTATGTTTTCTGAACCTCATCTTCAAAGCAAAACTGGCCGTTTTTCATTAAGAAAATGATGGGAAGGTTGTTTTCTGCAACTGTTTAACACGTTTAGGTAAACGGGTGGATGTCAATGTAGCACTTCCTCCCTCAAGAGTTCTCTGTTGCTAAGGATCATTTAAACTCAGCCCTCTTGGGGCCCTGCCTCGGGGCTCATTCTTCCATTGCTCATCTCACCTCAACTTTTCCTTGAGGGCAGGCCCGGCCTTTTTTTTATCTCTGTGCCCATGGCATGGGGTGGATGCTGAGTTCACAGTTATCAACCAACTGCTTGAATTAATAGCAGAAGCCTCTAAACCAGGGGTCCTCAAACTTTTTAAACAGGGGGCCAGTTCACTGTCCCTCAGACCGTTGGAGGGCCGGACTATAGTTTAAAAAAAAAAAACCATGAACAAATTCCTATGCACACTGCGGGCCCAGGACGAGTCGGCTGCTAAGCAGGACAGGCAGCGGCACCCGGCAGGCCGGATAAATGTCCTCGGCGGGCCGCATGTGGCCCGCGGGCCATAGTTTGAGGATGCCTGCTCTAAACTTGTGGTGAAAATGCACCCTTAAAATCCCACTGCAAGTTTGGCTCTTCTTGTTGCTTATTATTCTTATTTTTTAAAAATATCTATTTTTATTGATTTCAGAGAGGCAGGGAGAGGGAGAGAGAGATAGAAACATCAATGGGAGGGAAACATCCATCAGCTGCCTCCTGCACGCCCCCTACTTGGGATGGAGCCCGCAACCTGGGTACATGCCCTGACCAGGAATACAACCATGACCTCCTGGTTCATAGGTAGACGTTCAACCACTGAGCCACACCGGCCTGACTGAACACTCGTTTTCAAAATGAAAACAAGAAATATACACACACAGCAAGTCCCCCAAAACCTGAATTTCCTTAAAATCTACCCATTTGGTGGTCCTGAACATCACACTGGCTGAGAAATAACATAAATAACCTTGTTGAGAGAGAGAGGAAGAAAAATGTTGGGATATTAGGAAATTCAGCGAGTGGTCTCACATTTTCATAGTAACCTGTTGCGGGTTCAGATTATAGACTCTACGGCCCGCGGGCCGGATCCGCCTGTTCTATCCGGTTCTCTTGCTCTCCCCTCCGCTCCTTTACTTTGAATTTATATTAGTTCATACAAACACTCCATCCATGCTTTTGTTCCGGCCCTCCGGTCCAGTTTAAGAACCCATTGTGGCCCTCGAGTCAAAAAGTTTGCCCACCCCTGGTCTAGAACCATGCTTTAAACTGATGAAAACGATGAATTCTATGGCATGTGGATTTTCCTATAATAAAGAATGCGTTACAGATGTGGGACAGGTCCAACACTCAGCTCAATCACCCTAACCCACCCCTTGGTGACACTACCCCTTTAAGAGGGTTCGTATGGGTGGGAACACCTGTCAGGCAGCCTCCCACCCAGGCACCCGTGGGCAGCTCTGCTGACTGTGTGAAGTGAGCCATGGTAATTACCTGGGAAGCCTCAAAAGCAGGGATTCCTGACAAAATCCCCAGTTGTTTCTCACTGCCTGGAGTTCTGAGAGGCCCGGGCATCCGAGTCTACATCGCTGGACATTTGTAGTTGACAGGAACACAAATTAGTGCCTCCCCTTCGGGCCCTAAAAAGCCAGCAGGTGAAAAGAAGGTGCTGGGTGAACGGGGCTCATGATTCTTCTAGAAAAACAAGGGCCTAAAGCGCTGGTGCAGATTTTTGTTTGTAACCAGGTTCCTGACACAATTCCTTAGAAATGGTGTGGACCCGACACTGAACAAGAGATAGGATTTGGTTTTGCATCTGGCCCTTAGGGTTACTATGAAAAGAATCAGTGAGCCCTAGCCGGTTTGGCTCAGTGGATAGAGCATCAGCCTATTCCAATCAAGGGCACATGCCCTGGTTGCGGGTTCGATCCCCAGTAGGGGGCGTGCAGGAGGCAGCCGATCCATGATTCTCTCTCATCATTGATGTTTCTATCTCTCTCTCCCTTTCCTTCCCCTCTGAAATCAATAAAAATGTATCTTAAAAAATAAATAAAAGAATCAGTGAGATACAAAGAACATTCCACACTCTTACTTAGGTGCTCCGGGGTGGTAATACATTCGCCACATTTCTAGATTATTGCCATTTTGTGGAGGAAAGTGACTCCGATGAGTGTGGAAAAGAAATATCCTTTCGACGCATCATCTTTCCTACCCTCTTCTGACTTTCTCTCTCAATCTAGGCCCAACAAGGGTCCCCATAGACACAGAAGAAAGCTGTATTGTTTGGTGGGGATTTAATTTCATTCCATCACAGGCGACCACCGCAGCCCTGTCATGGCGATTGGTCACACTTTTTGTGTGCGCTCTATCTTTGTGCCGGCCCATCTCCTCTGCAGCCCCCGCATAATCTCCTCCTCGGGGACAAAGCTCTTCAACAGAATGAAAGAGGTGGGATGGGGAACCGAGAGTCAATGGACACAGTGATCCATTTGGGCCCCACACCCCCCGGCTCCTGGGACCCCGCCCCAGCAGCCAAAGAGGCGCTAGTGGGGCCTGCTGTGTCGGAGAAAAAGGCACCACCGCTAAGGATGCTGAGGCCAAGGGAAGAGGTGGTGGCCGCCAGGCCTGGGATTACAGCCTGAGGAGACCACCGCGTAGAGGAATGCTGGCGGCCCCCCAGGCCTCTGGGACCAGCAGCCCAGTTGTTAGGACGAAGCTGTTATTCAGAGCTGCCTCTAAATGCATCCTGAATGGGAAACTCGGGGAGGGTATCCTGGTAAGGAATGATGGTTTTAGCTTCGACACAGATCTACGGCTGCAAACACACACCAGAAGCTACTTGGAGATGAGTTCTGGACTACACATATACCTAAGCCAAGGCATGCCGTCTCTAATGGTGGACACTCCAGCTCCAATCTTTTTTTAATTATTATTAATATATTCTTATTGATTTCAGAGAGGAAGGGAGAGGGAGAGAGAGAGAAACATCAATGATGAGAGAATCATGGATCGGCTGCCTCCTGCATGCCCCACACTGGGGATCGAGCCCGCCAAGCAGGCACATGCCCTTGACCGGAATCGAACCTGGGACCCTTCAGTCCACAGGCCGATGCTCTATCCACTGAGCCAAAGCAAGCAGGGTCAGCTCCAATCTTCAATTGGATGTGTTGAAGGGAGTCTCTTTAGCAGTCCCTCCCTCCCAGTGCAGTTGGGTTGATTTTGAGCATGTGCGTACGTCTTTCATCTTTCTCTCCATTTCTTGCTATCATTCCCAGGGTGGGAATTTCCTTTCCTCTCTGCCACTGTTTTTGTTGCTGTTCTAGATATTTCCAAAGGGCCATCACTGAAGGTGTGAGTGAGTCCCTAATTTCTCAGCCGAGTGTGTGAACTTTCCCACCTCGCCAGCCCTCTGTACCGAGGGGTCTGCTTCTAGGACAGTGGAGAAGAAAGTGAGCATTGCAGGTAATAACACTTCCACACTGAGTGGCCAGATTATGATGATCTCTGAACGCATAATCATCTGGCCACTCAGTGTATATTCTATATAATAGAAGGCTAATATGCAAATTGTCCCCTCGACCAGGAGTTCAACCAGCAGGCAGGCAGGCCAACCACCCATGTCCCTCACCCTGGCCAGGCTGGCCGGACCCCACCCATGCACGAATTCATGCACCGAGCTTCTAACACACACACACACACACACACACACACACACTGAGTGGCCAGATTATTATGTGATCAGAGATCATAATAATCTGGCCACTCAGTGTATGTGTCAGCGTTTGTGATCAAGAGCGTAACTGGTGTTACTGCAAATGCGTGAACCCTTGATTCATCTATGAATCTACTTGGCAGTTCATAGACAGCTGTGCTACTTTACTTCTTTATTTTTAAAACTGTAAGAAAATTACTACATCCTAAAAGAGAAAGGACCAATTTTTTTCACCTATTCATATTTACAAAAATCCATGGCAGGAGCCATTGTGGATTGAGACTAGGCTCTGTCACTCATTAAGTGTATAAACTTCGGGAGATTACTTAACTTTTGAGTTAAGGTTAGTCTCATAACTGAACAAAAAAGGGAAATAATAATCCTCGTCATTTAGTGGTGTCTTAGGATTCAATAAAGTAAGTTCCAAAGCCAACATTATAACTTATATTATTATTAACATAGGCCTAAATATTATGAATATTTTCAATGTATAATATATGCCTTGCATGTGTGTGCATGTATGCAACCCGGACTCCTAGCTGGTCCCATTTATAAACTACTATTCAAAATTATTTATATCTAATCTTCCCCTGGAATGTTAGCCCAAATCCTAATGGCTGAACCCTCCCTACCTATTAGAATCCAACTCAAAGTCACCTTGTCAATGAGGTTTCCCGGGCCACCACCTCATACCTAGCTCTATTCCCGTTGCTCTGTATCACAGGACCATGGGACAGGGGAAAATCACTGACAAGGAAACTGTAGACCCAGTCCTGACCCCAAACGAGCATCTGATTCTCCGTTCGTTTGGAACTTTCTTGCCTGATCAGGTAAAGAGTCAGGTGATGGGAAGGGAAATTTGTGGAGGAGGGAGGCAGGGGACAGGAGAGGGTGAGCTATGCGGAAAGCTCACTATGACCAGCCCCCACTCTGGTGAAGCTGTACGTCCGTTTTGTGGGAAGAGGTTAAGCATCCGCAGTCCTAAAGGGATCTCCTTTGGGGCCACAGAGACAATGGGTGCTCAGCTATATATATAAAAGCCAAGTGACTGGAACTACCGGAAGAACCAGTTTCTATGATGCGCACTGAGGCTGGCCAGCCAACCTTCTGCTGCCCCTCCCTCCCCGCCCCCCCCGCCAGCCTGGCCCCGACTGGCCCCGATCGGGGCGGGCTGGCCGGACCCCACCTGTGCACAAATTCATGCACCAGGCCTCTAGTTATGCAACGAAAGGCTCACAGGAACTTATGCTGGAGTTGGCATTAAGACTTTCATGATGAAATAGGGTAATAAGGAACATTTACCAGAGAAATTGTTTTTATTTTTAAAAATATATTTGTATTGATTTCAGAGAGGAAGGGAGAGAGAGATAGACACATCAATGATGAGAGAAAATCATTGATCGGCTGCCCCCTGCACACCCCACACTGGGGATCAAGCCCACAACCTGGGCATGTGCCCTGACTGGGAATCAAACCGTGACCTCCTGGTTCATAGGTCGATGCTCAACCACTGAGCCACTTGAGATGGGCCAAGAGAAATGATTTATTGACATGAGTTGTTAAAAATCTATCTCCTCATGGAGTTGAATATTGGGGAAGGGGTCGGAGAGATGGGTCTGGAGGGATGTGACGTTCTACGTAATCTGGGGGACTCTGTCCAGGAGAACTTTCTCTGCTGTCCTCACCTGGCCCCTTGTCAGCATTACTGTGCAGCCTGGGCCAGTATCTGAGCTCCAGCCCCTGAGCCTGTGCAATATTTCTCCAGGCCAGACCCTGGGTGGTCTTGTCTTGTGCAGAGGGAGAGGCAGATAGCAGGAGGCTCTCTACATTGCTCTGCCAAGCATCCATCTTCAAAGGAAAATGACCCACCTGGGAGGACAGGAAATTGTCAAGAGACAGAGGAGGCAGAAGCTCAAGGTCAGGCGCGCCCAGAACTGAGGCCTCGCCCCGTAACAGCTGCGCTGGGAGCCAGCTTCCTTTCTTGGCTGGAAAGATAATTTTTTTAAAAAAATTCAAGCATTTAACATTTTTTAAAATTACAGTTCACATTCAATTTTTTTGTATGTTAATTCCTTTGCCTTTTTTCCTCCACAGAAAATATATCAACGAAGCAAGAGAAAAAAAAATCATTGTGTCTACAATGCAAACCTTTGCGAGAGTGGAAGTCCTGAAATATATATGAATTTTAGCTTTTAGGTAGAGGTTTTCTGTTTGTTTCTGGCTTTCTTTTGTTTTTAAAAGTTGGCCTGATGTCAGGGAGAGAGAGGCTGAGTTTGTGAACTGTTTGGTCCAGAAAAAGATTTCAACGTCTCTTTGAGCATTGCTAATATGGAGCCACACACTGCTCACAATAAAACCATGGTGGTCATCTTTGAACTGAATAAAGGAGCAATCCCTCAGCTTTGATGAATTTCTACATTTACTTTTGAAATAGCAAGTATGTTCCTCGGTTCAGAACCAGTGATTTGGAGAGAGTAACGTTTCTCAGCACCGATGTAGAGTACAGTCCCACACGATGACTTTATTCAAAGTTCCTCACCCATCAGAGCACCAGGACACATGGGCTGTAGCCACCAGGGGCTGACTTTTCATAACCATTTTTACAACTTTTCATGGAAAGACACGTGAGGACGGACAGAGAGGGAAAACAACTCCATTGGCAATAGAGTACGATCATCTAAGAACTTAATTCTCATTTATAGATATTTCCAAAATACAAGTTGATATACAAATTCCTTTGTTTAGACCAGCCGTGGGCAAACTACGGCCCGCGGGCCGGATCCGGCCCGTTCGGCTGTTCTATCCGGCCCGCGGAGCCGAAAGAGCGGAGGGTTCTCTTGCTCTCCCCTCCGCTCCTTTACTTTGAATTTATATTAGTTCACACAAACACTCCATCCATGCTTTTGTTCCGGCCCCCCGGTCCAGTTTAAGAACCCATTGTGGCCCTCGAGTCAAAAAGTTTGCCCACCCCTGGTTTAGGCCCTGGCTGGGTAGCTCAGTAGGTGAGAGTGTTTTACCAGACCAGCTGCATCTGTTTGTCACCCTCATGCCCCTTCTCAAGGCTGGAGATGATGACCCCATTTCACCCGAGGAGGAAGCCTTTCCTGGCTGAAAGTCAATGTTCAGTTCAATGTGGCTCATACTATCATTTAGCTCTTCAGAAGGGTTTTACTCTTCAAGGGGCATGAGGGTGACAAACAGATGCAGCTGGTCTGGTAAAAGAGTCAGAAACGATGTGTCCCCAGCTCATGAGAAGTGTCCAGCGCTATGTCCCCTGGCCATGTCCACGTGCAACGATGCAACCAGACAGGGTGGAGAGAGGAGCAAGAGGGACAACAGTCATCCTCCAATAGAGATGGAAGTATTCTGTCCATCAAATACTCTTGGTGAGGACGGGCTGGCCTTGCAGACACAGCTCCTCAGCGGTGTCCTTTGTCAGAGACATTCTAATACAACTTGGCTCTGATTTAGGGCGTATGTGGCTACAATGCTCTGTATTTTTAAGAACGTTTTGCCTTCATGTCAGTAAAAGATGAGAACTCTGATTCCGATCAAAGACCGCTAATGAATTAGAAGACGCCTCATTTCTAATCAGATGAACATCACGCGCCCTTCCCCTCCCACCCATCAAGACTGAATTGGGTCATCTAGTAAAGTTCACGGAGTTTTCTAATGAGCAGCGGTCATTCGTGGTGAATGCTGCTATTTCATTCATAGGTGACTACGTTCTTAAGCCCATACATGTTTCTCCTTGTCAGCTCCGTGTGAGGCCCTGGCTTCACTAGGGCACTACCTGTATGCTGGGAATTCACAGCTTAGGGGGAAACTGTATCATCAACGTCACGTAGAGTAATCTAGATAATTCAAGTTAAGTGAGTGGAAAGTGCTGAAACCGTTGAGAGAATGGACAAGTCCCAGAATGGACTTCCTTGATCTACCCCATAACAATGGACATTGCTGATCCTAAAATCTCCAAGCACCATGGCTGGGGGTCTAGGTGCCATGTACCAGGCACAGTTCTCAACATTTGGAAATCATCAGGAAATAAAACAGACAAAAATGGCTGGTCTCATGGTTCTTAAATTCCTGTGAGAAGTGGAGGGTGGGGATAGGCAATGACCAACACTCAGCATACGTTATTTCTGAACTTATGGGGCAAAAAATGAAAAGCATTCTCTAAAAGCCACTCCTGGGATCATTTGTCTGGCCTGCTAAGCGAAAATTATCCTGTGCTTGTCACATTCTCTGCTATGTCAGAGCTAGAAACGCCATTTGATGTGATTAAATTATTTTATTTGGAAACTACAGCTACAAGGATGGGTGCTGTACATTCGGTACCGTTGGTAAATTCCAAATAGAAAAACCATTAATTGCAGAGGTCTTCACACATATATGCACAGATGAATATATGTATAAACGTGGTGTTTCAGCATCTATATTTTTATTTAAAAAATGAGAAGGTCAGTGTGCTAACAAGGTATATGGAGGAATACTAAGAGCCTGCAGACTCGGACTCTGTCCTGTCCTGAGAAGCTGGTTTGACAATTTTGGATGAAATCGGCCAGTGGGGTTCAGCGGCACACCTGGTCAATTCAGTCAAAAATGTCAAAAATTCTGGAACTGAATGGACAGGTGTGCGACTGAGCGAGTGGTCGATCCCATCAAAGCAGGAGAACCATTTGTGCTCGCGGACACATTTCAGACCCAATATAGAAAAGGAGAATTTGGGGAATTAGCCCTGGAATGATCTCCTGGAGGACCATTTTGACTCATCAGAACATGGGTCATAAGTCGCCACTCTGTGACACCCTCCCATAGCCACAGTATTGAGGTCCCGGTGCTCCTTGAGAAACAATCCCTAACCATTAATGGGAAGAAATCAATGCTATCGATTGGCCTGCCCTGAGCTCCTCGCACAGTGGGCTTCTGTGACTTACTTGGCACTTGCCTTCAAAAGCCCAACTATCCGGGCGCAGGTTTCAAAGTTTCTGTCTCACTTTGAATAAATTCCCAGGAGGGCGATACTGAGCAGGACGGGTGGAATAAATCTACATTTTTAGTATCATGACGATCACTCTCACGGATGAAGTATAAAATGTCCATTTTCAATATTTTTAACTCAGCATTTTCTCGCCTCGGGATGGTAATTTCTTAATGACAGAAAGAAGGCTCTTAGGAGAAAAACTTGGGATTGAAAGGGAGCCAAATATGCTGAAATCCATGCTTTATTATACGTTTACAGGCTGATAGAAAGGAATATAGCCCTAACCGGTTTGGCTCAGTGGATAGAGCATCGGCCTGTGGACTGAAGGGTCCCGGGTTCGATTCCGGTCAAGGGCATGTACCTTGGTTGTGGGCACATCCCCAGTAGGAGGTGTGCAGGAGGCAGCTCATCGATGTTTCTCTCTCATCGATGTTTCTAGCTCTCTATCCCTCTCCCTTCCTCTGTAAAAAATCAATAAAACGTATTTTTTTTTAAAAAAGGAATATGTTCTTGATTTCTGGGAAATTGGTATTTGGCCTATGGGGACCAGCATGAATGTTAAGACACCATCATGGTGGCCCGGAGCCTTCTCCCTGGTACCCCCAGGCCCCGCATCCGTGTGCATCTGCACACAGCGCGCCACTTCAGAGACCAAAGGGCCGGCCGGCCTCTCCCACGGTCTTAAGCGAACACTGGTCTTTGTGCACGCAGCTCCTTTCTGAATTTGAAATCCAATTGGCCAACAATTAAAGCCAATTAGCACGTGAGGAAAATAAACCCAAGACTCTGCCCTGGTGTTCTCCAGGGCCCCCAGAAAGCCCGTTAGCTCAAGGCATTAGCGTCGCTGCGGAGCGGGGCCAGTCGCAGAACGGCGACTCCTTGGCTTAAAGTATTAGGAGGCCGGGGTAGCGGCTGGCGCAGCACAACCGTGTTATTCTGAGCAAACAGCTGCCAAACATTCTTGACAGTGGAAGAGGCAGATGTCCAAGGGCAATCAAAGACAGCAGAAAGTTTAAGCCAACGTTTGCCTATCTCATATTCTCCGCTTGATCCCCGGCCTCAAAGACAACGCGCAGCTGCTGCACTTCAAGGTCTAGAGGGCTGCCCCTCCCCCCCCGCCCCCCCACCCCCCCCCCCACACCCCTGCTTCTTCTCCGCCTTCCTGCCCAGTGCCCCTTGCAGGCCATCTCCCCGAAGAGCGGGTCTTCTTGGGGGCTTTTTGCTTTTCTGGATGCTCCAGGTTTGGGTTGAAATTCCCCAGTGGGTGATAATCACAGGATTGGGGGCTAAAATACGGCAGGTCACCCCTAAACGGGCCAGCTTATCAGGAGACCAGATATGTTTGGGCCAGAGCCATCCGTGTTTGAGACGTACGAAAGCATGAGTTCAAACACCAAGTGAAGGCAAGAGAAACAATCCGTGTGAAATCTAGATGTGGAGGATTTACCCTCAAAGCTGCAGCCCTTCCTTTCATTGTAAATAACATAAGGAATGCGGGTGAGAATTAGAGGACACAGGTCCGTTCCAGATAAAGAGACGTCAAACACATCTGGGCTGAGGTGTTGGCTGAAATGCCGATGCGCTGTCTTCCTGGGGGGGAAGGGGTGGGACTTCACTTTTCACCAGGGCTGAGAGGCATTTCATATTCCACAACAGGGCGATATGCTTATCTGCTAAAATCCTTTATTGTTCCACTTGCCCCTGCATCTCCAAAATAAACAAGTCTTGCCCTAGCCGGTTTGGCTCAGTGGACAGAGCGTTGGCCTGAGGACTGAGGGTCCCGGGTTCGAGTCCAGTCCAGGACATGTACCTCGTTTGCAGGCTCAACCCCTGGCCCTGGTTGGGGTGTGTGCAAGAGGCAATCAATTGATGTGTCTCTCTCACATCCATCAATGTTTCTATTTCTTCCCCTCCTTTCCATTCTCTCTAAAAACCAATGGGAAAATATCCTTGGGTGAGGATTAAAAAAATAAAAATAGTCTTTCCTGTCATTAACCTACAACTCAGGTGAATTAAACTGTAGGATCTTCTCAAATGAGGACCCTGTGTTTTCACATCATTATGAGCACCATGGTTCCACGTGTTGCACAGGCGAGGAACGACTCAGTTTTGATTTTTACAAAAAGTGTTAAGGATTTCCCTTGGTATGTATGTTTGGGAGAATTAAGTCCTGCATGGTGTTTGGTATGGACCGTCACCTCTGGTAAGTGGTATGCACTTGCCATATTGAATTATAATTATTCAATAAAAACATCAACCCTGCCCTAACCAGTGTGGCTCAGTGGCTAAACATCGGCCTGCGGACTGAAGGGTCCCCGGTTCAATTCTGGTCAAGGGCACATGCCTGGGTTGCAGGCTCCATCCCCAGTAGGGGGCATGGAGGAGACAGCCGATCAATGATTCTCTCTCATCATGGATGTTTCTGTCTCTTCTTTCCTCTCTGAAATCAATAAAAATATATTTAAAACAAAACAAAACAAAATGCATCAACTCTAATTCTGTCTCATGGGCATGAGCCTCGAGGAAGGTGTGTGGTCTTATACCCACCAGTGGCCCCAGGACCCGGGTGTGGGACACGCTCACTATGCTTAGCGAAAGAATAAAGGAAATGAAAAAATCGAGTAGACTTGACCCCACGCCAAACCCATTGAAAATACATGAAAATCATGCTGCTTAATAGAAACCGTAGAAAGATCTACTTTTAGTGGATTACCTAAAAAGAACTCAATATGAAATAGTTCCTTGTAAAAACACTAATTAGTTAGAATTAGAGAGGGCTTTAAAAATTATATCTATTTCTACCCGACAACTAATTACAGGGATAACATTCACACATACTACCCCTGCAGGTGCAAATATTTAATTGTGTGCGCAAGCCAGGTGGTCAGGTGGCTCCTTAACTACGTGTTCAATTGTGTCTGCTCTCGTCGCCCCTTCAATTAGCTGTGGGTGCAAAAAACAGAGACCGAGCCGAGGCCCTATTAAAATGAGGCCTATATATCCCGCCGCCTTTTATCTGTGAGGCGGAAGGGGCTGTGCATTTTGGGTTTTATTTGAGTTGCTCCTGGCTGGGGCCCGGGGGAGTCACTTGGGCGAGCTAGTTAGCCATGAGCAGCTGGACTTCCCCTGGTAAGCATTGCAGACAGTTGCACAGAAAAACGGCCAGTTCCCCTCCACACGTCTGGGCATTAAGCTGGGATTTCTGTTAACAGCGACGGGGCGGGCTTATTCGGAAGGTCCTTGCAAATCACCCTGAGTGTTTCCCCTGTGAGCTTAGAACAGAAAAGTTTGATCGCAACACTTGGAAGGGGCGGGCCCCTCCTTACGGAATTGTCCTAATTATTTCAGCAGCTCCCGTCGCCCTTTGAGAGTTTAGGTAACTGGGCAGCCGTGGGCAAACTACGGCCCGCGGGCCGGATCCGGCCCGTTCGGCTGTTCTATCCGGCCCGCGGAGCCGAAAGAGCGGAGGGTTCTCTTGCTCTCCCCTCCGCTCCTTTACTTTGAATTTATATTAGTTCACACAAACACTCCATCCATGCTTTTGTTCCGGCCCTCCGGTCCAGTTTAAGAACCCATTGTGGCCCTCGAGTCAAAAAGTTTGCCCACCCCTGGAGGTGGTGGCTGTTTGAGAGCATGGGGACAATTTTTGAGTTTTGATGTTTTTCTTTTATTTTTACTGATCTCAGAGAGGAAGGGAGAGGGAGAGAGAAATAGAAACATCGAAGATGAGAGAATCATTGATCGGCTGCCTCCTGCACACCCCACACTGGGGATGGAGCCCGCAACCTGGGCATGTGCCCTGACTGGGAATCGAAACGAGACCTCCTGGTCAACCATTGAGCCATGTAGGCTGTGCTGATCTTTCTTTCTTTTTTTTTTTTTTTTAATATATTTTATTGATTTTTTACAGAGAGGAAGGAAGAGTGATAGTCAGAAACATCGATGAGAGAGAAACATCGATCAGCTGCCTCCTGCACACCTCCTACTGGGGATGTGCCCGCAACCAAGGTACATGCCCCCGACCGGAATCGAACCTGGGACCCTTCAGTCCGCAGGCTGACGCTCTATCCACTGAGCCAAACCGGCTCTGGCTGATCTTTCATATTTTTAACAAAGAATTCAAAAGGCTACTTTGGGCAAGAAACCAATTGTACATCAAACTGTCCTAGAATCTCCAGGGTTAAACTGTGACCAAGGCTGAAATGATAAAATAACCATGATGTTGATGTCTCTACATTTGGGAAGGGACTGGAATGGATAAACAGCAGAAATGTGGAGTCCGTGACTGAGTTCTAAGTTTTCCTCCCTTAGGTATGTGAATTCCGACATGTTAGTTAACTTCTCTGATGCTGTACAAAAAATAGGCCACGTATGTCTGCATCATAGGACTGTCTGAGGACTAAAGAAGACAGACTTAGGTGAGATACTACACTTACTGGGGCGGGGGGACCCCTTCATAGTTATCTAACTGTCTAACCAATATGCTGTACACCGGAAAGTAATATAATATTGGATGTCAACTGTAATTAAAAAAATAAAAATTAAGAAAAAGGAGATGTAGTTAAAGTACTTTGTTCTAAAACGGTGTGTATGCTCCGCTGAGAGAATGCCTTTGCCTCTTTCCGGAGGAAAAGAAGGCTGTGGAAAGTTCTCTTCAGCCACAGGCAGAAGCGCTGAGCGGTGGGAACCAGCCAACATCCCGGACATACATCTAATTTTTCTGTTCCAGAGTGGATGGCCGTGTTCATGTCTCCAGTGGCGGATTATTGGATTTTTAGCGAGAGCCATCAGTCCCAGCCCTCCATCTTAATGTTTACATTTTCAGGGAACTGAAGTATGTTTCAATAACCCGGCATCATTCTGTTTAGAAAGGTCCCCTCCCTCACCTCTGGCTGCCCATTTTGAGGGGCCTTGCATTTGGAAATATGGAGTTTAAATTTGCATATACGCCTGCTTTTTGTATTTTAGTCTAATTCTGAATCTTATCATTTATTTACAGTCGTTGATTCTTCTTATGGTGCTTGTAGGGTGTCATGTATCAAAGGTTATTAAAGCCCTAGCTGGGTTGGCTCAGTGGATAGAGCATAGGCTCACGAACTGAAGGGTTCTGGGTTCGATTCCGGTCAAGGGCACGTACCTTGGTTGCAGGTTCCCCAGCTCTGGTTGGGGTGCGTGCAGGAGGCAACCAATCGATGTGTTTCTCTCACATTGATGTTTCTCTCTGTCTTTCTCCCTTCCACTCTCTCTAAAAACCAATGAAAAAATATCCTCAGGTTATTTAACAACAACAACAACAACAAAAAGGTGATCGGAAGTGGTGTCTCCAAGTCCAAGTTCAGGGTCCCGAGGCATATTACACACACGCGCCTATAATAATCCATTGTGGGATCTCGAATGCATCGATGTGGAATCTGTTGGAAAGAAAATGCTTGGCGTGGACGCAGAAGTGTGGGGATACTACCAGGAGGTTGCCAGAGGGATGCGGCAGCGTTAGTAACGGTGCAGGGGCTGGGGGTGCTGGGATGACGGGAGAAGAACACCCGCATCTGGGACGCGAGCAGCCACTCCGTCGGAGGCCTGGGCGCTGCGTGCACTGCCTGGCCTGACGGGGAGGCACTGAGGGGGCTCTGGGTCCTTCTGTCAGCTCTTCGCTTCTTCTCCGGACAGAGAGGACCTCAGGGAGACTTGCACATTCAGGAGAAAAAATAGTTTGCTCACGGGGTGCGTTCACACTGGTGGTAAGACTTGGGGAAAGGATCGGTGAACTCCAACCTCTCTGGCCTCTGGGATGGGGAACGGGAGGCGGGTGGGGGAGACAGCTCGGCTGTGATGAAGATGCACACGAGGCTCCTTCTGCTGCTGGGGAGGGAGAGAAGCCAACTGCTCACCACGCAGCACAGGGGCAGCGTCAGCGGCTCCCTGCCCTGCGGGAGTTCAAGGACAAGGCCTCCCGGGGACCTCGGAGGAGACGGGGTGAAGCCCATTTGGAAAACCTCCAGGATCTCGCCATGAGGCTTACAGGGGTGGGAAAGTGTAACTGACATGCAACGACACTCTTTTTCTGTGTGCCACTGCCAGAACTTGCTGATGGTAGGCCAAGTAGAAGACCTTTGTCACTTCCCTGTGGCTCTCAGCTGCACCAGAAATGAAGCGTGTGTCCAAGAGGCTGCATGTCTGAGCGTCCCTCCTCCTCTGTTCCCAGAATCGCGTCCTGCCCACACAAAGCTGGGGGGCCGGCACCCCACCTTTCTCAGCACGGCTCTCTGCCCCTTGTGGGAGCAGGGTGAGTTCTCAGGAACTCCTGGGCTGCAAGGATGTGTGGGACACACAACACAACATCCTCGCCTGGGCTCTGTGCTCAGTGGTTAGCGCCTCAGCCCACACACCAAAGGGCGAGGACTTACTGATGTTATACATTAGATTAGCTTTTCCTGTAACAACCACATTCACACCTACTTGCTTCTGACACGCTTTACCTCGAACCGACACGCAGTACATCCCACATGAGGCTCATGGGCCACCTAGGAAAACTGACTTTGATCAGATGGACTAGAAGCCCGAGGCACGAAGACTCGTGCGGGAATGGGCCTTCCTTTACCTGGCTGCCAGCACCGCCTTCATTCTGGCCGGAGCCGCCTTTCCGCCTTCCCACGCTGCCCAGAGGCCTTGAGTGGCACCGAACGCCTGCGTCGTCGCCATGGCAACAACGCAAACATCCGCCCCGCCCCCGGCCGCTTGGCACCTGCATATGCAAATTAACCCGCCATCTTTGTTGGGTTAACTTGCATACTCACTCCTGATTGGCTGGTGGGTGTCGTGAAGGTATGGTCAATTAGCATGTTACTCTTTTATTAGGTAGATACTTACAAGTTATTAGACATTTCCTAACACTTCCAAATCCTTATTATAGATATCTGCATCCTATGATACGTTGCCCATCAGCAGCTTTTGAACAAGGGTATAAATATATAAAATGTATTCTGTGCATGTTACAGAGATAAGATAAATGGATATTAAGGATTTGGTGGGTAAAGACTGTCTTATTTTCTCACGAGTTAGAGCAGTGGTTCTCAACCTTTCTAATGCCGCGACCCTTTAATACAGTTCCTCATGCTGTGGTAACCCCCAACCATAACATTATTTTCGTTGCTACTTCATAATTGTAATTTTGCTACTGTTATGAATCGTAATGTAAATATCTGTGTTTTCCGATGGTCTTAGGCGACCCTGCTAGCGGTTCTCAACCTGTGGGTCACGACACAGATATTTACATTACGATTCATAACTAGCAAAATTACAGTTATGAAGTAGCAACAAAAATAATGTTATGGTTGGGGTCACCACAACATGAGGAACTGTATTAAAGGGTCGTGGCATTAGAAAGGTTGAGAACCACTGACTTAGAGCACCCACCACAGACTCTATCACATAATAGGTGTTCACTAAAAAATAATGGTTTATTTCTCCAAATCCCAGTGGATATTTTTCAATTAGTTATATAGATTTGCTCGTGAAATGGGAATAAGCTAAGATTTGTAAAACTGATTTTTAGATAGAGAGAGAGATAGAGAGAGAGAGAGAGAGGAAGAAAGAGAGAGAAACATCGATTTGTTGTTCCACTTATGTATGCATTCATTGGTTGCACTGGGTGAGTGTGTGTGTGGAGGGGAGAATGGATCCTAAAAAGCTATCATATCCTCCTTTTACGTCTGGCTCCCCAAATGAATCCTGATGGAGAGAGAGAGAGAAGAGGGAGGGAGAGAGAGAGAGAGAGAGAGAGAGAGACGGAGGAAGGGAGAGAGAGGACTGAAACCTGTTTTAAATGTACACCAGACCAGAAGGAAAGAGTCTAATAACTCCATTATCCAAAATATGGATTGGAAGCATGGTATGGAAAACCAAAATTATGGCGGTGGAAATCCCCCCGCCCAACAAGACATTGGCAGTGTTAGCCCTGGTATTTATTGCTCCTCTTAACTACAGTGCCTAGCAAGCACTTTCTGCAAAAATGTAATTCATATGCCTAATATTTCGGCCCAATTCTCCTTGCATATTTTACAGCGTTCGAGACTATTTGTGTGTTTGCTATATATCAGCTGACACCTCTGTAAAACCTTTATATTGAATGCCTTTGGCAACGAGGGCTAAATAATAGCATTGCCATTTGTAATCTTTGTGGCTCTGGTTTTCCGTTTTCCTGTGAGCTCTGCTCCGTGTGCTGCGAGTCGGGAGGATTTAAAAGCCGGATTGATACCTTCTTCCTCAGCGGGAGGAGTCTCTGCAACTGTTCCACTGTGACCTTCCTGTCCTTCTCTTTCATTAATCAACTGAAGGAATGTCTTTTTGCTTCTTCTCCAGAATTCTCTTGGTAATTTAAACTTAGTTTGGAGACTTTTAAGATATGTGTGTTGGTCCCTATAGTATCCAAAGTATTTTTTAAAAAAATATGTATATATATTATTAATTTTAGAAAGAAGGGAGAAGGAGAGAGATAGATAGAAACATCAATGATCAGAGAGAATCACTGATTGGCTGCCTCCTGCACACCCCACACTGGGGATCAAGCCCGCAATTGGGCATATGCTGATGGGGAATCGAACCATGACCTCTTGGTTCATAGGTCGATGCTCAACTACTGAGCCACACCAGCTGGGCCCAAAATCTTTATTTATTTTTATTTAAGATCCTTCCTGCCTTCTTAGAAAGAATTTGAGGTTGTTTATAACAAAGATAATTAAATGATGAAGTAGATGGGATTACAGAGAAAAAGAGATGGATACTAACTTTATCCCTCAAATACAGATCGATTCCTATTCATCACCTCGAACATAAGCTCTGTGAGAGGGGATTCTGTCACTGTCGATTCCCCAGGGAGGTCAGTATGAGTCTGCAGAACTCACACTACTCTGAAAAGGGGAGTTTTAGCCACCTCGGGCCTTGTCCAAAGCTTAGAAATGGTTGATCTCATTTTTCCTCCCCACACATTGTTCTGGATTTCCAGGCCAACTGTTCTCTACAAGGTGGGCAGTATTTCCTACCACTGAGGCCTTAAAACAATGATGAGCCCGAGAGGGAAAGTGGCCCACAACAGAATCAAAATAAGAATACACTGTATTCAATCAAGAGGACCTAGGAAAGCATTCTGGAGTTACATGTATCTATAATAATAATTATTATTATACTAGAGGCCTGGTGCATGAATTCGTGCATGGGTGGGGTCCAGCCAGCCCATTCTGATCGGGGCCGATCTAGCTGGACCAGCTGCGGGGAGGGGCCATGGGTGGTTGGCTGGCCAGCCCTGCCCCCTGTTCAAACTCCTGGTCAAATTCCCTGTGGAGGGGATGATTTGCTTATTAGCCTTTTATTATATAGGGTATTTTTTAAGGTTGCCTCTTTGGTCTTTTTTATAATTTTATTAATTTCAGAGAGGAAGAGAGAAATAGAAACATCAATGATGAGAGCAAATCATTGATCAGCTGCCTCCTGCGCACCCCACATTGGAGATCGAGATGCAACCTGGGCATATGCCCCGACCGGAATCGAACCGTGACCTCCTGGTTCATAGGTCGACGCTCAACCACTGAGCCACTGAGGCATGCTGGCTGGGCTGTAGTTATTATGTTTAAAAACGTCTCATGGCCCAGGAGGAAAATCCCACAATCTGGCCAATAGCATTCTATTAACTGACAAAACACCTATTTAGACCGCTGCTTTCACATGGCAATTGCACGCTCGCTCATACGAGTGAGGCCTGAAGGAGGGAGCCTGCATAATATTCCGCATCATAACATAATCATTTCAGCATTCAAACTCCAGATTAGGAATTTGACATTTTAAAAATTCCACTGAAATTGGACTACAAAATATAATAGGTTTAGGCACCTGCTCTAATAAGATTGCGTAAAAATATCCCAACAGCCTCACCATAAACATATTTTACAATATCAGAGTCCGGTTTTATTACATCATTACAAGAATGCTCCATTGGGCCACGTGATTGGCTGCTGAGGCCGAGCCGGATGCTGATGTATAGAACAAACATGCCATCACACTTCCCTCATGAAAGTTTTATTGGATCCCCACGCACATTAAAAACAACACTAAGTACATTAATACGTGGTAATTTACCTTTTTGTTAGCGAACGAGGAACCAACCTGGTGCTAATGAGATCATATTTTCCATTATCCTAAAGCAACCTGTGAGCATGCCCAGCCCTCTGAGATTCCGGCTCGAAAATGAAACTGTCTTTTATTGTACAACAGAGCACAGGAGTCGAGAATGATTTTACTTCCTACCCCACTCGCAGACATCCAATCGTGTTCTAAACATCTGTGTTTGTTTGAATGACACCGTTATAAAATATATTATTTGACTTTCACGGTATTATACGTTTCTCCCAACGAGAGCGTACAAGAGTCTTTTGTTACAATTGTCTTTTACTTTGATAGCTTTTTCATGTCTCAATAAACATAGGTGTATTTGCAGCTAAAATACAGATTCCAACACTCATTGTCATCACTTTTCCCTGTGGCTGTCATCTGAGCGGTGGGGAGTTTTTTTAGTGCGGAGTTTCAATTTGGCTGGTCCGAAGCAGCCGAAAGAAATCAATTTCTTATAAGACACGGGTGATTGTTTTCGTAACATCTTCTGGTCTTGTTTCAATGCGGCTACGAAATGATTAAGCTTTTTTGCTCTTAGGAATTAAACCACTAACAAGAGGCATCACGACTTCCTTCGTTTTATTTAGCTTCGTGGAAAGAACTTATCAGCCAGCCTTTAAGCACTCTCCCCACCTATCAAGGTTCCCGGGCGTTTGTTTGGAGTAGTGGTGATGGGGAGGTGGCTGAAAGGGGCCAAAGGCAGATTCCACGCCAGGGGCGAGATTTCAGAAATCCCAGCAGAAAAAGCGGAGCCCCCAGCATTCTGCTTATCCAGAGACAGGCTACTTCTCTATTGTCAACTTCAAACTGTGGTTATCTCGGGCCGTTCTGAGTCTGTGTGGGTGTCTCGCTTGCCCTCTGACTGCCCTCTGAGGGCTGGGTAGCCGAGGTTCTACAGGATAAGATAGGGGAGGGTTCTCTCCATTAAGTCTCCTGCTGTTTGAACACGTGGCTCTTACAGGCCTCTGCTGTCACTGTCTGCTTTTCCAACACGAGGCACTTGATGATTGTGTCTATACGGCGCATTCTCTCTCTCTCTCTCTCTCTCTCTCTCTCTCTCTCTCTCTCTCTCTCTCACACACACACACACACACACACACACACACACACGGCCCGTTTCGAGGCTTATAATGATGGTGAATAACCAGTTTCTTCGGTTTAACTTTTCAAGGAGATGCAGACACTGCCAAGGCCTATCAGATGTGTTGGCGAGGTTAAGACCTTGAAGCTTCACTTACAGCACCTCCGAACAATCATATGTGCCCCCAAAGACCGAATTCTTAAGGTTAATCATAGTCTCTTTGGATTGTTCTATGTCCTTACTTCCCCCCCCCCGCCCCCCTCGGGAATATGTTGGGTCACGTTTCTGAACTAGGAGTAAATCCCTATGTAACTTGCCTGCTATTTACAGAACAGTTAGCATTATAAATCACATGCAATTTTATGAAGGAAGAAAATAATAATGATAATAGCACTTTTTGAGTGCCAGGCACTATTTAGAGGGGTTTGGATTTATTAATTTATTGATCTAAGGAAAGGCCCTGTGGCACAGTGACTTATGAGCCCCATGTTACAGATGATGAAACAGAGTCCCCGGCAGGTTATGTAACTCACTTGCCTGATGTTGGAGAGCTAGGGAGCTGCGATTCAGACGTGCTAATCAGCCTCATGAGCCCTTGCTCTCAACTCCTACACAACATCCAAGTAAAGTGCTCACCTGAGGACTGACTTTGGCATAAGAGGATGGATTGGTGGTCTCAGGAAGGACAGAATCTCCCATGCACACCAGTTACCTTGACCCTGAGGATCCCTTGAGTTTCCCCATAATGATGAGCCCCCTCTGGGGGCTGAAAGATTGTGAAGTGAATATAGGCTAACCCAGACTAATGGTCTACCAAGCAGAGAAAGACATTTTGTGAGGCTAATAAATTGCCTATTGAGACTATTAATTCATCCATCTATCTACCCATCCTTCCATCCACACACCCACCCATCCATACTTCCATCCATTCATCCATCTAGCCAGCCTTCCTTCCTTCCTTCCTTCCTTCCTTCCTTCCTTCCTTCCTTCCTTCCTTCCTCCCTCCCTCCCTCCCTCCCTTCCTCCCTTCCTTCCTCCTCCCTCCCTCCTTCCCTCCCTCCCTCCCTCCTTCTCTTCCATCCATCCTTCCATCCATCCACCCATCCATCTTTCCAACATTTCTTGAACCTATACCTACTATCACCGCCTAGTGATAAAGACACTAGACAATTTTATGATTCCAACCCTCATCTTCTTACTATTTCTATGTAGCTAAGCACATCTGCATTTGAATCGCGACTTAGCCAACTGATGTTTCTTAGAATCAGAGAAAGTCTGCTTTTTCACCTGGATATATATTTTTTTCCAAAAGAATATATTAATAGGTGCCTTACTGTTTTGTTTTGCTTTTTAGAATTAAGTGAGATAATGTATACATCCCCAAGAACATGTCAATATTTTTCATGAAAGATAACCATTGAAATAAAATCATAAAATTATTAGAATATATAGATGAATAAATGCAAAGTGAGAAAGTATAAAAATAGACATTTAACTAGCTTAATATTAAAATTTGTGTATGGTATACATATACATATAATTAAGAGACAATTAAATAGAAAAACTATAATCTACAAAAATCAAGTAGCTAAAGAATAAAAGATGGACAAAAGGACATATAGTGATAACAGAATTTATGCAATTAGCTAATGGGACTATGAAAAATTTTCACTGACACTGAAAATCAAAGGAATAAAAAAATCTTTATTTGGAAAAGAAAATTAAAGTATCAAAGAGACCTTTTTAAGGCATTAAATTGGCATTGTTTATTGGCCAAGGCAAAACAAATTACTTCTCATGTTCTTATTAGGGTGTAAATTTGCATTTTTTTTCAGAAGAGCATTTGGCTGTACTTCCAGAAAACCTTGAAAATATGCATATATTTTTACTCAGTGATTTTCAGGACAATTTTAAGAAAAAAATGCAGATGATGCTCAATGATTCATGTATGAGGGTTACATTGAAGTATTATTCAAAATGGCAAAAATTTAAGATGAATTAAATATGTAACAATACGGAATCATTAAATTATAGTAATTATGGTGAAACTACAAGAAAGAAAAATATATGGCTGACTATAAACAGGAAATATTCAGAATTATAATGTTAAATTTAAAATGCTAGAGAACGAAAACTATATAGAGTGACATCCTAATTTTGTAATATATGTGTGTGTATGTGTATGTGTTTGTGTGTGTGTTGTGTATTGAGTTCTCCCATGCTTTAGTTATTATGTTACTGTACTAAATAGTTTCTGCACATATTTTTTTTCGTTGATTCCTCACATCCACTGTGAGTTGAATGCTTTATTGCAGATGAAGAAAGAGAGGACGAGGAGGGTAAGGAACTTCCTCAATATTATAATCTGAATGTTGTGTTCCCTCCCAAATTTGTATGTGGAAATCCTAACTCCCAAAGGTGATAGTATTAGGAGATGGGGCCTTGGGGTGAGTAAGTCAAGAGGGTGGGGCCCTTGTGAAAGGAATTAGTGGTCTTATGAAACAGATCACAGCGCTCCTGTGGTAGAAGTCAACCACACAGAAGGACTTCCCGGGACCATGCTGGCACCTGACCGAAAACTTCCAGCCTCCAGAACTGCGAGCAGTGACGTTTTTCTACTTATAAGTACCCAGTCTGTAGTCTTTTGTTATTGTGGCCTGAAGGGATTCTCAATATCCTATCTCTTAATGAGCAGTAAGACCAGGAGTTTAACATTTACATGTTTGCAATAAAGCTTAGGCTATCAACCAGCATGGCTCAAATACATGCTCCAATAAACTGAATTTTAGAAAGAAAAAAAAAGATTTTCTCAACTAATTGAGAACAGCACGATTCTTGCTTGTCTACCTCCTCATCACAGGAAGGAATAAACACCATCCCCTTTAGAGAGAGATGGACTCACGTTCAAGGCTGGCCTCTTTCACCTTATAATTCTGTGGTCTTGGGTAAGTTACTTATTTCACCAAATGGCTATGAAGATTAAGTTGCATATGCCCATAAGGCTCTAAGCTTTATAAGTTTTTTTGCAAATAATAAGTGCTCAATAAATGGTAGGAAATACGTACATATGCTTGTGGGCAAACTTTCTTTAACGAACGTGTTCCAGAAAAAGTGTAATAAATATTATTGTCAAAAAACGAAGTAAACCAATGAACTGATGTAAGCCTCTAAAAGTTGTGAAAAAAAAAAAAAAAGTTAGAAAAACAAGCAAAGCCACCTTTGTCTGAATGCTGGATCCCCACCATAGCTGCTAACCACAGGTGGGTACCCCGGCCCAGAGGGAAACCAATTATGTGCAAATCCTTTGACTTAATGAAAAATAAAATTAAGCGGCCTAATGCCCAGCAGGTCCTTAACCATCACCTAATATTACCAAAGCCAGTTTCTTAAAGAGGAACAAGTCTCGGGAGAAACAAGAGAAAGAAGAAGCCCTGACCCAGTTAGAAATGTCATGTGCTATGCCCTGGACTTTTCGCCCCTGACTGAAAACACCAAGAAATGCCCCCCATCATCTACTCATTTATCTGCGGGAGAGCAAGGGTATTCACTCAGCCCTCAAAGCCAATGCCTTCATTCTGTGACTTGGGGTACTGTCACTCAGGTTCTGGAGTGTTCCGAGGAAGGGACATGTGTGAAGATAAACATCTATTGGAAAGCTTCATTTATTTATTTTTATTTTTTGTTAATCCTCACCAGAGGATATTTTTTTTTCCCCACTGATTTTATGGAAGGGAGGGGGAGAGCAAGAGAGAGAGAGAAACATCAATGTGAAGAGACACATCAACTGGTTGCCTCCCGCATGGGGATCCAGCCTGCAACCGAGGTACATGCCCTTGACTGGAATTGAACCCGAGACCCTTCAGTCCATGGGCCAATGCACTATCCATTGAGCTAACTGGCCAGGGCAAAACTTTTATTTTTAATATGCAGACACTGTCCTTCATATTTCATCCACCGTAAGCCATCTAATTTCTGCAGTAGCCCAGTGGGGGGGGGGGGGAGATGTTATTTGTCCTATTTTACAGATGCTCAGAGGTTATTCATTCGAACCAGAGTCCAAGACATCTCTACTCAAAAATGCTTGGACGAGGAAATTTGTGAGGTTCCCCCCTAAATTCTTCAAAGGCCAGGCCAGCTCAGCGCTTACTCTTCCTACATCCATTTACCCCTTTTTGTGTTCAAAGTCCTCTACTAACAGAAGAGATAATCACCCATTAAAACTCATGGTGGCATTTCTATAACCAAATTAGCCGAATGGGTTGGGGAGTCACAGGACAGGAGAAGTCAGATGGGGAAGAGGAAGAAAAGAGTGTGTCTGGGCCCCGCTGGCATGGCTCAGTGGTTGAGCATCGACATATCAACCAGGAGGTCACGGTTGGATTCCTGGTCAGGGCACAGGCCCGGGTTATGGGCTGGATCCCCAGTAGGGGGCGTGCAGGAGGCAGTCGATCCATGATTCTCTCTCATCATTGATGTTTCTCTCTCTCCCTCTCTGAAATCAATAAAAATATATTAAAAAAACAAACCACCACAGTGTGAGTGGAAGGGTCTGTTGGGTGGGCCCTGTTGGAGTCTGGGGTGAGATCACGGCAAATAAACTCCACCCTCCTCCCCACACGCCGAAGTCTAGCTATCCATTCTCCTCTGTCCTGGGAGTCTGCAATGACCTTGGTGTGTCTCTCAACTGATAAGTGAAGGCGGTCACCTGGGGGCTCTGAGCTGGGGACCCCAGCTTCTTGCTCATCAGCGTCACCCTGGGGACATTTACAGACTGCCCCCTTTCAGGGCCTGGGCGAACACCCTCCCAGCGAAGTGGAAGTCACATACTGATTATTCCGAAATGCCAGGCAGGTAATCCGATCCCCTCTCTTTCTGGAATGTTTTTGCAAAGAGGAACCCGGAGCAAAGTGGTTCCTCACGTTGTGTTTACAGGTCGGGGGGTCAAACATCTTCTCCAGCTCCTCACGCGGCTCTTTACCCCCCCCCCCTCCCCCCTTTCTTTCCCTTTCGGGGCCGCCTCTCTCCTTGTTCCTCTGTCTCTGACCGTCTCTGCCCTGTGGCCCCTCTCTGTGTCTCTCCGCCGGGTCCCTCGCCCAGTGGCCCCTCTGCCACCCGGCTCCGAGGGCCCAGGAGGGCCGGCTCTCGTCCCTCGCACAGAAGCAAAAGCGTTCCTGGCCCAGAGTGGTGGCTTGCCATTTTGGAACTCTAACTACAGGCCACATGCCGCTTTCAAAGGCCCCCGCGGAGCTTTTCATGTGAGATGTGGTTAGTGACTCGCCCGCCCCGCGCACAGCCCCCGCCGGTGGGAGCGAACGTGGCGATCCGGTCCGCGCCAACCCGAGGAGCTGATGAAATCGCCGCCTGATCTGTTATCTCCCAAACCTTTAAAGGTCTTTGCGGGCGAGCTGAGAACAAGGTTATGGTGACAATTTGTTTACAGGCGGCGAGAGATTAAGATCTCGTTGAAAAGGAATAAAAATAACATCGTCTGGAGCTGTCACAGCGTGAGTCCCATTGTAATCAACACTGGTCTGATTTCAAGGATAATTTAAGACCAATTTATTATCTTAATTAAAAAAAAGAGGGGAGGATCCGATGTTTGAGATGCCAGTGAGATTCCTGGAGATGCCCCACGCGGATTCCAGACAATCTCCCGGTCCCCTTGCGTTCTGTAAGCACAGGCATCAGTAACAGATTAAAAGGCAGAACAACACGTCCTTCCTAGGGCCCCTCTGAAAAGACAAATGGCCGAAAGGGTGAAGACCCTCACGCCCAGACACCCTTTTGTGTCCAGTCTTTGGTATTCAAGGTGAAAGCCCCCGAACACTTTTTTTTCCTTTCTGCCTTAATGAAACTGGTTAAAACAATCTCGCTTGGGGCAGGCCTGGCTTTCTACTTCCCTTTGGATCTAATCCTTTCACGTCTCAAGGCGGAGAAACTAGGGACAGCCCAGCCCCGGGCAAGCAGGAGAGAGAGTGGGAAACCCCAGCGGTGCGCCCACCGGCCGGACCCTTTCAAAGTCCCCAGGAGAAGTGTCAACCGCACTCCCCACGCCCCCCACAAAAGCAAGCACGTTGGGCGCCCAGCACAGGGAATGAATGGGCCACAAAGGGCCCTTTGAGAGCGCGAAGGAAGTGCCCCACTGGGAAGCCAGGTGGACAGCAAACGTCCCTCTCCATTACAAATGAGTTCGGGGACAGGGCCACCCCCGGGGGACTCCCAGCTCCACGGACAGCCCAGAGCCAACCGAACCAGCCCACTCATTGGAAAACCAAACCTTCTGCGCCCCTCCCCCCCCCGCCCCGTTTACAAACACTTGCTAGGTGACCTTATTTACTTAGTAACCTGTGGATTCATTTATCTTGAAATTAGTAGGTAATGAAGTGGAAAACCTCAACAGCCCTCCCACTAATTAACATGATAATAAGATTGTTTTGCGACAGAGGTACAATTAGCATGTATGAGAGGAAGGGGGGGAGAGATCAATAAAATGTCTGGACCGGGCTGTGCCCAGGTCTCCAGGAGAGAACAAAGAGACGCAACCCCAGATTTTAAGATTTCATCCCTTTAAACAGCTCCCACCCGGAGACGTGACCCTCCTGGAGTGAATGGTCTGATGCCTCCTGGAGAAAGAGGTGGGAGAATGGAAGGAATTCCTGACAAAGCACACTTTTTGGTGCTGTGAAAAGAAAAGGAGAAAACTGTGGAAAGTTTCAGGCCCTGATCTTCCATGTTCTTGGATGGGGGTGGGTGGGAGGTGGGGGGCAGGCAGTGTAAAGAATGTGAGCAGGTAATTGACACCCATAAAAAACGGTCCCATTTCCTCCTTTTTTTCTACATCCCCACCCCCCAAATCAAATGGCTGGGATATAAAACTTACACGCGAGATTCTTCTTGAACATCTAGTGTCAACATCCATTTTCATGAGATGCTCTAACACACAGCGTGCACAGCTCAAATATTTATTTATTCCACAGACCGAGGTGTGTAGAATAAATAAATGACTTTAAAAATTGCCTCAATATGTATTTACCCAGTAGACTCATTTCTTGGGTAAATTACATGGATTTGGTAACCTTCCATGACATTTTTCCGTGATTTTAAACATACACAAACAAAGAATTTAAATGTCCGAAGTGTCTAAATAACCTAATTGAACTTGTGACACAAACCAGGAAGAGCCGGGAGACTCGGTGGTGGAGGAAAATGCCAGGGTTTTTTGATGGCTAAAGTGAGAACATTCAGAGGGTCAACAGTAACCCTCACAGACTGAGCATTACCAGTACTTGGGAGGGGCCTCTTACTGCCCTGCACAGTCTTCTTTGTCAATCTAAAAATGTTCTGTATTACTTTCCTTTTTCGGTTTTATTTATTTATTTTTTATTTTTTTTAAACATATTTTAATGATTTTTTACAGAGAGGAAGGGAGAGGGACAGAGAGTTAGAAACATCGATGAGAGAGAAACATCGATCAGCTGCCTCCTGCACACCTCCCACTGGGGATGTGCCCGCAACCAAGGTACATGCCCTTGACCGGAATCGAACCTGGGACCTTTCAGTCTGCAGGCTGACACTCTATCCATTGAGCCAAACCGGTTTTGGCTTATTTATTTTCTAAAAATGTATTTTTATCAATTTCAGAGAGGAAGGGAGAGAGAGGAGAGATAGAAACATCAATGATGAGAGAGAATTATGGATCGGCTGCCTCCTGCACGCCCCCTACTGGGGATTGAGCCTGCAACCCGGGCATGTGCCCTGACTGGGAATTGAACCATGACCTCCTAGTTCAGTGGTAGGCAAACTCATTAGTCAACAGAGCCAAATATCAACAGTACAACGATTGACATTTCTTTTGAGAGCCAACTTTTTTAAACTTAAACTATATAGGTAGGTACATTGTTATTGACTTTATTAGGGTGCTCCTAAGCTGGCCTTTGCTAAAAACTCAACGGGCCAAAGAGCCGCATGTGGCTCACGAGCCGCAGTTTGCCGACCACTGTCCTAGTTCAACCACTGAACCACAGCGGCCTAGGTTGCTTTTTTTTATTATCTTATTTACTTATTTTGATCAAACTTATTGGGGTGACATTGGTTAACAAAATGATGTAGGTTTCAGGGGTACAATTCTATAAAACATCATCTGTATATCGGATTGTGTGTTCACTATTCCAAGTTAAGGCTCCTTCCGTCTTTTCCGCCATCAACTGTCTCTTGTCCTCTCTCAGAAATGGATTTGCCTACGAATTTCCACAATCCATGGTCCCTCAAACCAATCCTCTCATCTGTGCCAACCATCTGTCTGGCATTCAATTTTGACAGTAATCATTTTAAAACCTCTTCCTTGCCTAATCTCTTCATTAAAACTGGCCAGTCCGTGTGTTATCAAAAAGGAGTTTCTGTCAAAGAAACACTTTCATCTACATTTTTAATTGGGAAGTTTGCTTGAGCGCTTAACTAATCGGAAAAAAAGGATAATTATTGGTAGCTTTAAAAAACCCAACCAAGTTAGCGCTGGTTTTCTTTTGAAAGTCATTTAAAGTGATGGAAATTGTTGTTTTGCTTGTGCCGTTAAGGAAGACCTTTGGAGAAATAGAGGTTTCTGTTTCTTTTCTCTTTCTTTTTCCTTTTCCCATCCTTCCTTCCTCCCTCCCTTCCTTCCTTCTCTCCTTCCATCTCTCCCCCGCCCCTCTCTCCCCATCTATAATTTCTGAAAGAACTTGCCAACATCTGTATGCTGGAAATCGATTTTAAATTTATGTGCATTATCATTGCTTTAAGTTAGCATCTTTGGAGTAAGGGGGAGACCCCATCCTCATTTCTGAGAGGCATTTGCATGATTTTCTTTATTGTCCTGGATTTCATGTTAAAAATCAATGTCTCTAGTATTTGCGAGTGGGGAGTGTCAGGGAGCTAGGACCCAGGCCTGTCTGTGTGGTGAGTTCCCAACGAGAGATGGAACGAAGGATGCAGGAGGAAGAAAGCGGGTCTGAGCTGACAGAGGAGACCGACTGGCTTCCCCCTCTGCCCTCTGGCGTGGGGAGAGACCCACGGAAGAACCGCCCTAATCATCCCCCACTACTTAAGAGAGAAAAATCCACACTTCCGGCTTTTAAACATCAACTAGACACCAGCTCAAGTCTCTGGCCTTTCCTGATGTGTTGAACCCCATCATGCATCCTACCTTTGACTTAGCATGTTGGGGAGTGTGGGGATCCTTACAATGAGAAGAGGCAAGCCATTAAAAACCATATCCTTCAGGATCCCCAATCTTTTTGAAGCCCCAGCACCCATTTTTTCCTACATTCCAAAGCATTAGCAGATCCACATAGGGCATATACCAATTCAAAAACCCAAGTGAATTTATTTTAAAAGGTTTTTTTTTTTTTTTTTTTTAATTTGTAAGTAATTTGAGAATTCCCAAATCTCTCTGGAGATCATTTGAGACACCCTGGGGTGTCAGGCAATCTCTCCTGGGTATAACTGTTCTAGAAAAAAATAAAAGGATTTTTAATAACTAATTCCTCCCAGGAAGAATTCCCTTTGGGTTCTGTAGCTTCAAATCCAAATTCCTCATCTGTGACCAGTTAGAACAATACGATGGAGCCCAGAGGAGTCAGGACTAGAATTCAACTCAGAAAGTGAAAACTATACTGCATTTGTCCTGGGTCAGTCCTCAAGGAATAAAACAGTCTCCACTTGTTTAGTACCTTCCTTCCCCCACCCCCCTCACTCCACTAATCTTCAAAAGCCCGTTAAGTAGTATTCCCATTCTACAGACGGTAAAATTAAGGCGTAGAAAGCCACGTAACCACTTTAAGGTCAAACAGCTCGTAGGAGCGGGGCTGGGATTTGAGCCTAAATTCTCCTGGTTCTAGTACATCGCTTACAATATCTTCTCTTCTCTCCTGGGAAGACACACTATCACACTGGAGGGCCCCAAGAGCTGGTGTTGAACTTGCTTTGAAGGCCCTCTGACCTCAGTCTCCAGAAAGCATTTCTTCTTTTGGAGTCCACACCGTAGGACAGATTTCTGTTCCCAATGTGTAAACCCACGGCCCATCGTGTAGCGCCAACCATTTCTTCTTTGGGCCGAGACTTCTTCCACGGTATCTATAAAGGTTTCACAATTTAACAGCAAGGCTCCTTCGTCTGGTTTTAATGACTCTGTAAAATAAATACCTAGGATTGCTCCTTAAAAAAATAAAGAGAAATTGTTTCAGTGGGAGAATACGGGAGATATAAATTGAACTGACTACAGCTCCCTCACTCCTTGTTAAGGGGGAGCACGTGACTGGAGATTCCCAGAAGGGCTCCGATGAGCTGGTTGCCACGAGTAGCCTTTCTGGCCTAGATTTGCACCTTCCTTGAGAATAGGAGTAATTTTAGACTTTCTTTCCAGGACTTTTTTCTTCCTGGTGTATCCACGGGATCTTGCACATTCCTGCAATCACTTCATCCGCCTTGTACTCCTGCAAAGTTCAGATATGAGCAAGAGTGAACGCGTAGGCAGCTCACCAGATCACACTCCCCTCCTGTCACTTGGCGGTGTGAGTCGGGCCATGGTGGCATTGCTCCGTGGCTGGGACAGCCCTGTGGAGGCCCGGGTTTCTGAGAAAGGCGAGCAGGGTGGCCCAGGCCTCAGGTTTCCCCAGCAGGGAGCCACCTCTCCCAGGGGTGACAGGACTGACAATGTGTGAGGACAGCAGCACACGTGGATCCACACAGGACCAGGGACGGTGGGCTTCGAACGGTGACCCTCCAACCTTAAAACGATGGGTTTGCCCAGGGGGCATAGCTCCGAGGTTGAGTGTCTACCTGTGAACCAGGAGGTCATGGTTCGATTCCCAGTCAGGGCACATGCCCAGGTTGCGTGCTCAATCCCCAGTGAGGGGCGTGCAGGGGGCAGCGATCAATGATCCTCTCTTATTATTGATGTTTCTATCTCTCCCTCTTCCTTTCTCTCTGACATCAATAAAAGTATATTGAAGGGAAAAAGAAAGAAGATGGGTTTGCCTCATCTTGGAGTTCATGGAGGTTTCAGAAGAGCTTCCAGGAGCCTGTGGGTCTACACTCGCATGCGTGCTGGTGGGGTGACTTCAAGTCACTCAGCCCATGTGCCCTGGGCATATTCACAAAGTGAAAGCAACAGAACCCCTAGGGGCATCTAAGCAAGAGCACTCAGCATCCTAAGCTGGCCACCATGGGACAGGGATGATGTGGTCCATGGCTCTTGGTCAATCCTTTCGGAGGGGAATATCTACTTCTGTGCTCACTAGTTGGGTGAATGACAGGAGGAGACCATCTAAAATGAATCCCGAGTGATTTTTACTTGGTTCACTGCAAGTGATCAAACTCATGAACATGCCCCACAAAGTCTTTCACGCATGATCAGTGCTCATGGGCTAGTTAGTGCTGCTGGTCTCCCGCTGTGCACCAAGTGGGTGGGGCACCGCGTGGCATTTGCATGAAGGGCTCCCTCCCAGGTGTTGCCCCTCCCCATGGAGCCTCTAAATCCTGGTCTATAGATCAGGGGGGCAAGGGATTTCTTGAGGGTTGTTGCGAGGACCTGAGAAGTGTCTGGCACACGTGTGGCCCTTTGGAAGCCTCCAGCAAAAGTCAGCTTCTGTGTTCACTGTCGCCGTGCAAGGACTTTTGAAGTAGATTATCCATAGGGAGCGCCTAGAAGAGTGCTAACGTGAAAGACAGTATAAAAATGGACATTCACCCCCTGGGAGGTTTTGGGGAGGAAGAGAGAATACAATTCCCCAAGATTGGTGCAGTAAGAAGGTCCATGGAGAGATGTTCCTTATTCAGCCTCTTTGCTGTCTGTTAGCAAATCACAGATTTCTCGGTAGCTGTAGTCGCCCAACATGTAGTACCACTGTGAGCAAGTGGGTAAAGAATTAGCCTCCCCAAAAATCCATTTCACAGCATGACTTTGCCAGAAGGCATTCATTCATTCGCTCACTCATTCGTTCATTCATTCAGGCTCATTCATTCGCTCATTCTGTCTTGCTAACATGTGATGGTTAGCAAGACAGATGAGTGTTTGGGGATGGGAATGTGATGGTTAGCAAGACAGCTAAGGTGGCTGTCTTTGGTGGGGAAGATGGCAGGAACGAGAAGTTAAATGATGAAATAAACCATGTACTTTGGGTTGTGTTGAAAGCACTTTATCCACTTTCCCAGGAAATAAAGTGGGGGCTGGGTGAGAGGGGAAGCAATGGCTTCTGATGGGGAGGCCAAAGAAGGCCTCCCTGAGGAGAGACATGTAAGTCGAGCCCGAATTAGGCAGAGATGAGAGGAAGGGACATTCCCAGAAAGAGAAGACAATCCTATCTAATAAAAGAGTAATATGCAAATTAACCACCACTCCGCTACACCACCAGCCACACCCACCAGCCAATCAGGAGCGAGTATGCAGATTAACCCAACCAAGATGGCTGCGGCCACAGAGAGAGCAGGAGGGAGGCTTGGGTTTCCCCGGCGATGGAGGAAGCCAAGCTTTCCGCACACCCTGGCCGGCCCACTCCAGGCTACAAAGTTTCAATTATAGAAGGTAAACAAATCCCAACAAAAATGGCGGCAGACTCAGAGCTGGAGAGAGGAGGAGGCTAGGGTTGCCCCCGGCGATGGAGGAAGCCAAGCTTCTGAAGCCCTGGCCTGCCTTGGCCTCCACTACAAAGTTTCAATTATAGAAGATAAATAAATCCCAACAGAAATGGCTGCTGCCACGGAGCTAGCAGAAGGCTTGGCTCTGCTCCAGGCTACAAAGTTTCAATTGTAGAAGATAAATAAATCCCAGATACCAGGGCCTCTGCTTGGGTCGCCGGGGGGGCGTGGCTGGTGCAAACCACCACAGGCCCCTCGCCCAGGCCACCCCACGCCCCAAGGGAACCCCCACCCTGATCCGGGGCACCCTTCAGGGCAAACCAGCTGGCCCCCACCCATGCACCAGGCCTCTATCCTATCTAATAAAAGAGTAATATGCAAACTGACCATCACCCCAACACACAAGATGGCTGCCCCCATGTGGTCAAAGATGGCTGCCCCCATGTGGACACAAGATGGCTACCACAAGATGGCCAGCAGGGGAGGGTAGTTGGGAGGGACCAGGCCTGCAAGGGAGGGCAGTTGTGGGCGATCAGGCCAGCAGGGGAGGGCAGTTTAGAGGGAGCAGGCCTGCAAGGGAGGGCAGTTGGGGGCAACCGGGCCTGCAGGGGAGGGCAGTTAGGGGTGACCAGGCTGGCAGAGGAGGGAAGTTGGGGGTGACTGGGCCTGCAGGGAAGGGCAGTTAGGGGGGACCCAGGCCTGCAGGGGAGAGCAGTTGGGGGGGATCAGGCCTTCAGGGGAGGGCAGTTAGGGGTGACCAGGCCTGCAGGGGAGGGCAGTTAGGGGTGACCAGGCCTGCAGGAGAGGGCAGTTAGGGGCAAGCAGGCTGGTAGGGGAGCAGTTAGGCATTAATCAGGCTGGCAGGGGAGTGGTTAGGGGTGATCAGGCTGGCAGGCAGAAGCAGTTAGGGGCAATCAGAAAGGCAGGCAGGCGAGCAGTTGGGAGCCAGCAGTCGTGGATTGTGAGAGGGATGTCCGACTGCCCGTTTAGGCCCGATCCCACCAGGATCGGGCCTAAACGGGCAGTCGGACATCCCTCGAGTGGTCCCAGATTGGAGAGGGTGCAGGCTGGGCTGAGGGACACCCTCCCCCATCCCCGTGCACGAATTTCGTGCACCGGGCCTCTAGTAAGGAATAGGATCCCAGGAGCCGAGCTTGATAGTTCTGAGGAACAAAGAGAGGACCAAGAAGGCTTGAGCTTGGAGAGCAGAATGGCGTTTAACGAATGTTGTTCCAGTTGAGCCAATAAAATGGACAGGGCGGAGGAAAGCTGATGCCCTCCTTATTCTGGCTGGTGGGGTGTTATCTTTAGAAACATGGAGGGACTCATTCTTTTTATGTTCCATCTCCACACATACTTCTTTTTTAACTGCTTTTGTAAAACAATTTTTGAAAAATGAATTTGATACAAGGATAATAGATAGCACAGATGCTGTGGATTATTAAAGGAGCATGGGGTGGTGGCAACAGGTTAGTCTGCAGACCAACGGGCCTGGATCTGAACTCACTGATGTGTGTTCTGGACTGAGGTATTTCATCCCCGGGTCTCCATTTCCCCGTCTTGAAAATAGATGCAAGACTTAAAAATGGCAAGGTGCGTGTTACAGGGCCCCGAACACCTCTTGGTTTGGAAGGGCTAAGCATGTCATTCGAGTTGCCCCATCCACAGGTCTCCATGCAGCACTCACCCCATTAAACAACCTCCCAGCACGTGTCTGGGGTCCCCTGGGGTGATCACGTTCAATGACATCTACATCATGAGATTGTGGGAAAGGCACTTACTGATTCAAAGAATAAGGAAGTGAAATACAACAGAGCAATTGACTGAAAAATAAAAAACCCACAAAAAAAACACACCCCCGAAATGGATAGAACCTTCTGCCAGGATTGAGGCAAACGGGTAAAAAGGACATGACCTTTCTCTGGGGATCAGTTTCTCAGGCGACCCCCGGTGAGAGCTGTGCCAATGCTTTGACTGACATTGAGCTGAAACGGATCACTGTCATTCTCCCTTGAAATAGGTGACAATGAGCTACTTTTAAAACACAGATGATACCTTGTGTCTTTTCTTGTTTTTTAACGGCTTTAAGCTCTGACATGCAGATGCCACAGAAGTAAGTTTCTGGGCAGAGGATTGATGCCACACTTCCGGCGGAAGGCCTTCTGAGGCTCTTGGAAATACCACCAGCCTTTGGAGATGTAAGGGTCACTGGTGAGAGGAATACAATGAAGAGGACCATGGCTGCCCTGGCTGGGGTGGCTCCGTTGGTTGGAGCTTCGTCTCGTATACTGGAAGGTGGCCGGTTCGATTCCCGGCACATACCAAGGTTGTGGGTTCCATTCCCGGTATGGGGCGAGAGCAATAGGCAAACGATCAATGTTTCTCTCGCCCTTCCTCTCTAAAATCAATAAAATCAATGATTCCGTTCTTTGGCATGAACGGAGGGCTTCGTGACCGTTCACATTCCGTTCCAAAAGGATAAAATGGCTTCACTATCTTCATTAAACAAAAAGGACCACGGCTTACCCCTACCTGTTTTCTACAAATGGACACACCTAATGCATATCCTGGGAGGGTGCTTGCATTATAACAGAGAGAAAATGCTCCCTTTTTAAAAACATATATTTTTATTGATTTCAGAGAGGATGGGAGAGGGAGAAAAAGATAGAAACATCCATGATGAGAGAATCATTGATTGGCTGCCTTCTGCACGCCCCTGGTACTAGGGATCGAGCCTGCAACCTGGGCATGTGCCCTTGACTTGAATCAAACCTGGGACCCTTCAGTCTGCAGACCAACGCTCTATCCACTAAGCCAAACCGGCTAGGGCCAAACTCTCCCCTTCTAAAATGACAGAACATTCTGTGAATCACAGCTAAAGAGTTTCCATTCTTCTAATTGCTTCTCCCTACTCTCGGTCCGCACATGTACGTGTGGATCCCCAACACCTGGCAGGCTTCATCTTTTAAGTACCAGATATGTAGAAGGAAGGCAAATGGAAACATGGCCCCAAACCATCTAATTTACTGCCCCTCTTGCAAGGGGGAAACACGTTCCCCCACAAATCTTTCTCCTTCCTCTTCAGCTTGATAAACCTTTGGCTGCTCTGTCGGGTCAGCCTGACTTGAGCCGACTTGTGATAGAAAAAGCCTTCCAATGGATTTTCAGTCACCACTCAATGAGGGGGGCTGACAGCGCGCCATGAAATCCTTCTGCAGGGAGGCAGGCTTTTAACTTGATTGATGAAATTATATCTAAATCTAGAAGATTTGGGACTTCAAAGGCATTTTTCCCTCCTTAGGGCATCCGGGATGAAGGGCGTTTGCTATTTGTACCAAACTCCCAGGCTCAAGTGGTTCGCAAATTGACCCCTTTGTAATAGGTTAAAGGTTTCTTGCTAGATAACGCGGGTTCGTTTTGATTAATTATGTCAGGGAATTAATGTATGATTACTAACTTTTAGCAGACCCTGCTCCTTCTGACCCCGAGCGGCTTGTCTGTGTGGCTGGTTGTAATTTTCGACCGATGGGTTAGGAGGGGTCAGTGTGTGGTCAGCATATTTTAAACAAAGGGAGAAAGAGAGCAGCAGAGGCCCCCAAATGGAGTGGACAGCGCAGTTCAAGGCCTTCCCAGAGGTCTGGTAAGTGTTTTAACAGTGGCCTTTTATACATCGACTCCTGCTAATAAAAGACGGTTCGCTAGAGTAGAGCGTAAGCTGGGAAGATTTGGGGAAATAATTTCACAGTTAACTGTTAGCCCATAAATTTCACTTCATACTGGTTTCAATGGCCTAGGACAGTGGTTGGCAAACTGCGGTTCATGAGCCACATGCGGCTCGCGAGCCACGGTTTGCCGCTCTGTTGACTAATGAGTTTGCCGACCACTGGACTAGACTAAATGTTACCGTGTAGTTGGAAGCTGTGAGGATTTGGCAATTGTGGCATATTGTGTGCAAAGAGGTAAAGAGTAGTATATGACAGTGGTCGGCAAACTCATTAGTCAAAAGAGCAGCAAACCGCGGCTCGCAAGCCGCAGTTTGCCGACCACTGGCCTAGGACCTTGTTAAAGATTAAATGGCGAAGCGTTGAGTTTTGGCATCAGATAGGTCAAAAGCATCGGGATGAAGGAATCTTGTTAATAAAGAGGTTTTCTAGTGGAAGGTGTGCTGTTCTCACTGTTTGCCTCTGCCATTGCTAGCCAATTAGACAAAATGTAACAGAATAAGCTGACGGCACCTGGCTCTGAGTTAATTTTATACCATTCACTGACGTCATTCATGCGATGACACCTCTTGGAACCCGAGTGATTCCATTCTTTGGCATGTGAGGGCTCCGTGGTGGTTCACGTTCCGCTCTAAATGATCAGCTCAAAATGGCCCATAACCTCTGACATCAGACTAGTTTCTTCTTTCTTTTTTTTTAAGAGAGGAAGGGAGAGGGAGAGAGAGATAGAAACATCAATGATGAGAGAGAATCATTGACTGGCTGCCTCATACATGCCCCCTACTGGGGATCAAGCCTGAAACCTGGGCATGTGCCCTTGACCAGAATTGAACCTGGGACCCTTCAGTCCACAGGCTGACGCTCTATCCACTGGGCCAAACTAGCTAGGGCTCTTTAAAAAAAAAAATTATTATTTATTTCAGAGAGGAAGGGAGAGAGAGATAGAAACATCAATGATGAGAAAGAATCATGGATCGGCTGCCTCCTGCACGCCCACTACTGGGGATCGAGCCCACAACCTGGACATGTGCCCTGACCGGGAATCGAACCGTGACCTCCTGGTTCCTAGGTTGATGCTCAACCACTGAGCCACACCAGCCGGGCCAGAGAACTCTCCTTTCTTCTTGCCATTAAACCTTGAGGATTTCCCTCTACAAAGTGCTATGTGGTCAATTTTTTTCCAGCTGTGACCTTGTTGAAACACACTTATTAGACTCAGATGAGAAAGGCAGGCCGAGGAGAACGAGGAGACCTTCCGAGGGAACGCAGAAGTGCCCAGGGCAAATTACCAAGGAAACGCGGGGAGGCGTCATTCTGAAAAGGGTTGGAACACCGTTTGGATGAAGGAGGAGGACCAGGCTGTTTCATTTCGGAGTAAATGCTACGTATTAAAGAACTTTGAAAGCAGAGATTGAAAAAAAAAATCAGAAAAAGAAAGAGAAATTGTTACAAATGGAAGGTGTTACTTAGACACTGTATTAAACTTTTAAACATCATAAAACACCCTTCCTATATGGTTATTCAGAAATAAACTGTGTGTCAGCATTCAGATTTCGTTAGCACCGCTCAGGGGGTGATTGGAAAGGCCCGGGAATGCCCACAACTGCTGACCACCCGTAGCCTTTATGGACCCACATAATCACAATTACTGTATTTCAAACAAGCCCCTTTCAAAAATTAGAGGTGTTGATGACTGTAATGGGGACATAGACCATTTGTCTGTTCCATTATTGCAATTACTGTCTGACTTCGTATCTTCTCCCTGACAGTGGCTAATGCTGCGTACTTCAGAGGAAGATATAAACCCCCCAATAACGCAGTTACGGTCCAATTCACATCCAGCTCTTCATCTCCACGCTGGGCTGCCCCGCCTCCCCGACACAGGCCAGGATGCACTGCTGTGAGTGTAGGGTTCCATGGAGGAAGCATGCGTGTGTGCCTGCATGCCAGCTAGGGAGCGGACAGCAGCAGAGGGCAAGAGGCACAGAGGTGGAGGGTGGAGGGTGGAGGGTGGAGGGAGGTTACCTCGCCCAGTTCCCTGTGTGGTTGCCCCATATCATGCAGAGAGTGGAGAAAATAAATATCGCCTGAATACAGCTTGTAATGTTTCTTAGGGGTTTTGCAGTGTAAATCTACTTAATTAATCTTCTCTCAGCTCAAACCTCTCACTTTCCTATCTGCACTGTTGCAAATAGGTATGAAAATATTTATCACATATTTCATATGATGCGTGTCCATCTATATCTCTAAATATCTCAAATATATATATATGTATGTGTGTGTGTGTGTGTATATATATATATATATATATATATATATATATATATAAATTTTATATTACCATAGAGATATACACTGAGTGGCCAGATTACTATGATCTCTGAATGCATAATAATCTGGCCACTCAGTGTATATCCTATATAATAAAAGGTTAATATGCAAATTGTCCCCTAGACCAGGAGTTTAACCAGCAGGCAGGTCGGCCAACTGCCCATGTCCCCTCCCCCTGGCCAGGTTGGCCGGACCCCACCCATGCACGAATTCATGCACCGGGCCTCTAACACACACACACACACACACACACACACACACACACACACACTGAGTGGCCAGAGATCATAATAATCTGGCCACTCAGTGTATATGTGTTTCCAAAATGTCCTATCTATAAGTCTATACATCTTTCTATCCTAAATATCCTAAAATTACCAAATGATTTTCTTCTTGATTCCCAAATCACATGACTTGCAACTAATTTGACTTTTAAGGTACTACAGAAGCGATAACTGTTTTAATCAGATATTAATTTTAAAATAATGAAACATAACATGGAACTGTTAATCCTTACGTGACTAAAAATAGTGTGATTCAAGGTAAGGACTCGAGACAACAGCTGTCTCCACAGCTGTGTGCCAGTTTTCCTGAGAAGATAAATGTTTCACCAAAAGTCCAGACCTTTAGGCGCCCTGTCCACTCGTATCCCTTCCTCGTCCAGACAAGCCCAGCCACCCCTCCCCAAGCCCCCAGATTTTTTTAAAAATATATTTTATTGATATTTTACAGAGAGGAAGGGAGAGGGATAGAGAGCTAGAAACATCGATGAGCGAGAAACATCAATCAGCTGCCTCCTGCACACCTCCCACTGGGGATGTGCCCGCAACCAAGGTCCATGCCCTTGACCAGAATCGAACTTGGGACCCTTCAGTACGCAGGCCGATGCTCTATCCACTGAGCCAAACCGGTGAGGGCCATTGGTTGATTCTTGTATGTGCCCTGACCCGGGATCGAACCCATAACCTTGGTGGTATTGGGACGACACTCTAACCAATAAGCTATCCGCCAGGCTGGGCTTTGTATTTTAACACTGGCAAAGTCCTGGGCCACTACAGACACGCGAGTCCCTCTCTTGTGGCCAATTCCTAATGGAAGTTGGGTTCTCCCCCGAGAAGACCTGCAATGATTAGACAGATTAAATGTATTCCATCAAGGTAGCTCCCCCAAAATGAATGGACTACGGAACTGGGCCCACTAATACTAACATTCACTCACTCTGCTCTCTGATGGCCTATTGTTGGGCAAATAAAATCTCACTTGCATGCTAACTGAACTCTTCTAAAGTAAGCAAACAAGCTTGAGATTGCTCAGTGAACTTTAATAATTCTCACAACCAAACTTAAACTACTTGTCACATGTTACTAACCATTGGCAAACCTATCGTTCACTTGGCTTCATCAGCTTGTATTGATCTGCAGAACAGTCAGAAATAAGACATCCTTGTACAACATAAAGGTCGGCAAGGACACTTAAGAGAGAATATGTTAAGTAACCAATATTTCTGAATTTTTTTTTTTTTTTAAGTTCAGGGGTGACTTTCAACAGAACTTCAAAACCAAATTGGGGCACCGTGAACATAGAACTGTTCATTTTAATCACAAGCAAAATCTGTCACACATGTTCTTTCAAGTCCCGTTTATTAGAAAGAAACAGCTACTAGAGAACCACATGTTAACTCTGACTTGGCGAGGTCAGGCCAGGGCAATAAACCTTTGAACCTTACAAATATGCAAAGCTGACATAAATAACAAATTAAACCCAGCCAGGTATAACACTTGGGCCAGTTGGCTGTGAGGCAGGCACCGATCCTGAGGAACAAGAGCCTGTTGATTTGTAAGGAAAACCCGGTCTTACCCTCTTTGTTCGCTGCCCATTAGTTTTGCATCTGGGGGTCACCCCGCTCCTTCCTGCTGAGGCGAAGCCCAATAAAAGGGATTCTGCTGCGTTCTGTGCCAGCGACCCCGTGTTACAGCGCACGGGTTGTTGGTATGGTCCATGGGGCTAATAATGTAGCGTGTTTTTATGAAGGAGTGGAGGGCCTTGGGTGGGATTGACGTGAGGTGTTTGGGGATTTTAAAGCCATTTCTAAACCATGGAGCGTAGGATGTTCTCCAAGAAGTGAATTGTGGGGTAACCACAGAATCGGCACCAGGGGATGGAGGGATTGGGGTGATATCTGATTCAACCCAGTATAGGAAAGGGAATAAGCATCTGTGAAGAAGAAAGCAAAGAAAAAAACGTATTTTTTTTTTGTGTTTAAAATAGGACAAAGTTATCTATTTTTTAATATGAAGGTTGGTAAAGGAATTCAGATGTTAGGGATGTGGAAGAGGTAAGGAGAAAATAGCCTCAGATACTGTCCATAATTCACACTAGAAAGTATCAATGGTGTGACGTCATTGGCGAGAGACATATTTTTGTTTGCTGAACATACTTTTGCTTAATAAGTAAAGTAGGAGTTTCTAAGAGCATTATTGAGCTCTGATGTGAAGTGATTCTGCCATGGCTCTTCGTAAGGAACATACGTTTTGACAAGTCTAATCTGTAATGCATTTAAGTAGTAAACACAGCCCATCAAGCTCAATGAGTTGATTCAAGGGTTGGATTCGGGGCTTTTAGAGTCTCTCTGAGTCTGTGAGTCTGTACTCTCCACCACCACGACTGGTGAGATTTCAAAATCTGTTCATATTGCCAAAACCGGTTTGGCTCAGTGGATAGAGCGTCAGCCTGCGAACTGAAAGGTCCCAGGTTCGATTCCGGTCAAGGGCATGTACCTTGGTTGCGGGCACATCCCCAGTAGGAGGTGTGCAGGAGGCAGCTGATCGATGTTTCTCTCTCATCGATGTTTCTAACTCTCTATCCCTCTCCCTTCCTCTCTGTAAAAAAATCAAAATCTGTTCATATAAAACGATCCCTTTGACGATGATGTGGAAAGAGAAAAATCCTCTGGCCATACTACAGGTGGCCCAGAATAGTGACTCCCTTACAAAGTCAACTTTGTCCTTACCAGCAGCAACAGTTTAGCATGATTCTACACTCTTTTTGGGGAAAAAGCATTTGATTACATGGTGGAAGGAAGAGTTAAAACATGCCAATATCATATCAAGTTTTTGATTTTCGAGAAATACCCAATGGGCCAGGAAACGGGGTTGAAGGTCCATGGTGAAATTCTCCATGTCCGTTTTTAACGTATTTACAACTTATGTTCGATATGTTTTTTCTAATGTATAGTTTGTTGAATTGGCGGTAACAGTCTCTTCACTTTTTGAATGCGGGTGTATTTCACATCATGCACACCGAAATGAAATTATATCCAACGTCGCATATAAATTCTGAAAAAGGTTTTTCCTAAAACACAGAGGACTGCGAAGATCGTTGTGGAAACGCAGGTGATGGATGGATTGAGGACTTTCTCGGTCGTGCCAACGCGGTTGTAATGAGGTGGTGAGTCAGTCTTTCGGCTTTGGGAGACAGAAGTAAGAGGTGTTTCTCTGCAATCGGTCCAATTTAAGGACAAGAGGTTTGGCAGAGGCCTTTATGGGAGTAAAAAAAAAAATATATTGCAACACCATAAATTAAAATGAGCCAACGGCATGGGACAAAACTTAAGAGATTTTCCAAAAACTGGATGACGACAAATGATAGCCCCTTGCCATTGTCCTTTTATCTTTAAAAGTGCTCTATGTGTCCTCTGGGGATGTCAGTGATATCTGTAATAATAAAAGCATAATATGCTAATTAGAGCGGACGGCCGAACAGCGGAACGACCGTCCGGACGATCTTCTGGATGAAGCTGGGGTTGCGAGGGCTGAGCCCCTGGCACGAATTTCATGCACCGGGCCTCTAGTTTATAATATATATTTTTTCATTGCAAAAGCAACTCTTAGGCAGTTAAACTTTTGGACTAGACAAAAATCTAAATCTGGTCTCTGCTCCATTTTTTTGAATTCTGTGTAAGTGGTTCCTTGATAGCACAGAAAAACAGTGAAATCAGTTGCCTGAAATTATAGCCCATCCTATTCTCTGAACAGCTCATGTTTAATATCAGTTATGTTTCTCGGTTGGGCAGGTGGGTTGCATTTTATAATCGTTGGCCTAGTTCACGTTCATTACAAAGACCTGGTCTCATACTGGCAGACCAAGTTCTGTCTTTCTGTTCTCTTCCATGAGTTGCCACCACTGTTTTGAAATTGAACACTGAATGCATTTAGATGGGGGAAGTCGGAGCATTTCAATCTGCCATTAGTTTTTCCCCTCATCTATTATCTCATCCCTAGCCCAGCTCACAGATGAACCTCAGTAGCTTGAGATTGTTTTTGAAAATGTATTTTTATTGATTTCCGAGAGGAAGGGAGGGAGAGAGAGATAGAAACATCAATGATGAGAGAGAATCATGGATCAGCTGCCTCCTGCACACTCCACACTGGGGATCGAGCCCGCAACTTGGGCATGCGCCCTGACCGGGAATCGAACTGTGACCTCCTGGTTCATAGGTTGACGCTCAACCACTGAGCCACGCCAGCCGGGCGAGATCTTATGACTTATATGTAGGGTGGTATCAAGCTGGCCTCCTGTCCTCAGGCCTGGTGTGGACTGATTAGTTAATCCACCACTCCAACCTTGACCCCAACGCGATTCTTGCTTCTGGGAAACCTGGATACCTGACAAGTTTTGAATTTAAATGTCAAGTTAATCTCAAGTGATTTTGGCAAAAAAAAAAAACCCAAAACACCCCACGAATAACCTTGCTCTCGCTTCTCTGTTGATTCTGTGGGTGGGAGCTCACGGGGAGGGAGGTAATTAGGAGGCTCTAGTGCAGGAAGTTGAATCAGAGCATATATTACTCCCTTATTTATTCTTGGATTCCTGTGGATCCAAGGCTGTTGCCTCTAAGTCTCAAGGACTAAAGGATTAGGATGTGCAGAAATACATATAGATGACTAAAGAGGATGCCTTGTTACTCTTGTCTATTCATCTTTGGCCTCAGGGCACGTACCCTTGAATTGCATTAAATATTATACGAAAATGTTTATTTAAAGTCCTTTCAACTGACAGGTTATTAAATGCTAGATCAAATGACAAGAACGTTCAACATCAAACTGGTGAGTGGGTGAGTAAGGGTGGGAATCTGTTGATTCCTGTATAAACAAACAGACATGGAAAGAGCCTCAACTCCATTTAACCTGCCGAGCGGGGGTTCCAGTGAAGGAAAAAGGAGGGAAGCATTTTTTTTTAAAGTCACCCAAGGGCAGTCAGAGTTGGCAGAAGTTCACGCAGTTGTGAATATCCTGAGAAGGTGAAAGAGAGTAAGCTTAATTTCTACAGCAGATGTTTGGCAACTAATTAGGAGTAGATGCTTCAGTGGGCGACCCGAGTCAGTCACCTCAGACCTCAGCACAGTTTGGATGTTAGCCTGGATGTCTTACAACAAGATGGTAATAAAACTAGAAATAGCAAATAAGGACCAGAAAGTGATCCTTTCCTTTGCTTTTTCCTACAGGGGCAGCTAGTAGATTGTCAACATTTGGATCCTATTCTTTATCTGTTTTTAGAGTGAAATAATTTTTTTGTTGTTAATCCTCACCCAAGGATATTTCTTTCATTGATTTTTAGAGAGAGTGGGAAGGACAGGGAGGGAGGGAGGGAAAGAAACGTGGATGTGAGAGAGACACATTGACCAGCTGCCTCCTATACATGCCCTGATCAGTACCAGGGATCAACCCTGCAACCAAGATAAGTGCCCTTGACCGGAATGGAACCCAAGACCCTTCAGTTCATGGGCCGACCTTCTATCCACTGAGAAAAGCCAGCCAGGGCTATAGAGAAAAGATCTGAGTTTTTTTTTAAAAAAAGTCTACCTTTAGTTCAACAATGGGTCAGCAGAAGTGACATGAATGCCCAAAAGCGGTCTCTTAGCAGAAGGTCAGTAGAGGAGTGCAATCAGTTTAGAAGCTGATGTTGTAACTTCCTTGAATGAAAGACTTTTCTTAGGGTGACATTAAGATGAAATATTTAAGATAAACTGGAAGATCTGACTGGAAATTCACAATGGCTCTCTGAAATAGTCTGCCCTGATTTACAGATCCTCAATTTTCAATTTATGAGCTAAGACCAAAGTGTACCAGGAGAGGAGGAGAATAGAGCAGTCATATTAGAGGCAGCTCATATATCGTAAAGACAGACTTTGGAAGAATTAGAAAGTATAATAAAGTGCCTGTCCCTTTAAGACAAGACCTGGCTTACTGCCAATTTCAAACCTAAAGCATTAGATATTTTTTAAAGCCCTTAAAACTGTCACTTTCCCCCCCAGACTTTTTGTCATCTCCAAATGAAAAAATGGTACCGGGGAGATTTGCCCATACTGTTTCAAGTCTCCTCAGGATATTTTTGAAAAGTAAATATTTATTGCGGACAATAATTTTCTGCTGAGGTTAACTAGCCCTCCAAGTACAAAGCAGGGCATCTGAAAGGCAGAGGAACAGCTCCCAACTTCCGCATATTTACAAGAAACTTGCAAGCAAGACTATTCAACACACAGATCATTAAAACTTCTCTAGCCCTTGCCAAAGGAGACTGGAAATTACTTTACGCAGAGATCAGCCAGAAGATGTTTGGGGCCCCAAATAGGTTAAACTCTGGCCAGAGGTCACCGGGGCATCACCTAAAGAAGCGCCACCGAAGGCCGTTCCCCAGCCTTTGACCTTGAGCTCCTTGAGGTGGGTTTTGACATTGTGATCACCTTGAGGACCTTTCTTCCCTGAATGGCTCCCCGACTTTGGCTTCTGTAGGGAAACTTCCAGAAAGCAATTACCCCGTGACCACTCCCTGTGTGACTTCCATTAGATGTTCAAAGGGGCTGAGCACTCCCCTGGTTTGCTTTCATCTTGTGCTAAGAAATTCGGAGGGCTTCATGGGGGCAAGAAGGCATTTTATAATCAAGTAGGTTATGAAAGGCGAAGTTCAACACGTTTTTCTAGTTCGGATTTTCTCCAAGATTTTGATGTGGACCACGCGTCTCACGTCCTAGGAGGCCCATCTAGGTTTCGAGAAATTATCAGCGAAGACTAGTCCTCAGTGGTTCCAGTTGGTTTCAGGCTGGCTGGAGGTATCAAAGCAATAAAACTGTGGAGGGCCTTCTGGGCTGTGGTGTTTCAGTTAGTTAGTAAGATAAATAAACAGTGTCACTATATGGATTTTTGGAGAAGACTTCACAATGGGGTCTAAATTTAAAAAAAAATATAAAAGACATTTAGAGAGAAAATACTTTGAATACTATAAAACTCTATGTACCTACATACCTATATCTATCGATTTTGTTTTTTTAAAAAAATATATTTTTATTGATTTAATTGATTTCAGAGAGGAAGGGAGAGGGAGAGGGAGAGAGAGAGATAGAAGTATCAATGGGGAGAGAGAATCATGGATCGGCTGCCTCCTGCACGTCCCACACTGGGGATTGAGCCTGCCACCAGGGCATGTGCCCTGACCAGGAATCGAACCATGACCTCCTGGTTGATAGGCGACGCTCAACCACTGAGCCACGCTGGCCAGGCTATATGTATCTGTTGATAAACGCGTGCTCTAAATATAAATTCACAGTGACGTCACACCCACATACATCAGTTAGAATTTCTTTTTTTTAAAATATATTTTATTGATTTTTTACAGAGAGGAAGGGAGAGGGATAGAGAGTTAGAAACATCGATGAGAGAGAAACATCCATCAGCTGCCTCCTGCACACCACTCACTGGGGATGTGCCCGCAACCAAGGTACATGCCCTTGACCGGAATCGAACCTGGGACCTTTCAGTCCACAGGCTGACGCTCTATCCACTGAGCCAAACCGTTTTCGGCTAGAATTTCTACTTGGCTTCAAGTAGCAGCAACCTCCAACACTTAGTGGTTTAGACAATTTGGTATTGTTCCCTCATGTCATAGTGCTGCCTTAAAAATCGAATGGGACCTGGTTCTGCCCTCTTGCTCCAGACTTTTAGCCCAGGGTTATCTCATGTTGCAAAGTGACTCACATGGTTGCAGCCACAGCCATCATACCTGCATTACAGGCAGAAGAGTGGAACAGAAGCAACAAGAAAAGATACCTGCCCATTGAGTGAGACCCACCACCAAGCCCTACTCTACAACTTACGTTGAGATTTTATTGGCCAGAATGCGATCCCATGATTCTCTCTATTTGTAAGGAAGGCTGAGAAATGTAGTGGGTTTTTGAAAGTGGGAACCTATCAGAGACCAAGTTAGGGTTCCCTTAGTAAGAAAGAAGGGGGGGGGGTGAATATAAGGGAGACTGGTAGAGTTGTTATATTATGTTCTTCAGGTTGTCATGGGCCCTGCTGTCTCAGATAAAGGTATTGGATGAGCATCCAATTAACGAGTGAGGGTCTGAAGGCAGCACGAGGAGGCATTGATTTTCGGTAGAGACTGTCAGGGATTACGGAAATATATTTCCAGATTTCCAAATACCAAAAAAAGCTTTAAGGTCAACTGCTGAGAAAGCTATGAGGGGCGAGACAAAGTGTGTATATTCTTGGATGCCTTTGATTCAGGGGCAGAAAGACAAGACAGAACGTATGTTAGGGTTTCTTAAAAGGTATGAAATACTAAGAACAGCACAAGATGGTTCAATTTGGAATGTTTCCATTTTATTTATCCTTAAGTTAATACTCTATCACCCTTAGTGTATTTATAGTCTATAAAATTTACCTATTTTAGGCTAATATTTCAATAAATTAATTTTATTTACCAATGCCCTCTTGGCGTTTAAAAGATTGCTAGAGGAATCCTCACTCATCAATGACACAAGATGCCGTTGCCTGAGGTCTCTGAAACGTACAGTGCCATCTAGCTGTGATTATCTTGACATGCAGACACAAGATCCTTGGGGTTTAGAAATAGGGTAAGGTGATCAAATCCATAATAATTTCAGGAAATGTTACAGTTGCCATGATCCCAAGCCATCCTGATTTAACTATCTTCTTTCCTCCCTTCCCCTTCCCTTCTTCTTCCGTTCCCTTCCCTCCCCTCCCTCCCTCCCTTCCTTTTTTATTTTTTTAATTTCTCTGGCTCAATTTCTTCCTTATGCTCCCAAATTATAAATTGTCTTATAAAGCATATAGTTCTGTTGCTCTTCCCTTTTTTTAATGACTGTATCTTTCCCTCATATTTAGCCTTGAATTTTTTTCTAAATATTTTTATTGATTTCAGAGAGGAAGGGAGAGAGATAGAGATATAGAAAGAAACATCAATGATGAGAGTCATTTATCGGCTGCCCTCTGCATGCCCCCTACTGGGGATCCAGCCCACAACTTGGCATGTGCCCTGACTGGGAATTGAACCATGACCTCCACGTTCATTGGTTGATGCTCAACCACTGAGCCACTCAGGGTGGAAACATTTGGCCTTTATATAGATACTAGTAGCCCGGTGCACAAAATTCGTGCATGGGGGGGGGGTTGTCCCTCAGCCCAGCTGCACCCTCTTCAATCTGGGACCCCTTGGGGGATGTCTGACTGCCATATGGGATCGGGCCTAAACCGGCAGTCGGACACGTCTCTTGCAATCCGGGACCACTGGCTCCTAACTGCTCACATCCCTACTTGCCTGATTGCCCCTAACCACTCTGCCTGCCGGCCTGCTCGCCCCCAACTGCCCTCCACACCAGCCTGCTCACCCCCAACTGCCCTCCCCCCCCCACCCCCTGCCGGCCTGCTCGCCCCCAACTGCCCTCCACACTAGCCTGCTCACCCCCAACTGCCCTCCCCCCACCCCCCGCTAGCCTGCTCGCCCCTAACTGCCTCTACCTCGGCCCCGTCACCATGGCTTTGTCCAGAAGGTCTAATTAGCATATTACCCTTTTATTAGTATAGATATGATCTAGGAAATAAAGGAGCTGGATGGTTACTTTCTAAGACCACTTTCAAAATTAAAATCCCACAATTTTTATTATTATGACTCAAATCTACATATCTGGGCCTGTTATCATTACTGAGCTCTGATCACAAATTTCTAAATTCTCAGTAGCTATGTCTGCCCGAGGGCCCTGCTGTTATACACATCAGTTCTAAGAACAAGCTTCACTCAAAGAGTAATAAAAATGATTCTCTATTCTGTTAATGGTGAGCATTTCTCTTTATACCCATTAAAATTAGACTTTAAATTCTGATGATGATTCTTTTACATTTCCTCTTAATGATAAGTAGAAAGAACCAGATTGAGGACTAGTATTTGAATACTGACTTTGTCAATTATTGGATGTATGGTCCTAAGAAACATATACTCCACCGATTGGAATAAAGAATATATAAAAAAGGAAAATACAAGACAGGGTGTGATTTAATATCTCATGGACAAAGCAAACATTTCGTGAAAATATAAAGGACACATTGGTCACTCAGCTTTGCAATTTCACTTTGGAAGTTTGGCAGCTTGAAAGAAAGGCTTAGTAATGGAGAGTGGTGTGTTGAGTGAAGAACTATTGTGAGTGAAGTTATGGATGTTACACAACACATTCAGGAAAAATCAAGGAGCCTTGCATAGCTAAACTGGAAGAAAATATTTTGAAATATGATGAGAAATTTGAGTTGTTTCAATTATGAACAGTCTTGAATCCTAGGTCCAGGTAGTTGCATCTTTTAAAAAAAATATATCTTTATTGATTTCAGAGAAGAAGGGAGAGGGAGAGAGAGATAGAAACATCAATGATGAGAGAGAATCATTGATCGGCTACCTCCTGCATGCCCCCTACTGGGAATCAAGCCAGAAACCCAGGCATGTGCCCTGACCTGGAATCCAACCCTGACCTTCTGGTTCATAGGTCGATGCTCAACCACTGAGCCACTCTGGCTGGGTAGGTATTTGCATCTTGATTTAAAATGATTTGAGGATTCTGAGTAACAGAATAATATTATAAATGCAGCATAGTATTATTATACTTATAGCAGATTAAAAAATCCTTTGTAATTAAAAATTTGAAAAGAAAAATAAGAACAAGCTACAGAATGAATGTGAAAGAAATCAAGAACAAAGAGTAATGGGAAGTCAGTAAAATGCGGAAATAGGAAAAGTAGTTGGGAAGGTCTAAAAATCTGATGGAAGACTTGAAATGGGTCAAGCCAGTTTAGACTGGAAGCCACTAACTTAACTAACATGTATCTATTTTATGCCCTGAGAAGTGCAATAACTCTAATTGGCTGTCTGGTATGTGAGCTGTGGTGACATTAGGGTAAGAGTTCAATAAAGCCTTGTTGAATAAATGAATGGGCTGCTGAGACCACAATCAAATCCAATCAATCTAAACTCAGCAGCGTGCTGAGTACACCTCCACAGGCACCCCAAACAACGATTAGAGGGGGTTCTCAGCCCAATAAAGTGATCATGCCCACTGAGAAATGGTCCACAAACAGAAAACGAATAACAGCAGAAAGTTTGTATCAGGTTGGTGAAAATCATCAAAATTGGAAAAGTCTGGAAGAACGGAATTTGCTTGTTCTATGAGCCTTAGAGACCTTCGACTGATCTGAGAGTGACCCGGGGACCATCCACTTGGGGAAGCCTATAAAAATTGTCATAGGTTGATCTCTCCCCCTTACCCCCATTCTCCCCTACCTTGGACAGAGACAGCAGGGGGTGAGGGCATGAGAGGGGGGTGGGGTGGGGGCAATGGGGGATATGGACACATATGTAATACCTTAATCAATAAGAAAAATTGAAAACAAGCAATGGAAGGAACCTGTAAAATAAATAAAAACCAAGATAATGGAAAAAAAATTGTCACAAGGACATTAAACACATCCTGGTTCTACAGCGTTGCTCTTAAAATCAAGAAGGAACGGAGCTATGGCCAGGTTAGAACCTTGCACAATGTCATTGCTCAGTAAATACTTACAATCACATTTTATAAGAACTGGAAAGGAAACTGGAGGTCAGCTAGTGCCACCTTTGGTCTTCCCATTAATTAATTAATTAATTTTAAAAAAATATATTCTATCGATTTTTTACAGAGAGGAAGGAAGAGGGATAGAGAGCTAGAAACATCGATGAGAGAGAAACATCGATCAGCTGCCTCTTCCCATTAATTTAAAGATGAGGAAGCTAAATGGAGAAAATTGGGAGACTCGGTTTTCTGGTATAAGGATCTATCCACTAGATCCGTGGTCGGCAAACTGCGGCTCGCGAGCCACATGCGGCTCTTTGGCCCCTTGAGTGTGGCTCTTCCACAAAATACCACGGCCTGGGTGAGTCTATTTTGAAGAAGTGGCATTAGAAGAAGTTTAAGTTTAAAAAATTTGGCTCTCCAAAGAAATTTCCATCGCTGTCCTGTTGATATTTGGCTCTGCTGACTAATGAGTTTGCCGACCACTGCACTAGATGATGCTCTCTCTGAAATTTGTTGGCCATTTGTCTTAGAACTGAATAACTCAGAACAATGATCAGAAGTTCACTGTTTTCCCAAAAACATCTTCAATAAAGTTACAGTCTATCAGGGGTCCTCAAACTACGGCCCGTGGGCCACATGCGGCCCGCCGAGGACATTTATCCGGCCCGCCGGGTGCCGCTGCCTGTCCTGCTTAGCAGCTGACTCGTCCCGGGCCCGCAGTGCGCATAGGAATTTGTTCATAGTTTTTTTTTAAAACTATAGTCCGGCCCTCTAATGGTCTGAGGGACAGTGAACTGGCCCCCTGTTTAAAAAGTTTGAGGACCCCTGGTCCACCTGGTAGTAGGAACCTTGAGGGCAGGAGCCAGGATGAGAAAATGCTGGCTCTCACTGCATTCCTGTTGAAGGAATGAACACCCACGCCCCCCACCCCTTGACAGATCAAAGGACTGAAATGAAACAATGGTAAGAATTATTCAGGAATCTTTGCTGCTTGAAAACTATTCACACACATCTTACATCCTCTTCTAAATGGCAAATCGCTTTTGCAATTGATTACTTAGTTTATTTTCTTAAACGCCGGATTACTCAGATGATTAAATTAGTTAGATTTAATTATTGTGAGTACATTCCCCCAGCTCTTGTCAGAAGCCATACTCTCTTTCCTTGCTATTAAGCCAAAGCCATTCCCTTGCCTTTGGAATTTCAAATTGTTTATCGTTTTCCTTCTGGGAAGATGAATTCCATTTTTAATCACTCAAGGATGACTCATATTTAGGGTTCCTATTGCTCTTTAGTGTGCAGAGTTTGAAGAATTCGAGAGGAATTCTGATGCCTGCCCTGACACGGGAGGTAGGGGAGCCTTTTCCTTCCCAGGCGGAGCAGGGATTAGACACGGCTCTTACTGCTCCCAGGGAGGGTCCTTCCAGCACCTTCCCGCTGAAAGACCTCGTTCCTGAAGATTTGGAGATAATGCATCTGGGATAACATGAGCTCTTCCAGGTTTGCGGTTTGATCTGCACATCAAATCGCAATGATCTCGCAGCCCATCCGGCTGCACGTACATTGGGGTCCAGTTGAAATATCAACCCCGACACAGAGCTAGCAGCGTTCCAAACGAGCGAGGGAGGGGAAGTCCCATTTTCTGAAGCGCAGGCGGACACCCCGTTTCTTTCAGCGGCCGGAGAGTGTCGTTGGCAGAGGCCTCTTCCCCGTGTTTGTTTCTCCTGCGGTCACGTTACTCAGCAGGCCCCTGGAAGCTGAACAGAACCCAGACGTGGCCCGGGCCCTGGCTGAAGCCACATTGTGAGAGGTGTGAAAACAGGAATCTAGAGATCGAATAGATTAGCCTTTGGACATTCGCTGCGGCAAGAGCCTCCCCGGCCCGGCTGAGGAGCCAGAGTGTGGGAGAGCAGCAGGCGCCGTGTTTGGTTAATAGGTAGTTACCAGAACAAGACAGAAGCAGGCTGTTTAGTGCTGGTTAAGGGCCTGGAGTTTGAAATAAAACAGATCACGGTTCAAGGCCAGGCTTTGATGCGTGGGAGCGGGTGACGCTAAGCAGGTTGTTCACCCTCTCACGTTGTAGGGCACGGGGACGAGATGCAGGGATGCCAGGGGGATTCTTGTAAGCATCACACGGGGTGACGTATGTGAAGTAAGTGGACAGCATCAACGCTGGCGCAGAGTAAACACACAATAAATGACCACGGGTCAGACGGGATGGCGAGACTATGCTGTTGAGACGGTATTTCTGAACGCGTTGTAGATTTCTCATGAAATACACAGATTTTTTACAAAGGCCTATTTTAGCCAAAATCCTCTCCCGGACATTGCTAATGAGAGTAAACATCAGTGCAACATTTCTGGAGGGCAGTTTGTCAAAACAAATCAAAAGCCTTAAGCAAGTGAATTGACCTTACCTAAAAATTCAAATGCTGATACCCTAAAGAACAGTCAGGAGTATACACAGAGATTACATGTAAAATATCCATTGCAATGTATTTTCTCATGATTATGGATTATTTAAAATAGTGAAAATAAAAACAATATCCAACATAATGTGATGGAATTTGTACATGTAATAGAACAGCTCTGTAGCTATTCTAAATCTTGCTTCAGGAGAATCTCTCATGATAAGGAAAGTAGTCTTAATATACTGTTAAACGAAGCAAAAACTGCTATGAAGTAGCATATACCTTATGCAATCAAGAGTTTTAAAAATCCAGTAAAATATTTACCGAAATGCCACTTCTCTGGGTGGTGGGATTACAAGTTATTTTTATCTTCTTAGAATTTGTATTTTTAAAAAGTGAACAAATTATATATATACTAGAGGCCCGATGCACAAAATTCGTGCAAGGGTAGGCCCTCACAGCCGCCCTGGCTGTGCTGTCTCGGCCCTCACAGCCCTAGCTTTGTCCGGAAGGTCATCCGGACGGTCACTCTGCTGTTCGGCCATTTAGTCAATTTGCATATTATGCTTTTATTATTATAGAGATATAACTTTAAGGGCTATTTACAGCCCCAACTGCTTCCTAGTCCCCTGACATGCCCCTACTCCCAGAAACTTAAGTTACTGCCTGTACAGCTTCTGATATAACTACTTAACGTGCAAAAATACAGAACGCCTAACAGCTGGGTTATCTAACTTAAAGTACAACTGTTGAAACAACAAAGGCAATAATAATTATTATACAGCTCTTGATTTTTTTGGTAACGAATAAATGAGATTTATAGCTCAGCTACATGAAATATAAACAGGCATCAAGTTCAAGACGAATAAAGTCTTGGCAAGTATTTTCAAGATATTTCCAGAAATATGCATAATCAAAACTATTCCACAGGACATTCTGGGACTTTTCTTGGTATCTGAAAGAAACTTCCGGTGGCCAGACCATTCAGTTAGCATTAAGTGAAGTGGGCATTTGGTGATTTTCTCATCAACTTAATGGTATTCTTCATGTCATCTCTAGTAAGTAATGCTAACCCCAATATTAACTTCCTAGGATTTTTTCACGAGAGGTCGCAAACAATTTTGTGGGCAAATATGAAAACAACAATAGTCTGATTCTTTGACCATGAGTTAGAAAATCAGATTTCCATGAATCTAAGAAAGATAATAATTCATTCGTTTTATGTGCCTGGAAAATAAGTTGTTTGGCTGTAGTCTAGAATTGGAGAAACCAAAAAATGAAAAACTTTTAATGTTCTTTCTCACCCCAATATAACTTAAAGCAAATGAAACAAATCATCCAAGGTCACGTTACAGCAAGTGATTCTGTCCCTTCAGTGGCCTCTCTAGACTCGTGTTAAATATTTATTTCCTCTAGTATTGGCTGTTTAGAGGCAGGTGTAACCACAGAACCAACTCAAACTGGTCCTGTCCTGTTTCCAAGGAGACGTGAAACCGAGTTTACCCTTGGATACACCACTTACAATAACACTTGTGAACCCTACTGAACCGAAGGACCGGACAGAATCAGAACCTGAACGCCTGAGCCCTTTCCCCGATAAGCGAAGGATCCGCTGTCCAGGGCGATCTGGTGCTGAAACCCCTTAAAATCCCGCCCGGACCTGGATCGGGGAGGCAGATTTGAGCCTCGCCTCCTGTCTCCTTGCTGGCCAAACTCACAGATAAAAGCTCTTTCTTTCCTCAAAAGCTGGTCTACAGCATTGGTCTCCTGCACACTGGGTGGGGAGCCCTTGCTCCGTGATATAGGTTTTAAAACTCGAGACTCTAAGGGTTAGCCACAATTTGTTGTTTATGATGGTTTTGGGCCCATGACCAAAGAAGTACTTGAAGGGTGTGTAAGACAACCTTTAACTGAGTTTCAACTACAGTACAGAATTCCATGCAGCTAAAACAAGGACAAACACAAACACGAAGATTCTCTAGCTCACAGTACGCACCGCCCTCCACCAGCCACGGTGAAAAGATAGAAAAATGGTCAGGTTTAGGCGACTACGACACAGTGGATGTCTGTGTGACACCAACGGGCTAGCCTTTTTCAGGTACGACATGGGAAATATGATGTGACAAATGGCTTGTGTCAACTTCCCCTAAAGTTATGGCTCAGCAGAATATAACCTCGAGACAGTCAGGCCACTTTCTGCCATGGTAGAGATTTCGTGACTCTTGAAGGACTCAAGTCCCTGAGACCCGGAGCAGAGCTTGAACTCCTGACCCTCTCTAACCCTGTGTGCCGACACAGCCCAATAAAAATACACGAACTGGCCTGGCATGCATGGCTCAGTGGTTGAGTGTTGGTTGACCTATGAACCAGGAAGTCACAGTTCAATTCCCAGTCAGGGCATATGCCCAGTTTGTGGGCTCTGTCTCCAGTGGGAGGCGTGCAGGAGGCAGCCAATCAATGATTCCCTTTCATCATTGATGTTTCTATCTCTCTCTTCCCTTCTCCCTTCCTCTCTGAAATCAATAAAAACATATTTTTAAAAAATATACTTCTTAGTGTAACCCATCAGGGATGGGCCACAGAAATCCTGACTCCAACAGGCCTAGGAATGCTGGGAAGCCTCACATAACTATTTATCACCTGCGCCTGCACGATCAGCAAGCCTCAATATGGGAGGAAACAAGGTTAGACATCTTTTATTGATGCCGATGGGAAGCAAATCTATCACCAGGCTGCACAAACAAATCACTTTCCCGGAGGATCATGGGAGCATCTTCCTGGTACACCATGCCTGCCAGCACACAGCACCTAGTGGCCACAAGGTCATGAACTGCGGGTGAGGTGCGTGTCAGAAGTCGGTTCCCTGGGACATCTCCTTGTGGGCCGGCATGATCATCCTTAGTTCACAGAGCTTGTGCGCCGGCCTTTAAAAGCCTCACAGCTCGGCATCCTTGCCATAAACTGGGGGAGCTGGCATTCTTTAGGACCTGGGGGAGTTGTTGAGTTCCACTGGAATGTGTTGAATGGCTTGTAAATTAGAGTCCCTAATGAAAACTCGCTGGTGTCCAACTGCAGCCATCATCTGGTTAAAATCAGGCAGTAATTCCACTAATTTTACTGCCCTTCTCCCAGCCCTCAACGCCTCATTTAGGAAAAAATGTTTATGTTCCCCTCAAAACACCTGCATTTTAACTTCGGTCCCCAAAGCAATTACACTGTTTTATTTTATTTTTAAATTTTATTTCATTTCTTTTTCTCCTCTTTCTGTTTTTCTGTTCTTTCTTGCTTTTTTTCTTTTGCTTTTTCTGGTCTGTCTGCTGTGAATGAAGCATTCCTTCCTTTGTACAATGTAAGTAAGATAACCAACCCTAAGGCCTTTCACTCTGGACATTCTAAGTCTTCTTTTTTTTGTGTGGAGAGAGCTCAGTTTTGCAACTGTCGCCCAGAATCACTTTGCTGTTTGTCAGAAGACAATAGAGGAGTTTACATGGTGACTAAATGAGTTCAGGCTTGAAGGCAGGAATGGTGTGACTGCCAGTTAGCCAATTAAAAGCCTTCCAAGCAGACTGTGGCTTTTATCAAAATCGAGTCCCACCAAGACCTTCCACGCTCCCACCAATTTAATGTCACTTTTTAAAAAAGTGCTTTGACACCCCTCTCCCCGCAAGAAGGAAAGTTCCACAGTAAATGTTGAGACTACAGGATGGGAGCCTGTTACTGGCTCATTTTTTCTGCATAAATTAATAGGACATCACCTGGTGGGCAGCTTTCTGGTTTCCATTTGTTTAAATTTCCTGCAAATAAGGTGATGATTTTTCTCTTCGAGCTAGGTGAAAATTCATAACTTTGTATTACGTTTTGTTTCTTGATACAAAACAGAGGGAAAAGAATTTCGAGTAACATATACACAAATCTCTCTGTTTGTTTCCAAAGCCTCACCTTTCCCCCACCCCTCTCCTCACCCCGCGTCTGGGAAACATCTGTGAGCTGGGTAGGCATTCTGGGTAATGACATGCAAATGAGCCCACCAGTTAACAGAATTTCCTTGTCCAATAATGGAATTGGACCAACATGTAGGTTTTTAAATTGGAGCCAGACTTGCCCAGGCCAGATGTGCACACGAGAGCACGTGTTCCTGGTTTTAGGGATTGGAGCAGCAATGGCCCTGGGGGGAGGGAGGAAGAGAGAGCCACGTGACAGGCTATGGAGTGAAGAACAAGAAAGGAATGGCTAGAAAGGCTCTCTCGGGTTGCCTGCCTATCAGTCACGTTTAGTTATTCGTCAGTATCTGCTGACTTGGGAGCGTCCCCCACGATGTCCCCCAAGCCTGCCAGCATGCCAGCTGGGAGTGCCTGCCCTCTCCGACTCGGAGAGGGCTCATTCTAGCTTAGACTGCCCACTTCTCACAGTCCCGACCAACGCACTCACTTCCAGATGCAATGTGAGGCACCCGGGTTACAGGCACCCAACTCACCCAGCCAGCTTCCTCCCTTCCCTCACTTACCCTATGGATTAGTCCTCCCAGAATACACAGGGAGGTGCAAAAACTGACATCCTGTATCCGATGCTATCCATCGGGCATCCTAAGAAGAAGGTGATGGCCACTTCTTTTTTTGCTGTTGTCAGTCCCCACCCGAGGATATTTTTCCATTGATTTTTAGAGAGAGTGGAAGGGAGAGGGAGAGACAGAGAGAAACATCGATGTGAGAGAGACACATTGATTGGTTGCCTCCTGAATGCACCCTGACCAGGACCAGGGAACCTACAATCAAGGTATGTGCCCCTTGCCCGGAATCGAACCCGGGACCCTTCAGTCTGCAGCCCTGTGCTCTATCCACTGAGCCAAACCGGCTGGGGTTGGTGGCCACTCCTACGGAGAGTTGGCTAGGACAATGGCAGTTCCTACCACGTAAGAGGCAAGTCAATACCTGGAGCTTCCCAGGTAGAAACTGAAACTGATGGCATTCCCTCTGTAACAGCAAAAAGTAATTTAAAGGGGCTGCTGAAGGAATCCGAGGCACTGATGGAGAGAGAGCAAATGGACTTAAATCAAGCTGTGGAAGTGGCTTGAAGTAGGATTTCCTTTTCTGAAGTGAAGATTCCTTCCCGTTCTTCGTAAAAGTAAAAGCCAACCAAGTATTATATTATAGATGTCACAATTAATAATCATCATGTGACCAAGGCTCATTGAGGATCAAAAATGAGCAAACATTTGGCTATCCTTCTCAAGGATGATGGATATATTTAACTGATGGCGATTGAATTTATCGGGGTCAGTTAGCAGAATGAAAACATATTTTATTAGGCCGTTAAAGGGATAAATTGTTTTCACATTTATTCATCTGTTCCCAAGGCTAATTTTGTTTTTTTTTTTTAAAAAAACATGCTTTTCATGTTCCTAAAAGGAACAGCTAAATAAATAAAACATTAGTTTGGGAGCAGAAGTACGCACCACAGACACAGGGTTTCTCGGTACAAGCTAAGTAATGATTTTCTGACTCACTGTTCACCAGTCACAGTAAGTACTCACCAGCATTCCAAAGCCAATGACAAATAAAGAGAAGTAGAAATGTACACAAGGAAGAAAGAACAACTCTTAGGTCAGGTTCACGTTTGCTCCATGAGACACAACATCACCAGTATAATTGTATTTTTTTATTTAGGCTGAGTACCTTTTTGCTTCGATTCATTTCTGAGCGCATTCTCAAAGACCGAATCACACAAATCATTGGGGAAAAATACTCATTTTACTTTGCTGATTTCAAAAACAAAAATGACCCAGCTGGCGTGGCTCAGTGGTTGAGCATCGACCTAGGAACCAGGAGGTCACGGTTCTATTCCCGGTCAGGGCACATGTCCTGGTTGTGGGCTCCATCCCCAGTAGGGGGTGTGCAGGAGGCAGCCGATCTGTGATTTTCTCTCATCCTTGATGTTTCTATCTTTCTCTCTCTCTCTCCCTCCCTTTTTCTCTGATCAATTATATATATATATATATTTAAAAACCAAAACAATAAAAAACAATATTCCCGGTTAAAATGGTGACTTTTAGATACTGACTGCCCACGCCTGCTGGGGGTTGTAGTAACTCTCAGAGAGGCAAACTGTCAGAGGGGCAATTCCCACTTCGCCACCTGCACTCGCCTGTCCCCTGCTCTCCAGCTGGTCCCTCCATTGGCAAGGTCCCCCTTGGATGTGACAGCTGACTCCTGCTCTGACTTCCTCTGCACTAGTTTCTTCTCAGATGGAATCGCTGACCCCGCCCACCACCCACAGCCTGTTCCTTAAATGCTGGTCGTTTCTATGTCCCTGTTCCCAGTTCTATTCACCTTACACTCTCTCTGTGGCAAGTCCAAGGACTCTCTGGCTTTCTCACCAACCTCTCTCTCCGGCCCTGACTCCACTGTACAAAGCCAGGCTGCGTTTTCAACCATCAGCAGGCAGATTGTCTTACAGGACCCCTAAGTCCCTCCCGATCATTGTAACTCCAAGAAAATGTGGATACTGTTGGCAACCTCTGTTCTTTCTCTTGTCCCTTTGTTAAGGAAGTCATTATCTACTTACTTGGACCCCTTCTTTCTCACTCACCCCTTCAACAGAACAGAAGCACCGTCCAGAAGTACCACCCATCGCTCTGCCTCAGGAATGCCACCAACATCCGGCCCTTCTCTCTGTTCACACACTCCCACTGCCTCCACTGGGGGCACATCACGGCTTGTTCTGATGGTTGCAACAGCTTTCCTCTCTGTCACCATCAGAACTTCTTATCCCTCCCAAAGAATGAAATAGGGGACGATGTTTCTAAGAATCAATGTTTTATTAATTCCTTCCTGCTGCCAGCTGGATGGAATCTAAATTCTTGGTGCCTAAGAGCTACCATGGTTGGAACATAATCTCTCTTTCCAGCTCGTGTCCTGCCAGTCCTCACCCTACACCAGCCGTGGGCAAACTACAGCCCGCGGGCTGGATCCGGCCCGTTCGGCTGTTCTATCCGGCCTGCGGAGCCGAAAGAGCGGAGGGTTCTCTTGCTCTCCCCTCTGCTCCTTTACTTTGAATTTATATTAGTTCACACAAACACTCCATCCATGCTTTTGTTCCGGCCCTCCGGTCCAGTTTAAGAACCCACTGTGGCACTCGAGTCAAAAAGTTTGCCCACCCCTGCACCATCAGCTACCACGATGACCACGCCTCATGCTCCAAGACCACTGGGCGGGGACAAGTGCTCCCATTTTTGATTGACAGTAGGGAGCCTTCGAGTTGAAAATAACGAGACCACTTCTTTGATAAAAAGCTCTTAGAGGGCAGGGACAGAAGTCAGCTTAGTACATTATCATGCGGGTCACACTTTAAGAATTTGGGGATGCCACAGTAAAATAGATGATTATGGCGGGGGGGAAATGGGGCTAAATTAACCTGCAGGCTTTAGCATGGGGAAGAAAAGAAAAGAAAAAAATTGCAATGCTAAGTAAGTGAGCTTGGAGGTCTGGAGTGCGGAGCATTCTCTCTGTGTACATTAGCATGAGAAATGTACATGATTGGCCACAGAACAAAACTGGACGGGAAGCCAAAGAGGAAGTGATGGATCACAGAGGAGTCGGTCCGTATGCAATGATGCGGTCCATCCAGGCACATCGAGGCTGTCACAGAAGCCGGTCTCTCTCCACACGCCAGCAGCAGCAATCTAGGCCGCAATTTACATTTTACATTGGTGTCTGCGCTTGGAAGTGGGTAGCGGAGTGCGAGGGGCGGGAGATTAGGGAGAAAGAGACCGCGCAGCAGCGCCAGGGGAATAGGCAGGCGTGCAAAATGTGCGGCAAAGGGCAGGGCGAGGCGCCTGCTTCAGCTTTAAGGCGATGAGTGTGTAATTAACAGTCCCCGTCCATGATTTAATCTCCCCAACACATTACTCTTTACTGCGAGCCCTTCACGGGACATGGAGAATCGGCTATGAATCAGAAAGATGCCCCAAATGGGCCTGACATAGTTTCCTTCGGTTTCCTGGGACTAAATTTGGTGCTGGTGACAGACAGCACCCCAATAGCCGAGCCTGGATCCCCTTTCTACCTCCGCAGCAGGCTGAAGAAATTAGCTGAACAACCCAGTGTTCTTGTTACTGTAATGCTGCTTGGGGACGAGCCGGTCCACCTTGGGGACCGTGACTTCTTTCCGTTCAGTTATTTGTCTCTCTACCAAGCCCACCTGCAATTGCCAATTAGCACAGTTATAAAGGGACTCGTGCTAAATGGATACCTTGAAATGACTACACTTTGCCATTCCTAGCTCATTCCTAGTAGCATCTTCCCTTCTAAGGAAACTAGATATAACCCAGAAACTAAACACTCCATTTTCCTTAAAAAACAACAACTATGCTTTATTATTTATAGAGAGAGAGGAAGGGAGTGAGAGAGAGATAGAAACACTAATGATGAGAGAGAATCATTGATCGGCTGCCTCCTGCATGCACCCTACTGGGGATGGAGCCCGCAACTGAGGCATGAGCCCTGACCTGGAATACAACCGTGACCTCCTGGTTCATAGGTTCAACGCTCAACCACTGAGCCACAGTGGCTGGGCTAAACACTTCATTTTTTCAAAGTGAAAACAAGAAACACACACACACACACACACACACACACACAGAGCAAACCCCCCCCAAAACCTGAATTTCCTTAAATTCTATCCATTTGGTGGTCCTGAACATCATACTTGCTGAGAGAAAAACATAACCTTGTTGAGAGAGAGAGAGAAGAAAAATGTTGGGATATTAGGAAATTCAGCGAGTGGTCTTACATTTTCATAGCAACGTGTTGCAGGATCAGTTTCTATAATCATCTCTAAAGTACATAGGAGCAAAGGAAGAAAACTTGGTCATAAGGAGACATGAATTATTTAAAAGATGAGTTTCCCCACACAAGAATGAAATTAACAGCAGACAATTCTCTTAATGCAAACAAAATTCTCTACTTTCCCTTAATCGACTGTATGTCTTAAATAAAGTATTTTTCTGCCTGAAATATTCAAGAGATTTCTTCCAATGTCCACTTTGTGTACACACGGGCAGAGTGTACACATCCGAGTATGTTCTATAATTAATTTTGAAGAGAAAGAAAAATGCGCTAAGTAGCAAGTCCATTATCTGAACAATGGAACCTCACTTACAAATGCAGGTAAACTATTTCCCCCTTTTTAAACACACACATATTGTGCAAATAGAAAAAGATATTTCCATTTGTAAAAGGGCTTTCTAATCTGGTACATTTGCAGGCACAAAAGAAACCATACTCAACCACAAATTAGATCAGAGAGATGAAATAGCTCAGATTAGTATAGGCCAGAGGTCTGTGAAACATACACTGTCATGTGGGGTTGAATTTTTTTTACATTAAAGCAAAAGGAAAGTCATTTTGTGACAAAATATCACACCATCTGTTCTTGTATGTAAAAGAATTTGGCTGAATTGATCCAATTTGCAACAAGTAAAATGGGTTGGTCTGGAATATCTTCACCCTCAAATTTCGGTGGTTCAGTGGGTGCAAGAAAAATACAGTAAAGAAAAAAAAAAGAAAACATAGCAATTCTATTTTATTTTTTAAAAATATGTTTTTATTGATTTTAGAGAGGAAGAGAGAGGGATCGAGAGATAGAAACATTGATGAGAGAGAGAGAAACATTAACAGGTTGTCTTCTGCAGGCCCCCTACAGGGGATTGAGCCCACAACTTGGGCATGTGCCCTGACTGGGAATTGAACCGGTGACCCTTTGGTTCATGCCCAACCACTGAGCTACACTGGCTGGGCAACAGAGCAATTCTATATTAAATTCTTGGCTCAATTCCTATCACTGTGTGGCATGTACCTGGTGTGTTTTGGGAGAACCTCAGATGTTTGCATGCTGCGGGAGGTAAGTGGATCCTCAAGCCCAGGGGATCTTTAAATTTAAACCAGGAAGTAGGTTTGAACTGGGAACACTAAAAAACCAACAAGTTTGAAATGGCAAAGCGTTGTCTGAAGCCCTAGATTTCTATGATTCTAAAATTGAGGAACACTTTTTAGATGTCAAATGTTGAATAAGACATGCTCGTTGTTGGGTTTTTCCTGCTTTGATCAGAATCCTATTCAATTCTTGGAAGTTACCACATATCAAGTATTTATCAGTTTGTTTTGATCTTCAGCTAAATTGTCTTTGGAGCTCAAGGAAGTATTAATATTCATGCGTGTGTTATTTTTATATTATGCCCAGTATATATCAAGAATGATTAGATCGCTAGTTAACAGATAAGAGAGGTATTCAGTGGAGAAGAATAGTGTAATGATGATGAGTCTTCAGGCGATTTTTAAAAATTTTATAACTTCAGCTGTACCTTGTTTTGGTCTCTCCTAGAATTGTAGTATGATATTGGCTTTGGAAGAGCCCCCCACATGGAAAAGCCATTTAAAAAAGAAGATTCTGGCATGGTAGGCTGGCTCAGTTGGTTGGGGCGTCATTCCAGATAGCAGTCAGGGAACATACCTAGGTTTTGGGTTTGATCCTGGTTGGGGCATACAGAAGGCAACTGATGGACGTTTCTCTCTCACGTCAATGTTTCTCTCTCTCTCTCTTCCTTTCTCAAGCTCTAAAAAAAATCAATAAAAACGTATTCTTGGGTGAAGATTAACGCAATAACAAAATAAAATAGAAGATTCTGGTTACATTTTAGGTGGATAACCCTTCACCCTTAAGTTTCAGTTTTTTAGGACCATGGAATTATCCTCTATCTAAACCTCCAAAGAGTTCTTTGCTGGAAGGCCCTGAAATATTTGATATTGCCTCTCATTCAGTTTTTATCAAAACTGAAAAACACTGTTTTACCTCCTTCCAACCCCAAGATGGGACAAGCCAGGTGGCATTTGCTCCCAATTTTATGGTAGGTAGTTTATCCTATTGTAGATGAAACCCTAAGCAAAAAGGCAAAGAGAAGTGAGTGTATTCTTTTAAATGTTGGGATAATTTGCAAGACAGTGTGAATAATTTAGATCTGAATGACCTGGTTCAGCCTTAGTACCAGTTAAGTTAACCGAATAAATTACCCAAGGTCTGATCATTTATAGCGAACAAAGAGAAACAGAGAGTTAAGATGAATACTTGAAGGATTCACTTACAACTTTCAGTCCTCATTGCTGAGACTGACTATAGAAACTGTTGATCTTATTTGCTGTAAAATGATATCATTGCTTAATGTTCCACTCCAGGTTGTTGAGAGGATTAAATGAAATAGTATAGCTAAAGAAGGCAGTCATACTTATTCCATATATTACCTCTCCGCCAGTCCCCGCTATCTTTATCACAACCCGCCAGAGGTGGCAGGTCTCCGGTAGGAGAAAACTCCCTCACAGCATTATCCAAGTCGGTGCCATCTCATTCCATGCAAATTACACCCTAATTAAGTTGGTCACAGGACAATTGCACAGATAAAGCCACAGACCAGGACCACATCTGGAAACGCAAAGCAGAAGAGCAAGCTGCTGAACCTTCCGTGAGTTAAAGAAGTGAGTTAAAGAATTCGGAACAGACCCCAACAAAGGGGCTTCCATTTGATGGACGTAGTCTGCGTGCTGTCTAATTGGATCCTCACAAGAACCCTCTCAGGTTAAATGAACAGTTGGACAGAAGACACCAGTTTTCAGCGAGGTGACATGATGTGCCCAAAGTCACATAATGTGAAATGGTACGAATGAGATATTAACCCAGATTTTCCTTGTCTCAGATCCTCTGTTCCAGAACCAGTGGGTGTGGCATACATTTCAGTTGGTAAAATCTCTGTCATGGAGGCTGCTCTACGTGTGGCTGAATTTTGTAGATTGGGGCCGATTTCCTTTGACTTGAATGATAGCAGCAAAATACACCATCAGCCTGAGTTTTTCACAATGGCCTTTAAATGAGATGATTTGCTTTTCTGTATTAAAACAAACACTGGCCAGTGAATGCAGAGCTCTAATTTCTATGAAATAACCAACCTTTGCTGTGGCATATCCAGTGGGGACCACATTCTTCCAGGGGTGATCTTGGGGTGATGAACAGAATCCTGATTTTGTGGGGGGGGGGTGCTACGGGGAAGAGGAGAAAGAGGATTTAGTGTAGTGACTTTCATATCTGAATCTTGATGGAAAATTATTTGGCCTGAGGATCAGAAACGTGGGTGTAAATTTCTATAGTAATCTTTATCAGCTATGTGTCCTTGGTCAAATCCTCCATCATTTTTTAGTTTTATTTCCTTCTTCTTCTCTTCTTCTTTTTTAATTCTCACCCAAGGATATATTTTTTCCATTGACTTTTAGAGAGAGTGGAAGAGAGAGGGAAAGACAGAGAGAAACATCGATGTGAGAGAAACACATTGATTGGTTGCCTCCTGCACGAGCCCCAACCAGGGCCCAGGCTGGGGAGGAGCCCACAACCGAGGTATGTGCCCTTGACCGGAATCGAACCCGGGACCCTTTGGACCGCAGGCCGATGCTCTATCCACTGAACCAAACCGACTAGGGCAAGTCCCCCATTTTTAAATCTTGTCTTCACCATCAGGAGAATAAAAGCAGCTTGGTCTACGGCGCTGGTGATGGCGACTGAAGGGAAGGACAGACAGAAAGGCTCCTTGAGGCAGGAGATGAGAAAGCAGCATAAAAACTCGAGGCTTCCTAGCCGCCTTTCTGTTCCAGGGCTGTTGCCAGGCAGAATCTTTGGCCACTTGCCCCGACCACAACATCCTCAGGGCAGGCCTGGTGCAGGGCAGAAACCGGAAACAGGCCACTTTCACATTATTTAAAAATTTGTTATGAAATTTTGCCAAAACTTTATAAATGCCAGCGGGGGCAATGGGGTGTTGTACCACATTCTTTCCACCTCATGAACCATTGTGTTTTGTTCTGAGCTCCCAAGTTACAATGCATCGGGCTACAGTTGCTTGGCCGGGCCAGCTTGTGAAATGCCTGCTGTGTAATGCTTGATTCTGGCCAATTATCTGCAGTTCCTCTCATTTATTAGTGTTAAATCTGAATTACAAGGGGAGGGGTGCGAGTGGAGCGTGAACTATGCTCTAAATTCTGAAGGCCGTGAATTCCCTTGTATTGTTTTATTCGTTTTATTATCCCTCTTATCACTATCACTGGTCTGAGACCTCTATTGCACGTCCGGACTCCTCCAAACCCATCCTCTCCCCTTTTCTGTTGCTTTAAATCTGTTTCCTAAAATCGAGATGAGCTTTCCTGCTGCAAAGTTCGCAAGGAAGAGAAACAACCACCTCGCAACCATCTCCAACTCGTAGTTAACAAAATAAATTGCAGATAAAGCCCCCGAAGGTCTTGGCTGCAAACGCTTCCCACTAAAACGGGACTCGGAGCGCGCAGTCTGAAACAAATTAGGAAGCGGGGAAAAATCAACAGCTCTGGGGTGAAACTGGGGTTGCTGCTGCCTCATCATTTTTTAACCAAAAATAAAACAAGCAAATTTTGTTTAACTGCAGGTCAAATAAAAAAAAAAAAAAAGTAAAAATCCCTCATCTGTTCGGTGTAATTACTAACAGAGAGCAGTCTTACCAGCTGCAGGGTTCATGGATAAATGTAGAAAACCATAATTTTCTCTCCCGGGGGTTAAAGCTCCAAACTTTGGAGTCGATGCCGCTTTGTATAGTATGCTTTTAATATACCATGAGAAGCTGGGCAGAACATTTTCAGCGTATGTCTCTATCCTTCTTTTTTTAAATTTTATTTTACCAGAATGAAGGAATTGTGTGTACATATAGGAGTTCGTGTTCTGAAAGGAAAAAAAAAATAAGCATTTATTTCTTCAAGAGCATCTATCATGACACTCTTGCCCTTTCCCCAATGAGGACAGCGAGGTCCCCACAGGCTTGGTCCCCCAGAGATGGGGGAAACTGACTATACTTTAGACTTGTCCAGTGTTGCCTATTTCTTGCCAAACACTATTTCCCACAACCAGAGCAAGTTCCTTTTGTTTCCTAGTTCTTTTCCCTTAATTTTTAGGCCCAAGTGTATATTAAGGAAAATTTGACCCTTATGTTTCTGATTCATTTAAACTTAACTCCTTGAGCTTGTTTTTATTTTTAAAATACGTTTCTGTTGATTTTAGACTCAGGAAGGGAAAGAGGTAGAGAGATAGAAACATTGATGAGAGAGAAACATCGATCGGCTGCCTCCTGCACGCCCTCTTACTTGGGATCGAGCCTGTAACCCGAGCATGGGCCTTGACTGGGAATCAAACTGTCACCTCCTGGTTCATAGGTTGATGCTCAACCACTGAGCCACCCTGGCAGGTTGAACTTGTTTACATTTTATTTAAAAAAAAAAAAATATATATATTTATTAATCCTCACCTAAGGATATTTTTCCATTAATTTTTAGAGAGAGTGGAAGGGAGTGGGAGAGACAGAGAAGCATCTCTGTGAGAGAGACATTGATTGGTTGCCTCCCGCACGTGCCCCTGACTGGAGCTGGGATTCAGTTTACAATCGAGGTATATGCCCTTGACCAGAATGGAACCTGGGACCCTTCAGTCCCTAGGCCGAAGCCCTATCCACTAGCCAAACCAGCTAGGGTTGAATTTATTTTTAAATAAAACATTTTCGGTGTTCATAAACACCAATGAATGTCTTTTAAAACCCGCTATAAGCCCTTATTTGATCTGCATCAAGATGTCCGATTTGGGCTGAAAGAAGACTGAGCTTGAGAGTCTCAGTGTTGGTTTGAGGTTGAACTCATCAGGTTCCTGTGGGGTCTGAAATGGAAGTACAAAGACAACGTCTTTCACCTCTCGCGAGGCTTTCTTCTTTTTTAAAAAAAATATATTTTATTGATATTTCACAGAGAGGAAGGGAGAGGGATAGAGAGCCAGAAACATCGATGAGAGAGAAACATCCATCAGCCGCCTCCTGCACACCTCCCACTGGGGATGTGCCCGCAACCAAGGTACATGCCCTTGACCAGAATCGAACCCGGGACCCTTGAGTCCGCAGGCCGACGCTCTATCCACTGAGACAAACCGGTTGCGGCTTGCTAGGCTTTCTTAATGGGTAATTTCACCTTGTCAGCAGGATCCAATCCGAGAAAGGTAGATCAACTGAGGTGTAAGTATTCATTTCTTAGTAATGTGAATGGCAGGTGGGATCGGGGAGAACGGAAGCTGTCAAATACTCGTTCATGTCCATTCCAGATGTGCTTCCCCTTCTCCGGTTCAGGAAAAGGACAACTTGCTAGAAGGTGGGACAGAGGTCAATCAAGCATGGGTGGGTCTGAGACATTTGGGAGAAATTTCCAGAAGATCCACACCTGAGCACACTACGTTCACCCCTTTATGAAGATGGAAAATGGCTGGGGAGGATGCCCTTGGAGTGTAGACCAAGGTCATCTCCACAACAGCAATGAGAAAGAGAGTTCTGGTTCTTGGCATCATCATTGCCACAAATACCACAGAGAAAAACCCACCATTGTTTTACCTGTTCAATTTCTCCACTTGGGAAGTGTTTAAAATCCACACCCGAGATGTAGGGGGCAATTAGATAGAAACCCAGATCCCATCGCATCTCCGTAGACCAAGTGAGAAAATACTGAACGACATTCCCGTTTTACCAACTAGTTGTTTTCTTAAAAGATTATTTCAGCCCTAGCTGGTTTGGCTCAGTGGATAGAGCATCGGCCTGCGGACTGAAGGGTCCCGGGTTCGATTCTGGTCAGGGGCACATGCCCAGGTTGCAGGCTCGATCCCCAGTAGGGGGCATGCAGGAGGCAGCTGATCAATGATTCTCATCATTGATGTTTCTCTCTCTCTCTCCTTAAAAAAAAAAAAAAAAAAAAAAAAAGATTATTTCACCATCTGTCCTGATGGCAGAGAGGACAGTACTGGACAAGGACACTGAGCATTGACATCAAGGACATGGAGCACAGAAGTGACGCAGGAGAGTCACGCTGGACTATGAGGAAGTACCCAGCATTCCTCAGCTCAGTCACGTGTCTGTATACACCCGTCCACACGCAAGAATGATAGATGGCAACAACTGGTATACGAAGGTCTAAAAGCACCCACTCAGTAAGTGTGACATCAACATTCAAAGGGGTAAGAAGCCATGTGTCATGTTTCATTGGTAGTGGCCTTTCCATTTTTCTTTTCTTTCGTAACGATACACAAACTGAAGGTGTGACTTACATTTGATGCTGTCTCAGATTTAATAAAGTGAGGAATTTGGGGGTGGGTGGGTGCTGTATTGGATGAAGTGACTATAATGAGACTTGGCGCACTTTGGGTATTTATCGAACACAGGCATCGCTCAGAGATACTGCGGGTTCGGTTCCAGGCCACCACAGTGAAGCAAATATCGCAATAGAGCGAGGCACACAATTCTTTTTTGGTTTCCCAGTGCACGTAAAAGTTACGTTTACAGCCCTGACCGGTGTGGCTCAGTGGATACAGCAACGGCCTGCGGACTCAAGGGTCCCAGGTTCGATTCCGGTCAAGGGCATGTACCTTGGTTGCAGGCACATCCCCAGTAGGGAGTGTGCAGGAGGCAGCTGATGGATGTTTCCCTCTCATCGATGTTTCTAACTCTCTTGCCCTCTCCCTTCCTCTCTGTAAAAAAATCAATAAAATATATATTTTTTAAAAAGTTACGTTTACACATAAACGCTACGTAGACCATTAAAGTGTGCAAAAGCATTACATCGACAAAACAATCTCTAGAGCTTAATTCAAAAAATTAGTTCCTTGCTAAACTAATGCTAGCCATCCTCTGAGCCGCCAGCGAGGCGTAATCTTTTTGCTGGTGGAGGGTCTTGCCCGGGCGCTGACGGCTGACGGAGCAGGGGGCGCTGCTGAAGGCTGGGTGGCCGTGGGGATTCCGTAAAATCAGACAAGGAAGCTGGCCACATCCACTGACCCTTCTTTCAGGAATGGTTTCCATGGGGATGGGACGCTGTTGGAGAGCACTGCACCTACAGTAGAACTTCCTTCAGAAATGAAGTCCATTCCCTCGACCCGGCTGCTGCCTCATCAGTTAAGTGTAGTAATAACCTAAGTCCCTCATTGTCATGTCAATGACCTTCACATCGCCTTCGCCAGGAGCAGATTCCATCTCAAGAAACACTGTCTCTCATCCACAGAAGCAACTCCTCACCCGCTGACGATCCTCCATGCGGTGGCAGCCATTCAGTCTCCTTCAATCTGTAAAAACCACAGCATCTGGGAAGCGCCATGTAATGAGGCATGCCTGTACTTCCCAAATGTGGCCAACACAGCGGGTGGGCTTTGGAGGGTCTAACCCAGTGGTCGGCAAACCGCGGCTCGCGAGCCACATGCGGCTCTTTGGCCCCTTGAGTGTGGCTCTTCCACAAAATACCACGGCCTGGGTGAGTCTATTTTGAAGAAGTGGCGTTAGAAGAAGTTTAAGTTTAAAAAATGTGGCTCTCCAAAGAAATTTCAATCGTTGTCCTGTTGATATTTGGCTCTGTGGACTAAGGAGTTTGCCGACCACTGGGCTAACCCGACCTGCCCCACTGACTGTCCCCCATGTTGTACAGCCTCCATGTTTCACCTCCACGAGGTTTGGCATCTGCCTCCGACGGTTCCCTCCTGCAAGCATCCTGCCTTCAGTAACAGACGCTGATGGTGCTCACCCCTGCACCTGGTTCTTCTCCCCTCCCTGCCCATACGGAAGGATTTCACTCAAAGTTAGCCATGGCTGTGGGGTTGGCTTTGACCAATAAAATACAGAAAAAACAAGCTCCTTCACTCCCCAGTGGAAGCACTGAGGAACCCGCTTTCTAATCTTTTTTAAAAATATATTTTTATTGATTTCAGAGAGGAAGGGAGAAGGAGAGAGAGAGAGAAACATCACTGAAGAAAGAGAATCACTGATCAGCTGCCTCTTGCATGCCCCACACTGGGGATTGAGCCCAAAACCCAGGCACGTGCCTTGACTGGAATGGAACCTGGGACCTTTCAGTCCGCAGGGCAATGCTCTATCCACTGAGCCACACTGGCCAGGGCCCAGCTTTCTAGTCTTTATTCTAGTCCCCCTGGCCTCCCAGCTGCAGCCAAGCAGGGAGCATCGTGTTGAGGTCAGGTCTTGAGATGGATGGCGGTATCGTGTGCCCTAGACAATGGCCTGGGTCTGACACCAGTCCCTTCTGTTCATGGAATAGCCTTGTATGTGGGGACTGCTTGGGCACCCGGAATAACCTTGCCTGTCTTGGCCGAGTCCACGCGAAGTTCAGATCTGAACTTGAGAGTCAGTTTGCCTTTCTCATGTCTAAAGGGGTAGTAACAACGGTCTATGTCAAAGAGCCGAAGAGAAAAATAGCCAAGTGCTTTAAACCAGCAGTCGCCAACCGGTGGTCCACGGACCTCTGGTGGCCCATGAGGTCCAAAAATGCTGGCAACCGCTGCTTTAAAGAATAGTTTACAGTTTTCAATAAGTATTAGTTTTTGCTATTTCTCAAGAAGTCTTTGTTGGCTAGGTCATACCAGCCGTGGGCAAACTACGGCCCGCGGGCCGGATCCGGCCCGTTCGGCTGTTCTATCCGGCCTGCAGAGCCAAAAGAGTGGAGGGTTCTCTTGCTCTCCCCTCCGCTTCTTTATTTTGAATTTATATTAGTTCACACAAACACTCCATCCTTGCTTTTGTTCCGGCCCTCCAGTCCAGTTTAAGAACCCATTGTGGCCCTCGAGTCAAAAACTTTGCCCACCCCTGTCACAGACCCTACTTTTTAAAATGTATTTTTATTGATTTCAGAAAGGAAGGGAGAGGGAGAGAGAAAGAGAAACATCAATGAGGAGAGAGAATCATGGATCGGCTGCCTCCTGCACGCCCCACACTGGGGATCGAGTCTGCAACCCGGGCATGTGCCCTGACCGGGAATTGAACTGTGACCTCCTGGTTCATAGGTCGACACTTAACCACTGAGCTGTGCTGGTCGGGCCGTATACCCTACTTTAGACACTCATGGCCCGTCCTTCTTCATAGCACTGGCAGCAGTTAGAATTTTATATTTCTCTGGGCGCCCATGTGATGAACGTGTGCCTGTCTGGCTTGACTTGAACTCCGCGAGGGCAGGCACCATGATCACTTTTACTCGGTAGTTTATCCCCGGAAGCCAGTCGAGTGTCTACAGCTAGAGGATGCTCATAAGCATTTGTTGGAGGAATGATATTGAGAATTCAGATGCAGCCTTCAACTACCGGAGGGCTCTGAATCAGAATGAGCAGAAAATGGCTCTGGACACCTCACAGAATCTTTGGAAAGAGGTGGTAAGAGAGAACTAAGACCCAGAGTTGAGAGCAAGAATTTACTGTTGGTTAACAAATACATCTTGCCCTGGCCGGTTTGGCTCAGTGGATACAGTGTCAGCCTGTAGACTGAAGGGTCCCTGGTTTGATTCCGGTCAAGGGCATGTACCTCAGTTTCAGGTTCAATCCTCAGCCCTCGGCGGGGTGCATGCAGGAGGCAACCAATCGATGTGTCTCTCTCACATCGATGTTCCTCTCTCTGTCTCTCCCTCTCCCTTCCACTCTCTCTAAAAAAGAGCAATGGAAAAATTTCTTCGGGTGAGAATTAAAAAAAAATAAAATAAATGCATACCGCTCTCCTTAATTGTTCTGAGGGTGATATATGCTTTTATGCTTTTTAATTCAAACTATAACTTGTCTAGAACAAAGAAAAGCTGAGGGGGAGGTCCTGTGTACCTCCAGCACTTATATTCTTGCTGAAAGAAAGACTGGGAAATCAAAACAACAAAATCTCTCTTGGATTTTCCTCCGGCTTTTCAGCTCCGCGCTGAACCTTTGCTATGAATAGCCTTGCCGTGTCCTTTTAACAATAATATCTTAAACTTTATGGTGCCTTATAGCTACGCATCTCGAGACATTTTACAATAGCATTAAAATGAAAGCCAGGCCTGCGCAGAATTGCCACAGGCTCTACACACAAAGCCAGCCATGAGTGACTTTATCGGGAAAACAAGGGGAGGCCGGCAGAATAGAGGGCATCTTCGTCTCCCGCACCCCGGCCTGGACCTCGCCCTTCACCTCATGATGATGAGAGGCAGGAGCGGGAAGACCCGTGGTCCATGGAGACATGGAGAATAGAGCAAAGGCATCCGATCGTCACTCTGCGTTCTCATAGCCAACCTCCCCCAGCCTCAGCTTTTATAATTTTCTGTGGAAATAAAAAACAGGCGAACACACGCATTCATGGTGGGGTGCTAGATTATTTGTAAGTGCAATCAAATATTTACACGACAGAAGACTCAGTTCCTCAGTTAAGCAATCTCAAATTCTGCGCTTGGAAATGTGAGAACATTTCACCCTAGGAAATCTATTTTTGTTTCATATATTGACTATATATATATATATATATATATATATATATATATATCCACACTAGTATATATATATGTCTGTGTGTATATACACAAATACAGTATATATTTTAAATAAATTTGACATAATTTTTTTTAATATATTTTATTGATTTTTTACAGAGAGGAAGGGAGAGGGATAGAGAGTTAGAAACATCGATGAGAGAGAAACATCGATCAGCTGCCTCCTGCACACCTCCTACTGGGGATGTGCCCGCAACCAAGTTACGTGCCCTTGACCGGAATCGAACCTGGGACCTTTCAGTCCGCAGGCCGACGCTCTATCCACTGAGCCAAACCGGTTTTGGCAAATTTGACATAATTTTATATTTTATATATATTCTTACTCTCTCTCTAGATATATGTACATATACATTGAGTGGCCAGATTATTATGATCTCTGAACGCATAATAATCTGACCACTCAGTGTGTGTGTGTGTGTGTATATATATATGTGTATATATATACACACACACATATGTATATTAGAGGGCCGGTGCATGAATTCGTGCATGGGTGGGGTCCGGCCAGCCTGGCCAGGGGGAAGGGACATGGGCAGTTGGCCGGCCTGCCTGCTGGTCAAACTCCTGGTCGAGGGGACAATTTGCATATTAGCCTTTTATCATATAGGATATACACTGAGTGGCCAGATTATTATGCGTTCAGAGATCATCATCATCTGGCCACTCAGTGTATACGTGTGTATATATATATTCTCACTCTTCACAACCCTGTTAAAAAAGGCTAGGTTGGGATTCATTGGGTCATAACCCAGTTTTTTTTTCTAATTACAATGATCTAATGGATAAAGCATAAGATTCACAGCCACAGCCACACAGCGAAGTGAAGAGAGAATTAAGGCAATTACTTCAGTAATTAAGGGACCGGCCCAACCTTTCTTCGGCTGCGATGTTGAAGTTGGGGAAAATGTGGGAACACTTGCATTTTCTCAGGAAAAGCCTCCTTTGCACAATTCACTGCGGCAGGCGTGACTTTTCCTCCCAGCCACACCGCGGGAGGGGCTTTTGGCCACTGCTGCTCCGTTACTCAGGGATTCTCTCTGTGCAGCTGCAGAAAGGGGCAGGGAATAAACCTGGTTCACAGCCCCTGGTTCTCTGGAAGGCACAGCACATTCCACCAAGGTTCCCCCGGGGAATGGTGCAGGTCACCTCCTGGGGGGCTGCAGCCAATCCCGGGCAGGCGGTTCAGCTGCGCTCTCTGCGTCACAGGGACCCACATGTGCTATAGCCAGTGGTCGGCAAACCGCGGCTCGCGAGCCACATGTGGCTCTTTGGCCCCTTGAGTGTGGCTCTTCCACATAATACCACGTACCCTAATTAAGTTAATAACAATGTACCTACCTATATAGTTTAAGTTTAAAAAATTTGGCTCTCCAAAGAAATTTCAATCGTTGTACTGTTGATATTTGGCTCTGTTGACTAATGAGTTTGCCGACCACTGTGCTATACCACTGCTGCCCTAGGAAACCATCCAATGGGATTTCTTTTTTTTTTTTTAATACATTTTTATTGATTTCAGACAGGAAGGGAGAGGGGGAGAGAGAGAGAGACAGAAACATCAATGAGGAGAGAGAATCACTGATCTGGCCTGCAACCTGGGCATGTGCCCTGACCGGGAATCGAACCGTGACCTCCTGGTTCATAGGTCGACGCTCAACCACTGAGCCACGCCGGCGGGGCTCCAATGGGATTTCTTAACCCCCTTTGAGGAGGCCCCGTCTGCCAGGGCCCCTGCGCATAACCCTGCACAGGGTTTCCCCCCTGGCGGATGCGCACGCAGCGAGGGCAGGCCTGGCCACCGATGTTTCCTCTGCTTTCCCCCTTCTATTGCTGAGCTCACCTTCAGCGGAATCCGCCTTTAAAAACGACAAATGTGGTCTAATTTTAGAGCATCACAGCAATAATTGTTTTTATTTCCGTGGCGAGGAGAAGCGAAGGCAAAACAACTTGGGACTTAATAACCACCTTAGCCTGCAGCCTTCCAGGTTATTCATGAGATTTTTTATCTCCCCTCTCCCTCCCGGTGCATTTAGCTTCTTCTCGAAGGCACAGCCTTAAATTACCTTAGCAAAGGTTATATGTTTATTTACCAAGAGCTGGCGATGAACGGCCTCTCGAACGGAGAAGGGTGGCTTGTGGCAATAAACATCTTCCGCTCTCTTAACCACAAGGTCAGCCGAACACCCAGTGTCTAGCACGTCACACGGGGCCTACTTTATGGCTTTATTAACTACCCGACCTGAATCGCGTGCAAATTTCATGGAAGTATGATGCACATTTGTTCCCGGCGGTAGGCAGTTTGTTAGTTATTTTATTCTTACAGGGAAACTGTAATAATTATCCTTCAAGGTAAGAGTTTCCATTTTCAGACAAAAAAATGAGAAATTCGGTCCCGTGTATACAAGGTATCCACCTAGCACATGCCTATGCACTCATTACATGGGTGGCTATGGCAGTAATCCCAACCCCACCCACCTGGCTCGCAGAGACACTGAAGTGAAATTGAAACTACAAAACAAAGGAAAACACAATTACATGACACTGACATGACAAGCATGACAAGCGGCTCATGGAACAGATTTTTATTGGAGCCTCAACTAGCGGGCCATTCCAAGAAACTGCATATATATATATATATATATATATATATATATATATATATATATATATATAATTTTTTTAAATATATATTTTATTGATTTTTTACGGAGAGGAAGGGAGAGGGATAGAGTTAGAAACAACAATTAGAAACATCGATCAGCTGCCTCCTGCACACTCCCTACTGGGGATGTGCCCGCAACCAAGGTACATGCCCTTGACCGGAATCGAACCTGGGACCCTTCAGTCTGCAGGCCGACACTCTATCCACTGAGACAAACCGGTTAGGTCTGCATACATATATTTTTAAATCCAAGATTTTCAGATAAGTACTTGAGCTTATGTAGCTAAAAATAAGAGGGAAAATAGACAATGATCTGATTAGTTTTATCATTATAAACTAGAGGCCTGGTGCACGATATTCGTGCACTCTGGCGGGGTTGGGGGAGGGGGTTCTGTCAGCCCGGCCTGCACCCTCTCACAGTCCAGGAGCCACAGTTGGACATCCAGAGTGCTGCCCCGGAGGCGGGAGAGGCTCCTGCAACCACTGCTGAGCTTAGCCTGGCTTCTGGCTGAGCAGCATGCCCCTGTGAGAGCACACTGACCACCAGGGGGCAGCTCCTGCGTTGAGCGTCTGCCCCCTGGTGGTCAGTGCATGTCACAGCAACCGGTTGGTTCGCTGTTCGGTCGATTTGCATATTAGCCTTTTATTATATAGGAGGATAGACAAATTATTGGGGGGGGGCTGCTGGGATCTTTTTGTGTGTGTGTCAAAATGATTCAATATGTCACTCGCTGAAAAGAAACATTTTTATATGGTGAGTCTGTTGTGTGTGAGAGAGAGAAATGGAAAATACGGACAATGGAAGCTACGGCCTGGGTTTGGTTTTACGTGGATAAACATATGTGGAAATGGGCCACACAATGACAGCGCCTTTCCCCTGTGTTCTGACTGTCCGCAACTCTTTCCGTTTCCCACCTGGATGGTCTACTCGTGTTTCTTCCCAAGTTCTCAGATGTGGAAGGCTGTCTGGAACCGGACATCCCTCCTTCCAGATCCCCGCCCCCCATCTCCTGCCAATCATCATCGTTCCGTAACACACTGGCTTGTGCTTTTTTGATGTGTATGACTGCACGTGATATTTCCCCAATTATGCTGACAAGTTTTGGGAGGGCAGAAAATCTCTACTGTGTTTTCTTTCAGCATTTGGTTTCTGTCTACCTCCCCTGTTATGGGGTCTCAATAACACTGTTTGTTTGACTGGCTGATCTGAGGCCAAATCATGATTATTAAGGGCTCGGTGCAGTGTCTGGACCTTAGTAAGTGTTCAATAAATGTATGCAAGTTAGTCAAAGGAAAATGAATCTTTCACTATCTTCTTCATATACTTTAAGGAGAGTCTGATACAAAGCCTTGCTTGTCATCCTCAAATAAAATGATCACTTAATCTTTCTCATGTATTTACCTTTATTTTTTTATTTTTCTATTAATCCTGACCCAAGAAAACTTTTTCCATTGCTTTTAGAGAGAGTGTAGGGGGGGGGGTAGAGAGAGAAACACAGATGTGAGGGAGACACATCAATTGGTTGCCTCCCACACAAGCCCCAACTGGGCCCTGGGATGGAACACACGACACAGGTACATGCTCTTGACCAGTAATCAAACCTGGGACCTGTCGGTGGGTGGGGGCAACACTCTAACCACTGAGCTACACCAGCCAGGGCATATTTACCTTTATTACAAAATAACGAGGACTTCTTTACCTAGGAGAAGCCTTGGCGATCCACCCAGTTGTACCTAGTGACCTCTGAGGACAGATCGTGTGTTTTCCAGATGGCAGTGGATCGCCTGTCGCTCCTGCCGCCTCCCGCAGCTGCGGTGGCCCCCCGAGCATCCCATCTCAGTGACCTGCTGCTCCCTGAGGCCTCCCAGCTGCAGGAGGCCCGCTCACGACTCTTTCTGAGACTATTATGGCTCAGACTCTCACTTAGTGGGGTCTGTTCAACGACACCTTCCTAATCACAGCGATTTAAAAAGTCATTAGAATCTTTCAACTGATGCTAGAATGCATAAAACACTCTGCAATGCCTACAACAAAACGCTGAACCGACAGATTTTATTTATCTTGTTCTAGGTGGGTGAACTTTTTTCTGTCTTAATTCTCAGTTCATGGTGGGGAAGTTTGCAATGGGCCTGGCCATGTGCCCTGAGGATAATTACGATGAATGGGGAAATTTCCCTCCCTCCCTCTGTCCCTCTCTTCCTTCTTTCCTCCTCCTCTCTCTCTCTTTCTCTCTCCTTTCTTCTTCCCTTCCTTTTCTCACCCACTCTTGCTCATAGTATCTTGGGAAGCAGGATTTCTTGCTTGCGGGCTAATGCTTTATGACCTGTGAGGGCTTCTTTCACTTGGGGCGTATTTCAGCCCGAGACTGCGATTTGCATGGGCCACACTCCCTGTCCACCCACATGGCGCCTGCCCCGTGGTTCTCCAGCGGGCATGGTGCCCACGGCACGGCCCGTTTTTCTCTGCTTGGCCACTGCATTCGCCTCTGCTCCTTCTGCACCTTATCTCTCCCCGCATCAGCTTCCCTACATTCCACACTCTCCCCGCAGCCCTACGTCCCCGTCAGGAACTGTGTGTGATCGGAGTTAAAGGACTTGTCATTACACTCCCAGCTCCAATGCTTTCCACACGCCTTGGAAGGCCTTACACCTCGCAGCCCTCAAATCGGTTCCACATTCACTGAATGTGCTGTTCACTGCCCCTTCTGCAAGTCATCAGGCAACAGACCCTCGCACAGACACAGCCCCCGTCACAGTGCTCTCTACGGGGAAATCAGGCTGCTTTACACCGTTTCAATCCAAATGCCTTCGCAGGGAAGTAAGGACAGAAACTCCTTGTAAACGCAGAGAGCGGGTTTCTTTTCCGAGTGCGGGAGACAGCGCTGGGCGTGGCTCTTGGGGGGATGGCTGATGTGGGAAGTTCCTCTGGGAGGCGGGTCCCTGGGCACTCGGAAGAGACCCTGCAGAAAATACTGCTTTCTTGCAGCTCTGCCTCTTTGTGGTCTGATCCCGGACTGGCCTATCTGAAAAGCGTTGTGTGTTTTACACATTTTTTATTGAAGGATTGATTTTAGAGAAAGAGAGGAAAGGAGAGCGAGGGAGAGAGGAACATCGATTTGTTGTTCCACTCATTTATTCATTCATTGGTTGGTTCTTGTGTGTGCCCTGACCAGAGACTGAACCTGCAACCTTGGCATATCAGTCGATGCTTTAACCAATAGAGCTACTTGGCCAGGACTGATAAGTGTTTTTTCCCAGCACCATTTACACATGTTCTGGCAGAGGAAGAGTCTGCAAGTGTCAGCCAAGCACAGGTTGAGCATGAGCCTTCTGGGGACTGAAGAGTTCTACGATAACTGTGAGAACAGAAATGACAGACATGGCCTTTTTGCAAGACCCGGCCCAGGCTCCATTTCTGTTCCATAAAGACTCATCTGACTAGCTCTAGTCTGAAGTTATCACAGATGGCAACGCCAGTGATAACATTGTGGTCTGCTTCCTCTGGGGCATAGTCAATTAAAAATATTTAACTCGCCCGGCTGATGTGGCTCAGTGGTTAAGCATTGACCTTTGTACCAGGAGGTCACAGTTCGATTCCCGATCAGGGCACATGCCCAGGTAGCAGGCTTGATCTCCAGAGTGGGGCGTGCAGGAGGCATCTGATCAGTGATCCTCTCTCATCATGGATGTTTCTATCTCTCTCCCCCTCTCCTTTCCTCTCTGAAAGCAATAAAATATATTTAAAAATTTGTTATAAAAATATTTAACTCTTCACACTAATATATTCAAGGATCTAAAGCCAACAAGACAGCTTTCGCGGGACTTAGTGAAGGGAAGAAAGATTTAAAGTATCGTTTTATTTAGAATAAAGTGAGGAACTGGAGTAAGCAAGGATATGGAAAGTATAACTCAGAAAGTTCTCTAAAAGTCTGTATACACTAGAGACAGCTCCTTGATGAACAAGATGCATTCCACCCTCATCATCCTCCGTCTCCGCAGTTGCTCAAAGGAGAACCCAACCTCTTGGGTAGGAGAAACTTTCCCCCTGTTACTCTGCGTTCTGAAAATGTACGCAGCGGGTGGAAATGACTTAGCTGTGCAACTGAGCCAGAGCGCCACAGTCCTCCTGAGGCCGGGGTGTGGCCATGGGCTGCCCTTACCCTAACCACAAGCAGAAGTCAGCGCAGCCGATGCACATCTGGTGCCCAAGCCCGGATGTGTACACACCCAGGCCAGAGGTGAACCTGGGAAACCCCTCTCCACATCCTTTTAAACCTCTCAGAGAGTGTTCGTGCAATTCTTTTTTTTAAAAAAATATATTTTATTGATTTTTTACAGAGAGGAAGGGAGAGGGATAGAGAGTTAGAAACATCAATGAGAGAATCATCGATCAGCTGCCTCCTGCACACCCCCTACTGGGGATGTGCCCTTGCTGGAATCGAACCTGGGACCCTTCAGTCCGCAGGCCGACGCTCTATCCACTGAGGCAAACCTGTTAGCGTGCAATTCTTATTACAGCCCAGTTTCCTATGACTGAAGAGCGTAAACTTGCTTTGGATTCTAGGGTCCATTTTCATTCAGCCATCTGAAGTAAATCCTCTCCTTACACTCCAAGGGCTCTTTCATTAGCGGATGCCCGTTTTTGTACCTCGTACTGTGTCTTACACATTTGTGGGTTTCACTAGTAGCTGCTAAATGAATGGGCAGGTGAATGGCTGGGTGGATGGATTCATCAGCAGCAAATTTTCATGTTTTCATCTCTGTAAGAAACTATCAACTTCCTGTGGTCCTAATTAGTCTCTGGGTCCTTCATAATTTACTAGCTCATTATTTTTCATTCAGTCATGGTCAGATCATCTACTCATGGAAAACAGATTCAGCAAAATTGTCTTTCTGCCCAGCCAGTATTGCTCAGTAGTTAAGCATTGACCTATGAACCAGGAGGTCATGGTTCGATTCCCGGTCAGGGCACATGCCTGGGTTGTGGGCTCGATCCCCAGTGTGGGGCGTGCAGGAGGCAGCCAATCAATGATTCTCCCTCATCAATGATGTTTCTATCTCCCTCTCCCTTTCTGAAATCAATAAAAATATATATTTAAAATATTGTCTTTCTCCTCTTGGGCAAAATCTCAAGGAGGGAATAAGAGGAAAAGAAAAACTTAAATATGATAATAAAACTCTGTGTGTATGCCCTTGCTCTGCCCGGTATATACTTGATTGATTTCCTTCGCCTCCTGAGTGGATAGCTACATAAAGCATCACATCTGAGGTTTCTATATGGATGCGTAACATCTGTTTTAACCTGAATGGTTCAACGTGTTTCTTAAGAATGATGTTTACAGAATTAATTTGGTTATAAATATGAGAACAAGTTTAGGGCACAAATTTAACTCGGTTTTCCCCCAAGACAAGCTAATTCATAAAATCTGAAATACTGTTTGGCCACGAAATAATGTTTCCTCTAATGGAATAAGTAAATGGAAGGAGAAAAACATAAGAAAACTCAAATCCTCAGCAGCTGAAAAGTTAACACCTTAGTGGGGAAGAGTCAAACTAAGAGAGAAGGGACCGTTGCCAGAGGCGAAAGGTCTCAAACCTGTTAAACCTCTTTCTTAAAGCTGTAACACTTCGCTTTCAAGTTACTCAACCTTTCACCCCCTAGGTCCCTTTCTCTGACCCTTGAACTGGAGTTATTTGTTTAGCATCCTGGTAATAGAGTTTGGAAGTCTGAAAAACATTAAGTTAAATACAAGGGTGTTGAGAAGGTGAAATTCTTGGAGTGAGCTGGAGAAATTCTATCTGCAAGATTTAAACCTTTTTTCTCCTCAGAGAAGTTAAGGGATAAGAAAAATATTGTGAGTTTTGGGGAACATTATCAAAGGATTTTTTTTTCAAGCAAAGGAAATGAAAGAATGTTATTGATGATATGGACGTATGAAGAATAAAGACAAGTAAAGCAATGTTCTCATTAGCGAATTACTTTTAAAATTGCTGTAAGAGTGAAAATTTAACAGGCCAGTCAAACTTTTAATTGAAGTTGGACATATTGCCAGTAACACCAAATCTGAAAAATGTAATTGATTTATTCACGCAATTGTAACTTCCAAATTGCAAGATTACTGAATGAGAAGGGCACAAGATTCCTACAAAAGCTTTTCTTTCTTCGCTGTGTTTAGTTTGATGAAACTGTTTCAATATTCCTTCCAACTTATTAAGTAGAAGAAAATTGTAATCCTGTTAATACAATATTGAAAGTATGTGACTTGTGTACATATTTAATAATATTTTAATTTTATAATATCTAAAGTATCTGTTGACTACCCCAAAATAGGATTTAAAAGTGCAAAAATGAATCTTTTGGCAAAATCTTACTATCCTTTTCTTTATAAGAAATATAATCGTGCAAAGGAAGTATTGCCAATTTTTTTTTGCATTTTTAGCTTTACGCATCTGTGGCCAAAGGTTCTTTCTGCTGAAGGGTTTTGGTGGTAAGATTTCTGTGGGTTATTCTCAATCATCGGGAATTTACCATCTGGATGAAAGTGGGAGAGATCAAATTTTTAGTTGGGCAATGGGGTTGGCAACAAGGGTTAAACTTAACTAGAATATTATAATCTTCAGTGAAACGAATAAAAGAAAATATCATAATGCCTCTAGTAACAACAGCTTTAGAACTGGTTTTTTAGTTTTCTGGGGGGATAATGTGAGATATACCAAAAAGTGTTTCTAAAATATCTATCTATCTATCTATCTATCTATCTATCTATCTACCTACTGTCCTTCTCATAACTTTGCTTTGTACCCACAATATGCACATCATTCATTTATTTATTCATTCAACAAAAATTTACTAAGCCTATATTCTATGCAAAGCACTGGGGATAAAGACAGAAAGATGAAAACATCGAAGAGCTTTGGATGAAGGCACTGAACACCTTGGTTAAATGCACAATCAGAGAGCTATGTCAGGCATGCCAAGGAACTGTGGAGTGGTTTAGTGGCAACAACACTGGACGGGAAGTCAAGATGTCTGGGGTTTAGGCGTAGGTTCTAGTCCCAGTATTAGCGCTCAGTAGCCTGTGAAATGCCGACAATGGGTCACTGCTGCCCTGCACCTCAGTGTCCATCAAGTCTTAGCTCTAGAAGGACCCCTGGGAACATAAAGACATATACACTGAGTGGTCAGATGATGATGATCTCTGAACGCATAATAATCTGGCCACTCAATGTATATCCTATATAATAAAAGGCTAATATGCAAATTGTCCCCTCGACCAGGAGTTCGGCCAGCAGGCAGGCTGGCCAACCACCCATGTCCCCTCCCCCTGGCCAGGCTGGCCGGACCCCACCCATGCACAAATTCATGCACTGGGCCTCTAATACACACACAAACACACACACACACACACACACACACACACACACACACACACACACTGAGTGGCCAGATTATTATGCGTTCAGAGATCATAATAATCTGGCCACTCAGTGTATAACATTCCCTGGCAGTGTCGTTTTCTCCCTTGCTTTCCCATAATGCCATCTGTGAACCTCCAATATGTAGCATATTGTTAGATATTTGTTTAGGTAACATGTTCTCCCATGTTCTTCTCTTCTCCCCATACACACAGCTCCCAGTGTAATGCCTAGAATGTACTATGCATTAGTAAATATTTGAATTAATAAAAATAACACAGATAATAGAGAGGAACTGGGGAAACAATATAAATCTGGCAGTGATTAAAATCTCACTTAAAGAATAGGTATTATGTATTTTGCATATTGCATTATGATAGAAATACATAATGGAAACATTCTGTGTTGGTGGCATATAGTTCTGAGGGCGGCTTTCATCTGCCACATGGCAGTGTTAAGTCTATTCGAGTCTGTTGTACAAATGGTTGGGAAACACATAAAAACAGAAGAACTAATATATGCCCACCCAGCCACCAAAAGAATATTCAAGAAAAAACGTCTAATGTCCACCCAGCCACCGACAGAACAGTCAAGAACAAACGTCTAATGCCCACCCAGCCACCAACAGAACATTCAAGAACCTTCCAGGTCCCCACTCTACAGATGATTTCTAGATACAGAACAACAGTTGCCTTGAGGACAACAAATAATCTGAAACTTGTTGGGTCATTTGAATAAAACTCCCAGATCCGTATGTTTGCTGACATTAAACATCCAGATACCGATTACACTGCCATTTCCACACACGTCATTAGTTTAAACATTTTTACAAATCCCTCCAGTGAGTTTGGTCAAACAACCAGGTAAGTCATCTAAGAGATTAATTTGTCTGATGTGCTTTCTAGAATGTGTGCCCACTAAACATTTGGTGAGCCAGTGTTTTTATTGAGTTAATGAATTTGAATAAACTATTAAGTCTCTAAATATTACAAACTTCCCGAGAAGAAGTGACTGGCTCCCAACTGGCTACACAGATAGTCCTCAAAGAACAACATTCACGTATCAGCACGGGGCAAATAGTCATAGGTTGAATAAAACCCATGTCAATTTAATCATCCATGTATACGGATATTAATCAAATATATGGAAACAGATCTACAAACACTCCTGATACCTAAGCATCTATAATAATAAAACCATAATATGCTAATTTGACCAGACGTCCTTACGGACGAACCCGGGGCTGCGAGGCAAGCCTGGGTCCTGGGTGCCTGCTGCAGGCAGCTGGAGGGAAGCCCGGGTCCCGGGTGCCAGAGGGAAGCCAGTGCCAGCAGCCAGGGGAAGGAAGGCCCACTCCTGCACGAATTTCGTGCATCGGGCCTCTAGTCAATAATACAGATCTTCACCTACTCTAGGAAGATACTGTTCTTGTTTTCATTTTTTTTTTATGGGCTTCTTTTCAGGTTGGATTCTGTAGGCCTGAGAGAGAAGAGAAAGATATTTTTTGAGCTTCCACCAACCTCAGGAGTGAATTCTTTCGAAAGGAAGGTAATATCATATATTCTGAGGCTGTCAGTCACCACAATCTGTGCGAGGGGGCTTCTCAATATATCATTTGCCTGACTGCAAAGTTTTATGTATTTCCGCTTAAGAGAAATATATACAGAGGCACACAGAGGGACTGAGTGGATACCCTTCATCACCGAAGAAAATTCTGCCAACCAAGTTCTTTTCTTCAGCTTTTCATTCCCATCAATTAGAAAACAGCATCTTGGAGATAGATGTGTTCGTTGTATTAGGATGATGTTCAAGAAATGGAAATTTAACCCTGACCATGTTACTTTAGTAAAAGGCATGCATGAATCTATTTATAGATTTATGGAGGGTAAATTAAGGGCAAATGTAGTTTTTCTTTCTGAGATGAAAAAAAAAAAAAGTTCATCCTAAGCTTGAAAGAACCATCTGTCTACCCCCCTTTTCCTCCTGGGGTTTTAAAAATGTAGCACCAAAGCATTTCATTGATCCTATTTTGCATCCCCAAGGATTTGCTTGTCTATGTCCTTTCCCACATATTTGCCATTTCCCATGAAGCTACAGCCAGCTTCTAAGCACACAGTGTCCCTTCTTGCTTAAGCCCGCCATAAGCCCAGAGCTATTCTGAGCCATAGTTAGGTTTTTTCTAATTACTTATGATATGTTTTCCCCATAAATCACATTATTGTAGAATATGACCAAGATTATGTCAACGGGTTCTACAGCTCAGTGATCCTTAGCAAGTTAGGTCTTAGTTATACTTTTTAAAAGTGTTCCACCCCAGTCCCAAACAGAATTATAACTTCTCCACCAATACCTCCTACTTTATTTTTTCTTTCTTTCTTTCTTTCTTTCTTTTTCTTTCTTTCTTTCTTTCTTTCTTCTTTCTTTCTTCCTTCCTTCCTTCCTTCCTTCCTTCCTTCCTTCCTTCCTTCCTTCCTTCCTTCCTTCCTTCCTTCCTTTCTTTCTTTCTTTCTTTCTTTCTTCCTCTTTCTTTCTCTCTATTTTTAATATAATGGTGCTTAATTCTTTTTAAAAAATATTATTATTGGTTTCAGAGAGGAAGGGAGATGGAGCGATAGAAAATCAATGATAAGAGAATCATGGATTGGCTGCCTCCTGCGCACCCCCTATTGGAGATCAAGCCCACAACCCCAGGCATGTGCCCTGGACCGGAATTGAACCCGGGACCCTTCAGTCAGCAGGCCGATGCTCTATCCACTGAACCAAACCGGCTCAGGCGACTTTCTTATCTCGCACTATTCTCACCCTCATTTGCGCTTCACACAGGTATGCAGTCTCAGACATCCCTTTGTTCCCCACCTCTCTCTCAGCCACAGCACTGCCTTGGTCACTGATTCCTATCAATAGCACCCTGGAAACTTGTTTTCATTGTCATATGCGTGGATCAGGATTCAGATCCACATGATCGCTCTGTTGTTCACACTAATCTCTTAATTGAATCTCCAAATCTCCCCTTTCCCTAAGCCATTCTCCACGCGGCTACCTAAAATGCAGCTTGGAAATTCTCCTTGTCCCAGGCACATTTCCAGAAAACGTTTAAACACTAGGACATAGATATCAAAAGCCACATTCTTTCTTCTTAGCACAGTCTGACGCTCATGCATGCCTCCAGCTGCACACACTTGCTCCCTGTCCCTCCCCAGCACCCAATTCCTGTTCCTGACTCTCACGTGACTGCCTGTGTTCAATGCGCTGTGTCGCCCAGATGCTAAGGACCAGACTGTAGAGGAGGTCAAAGTGCCCCACATTAGCTGGGGTCTTGCTCGTGGGTGGGGTATCTATGGGCTGGAATTGTTTTTCCCTGGCAAATACCTTCTCATTAGTTTCTCCTTCTAAATCACATCTCACTTCAGATTTGTTCAACAGAGCAGATCAAAGAGAGCGTGTGAACTTCGGCCAGAGGAGGAGGCAAAGGAAGCAAAGGGTAAAAACGCTGTTTTCCAAAGTGATTTTGTCAGGGCTGAAGACTTGTGAAAAGAGATCTTGCTCATCCTTTTATTTCCCTTCCTTTCATGAAAGTTGGCTGCCACCTGGGAAGAAACTAATAAAAAAAATCAAGACATTTTCTTTGAATGCTTCCTATGAATGTAGAAAAAGCTATTTGGGATTAAGCAAAGTGAGGCAGGTAATTTAATCAGAGCACGCAATATATGTCTGACCATGAATGCATGGAGAAATACATTAGCATCTCCACTTTACAGGGAGTGTATAATAATAATAATAATAATAATAATAACATAACAACAACAACAACAACGGTAATAATATGTAGTGTTTCACTGTTCTAACTGATTGACCTGTATACCACATTTGGTCCTCATGGGCAATGCTATCCTTAAAATAGGAAATTTAAAAACTTTTCTCCAAACATCAGTTTCTCCATTGTAGACTGAAAAAATAATATTTTATAACAGCCACTACATTTGAGAGTCCTAATTTTGAATAATTATTTTCTTTGGAGCAAATCTGATTTTTAAAAGACTAACAAAGGAGATTCTGACCCCATGTTCATGAGAGATATCGGTCTGTAGTTTTACTAGGTTGTAATGCAGGGGTCCTCAAACTTTTTAAACAGGGGCCAATTCACTGTCCCTCAGACGGTTGGAGGGCCGGACTATAGTTTAAAAAAAAACTATGAACAAATTCCTATGCGTACTGCGGGCCCAGGACAAGTCAGCTGCTAAGCAGGACAGGCAGCGGCACCTGGCGGGCCGGAAAATGTCCTCGGCGGGCCGCATGTGGCCCGCGGGCCTAGTTTGAGGACCCCTGTTGTAATGTCTTCACCTGATTTTAATATTGGAGTAATGGCAATTATCTAACAGGGTAATTCTGGCATCACAGTATGAGGTGAAAAATGATCCTTCTGCTTCTGATTTTTGCAAGAAATCATGAGAACTGTTGTCTTTTTAAATACTTGGTGGAACTCTAGTAAAACCATCTGGGTCTGGTGCCCCCTTTTTTTTTTTTTTACAAAGGTTATTAATTATTGACTCTTCTTTTTTTTCAATAGATATAGGGAAAATTCAGATAGTTTCATTTACTAGTATTTCTTCTTGGATATGTTTTAACAGTTTGTGTCTTTTAAGGAATCAGTCCAATACATTTTATCATTATTTTCCTTTCTTATTCTTTTAATGCACTGGGAATCAGTAGCAATGACCCTCTTTTCATTTCTGATACTGGTCACTTGTACAGTTTCTTCTCTTATTCTTATACTAGAGGCCCGGTGTATAAAAATTCATGCACTGGAGGGGGGTCCCTCAACCTAGCCTGCCTCTTCTTACAGTCCGGGAGCCCCCAGGAGCGGGAGGCAACCTGGCGATCAGGGGAAGGCGATGCCCCATCACACCTCTGCTGCTGCCACTGCCAGCAGCGCAAGCCTTGGCTGGCCCTGGTTACCTGAGCCTTGGGCAGCTCTGGGCAGCTGGGCAGCTGCCATCCGAGGCTTGCCTGGCCTCGGGCTGGCCCTGGGTGGCTGGGGGGGCTGAGGGGACTGGGGAACTCCGGAAGCAGGCGCACGGAGCAGCTGGGCCCACCTGGGGGCAGGCCCGGTCTTGCTGCGCGCCTGCCGCCTCCACAGGGCTAAGGGGACTGGGCGCCACCATCTTGTAGGTTATTGGCTGTAGACATTTCTCCTTTTCTATTTATATACTTAATACCATATATCTACCTCTTGGCCTTGCTTTCACTATATTCTACACTTTTGATAAAAAGAAAGAGCCAAAAAGAGAAGGAAAAGTAAGCAGGCAAGCAAGCAAGAGACTATTTACGTACATTAACGTATTTATAAGCAAAGGTGGAAATATGATACTTACTTTTTTTTCAATTTTGTATCTTAATGAAAACAATTTAATATGAGAAATCTGAGGTTAGTGTAGGCCAGTGGTCGGCAAACTCATTAGTCAACAGAGCCAAATATCAACAGTACAACGATTGAAATTTCTTTGGAGAGCCACATTTTTTAAACTTAAACTTCTTCTAACACCACTTCTTCAAAATAGACTCGCCCAGGCCGTGGTATTTTGTGGGAGAGCCACACTCAAGGGGCCAAAGAGCCGCATGTGGCTCACAAGCCGCGGTTTGCCGACCACTGGTGTAGGCTATTATGAGGCCATTTTGAAGAAAAACCTTGATAAACACGTACTGACCCCCGTTTTTTCCCCCTAAACTCACATTACGTTGGGTGGCGAAACGTATTCTGTGGTTAGCTTTGTGTTTCTTGAAATGGTCAGAGAGAGTCACAACAGTTAATTCGCTGAAGACCTGCGAATTGGTGCATTCCAAAGCGGTCAAGTTCTAGTCCAAGCAGCGCTGTTCCCATAGAGGGCCTTCCCGGCGGGGCCTGAGCAGGGAGCTGGGGGCCCAACCTCCCGTACTCTATGCTCCTCAGCCAGATTGCCAGACCCTGGGCCCCTGTCAGGCTACGGAAGACGTTCTAACTGGCCTCAGGGAAAGTACAGCCATCCCTCAGTATCTGCAGGCAATTAGTTCTGGGGTTCCACCCCCAAACCAAAATACTGAAGTTCCTTATATAAAAGGAGTCGTATTTGCATGGAGTATTTACCTTTGATATAGGCTACATCCGGGTGCGACTTCAATCGCTTCCTTAGTGCGAATTCAGTGCACGGGTCAGTGGGTGGCAAACTTGTAGGAATTTTCTGGAATATTTTTGTTGTAATATTTTTGACCTGCAGTTTGTTGAATTCGCGACACACACCCCAGAGATATGGAAGGCCAACTCTATACCACTGACAAATTAAACACGGAAAGCAGAACTTCATAGGAATAACAGGGCACTGAAAAGTGAGATACATTTTAGGTATTTTAACCACCTAGCCGACCTTCTCACCCCATCCCTCCCTCCTGAATCTACTCACATGGGGTTTATTAAAGAACACACACAGACGGTTTCTCTTTTAAAAGTGAGATCATTTTTACTTTTCTTAACAACAAGCAAGAGAATTCTGAGTCCGCCGAAACCGGTTTGGCTCAGTGGATAGAGTGTCGGCCTGCGGACTGAAGGGTCCCGGGTTCGATTCCGGTCAAGGGCATGTACCTTGGTTGCGGGCACATCCCCAGTGGGGGGTGTGCAGGAGGCAGCTGATCGATGTTTCTCTCTCATCGATGTTTCTAACTCTCTGTCCCTCTCCCTTCCTCTCTGTAAAAAATCAATAAAATATATTTAAAAAAAAAAAAAAAAAAAAAAAGAGAATTCTGAGTCCTTCAACAAAGTCCTCTTGATCAGACACATAGCAGGGGGGAGAATTCTATTTTTCTGCCGTTTGGGGAAAAGTGATTCTAATAAACTGGAATTGGGGTGGTGTGTGTGTGTTGAATATTGCCCACATTTTCTCTCTCTCTCTCTCTCTCTCTCTCTCTCTCTCTCTCTGTCTTTGTCTCTCGCTGCACCATCCTGATGATAGGTATCATGCTCTCATTTCTTTCTTCTTCTTTTTTTGCGCCCCGGGCAGTAAGATCTGCCTGTCTCTCCTCCAGCCCCTCTTTCTGTGGTTCCCAGAGAGGACCCTGAGTTCTGAAAGTGTCAGAACAGTGTAAATGCTGATGTAGAGGCCACAGTTGTTCCTCTCAAAAGGCCTCCAGAGGGCTCCCCCCGCCCCCCGCCTCTGTTCCCTTCAAGTTACGAGTGATTCATCAGCTGGCCTTTAGCAAGAAGAGAGGCTGGCCTGAGGTCTCGGGCCTTTGACCTCCGTGAAGAGAGAGGTCACACTGAGCGCAACTGTGCAAGCGCTGGAGCAGGAGGCACAGGCATGGAAACCCGAGGCGGGGGCGCCTGGAGGAGCGGAGGGGGATGGTGGGAAAGAGTGGGAATTTAGCAAAGTTAAGAGTATATTTCTAAGGGACTCAGTGGATCAGCTGACAGCCGGGGTCAGGGGTCATATTTATGCTTGATTCCCTGGGCATGTTACAGTAACATCTGCTTGTTAAGGGTCTTTAGGGAGCGGGCGTGGGGACCAAAGGCCCCTGACCTCCTTCCACAAAGGGGGGCAGGCTAAGAGATTAGGGGTGCCGACGAATGTTTGTGTTAGACTTAATGACCCCCCTCTTCTGGGCAGGATTGTTCAGCTGTACCCCATTTCTTTCTTATCACCGTGCTAAACATTTAAATAAGCCCCACACGTTGTCAGGGGTTAGCATTTGAAACTGCAGTGAAGAAAGTGAGATTTTGACCCGGGGGGGGGGGCGGGGAGGTGGGGTGTTTTGATGAAAATGTAGAATGGGAAAACGTGGGAGAGAAAAGAGCAACAACTCATGCAGTTCTTCCCAGGATATAAGCAAGCCGCCTTCCAGAAATGTCTCCACTCTGACGCCATACGTGGAATTTAAAAAACAGCCGTAATTGTGCGTTGTCACATTCTGTAATCAACATCCTAACAGGAGAGAGGTGTGCCCCCCCACCCCAATGACCAGGAAGTTACGGTTTCACATGCATCGGACGCTGAGATTGGTGTTCAGCCTCAAAATGAACACAGACCTCGGGGCAGTGGAGGGAGGAGGAGGACTGACCGTGATTCCACTTTCATTAACCTTTTTGGTTTCGAGTCACTTTTATGCCTTTCCCACCGATTTCCCTTGTAAAAAACCCTGTTTTTTCTTTCTTTTAAAAAAAATACATCTTTATTGATTTCAGAGGGCAAGGAAGAAGGGAGAGAGATAGAGACATCAATGATGAGAGAGAATCATTGATCGGCTGCCTCTTGCGCGCCCCACACTGGGGATCGAGATCGAGCCCGCAACCTGGGCAGGTGCCCTTGACCGGAATTGAACCTCTATCCACTGAGCCAAAGGAGCTAGGGCCCTATTTTTTTTCTCTGTCACCAAGAAATAGAGCTTTGACCTGGTAATATCCCTCATCTCCAATTTCTTGGGCCAAATTAAAATCAATGGAAGCATAAAGCAATTTCTGGAAAATAGGTTGAAGGAAGAAGAACATTCACCCAGATGCTATTTTTTTCTTCCCTAAAAAACACACCTGCTATGTGTTTGCTGAATTCTAAAGTGCACATTTCACACTGGTTACAATCATCCGGACACTTGTGTTCCTAGTTTCCATGATTTTAGCTTAGAAGTTTCTGGAAGGACTCTGCTGCTTTGTGAAAATCTCTTGGAGCAACCGTGGGCACAGCCGACATATCCGGGAGCACACAGGGTGGGTGCCGAGTCGATGCCTTAACCACTTACAGGTCATTTTGTGCTAAACTGAAACGGTCCGAAGCAGCATACGTTTTGGTGATGCAGGGAGGAGATTGGAGATAGAGGAGATTATTTTTAGCCGGAAGAACAGTTAGAATAAGCGACCGTGTGACATGGCAGAAGGCGGCATTCTTTGGGCTCCATGTCCATGGCAAAGTTCACCCAGCGCAACCTTCCATGAAAACAACACGTCTGCTATTTGTAGGGAATGGCCTTGGGGAAACGGTTCCAAGGAGGAGAGGAGACTGTTCCGAAGACAACCGCATGTGAGTGGTTGGGACCTCTTCACAGCTAAGGGCTTGGGTGTGTGTGCGTGTGTGTGTGTGTGTGCGTGTGTGTGTGTGTGTGTGTGCGTGCGCGCGCGCGCACGCACACAGCTGGGAGTGGGATGGGTGCTGAGAGCTGTTCAAATCCACTCTGGCATTATAAATAATAAAAAAATTCAATCGGAAGTGCTTTCTGCCAGACTTGACAATAACCCTCCGAGATGGGCATTGAGGGTTCCTTAATCAGGGTCAGACCCACAAGCGGAAGGCCAGCAGTTCAGTGGGAAAGACGCCTCTTCTGCCCCGTCTTCTTGGCCTTTCCTTCTTTCTCTCGTTGGGAGGGGACCCCCTCATAAACATGCAGGGCAATTTTCCAGTACATTAACCCAGGAGGGATCCTCTCTCTGTCGGCTCAAGAGACGGAGAGGTTGAGGGGAAGATGGATGGGCCTGGGATAGGAGAGAGGGCAGTTTTCCTCTGCCCGGCCCTGCACACCTAGGACAAAGGCTTCATTGACTGCAATGCTTGACATCAGCCTCATAAACCAGTAGTCGGGCACAAAGGGGCTGACACTTGAAAGTAGCAGCCCCTGCCTCCTGGCCATTGCAGCTGGGCTGGGGGGCTGGGCCCCACAGTGGTGCCCCTTTGTCCGCGGGGAGGACAAGAGGTGAAGATAAATAGTGTTGACTTTAATGCAGTCACACAATTTTGCTGTTTCCCCAAAGACAACATTTTCTTCCAGGTGTCGCGGCATGGCCCCGGGAGGTGGGACTCTCTTCCCTCTGGCCAGGGAGCGTGGGGAGTGTGGGCACGGCGACCACCATGAGGGCGCAGCGTGGACCCGTGATGCTGAGGGAAGGCGGGTGAACCGCGGACAGGCACAGGGCCGTGGGATCGGGTCCTGGTCCTCTCTGAGGGGGTGGTATGGCTTTCCAGCTCGGTCACAGTGGTTTCTTTCATTTTCTTGAGATCCAATTCCCCTGGAGGGGAAAAAGGAGCGAGGGAAGCAAGCCTGAAAACCATGTACCATGATGCGATTTAAAGGGTTTTTTCAAAACCACCATGGTATCTTTCTGATTATCACAAGGCCAGGCAGTAACATGCGTTCCTGGCAACGTTTTGGTAGTAAAATTGCGAAGGAGCACTGAAGTAGAATTTAAGAATTCCCCGTGTCTGAAGGCAGGAACCCATCCGCGGGGTGGTCTGCCGCATTTGGTTGTTGTTATCATTGGGTTTGACTGGGCATCAGCGTAGGTAAACCTCTTTCATGTTTCCTTTTTGTGTCAGGGAAGAGAGACTATGGAAGACAGATCCCAGATCCCATTTGGACTTGATGGCTCATGGCCAAGTTCAGTGGGCTGGAGTGGATCGCCTTGCTGAATGTCGCCCTACGTCTGTGGAGTGCCATCTTGGATCTACCTTTTCACCTTCCAATGAGGCTCATGGGGGGACAGTGTCTGAGCCATCCCCAGTTGTAGGCAACTATGGTCTTCAGCCAGACCTCTCTGTCTTCAGAGTGACTTCCAAGAGGCCGCCGCATTCTGATCCTAAAAAGCTCTCCAAGAGTGTTTTATGTGCAGAGAGGAAAGTATGGAAGCTCAGATACCTACAGGTCCTGGTGTCCAAGCCAAAGAAAAGCTAGGGCTGAGACACGAATGTCCGAGGAAAGTTCTATAAACACCACAGTAGGACTCGGATCCATCACACATGGCTGATTTTTAACATTGGGCTGAGTTTTCCTTCCCATCTCCCTATCAAGTTTCCAACTTCAGAACCTCCTTCTCCTTAGAATACCTCTTAGCCTCTCTCGAGCATACGTTTTAGAAATTAGCGTTCTTTGCAACAGCATCGATGGACCTTGAGAACATTACGCTAAGTGAAATAAGCCAGTCAGAAAAAGCTACGAACTATATGGCTTCACTCATACATGGGATATGAAACTGAAACTTGTGAACACAAACAGCAGTGTGGTGGTTGCCAGAGGGAAAGGGGGTGGGCGGAGAAGGGGGTCCTAATATAAGGCGACAGGAGAAGATCTGACTTGGGGTGGTGGGCACATGGTACAATATATACAGGTCTTATAACATAGAAACCCACACCTGAAACCTGTATGTTCATGTTGACCAGTCACCCCAATCAATTTAATAAACATTTTAAAAATTATACTGCAATGAAATTATTCATCTAAGTTACTTCAAAATCTCTATCCTATATAACAACGCTGCAACAATCTTGTTTTATTTATTTTGAAATGTATTTTATTGATTTTTTTACAGAGAGGAAGGGAGAGGGATAGAGAGTTAGAAACATCGATGAGAGAGAAACATCGATCAGCTGCCTCCTGCACACCCCCTCCTGGGGATGTGCCCGCAGCCAAGGTACATGCCCTTGACCGGAATCGAACTTGGGACCCTTCAGTCCACAGGCCGACGCTCTATCCACTGAGCCAAACCAGTCAGGGCTACAATCTTGTTTTAGAGAACATTGCTTGAGGCTAGGTTTAAAGATATCTCTATTGATGGGAAAATGTTCCAATGCTTTTTTTTCTTTCTCTCTCACTCCCTATGTTCTAACATTGAGCTGCATTATATGTGATCATGGGGAAAAATAATAAATGTTTTAAAAAAGAATTGAACATTGAAGAATCTAAGCTCAATTTAGGGTGCTGTTGGTATCACATCTAGAAATGCCATTGAATTTGATGTGTGTAATTGACCACACATTTCCTTTGCTCTAAATTTAGGCCCATGTCGTGGAATTGGAACCGAATATGTCTTTGGCGTTTTCTTAGTTCCACTTGAGGACAAAGAGTTTTGTAAACACGCCATTAACAAATGACTCTCCAGGCAGAGACCTCCACATACAAATGCCCCCATGGGATTTTGCAACTGGCCCGGCTCTCTTGGCCCGAATCAGAGTTTAAAAATTCTTTTAAATAAACATTAGTGTTCTGGCTTGCCGAAGGTCTTGCTTTCTGACAAAACTCTTTTTATTTGCACGCTCTAAAACCTTCCTTCTAGGTAAAATGAGTATTTCAATCCATTTGTACTGATGCCAATACAGGCTGCGGGCCACACTGTGACTGGTGGGTGGACTGGGAGCTGGGGGAAGCTGGCAAGGCCTCCCTTTGCTCCTCGCTCACTTTGTCTTGAGAGCTAGATTATTTCTGCAGATAAGAAGAAAAGGTTTTGTTTTTCCATCCAAAGACTGAAGAACTCCCACTGTGTATAGCACAGCGGCAGCGTCCATACCCTGCTTCCTTGTAGAACCAAGGCCATGGGCACATGATCAGAAAAAGAATGGCTGCGTTGGGTTTGTCCCTCTTCTCACTGATGTTGGCACCAAGAAACCTCTGTTGAGGTTCTGTGACTATATATACATATACATATATATATATACATATATACACACACACACACACACTGAGTGGCCATATTATTATGATCTCTGAACACATAATAATCTGACCACTCAGTGTGTGTGTGTGTGTGTGTATATATGTATATGTATATGTATATGTATATGTATATGTATATGTATATGTATATGTATATTAGAGGCCCGCTGCATGAATTCGTGCATGGGTGGGGTCCGGCCAGCCTGGCCAGGGGGAGGGGACATGGGTGGTTGGCCGGCCTGCCTGCTGGTCGAACTCCTGGTCAAGGGGACAATTTGCATTATTAGCCTTTTATTATATAGGATTATATAGGATATACACTGAGTGGCCACATTATTATGCGTTCAGAGATCATTCCTGCCAAGTTTACTAGGATAAGGACCAGATCAATAAAAGAGTTAACTGCTATTTCTCATTCTCTATTTTGATTTTGGGGAAATAGCTTGCTTAGTAAATATACTATTATACGTTAATTACAATAATAATAATTTTCAAATTTTAATTTACTATGAAATACTTTTAAACCCATTTTTCTCCATTTATCCTAGTCACAATTATTTGCCAAGCAAGACTAGCTTCATAATAGAGGGGATCAGGGCTGGTATAGGTGAGCCGATGTGAGTTGCTGACAAGTTTCATAGACCCAGTGTCATTTGTTCCCTGGAGTGTCTCATCCTGGTAGTGTGTCCTTTCTAGTGTGTCAGTGACTTCCTCACAGGGTTGTTGAGAGGATTTAATGAAATAGAAAAAAAAAGCAACCAGAACAGAGTCGGCAAATGGTAATTTTATATGTATTAAATATCACCATCATCATCCTCAACTTCACCATCATCATCACCACCTTCATCATTATCATCACTGTCATCACCATTATCATCATCATCCTCACCACCTTCTTCATCATCACCTTCATCATTATCACCACCTTCATCATCACCACCTTCATCATTTCCACCTTTATCATCATCCTCACCACCTTCTTCATTATCACCACCTTCATCATTATCACCACCTTCATCATCATCATCACCACCTTCATCATTACCACCTTTATCATCATCATTGTCATCACCATTATCATCATCACCACCTTCATTATCATCACCACCACCTTCATCATTACCACCTTTATCATCATCATCACTGTCATCACCATTATCATCATCCTCACCTTCATCATCACCACCACCTTCATCATTACCACCTTTATCATCAGTCATTACCATCATCATCATCATCACCACCACCACCACCCTTTTTCATCCTCATCCTCATCATCCTCACCTTCATCATCATCACCATCACCTTCATCATTACCACCTTTATCATCACTGTCATCACCATTATCTTATCATCATCATCATCATCTCACCACCTCCTTCATCATCATCACCACCTTCTTCATCATCATCACTTGTGTCTATGCACCTCTAAATGTCCATGGATACCAATTACCAAAATGCCAACCATGGTTCCAGTACTAACACCAATACTACATGGGCTGTGGGGTCTTAGTAGAGGATTTATAATTCAAGGCTCAGTTAATCTTCCCAGAGCGAAGACTCTGTTACCTTCATAAACACACAACTGTAAGTCTTCATTTCTCATGTATCAGATGTGCCACTCTTCTGGGGAAAGGGGGCTGTAGTGTCCTCTGCTTGGGGAAAGTGTATGTGACTACACCCCCATATACGTTCCTTTACCTCCTCTTTGGCCTTTATCTACTCAGCATCCTTGATCCCAAAGTGGGTTCTCTTTATACGCCGTTCAATAAATATATTTGTTTTTAAGCTCATTTTAAAGTTTGCTAACAAGTAATAGCTCTGAAATGTCTGAACTAAAACTGAATTTAAATTAAACGCAATTAAAATCTGTGCCAAAAAAGGAGATGTTGGTTGTAATTTAATTGAAAAATAAAGTTCAGGTAAAACATATTTTGCTTGTGATTCATTTCTCTTTCCAAGGGCAAATGACATACATTTAAATAAAGAGAACTGACTGTTTGAATAACAACTATTGAGGCATTCTTGTCTAGAATGCTGCATGTTCAGAAATATTGATTTAACTTTTTTTTAGTTCTTCTGAAATAAAAATAATGTAAAGAGCCTGAGTGTAGATGAAGGACATGGTTCCTTTTCCAGTTGGTTTTTCTGAAATTCTATTCTTTTTTTGTAAAATGTATCGCCTATCATAAAAAAGAATTTAAAAATAAAAGAATTTTCTAACATCTATGTATGAGCATCTGGGTTGCGAACACTGAATTTGTTCATTTTTATATCTGATCAACCCTAATGTTCTAGAGTACAGATATACCCAATGTACAATCTGAATTTAAAAGGTATGTCCACATAACAGGTTAACTGAGTAAAAAAAAAAAAGGTAAGAAATCGTGTTTAACAGATTTTCTGTTTTTACTCTACAGAGTTCTCTACGTCCATTTTTAAGCTACAGTTGGAAAATTCCTAAGCAGACTGAAGTTTACAGAGACGGAAAATTAAAATCAGTGTGAGATGCAACATGAGTTTTCCTATTCCGTCATTTACTACACATTTTTAATTAAAAATCAGAGCTAGAAGAAATGTAATATCAGAATAAAGTTTAAATTATTAAATACATTTCGGTTTTACTCATTGTTCTTCCTTTTCTCGTATTGCTGCTAATTGAGGTGGGAGCTGAATAGGGCAAGGTTTCTTTAGTACTTTCTTAGATAAGAGAAACATTGAAACATAAAGGAATACTGAGGTGGCTTTGATGGGAATTTCTGATTGTGTGCTATTGTTTCCTTAAAAATGGCAATGCTTTCTTATTAAAAAAGGTAATTATCAAGGTTTCTTATGAATTAATTGACATAATGAACTGATTGGTATTTCTTACTAGAGGCCCGATGCATGAAATTCATGCAAGAGGAGGCCGTCCTTCCCCCAGCTGCCGGCACCGGCTTCCCTCTGGCAACAGGGACCCGGGCTTCCCTCGCAGCCCCGGCTTCGTCCGGAAGGACATCCAGTCTAATTAGCATAGTATGCTTTTATTATCAGAGATTTCAATCAATGTGTGTTCAGTCTTATACGATAGTCCCGGGAACTCAGAAACAAGGTCTATACCAACTGACACATTCAGAAGAGTCTCATAAAAACCCAAATTCAATAGTAAGCTTGGAAATGGATCAGATAGTACCTTAACTCTCAAATGTGTTTCTGTTTGGGGTTTTATTTATTTATTTATTTATTTATAAAATATATTTCTTTATTGATTTCAGAGAGGAAGGGAGAAGGAGAGAGAGAGAGAAACATCAATGATGAGAGAGAATCACCGACCGGCTGCCTCCTGCACGCCCCCTAATGGGGATGAAGCCCGCAATCCAGGCATGTGCCCTTGGCCAGAATCGAACCTGGGACCCTTCAGTCCGCAGGCTGACGCTCTATGCACTGAGCCAAGCCGGCTAAGGGCCTGTTTGGGGTTTTAAAATACCTATTTTCTGATTATTTTAAAAATTATAAGCATTCACTATAGAAATTTTAGAATTGGGAAAGACCACTAAAGAGGATTACTTTCTTATGATGTAATCACTCCAGGGCACCCTTGGTTAGCATTATACTTGAATTCTTTGTAGCCCGTGTGTAGAGGTGATATTTTCTTATCACGGATAGGGTTACGACATGCAATTTCAAATAGTCCGCTTGCTTTTTAAGCTATTATTTTGCACTCTTTACTAATTAATTCACTTTTAGCCCCATCCCCCCGCAGATAGCCCTGAGAAGTAAATATTTTCCTCTATTAAAATTTCATTTGACTAACAAACTTCATTGTTTGAAAACAAACTGGTTATACCTAGAATGAGTTTAACAAACTTCTCCTTTAAGAAGCAAAATTGTATTGGGGGTCCATTGTGACTCTGTCAGTACAAATAGCAGGGAAGCTCCGCGGCTTCTCAGGGAGGAATTCAGTTCACCTTGAAGCTGGCTGTTAAGACATCCCCCCAGATGAGTCATCATTAACATGGAAACCCACGGGGAAGCATTTTTGATACTTCAGGGGGAAGAAAAGGATCTTCATCCTTCTGCTTCTGATACCAAAGAGTTAGTCTTGGGAAATCAGAAAGGATTCATGTTAAGATATACATGGGCTTACGCCAAGAACTGCCTCTTTGATTTTGGGGCAACCAGGGTACCCACCCTCTGAAGAAGTATTCTTTATAGTAACACAACGATCTACACTGGTTATTACACGGATACGCATACTTACACCTTCACGGAAATGTGGGAGCCTAATAAAGAACCAGCTGGAAATCAGATTTTTAAAATCCTTACCCGGAGAGGGAAGGTATTTTTTCCACTGATTTTTAGGAAGAGTGGAATCCGGGAGGGAGGGAGGGAGAGAGGAAGAGAGAGAGAGAGAGATCAATGGGAGAGAAACACATTGATGGGTTGCCTCCCACACGTGCTCTGACTGGGGCTGGGGATCAAACCTGCAACCCAGGTATGCGCCTTTGACCAGGAATCAAACCCACGACCCTCCAATGTGCAGGCCAACGTTCTAACCACTGAGCATGCCGGCCAGGGCTGGTAATCAGATTTTCACATAAACCTACACCCCATCGCCCATGGTACCAGATCACAGAGTGCTTTACGGAATGGCCTGGCCTCTCATGTAATGTCAGGTGCTAGGTCCGCACACGCTTTTACTAGTACAGTGAACTACACCCCACCATGCCCTGTACCGGGGAATCCACTCCATCGGAGAAGAGCGATTCTACCCTCATTTGTGTCTGAAACATGCAAACAACACAACAGCTGCGTGCTGCATTGAATAAGGAAGACCCACATGCATTTAAATCACTTATATCTTACTTTTTTATGATGCAATTGTGAATTATGTGCTTTTTGCATCTGTAATTAGGGGGCAGAACAGATGGCGGAGGCTCCGTTTAAAGTGATGTGTCCATTAAAATAACCTAGGCTGCCAAGTGATTGCTCCCTATCGCGGGGCATTCATCCACCGTGGCAGGCACTGTGTGGGGCTGAAATATGTTGCAAAGGCCCCTGGACTATACATGACGCTGATTATTTTTAAGGGCTTTCCAATAAAAGGGTTCACTGTGGCACGGCTAGCTTTGTCCCTCATTTATCTTCCGAGCATATGTTTTACTATATTGTTCTCATTAAAAAGTGACCTTGTATATAATGATCAGAACTCAGCGCTGAAAATGATTCATTCAGGGGCTGGGGATATGAGAAGGCGGTCCGAGCCATATTAAACTGGGCGGGGGTGGGAATGGAGGTGGTGTTGAGGGAGAAAACCTTTTTTCAAGATCACAGGGAGAAGAGTGTAGAAGGTCCCACTGTTCCCTGGGACACATTAGCCTCTTATTAAACACTAGAGGCCCGGTGCACGATATTCGTGCAAGAATAGGCCTTCCTTCCCCTGGCTTCACTCCCAGTCACTGGGGAGCCAGCAAGTCCCCACTCCCAGGCTGCTGGGGAGCTGGCAAGTCCTTGTTTCTGTCCGGAGCACCGCTCCTGTAGCTCCCTCCACCGCCCCCCCTCCCCTCATAGCAGGCATCCTGCCCCTCCCGGCCGCTCCGCGTCTGCATATGCAAATTAACCCGCCATCTTTGTTGGGTTAATTTGCATACTCACTCTGATTGGCTGTGGGCGTAGCGGAGGTACGGTCAATCTACATGTTTGTCTATTACTAGGCAAGATTATTTGGAGAAGGTTTTGGAGGAAAAAAATAAACACAAAAGTGAAACAAAAGGTAAAAAAAGTCATAAAACTGGGGTCAAAGGTGCTCATATAAAATGTAGTTACTGACTTCTGCCTTGTTTAAAGCTATTAAAGAGGCAATTGTGGCCAAGTTGGCATGGCTTAGGGGTTGAGCATACCTATGAAGCTGGGGGTCATGGTTCAACTCCCGGTCAGGGCACATGCCTGGGTTTCGGCCTTGATCTCTGGTAGGGGGGGCGTGCAGGAGGCAGCTGAACAATGATTTTTTCTCATCATTGATGTTTCTCTCTCTCTCTCTCTCTCTCTTTCTCTCTCCGTTCTGGAAAAAAAAATGCATTTGTGTTTGCTGTGTCTGGTCAAGATATGTTGAAACTTAGCATATCAGATTCTGTCAGCTATAATAATATTATTGAACTTTCATTTTTATCAACTTATGAGGGCAGAGAGCTTAAAAGTGTATCACAGAATGCCTAGAATTCTGCAAAATAGTTCTTATAATTTCCACACTATGAAGGAAAAAAGTTTGAGAGAGATTAGGAGGGCAGGCCTACTCATCCAGCTGGTAAAGTCATTAAAAAAACCACACACACAGTGAAAGCAATAGAAGAAAACATAAATGACTTTTTCATGTAATTTCTGGAGAAAGGATTTTCTAAGTCAAAATCGGTGGAAAAAAATCAGAAGCACATGTTTAATATTTCACAAACAAAATTAAAGTTCACATCCTTAACTAGAAAAAAAATGGCACTGATACGAAAGGAAAAGTTTTATCCTTAATATGTAAAAAGCTCATGCAAATCAATAAGAAAAAGCACTGAGACAAAACAGGAAAACGCTACCAAGGGTTTAGTTTATAGGAGGAAATACAAATCACTAATTAAAATAACAAAAGTATTGCCGAAACTGGTTTGGCTCAGTGGATAGTGCGTCGGCCTACGGACTGAAGGGTCCCAGGTTCGATTCCGGTCAAGGGCATGTACCTTGGCTGTGGGCACATCCCCAGTGGGGGGTGTGCAGGAGGCAGCTGATCGATGTTTCTCTCTCATCGATGTTTCTAGCTTTCTATCCCTCTCCCTTCCTCTCTGTAAAAATATCAATAAAATATATTTAAAAAAATAAAATAAAATAACAAAAGTGTTAAATTTTACTTATACTCACAATGATTTTAAAATAAATAGAAAGTACTATTTTCAGCTAAAACATTAGGAACCATTTTCAAAATGTTCATAATCACTTCTGGTGAAGATTCAGTAAATAGGCCACTATGGTGACGGGAACATACATCAGATTTCGCTTTTTGAAAAGCATCTGAACAATTTATATCAGCAACATTAAAAAAAATGTGCATTTTGCCCATTAATTCTCCTTTTACAAGTCAATACCAAAGACTCAAGTAGAAATGTGGACAAAATTTTGTGCACTTAGATAGTAATAATAGTGTAATGTAATGAATTAAAAAAAAACACACACACACACACAATGAAAATCGCCTAAATACCAACACCCAGTTAATAGTTTGACAAATTTTCATATAAAGCCCAAATATTTCAGCATTAAAAATAATGTTCTTGCCCTAGCCGGTTTGGCTCAGTGGAGAGAGCGATGGCCTGCAGACTGAAGGGTCTGGGGTTCGATTCCTGTCAAGGGCACAAGCCAGATTGCAGGCTCGATCCCCAGTAGGGGATGTGTAGGAGGCAGCCAATCAATGATTCTCTCTCAGCATTGATGTTTCTCTCTCTCCCCCTCTCCTTTCCTCTCTGAAATTAATAAAAATAAATTTTAAAAAAATAATATTCTTAAAATGTGGGTTCAGTTTGCATTCAAAGGAGAAATCTTGCACACACAGACATATTCCAAAATCCACTGTGAAAATTCATTTCTGGCAAAGTGGATTCCACCTCTCAGGCATCCTTCCCTCAGATTCTGGGTAATCAGTGGAGATTCTCACACGTGGGCAGTTTTTCTGCACCAGACTTTTTGTGAGTAGTTAATGATCTGTAAACACCATTTAAACGCACCGGGGGACTTCACTATTTAGAAGAATTCTGTGGGGAGCCCTTTCATAGAAGGAAAAGCCTTTGGATAATACAAATATTCACCACTAAATAATTTTTTTTAATTGGCCCTAAGTTTTATTTTAAAATCCTTTCAGTGGAGTTCCCAGTCATCCAAAGAGTATTTTTATTCCTGGCAAATAATAATAATAATGATAATAATAATAATAATAATAATAATAATAATAATAATAAATCGCTTTCATTTCACTGGAGTAAATGCTTCCCTTCCTTTTTCAGTAAACATTCACTTGGCCTTGTAATGAGAGGATGCGGCATGGATGTGGAGTGATTGTGAGTGGCAGCTACTTGGTCTTCAGATTCTTCCTCTGCCTTGGTATCTATGGAATCCCATAATATTCTTGCTGCCTTTTGACAGGCTTTGCCAACCTGGCGTGGGGCTGAGAGGTGAGGGAGCAAGCTCACGTTAAATTAAGCAGCTTTGCCTGGCCCTTGTCCATCAGGTTCACAGGAAAATCACAAGGATGAAGGAGATGGTAACATATATTTTTAAAAATAGATTTTTATTGATTTCAGAGAGGAAGGGAGAGGGAGAGAGAGAGAGAAACATCAATGATGAGAGAGAATCATCGATCGGCTGCCTCTTGCACGCCCCCTTACTGGGTATTGAGCCTGCAACCTGGGCATGAGCTCTGACTGGGAATCGAACTCTGATCTCCTGGTTCATGGTTGATGCTCAACCACTGAGCCACACCGGCCAGACGAAGATGGTAATATTGCACATGGAAATCTGCACTTATTACATTCTCTGTGCCATCACTTGCTTGCCAGGCTGCATTCTGGACTGGAAAATTCTACAGAACAGGGCCCTGGCCTCATTCGCCTTTTTTCCCCTGGGGCTCACTCCAAATACTGGTGTAGGGGCCCCACTTCCTTGTTCCAGGAATATTCGTTTTCCTTTCCTTCACTGGACTACACATCAAGCTGTATTTCTGAGTGCAGTGTTATTTATTATATTTTAAACTCTTTGCAGGACGCCCATATATCCCCAGGATCAATAGCTCTGTCTGCGCTTGTGTTATTTTTATTTATCTGCATCTCCTCTATCATCATTAACTACTTCACACAAGGACCTGAAGAAAATTTAAAAAGACTTTACCTGTCCATTAGGATCTTCGAGCCTAGCTTCTCCATGACACAACTTGATTAATCAGTAATGAACAGATTAAGGATTTGGCGTTCAGATTCAGACTTCTCACAACTGTAAAAATATTCCGGATGCATTCTTTATTGATTTCAAATGGAATCAGGACATGAAAGGGGCCCAGGACTAATGCAGAAGAAAGACTAGCTGAATATACAATAAAATAGGCTTGCCAAACATACCGGGAGAAAATGGTTCTTCGGAGTGTGTTTTTTTTTTATGACGAAAACTCAATTTTAAAATATCAATATTTTATGCTTTAATTTTTGATCTCTGACCAAGCCATTTGTCACTGTTGGAATGGGCTCTGGAGCCACTACTTGTACGCGTTTTCTTTGTGAAATGGGCCTTCGGCGGCCATTCTTTCTCACTGAGGGCATCTATCTTTCTGGGTTAAGACTTGCAGGCTTCACTTCCCCAAAGGTTACATCTATAATAATTGTGGTACCCTACCTGCCAGCCGCCGTTGCTCAATTACTCTAACGCGAGTGGCGGCGCTTTCCGGAGCGAGCACACTTCCCATCCCTTCCCATACACACATGTTTGCTTAATCAATGTCTGTGGTTGGTTTCCTCTGCCCCAGAATGTTCAGAGGCCATAGATCAGAGGAGAAACTGTGACTGCAAAGGCCAGACAGGGTATGGTGGGCAGCTTTTGTCAGCTTCGGGAGATCGTTTAGAATTCTATGATTTGTTCAAGGAATTGCCTTTTTTTAAAAAAAAATATTTTTATTGATTTCAGAGAAGAAGGGAGAGGGAGAGAGAGATGGAAACATCAGCGATGAGAGAGAATCACTGATCAACTGCCTCCTGCACACCCCACCCTGGGGATTGAGCTGCAACCCGGGCATGTGCCCTGAGTGGGAATCGAACCGTGACCTTCTGGTTCATATGTTGATGCTCAACCACTGAGCCACGCCGGCCGGGCTGTTCAAGGGATTTCTTGAGCTTGTGGAGGTTTCAATTCTTTAGGGCCAACCAAGAAGCTTGGCAGCTTTGCTAACCTGCCCACCCAGGTACGGGGGGGGGGGGGGTGGGTGGGTGTGTGTGTGTGTGTGTGTGTGTGTGTGTGTGTGTGTCACTGAGACCTTGAGCATTGTTCATTCTGATCGTGAGTGAAGCTGATGACTGACAGGTGCTCACAGAGGACCGTGTGCAGGTCTTGAAGAGAGACCTGTCGGGATACACACATTGGAGACAACAGCGTGGGGGCAGGACAAAAGCAACATCACCGTGCAAACGCCTTTGACCTAGAACTGCTGCTGGAACTCTCCGTGAACAATGGACACACACAGCCTAATGTGCTATGTAAAGACAGCAATAACCCATAATGGCAACTGTAACATGAAGCATTATGCGAGCCGGCAGAAAGGAAAATGCAAATTGATTCTCTTTTTGTTTAGATGTAAGTGCTTATCAAGGTTAGTAAGTATTCAAGGTCCGTGACACCAGCATGATTTGGTTTATTATAATACATGGAAAAGGAGAGCGCTCGGGGCTCTGAGTGGCTCAGATAGCCTGATAAAACCCTATCGTCTGAGCTCTTAACAATCTCAACGTATCTCATATTCCATCTGATGGGGAGAATGTAGGCTTGGAGCGGAAACCTTTGCAAAAATGAGATGACAGAATTAATAGTTATAATGGATGGTAGGTGGTAATATGTGTCCCTTGGTGAGATTACAGCATGGACCCTGGCATTTGGACTTGAACTGTTTCCCAGTTGCCTATTAGGCAAAGGCTTTCCAAGTTCTTCATCTCAAGCTCCTAGAGCCGTGGTCGGCAAACTGCGGCTCGCGAGCCACATGCGGCTCTTTGGCCCCTTGAGTGTGGCTCTTCCACAAAATACCACGGCTTGGGCGAGTCTATTTTGAAGAAGTGGCGTTAGAAGAAGTTTCAGTTTAAAAAATGTGGCTCTCCAAAGAAATTTCAATCGTTGTCCTGTTGATATTTGCCTCTGCTGACTAATGAGTTTGCCGACCACTGTCCTAGAGGGTAGCAACAAGTTCTCAGTTGACTCTTTCCCATCACAGAGGGCCACTGCACAGAGAGATTAAGATGGATGTGTATCGGTTTGGCTAGAATAAAAACCACACCCAACCCAAACACCGGGTCCCACACTGATCATATAGGTCCTTTCATTCTTGTGTTATCATCAACCTGAGGAAACAGCCTAATCTTTGGATGCTGTCACACAGTGACACCTATTGTTCGATGAGGCAATTTTTGGCAGTGCCTTAATGCAAGGCTACCCAGATGGTGGCCCAGGAAGGGGGGAGGCGGGAGGGCAGAAGGATCATAGTGCCGGGCAAAGCTTTTCATTTGAAGTCCTGAGCCACAGCGTGAGCTGCTGGAATGCCTTCGCCGAGGTACACGTGGTCTCCAATGACAAGGCTAATTTATGGAGATCTTGGCAATGGTAAATATGGCTGCTCAGAATGTCCTTTCAGCTGTTAAGTACATGCAAAATGCAACCGGTCATTCTCAAGCACGTTGAGAAAACAGATAAAGCCAGCTCCATATATAAGTTGTCTTAGAAATGGATATATCGCTCTAATTTTTAAGTAGGATTTGGGTATTTGCATCATCCCTCCAGTTGGGTTACTGAATGTGAAAAAAAAAAGAGCCTTTTATTCGGTGGGTTTTGGAATGATGAAAATAACTAGCTAGTTACCACTCTGGGGAATTGGATGAGTGAAATCCCCAAAATATGCAAGACACAGATTTTCAGCTGGATGTTGGCTGCCCTCTCATGCTATTGGTCTGAAAATAAACGGAACATTTTTTTCCCTTGGGAATTGATCATTATCTATCCAGGGAAAATCACTGAGAAGATTTATACTAATGAAAAATAATAAAATGTTAAAAATGAAATACACCATATTAGCGGTTTCTTTGGCTTGCAAGCAGCGGAAAATGATTTGACCTGGCGCATTCAAGTGAGGCTCTTCATTGCAAGGGTCCTGACGTGTCATGAAAGGACTGACTCCAGTGGCCTCAGAAAGCCCAGACACCCACGCGTTGAGGTCCTGGGACCCCAAATAGCAAAGGCTTCTGGGCCTTCCCTCTTGAGACCTTTGTTAGTTCACTCCAACCTGTGAAGTAGTTCTCTGTTAAAGTAAAGAAGCTTATGTGAGAAAAAGACCTGATGGACCACCGTGGACCGGGAGTCTGATCATGTTGCCCCTGGTGGGAGGGGAGCGGGTAGGGACACACACACCTCCCCGTGCGTGCGAGGTGGCAGTGGGCGGTCTCTCCCGCCAGCCTCTCTTCTCTGCGGGTCTGATGGCCAAGACGGGGCCCTCAGAGGCATGCTGTGTGTGGAAGGAAGCGGGCGCAGCAACAGTGCGGTACACACTCCAGTATCTATCAATCTTGACAGGACTTTTATATGGGGATTTTATGAGGAAAGCCTTCCCAGCCCATCACACCTTCCTGAGCCAGCCACTCCCAGGGGGATAGGTCTACAACTGGAAAAAACAATAAAAAAAAGGCCAAGAAAACCTGCAGCAACTTGCTGTTTCTCAACATAAGCTGCCTCCATTGTTCCTGTTCCCGTGTGCTATTTGAGTGTGTGAAGTATATTCCACGTGAAAATGTGACATATGTACAGTTTCACTTACACACACTATACATGCATGTGCATGTACATAGGAACTTTCACTGGATGTGACGTAGGGTGGTAAGCCTCTCTGTCTCTCACATACACGCACACACACACACACACACGCACGCACACACACACACACACGCACGCACACACACACACACTCTACTACGGTTTTCACGCCTTTCCAGATATGCCTCATTTGTATGTCAGAGGTAGGGGGGAGGAGGACAGAATTTTAAATGAGGTGAGATGAGATACGGGTCTTTCTCAAGTTTTACATCTTTTATCCTCCGACCCCGTTCCTTTTGCCAGGACTCTGCTCAGCAGCCCTCAAGGCCAGGGTGCTCATTTGCCTAATTTGGAGTTGGAGACAACGTGGGTTGATTTTCAACTTCTCCCAGAATCCAGGAGAAGGGCCATCTGTTAGGATTAACGGGGTGTGTAAATCCCTTTTGACTCATCTTCTCTGACAACGGGGTGGGCGAGGAACTGGCCGACCACAGCGCTCTCTCGACTCGCAGTGAGAAATATACTTCCCCTCCGAGAGTCCATCAGTTAATATTAACAAGGAGGAAGAGAAGGGATAACTTGGCACGGAGCTCTGAACTTCCCCCGATGCCACTTATGAGATCCTCAAGGAAGGAATCTCGCTGTAAAATACACCTCTCTTCCTCCGATGGGGGTGACGACCGGGGAATGGAACCCCAGGGCGGCCCGCTCGCCTCTGGCAAACAAACACCCGCTCTGGAAGGGCCCTTTAATGGGCATCGAGTCCACATCGCGGGGAGGACGCACAGTTGGCGAGTACAGCGCGGTAAGGGGATAGCTGTGACATGCTGATAAGGCGGCTCCGTTTACTTTGGACTTGACTTTATCGTGGGCTGAAGGATATTATTAGTGCGCAGACGATAGCCACTCCCTGCCTTGGAGAGGCAAAGCCGGTGAAATGGATCTGAACAAAAGGTCTGCTGTGGAGAATCCTACCCTGTTTGTTCAGTGACTTTGGGGTGTCAATTGAACAACTTCCCAGAGATAAGGCCCGGGGCCGAGAAAAAGAGCCCACCCACTTCGGGGCCCCCCAGGGAGGTGAGGGGAAGTCAGTGGTGTTAAAAATGGAGGCCCGTCCAACTCCATGTGTGAAGTTTTCCCTTATTGCAAACTTTTTCTTTTTGAATATATTTTATTGATTTTTTACAGAGAGGAAGGGAGAGGGATAGAGAGTTAGAAACATCGATGAGAAAGAAACATGGATCAGCTGCCTCCTGCACGCCCCCTACTGGGGATGTGCCCGCAACCAAGGCACATGCCCTTGACCGGAATCGAACCTGGGACCCTTCAGTCCACAGGCCGACGCTCTATCCACTGAGCCAAAGTGGTTAGGGCCCCTTATCACAAACTTGATATTATAAAAATAGACTTGCTCTTTGGAGTCAGATGGCCCTCGATGCTTCTGAATTAGGTCCAGCCTTATGACCATGACCATGGCCGACGAGGAGCCACTGGGACTGTGATTCCAAAAAGTCAGCTTTTTGGGAATCGTTTTCATCAAATAAGCACCCCTGAGCCTCTCTGGGTGCAAAGATACATAGAATGTGACCACTGCCCTAACCGGTGTGGCTCAGTGGATAGAGTGTCGGCCTGCGGACTCAAGGGTCCCAGGTTCGATTCCGGTCAAGGGCATGTACCTTGGTTGCGGGCACATCCCCAGTAGGGGGTGTGCAGGAGGCAGCTGATCGATGTTTCTCTCTCATCGATGTTTCTAACTCTCTATCCCTCTCCCTTCCTCTCTGTAAAAAAAATTAATAAAATATATATATAAAAAGAATGCGACCACTGTTTTAGTGTGGTACCTTTTTTTGTATTTGTGTTTCATCTGCCACAGTCTTCTTTGAAAAAAAAAATCAAGAACACATAACTAGTAACCTTGGCACTGATCATCCATTAGCTGGTTGCTTTACAACATGCTTGTGGTGGCCACTTTCTGATGGTTTCATTGATTGATTGATTGATCCATTCATCCAGCAAGTCTACAGTCTCATACAAGCAAGATCATAGGATCGGGAGTCCAAAGATCTATGTTGGGCTCATCAAGGCATCATTTTTAAAAGCCCTGTTATCTTGGGAAACTCCTTAAGTTTTCTCAGCTTTAACTTTTATAGCTTGAATGGGAGATAACCATAGCAATTGTACCTAAAAATATCACTCATAAAAATGATTTATAAACTGTAAAACTATGCAAAAACTTTTTACTTTCCGAGGCCAGAACCATGATTGGAATATTGTATAATTTAAGTAAATAAGTATATTTTAAGCATCCATTCCATGCTCAGGAATGTGTGAGGAGTTTTGTAGATAAAAAGACTAATATGACAGAAATCCTAACCCTCAAGAAGGTGAAGGTCTGAGAGAAGAAAATAATTTAGTCAAGGAGAAGGCACAAATTTAGTCATAGAGTTTTCTTAAAATTTTCTATTAAATCATTTATTTGCCAGACAAGGCTATGGACATTGTAAGTCTCTGTGATCCTCAGTCTGATTTTGTAACAAGCCACATTTGAAGATAATACCAGTTATTTTAAGTTATGCCCCCTGTAAACCTAATGAAATTATTCATTTTATTTAAAAAGCAATACTGTGCTTACTAAATACTTTCTGAATTCTACGGCAGTTTGGGGACTTAAAGATGGACACTGAAACCAGGCTACTTTTCTCTGTATTTTTTTTTAATCCTCACCCAAGGACATTTTTTTTAAAATATATTTTATTGATTTTTTACAGAGAGGAAGGGAGAGGGACAGAGAGTTAGAAACATCGATGAGAGAGAAACATCGATCAGCTGCCTCCTGCACACCCCCCACTGGGGATGTGCCCGCAACCAAGGTACATGCCCTTGACCGGAATTGAACCCGGGACCCTTCAGTCCGCAGGCCGACGCTCTATCCACTGAGCCAAACCGGTCAGGGCCCAAGGACATTTTTAAATTGATTTTTAGAGAGAGTGGAAGAGAAAGAAAAAGACAGAAGTATCGATGTGAGACAAACACATCGATTGGTTGCCTCCTGCACACGCCCAGACCAGGGCCTGGGTTGGGGAGGAGCCTACAACTGAGGTATATGCCCTTGACCGGAATCAAACCCAGGCCCCTTGGGTCTGCAGGCTGATGCTCTATCCACTGAGCAACGCAGCTAGGGCTTCTCTGTATTTTATGTAAACTGAATGATTTTCAATAGTACTTGGAAGTATCCATTTTTTAAAATTAAGAACAAATATTCAATTGTTTAGAAAAATTTTCCAATTGTAGGCTTTGTAAAAAAAAGGTATTTAGACGTTGGCTATTCTATTTAATAGTTATGTGATTTAAGAAAGTAACTGCAAACGTCTGAAATTCAGTGTTCTGATGTGTACATGGAATAATGGTGCCCGTTTTAAAGATAAAACATAAATGGTGTGTGGAAAACGTGTGTGAATTAGATCCAGGTGAGGTTTTGGTAACGGAACCCCTGAAAGACTGTAGCTTGAACAGACAGAGCCCCTGCTCAGTGGTGCCAGGGTCTAGCAAGTCTCCATCACCAGGTATGAGACCCCACTTCCACCCCAATACCAGCAAGAGAGGAACACCAGTCAGACAAGAGTCACGGCCTGGGTGGCCTGGGGGGGGGGTAGTTGGGGGCATCAAGCACCCAGAGGCCTCCGTCTGCCCCTCCGCCACAGGGATCCTCATTGAAGTGACCACCTACAGCTCTGGGCAGCATGTCAGCGCTTCGTGGGCGCCCATGGGGCTCCACCCACCACATCGACTACGTTTTCCTTATCCACCCATCATGATTTGGATGACCCTTAGTGATATGCTTTCCACAAAGGCATCCTCTCTGTCAAAGGGGCCTTAGAGTCCTGTGGGCCTCAGGCTTAAAGACGTGAAAACATTGCATGCGGATGTGGGTGCGTGTGATTGAAATGACTCATTCATCGGGCCAGAAGGGGGCAGTGACACGGGCACCCTCGGCAGAGCCGGCCGAGGCCTCTCACCCGTGCGGGATGCTATGGACCAAGAACTGCCCTCGCCCCCAGAGCAGGTGCCCGTCACTCAGGGTCTGCAGAGCAGGGCTCTCTGTTCCCAGAGGCCAGGGCACCTCCCGGCTCCGAGCGGTTGTTCCAGATGGTGCCGCAGGTAAGTGACAGATGGGGAACCAGCATGAGTCCTTGTCACCTCCCTTTCCCAGAAGCCACTTCCCCGACTCTCCTCGCGCGGCCAGCGCAGGTGCGGGTGCCTGGCTCTGAGCCTGCTCCTGGAGTTCCCTTGACGTTGCCGCTTGGGCGTCCCGCCCCGGGGACAGAGGGCCACCACAGGCAACAGAGGCCTCTGAACGAGCCACCAGCCGGGATGCTGGCCTCGCTCTCACTCACATTGCTCCTCTCCCCTGCCTCCTTTCTAGCTCGCGGGGTGCCAAGGGTTCACTGTGATAGCTTAGGCAGGCGTTGGCCACAAAGACAGCGGAACTGCCGGCAGTAAGCTCCTGTCCCTGGGAGTCCGATCACGTCTTAGGGGATGTTGGCCTCACCCACACTGAATTTTAGGAAACACTGAACCGAGAATACCCAGCCAGTTGAGATGCACTGACAGAGCTGGGCAAGGTCAAGTCCAGGGCTGTGGACAGAGCCTCTCTGAGGCTCAGAAAGTCCTGGAGCACTTCCAATTATTTAAAAAAGGTAATTGGTATTTAAATAAAATGAAGAAAACAAGCTTAGGAATTCTGTGGCATATTGAACATTTTTATATACACTGAGTGGCCAGATTGTTATGATCTCTGAACACATAATAATCTGGCCACTCAGAGTGTGTGTGTGTGTGTGTGTGTGTGTGTGTGTGTGTGTGTGTGTGTGTATTTTAGAGCTCTGGTGCATGAATTCGTGCATGGATGGGGTCCAGCCAGTCTGGCCAGGGGGAGGGGACATGGGTGGTTGGCCGGCCTGCCTTCTGGTCGAACTCCTGGTCGAGGGGACAATTTGCATATTAGCCTTTTATTATATAGGATATACACTGAGTGGCCAGATTATTATGCGTTCAGAGGTCATCATAATCTGGCCACTCAGTGTATATATCAAAATAACACTTTCAGATACAAACAACCCAACTGTGGCTTTTAAAACAAATCAGGCGATATGAACCAGGAGGTCATGGTTGGATTCCCGGTCAAGGCCCAGGCCCAGGTTTCAGGCTCGATCCCCAGTAGGGGGTGTGCAGGAGGCAGCCGATCCATGATTCTCTCTCATCATTGATGTTTCTATCTCTCTCTCCCTTTCCCTTCCTTTCTGAAATCAATAAAAATATATGAAAAATAAAAAATAAAAAAAGTAAAATAAAAAATTTAAAAGCAGGCTAGAGTCCCTAAAACTGATTCCTGTGCGGAGGATTCAGGGGTGCAGCTTTATCATGGGGTCTATGGACAGTAATCATTCCCCTCACTTGTCTCGGGCCGTCCGTTTCGCACCCGCTGTCCCAGCATTATCAGTAACCCACTCCAGGAACGCCCCAGTGTGCTTGAGAAATTGCTTGGTCAGCTCGGGAATATGTTGAAACCTGTCTGTTGAGCGCTTTCTTCCCACACTCTCCGGGTGGCTCAGTAACTCTATGTAAAGCCTGTTTATAGAAATGTCCAAAGTCTCATCTGGGGGCACTTTGGGAATGAATGTGGGAGTCGTCTCCAGGGAGGGGTGAGGGGGTGGCAGGTGCTCTAGCCTGTTCCCGGGGATGGGCGAGGATACCCTCCTCAGCCCTACAGTGTTTTGAACGTGGTATTTTCCAGACCCTGAGCCCACAGATGCCTCAGCTGGTCCTTTGAGCCTAGCCTGAGCCAGGCGGTGTCTGTACCAGTAATACCATTCCTGCTTTACCCTTGGACAAAACCAGGGGCCTCTGTGAATGCACCTCAACACTCAGAGGCAGAACAGGACGGAGACCACAACTCTTTTAAACTTGAACCCAGAGCGGTTCCCCACCGCACTGCATGATGGGAAAGTCCGCACTGCTTCACTAGTCCTGGCTGTGACTACTTCCAGACGGGTGGTCTCCAATGCCCCGCGGGATAACTGACATGACCAGGGACACTGCTGGGCTCTGTCACACCAGGGTTCCATCCCAATTCTGCCATTTCCTGTGGTCACATGCAACTTGTGATAATGCTTAATCTTTCTTGCACTGCGTGGAAGAATACTACTTCCTACTTCCATCATCTGCTTGTATTACATGTATTAAATACAACATGCTACACGCATAAAATCTAGGAGGCCCGAAACAATTCATTTCTTCTTTAAAGTATATGCAAATAGACACTCTCCAAAGTGGACATACATTTGGCTCCAAGTCACTAATTATCAAAGAGATGCAAATTATAAAATGAAAATGAGTTAGCACCCCACACCTGTTAGAACGGCTACCATCAACAAATCAGCAAAGGACAAATGCTGGTGGGAATGCAGACTGGTGCAGCCATTATGGGAAACAGTATGGAGTTTCCTCAAAATAGTTAAAAATGGAACTGCCATTTGATCCAGTGATCCCACTTCTGGGAATTTATCCTATGAAACCCAAAACACCGATCAGAAAGACTATATGCACCCCTATGTTCACAACAGAGCAATTTACAGCAGCTAAGATCTGGGAACAGCCCAGGTGCCCATCAAGAGATGAGTGGATAAAAAAGTTGTGGCACATTTACACCATGGAATACTATGCCGCTATAAAACAATAAGGATCTCTTACCCGTTGAGACAACATGGATGGAATGCTAAGCGAAATCAGCCAGTCAGAGAAAGGTAAGTATCCCGTGATCTCACTCATACGTGGAATCTAATGAACAAAATAAACTGATGAACAAAAATAGACCCAGACGGAGACACAGAAGCATGGAACAGACTGTCGAACCTCAGAGGGAAGGTGGAGGTGGGGGTGGATGGAAAGAGATCAACCAAAGGCTTGTATGCATATATGCTTAGCCCATGGACACAGACAATAGGCTGGTGAAGGCCTGGAAGGGGTGGGTGCAGGTGGAGCGGGTCAGTGGGAAAAAGGAGACATCTATAATACTTTCAACAATACAGATAACTTTAAAAAAATAAAGTATGTGCAAATACTTATGTTTTTAGTACATCTTTGAGTTCCACTTGTGATTTCTAGGCCAGAGACACTTGAGCCATTTCACATTTTTATGAGCTAAGTCCCTTCTAACCTTGGGGTCCCAGTTAAAGTGGCAGCTGAATCTGCTGGCAGATAATAACATATGGGTCCCCTCCTGGCTCCTTATAAACACGAAATAAATCAGACATTCCCCACCTCTGGAAAGAAATTTAATATTTAAAGGTAATTTGACCTGTACATGTGTGTCCCATGAATATTTAATGAAACCTGTAGCAAATGTATTTATATAGCATTAATCTGAGGTTATTTCTTATTCATTTTCGAGGATATTATTTCTCAGCACCGATGACGTTGCTCTCTGTCAAAACGCTAGGTCCTAAAGGTGAGCTGACGCTGTGGAGTGGAGAGGGTGGTGGCTCCTTTTCCTGCCGCTAATGTCCACGCCATCTCTGCCCTTAAACAGAAGATGGATTCCAGGAGGACAGTCTAACTGTACCCCAAAGACTATGGCCACAGGGTTATCGCCGAGTCCCACCCTTTTGACTCTCTATTCTACTTTACACAATGTTTACAAATAGAGACACCAGAACCCAACTTGTTTACTTCCCTCTGACACTGACAATTTCACTCCTTTGTAAAATATCATCTTGTTAGGGCTCTCAATAAAAGGCGTAGGCATGAATCAATTTATTTGATAGTTTGTGATATCTAATTATGAGCTTTTAAAAACGTTAATTACATTTACTGGGGTGACATTGGTTAGTAAATTATATAGGTTTCAAGTGTACAGTTCTATGACATGTCATCTGTACACTGCATTGTGTGCCGACCCCAAAGTCACATCTTCTTCTGAGATTTCTTTTAAATTTAGTTTTTGGATGGGTTAGGAGACCCCCATGGAATGAAGATGCTCTCTTTGATGCAGCTTTAACCTTGGGATTAAGAAAAAGCAAGACCACCCCAAAATATAACATCAACACTACAAAAAAACCAACCACAACCAAAAGGTGCTGGTCCCGATGCCGCCTTGAGTTTAACGTCACGTTTTTACTCAGTTAGAAGTGGTTGATTTGGGGAGAGAAAGGACAAGGTGCTTCCCTAAGTGGACTCTAATGAACAAAGTAAAGTGACCAACAAAATAGATGCAGAAAGATGAGAGCGTGGAACAGACCGATGAATCTCAGAGGGTAGGGGTGGGGATGAGCTTAACCAGAGAACTTACACGCACATACATAACCTATGGACGCAGATAACAGTGCGGGGAAGGCCTGGGCTGAGGGGGTGGGTCCAGGGTGGAGGGTGTCAATGGGGAAAAAAAAGGGGACATCTATCATACTTTCAACAATAAAGATATAGTTTTAAGAAGATAAGGAGCTATCTGATCACTTTTTAAAACTTAAAAAATCCCAATATATGTGAGGGGAAGAAATTAATAAAAAAACGAGTATCAACTCCTTTCTCATCCTGAGAGGCAACTCGAAATGTTAGAAAAAGTGGCTCAGCCCACTGACCAAGGGCACTGGGCAGAGACATGCTCCTGAGAAAGGCCCTGAGGCCCACGAGGTCACAACGGGAAACTTCCATGCTTTGAGCTGTTCATTTTATAAGCATGGTCCTCTTTAAATGTTCCTCCAGCAGAAAAAAGCACGACGAGTATTTTTAACCAGCGTGCTCCTTTAGCACGGCATGAGCAAGCTGCCCTGCTTTGCTCTCTAATGGAAAGAAAATAAAGCTTAGGACTGAAACTTAAACTGCTACTGAAAGGCACAGAATTCCAAAGGGAGTTTTTCAAAGACTGCATGTGTAAGGACTGCGGCGCAGAGGAGGTGGGGACGCCGTCACGCTAGAAGAAATTGTCAGAGTGGACGTGGTGGGCTGGTTCGCATGGGACTCCGTCACAATAGTTGCCAAGCTCTGCCTTGACCTTCTCTGACCTTCATAGTCGCAAGTGCAAAGGAAGAAGGGGAATAAAAGATAGCTGAGTCAACATACTTTGGGAATTAAATATTGTTTCATCATTGATACTAACAAGAGAGTAGGGCAGCCAAAACCGGTATGGCTCAGTGGATAGAGAGTCAGCCTGCGGACTGAAGGGTTCCGGGTTTGATTCCGGTCAAGGGCATGTGCCTTGGTTGCGGGCACATCCCCAGTGGGAGGTGTGCAGGAGGCAGCTGATCGATGTTTCTCTCTCATCGATGTTTCTAGCTCTCTATCCCTCTCCCTTCCTCTCTGTAAAATATCAGTAAAATATATTTAAAAAAAAAAAAAAGAGAGTAGGGCAGAACACACTGATGAACAAAATATGTCAAATATTGACTTAAAAAACTCCTTCCTTAGTATTAATACTTGTTACTCATTTTCTATGTATAAACCTCTGATAATGCCACAGACACTCCACTGAATAATTACCCTCCACACAGTATTGTAACCAGCACCCTAATGTACTGGATGTGTTGCCAAATTATATTGCAATGAGTTTCTATCATGTTACAGCCCCACCAGCAATGAAAGAAAGTGCCATTACCTCACACCCCAGCCAACATGCTGTTAAAATAAAAATATATCAGTGCGGTCTCATGCTAGCTCAGCCATTATTTCATTCACAGATTTCTCCTGCCCCGAAATAAAATGCTTAATTTTGCTTAAAAACGAGTTAGTGATATATTTATACGCCAAGTGTATTTCCCCCCACAAGTAAGTTAAACATCTGTCTTTCAGAATGGGACCAACTGCTAAATGCTTTTTGGTTTTAGCCAATATTTTGTTTCGGGCCAAAATTACAGTCAAGTACCTTCAAAATATTTGGTAATAATTATCATTATTCTATTTCATAAGAGAAGGGCCTTTTGGTGAAAACAGTTACAAAAATTAATTGTGATTATGGTTAGGTTTGGATAACCCATTTGTAAGTGATATTCATATTTTAATATGCAGTGTTCAGATCTCCAGTTTTATTTGTGGAAGGAATACAATCTTGAATTATTATCATTTCAAGAGTGTTTCCTCTTTTTTAAAAAAATACACTTTTATTGATTTCAGAGAAGAAGGGAGAGGGAGAGAGAGACAGAAACATCAATGATGAGAGAAAATCATTGATCAGCTGCCTTCTGCATGCCCCCTGCAGAGGATCAAGCTGCAACCCGGGCATGTGCCCTTGACCAGAATCGAACCCGGGACCCTTCAGTCTGTAGGCCGATGCTCTATCCACAGAGCCAAACCAGCTAGGGCAAGAGTATTTTCTCTTTTAACACGCTTGCTACCATCCAAGCACCATCTAGCCTAATAAGTTATTTTGCAACAGTAACTTAAACATAAACAGAAAGTAACAATAAATTGAAAGTAATGAGGCTTTCTAAAAGTACATTTTCTACTTCCTGCAGCGCAGTTTTCTTGTTGATAGTGGTGGTGTTTTTTGGCTGCGTCTCTAAACTTGAGTAGCGAGAAAAGTGAGCGAGCAGATAACTCAGACTTGAAAATCAGGTGTTTTAGCTATTGGCAGATGTCAAGACAACTTCAGACTTAATGATTACGGAGCTGCATACCTGTCACCCTTATCTGTCTCCAGCACAGTTGACAAAACAAGGTAGTATTGATGTCAAAACAGAGTGGAAAGGAAGAAAGAAAGACAGAAACTTGGGCAGAGTTAAGAAGTCCTGCTATTTCATTTCAAGTCTCCCTTTTTTATTATTCTAAATGATCTCCTAAACAAACTCTTATGTGTACCCAAAATAAAGCATTTACTGAACCACAGAACATTAATCGGAAAGCATTCTGCACCACTAACTACAACAATTTGGCAGATAAAATCTTATTGACCCACTTTCCCCCTCCAAGTCACAACCATGCACCTTTCACAGACTTTGTTTGAAAGATAACGGGGTGTGTGTGACGATGGCAGTCTCTCTGCCTGCCTGACTGAAGCTCTTTTGCAATGATTGCCGGCATGTTACCCCTTTCAGGTTCTCCTTAGACTTTTTTTTTTTAAATATATATACATTTGTATTGATTTCAGAGAGGAAGGTAGAGGGAGAGAGCGATAGAAACATCAATGAGGAGAGCGAATCATTGATCCGCTGCCTCTTACATGCCTCCACTGGGGATCGAGCCAGCAACCTTGGCATGCGCCCTGACCGGGAATCGGGAATCGAACCGTGAACTCCTGGTTCAGAGGTTAATGCTCAACCACTGAGCCAGTGGGCATCCTTAGATTTCTTTTGCACCCCTCTCCCAGTTATACGGAAACATACTTGACACATAACATTGTATAGATTTAAGGTGTACAACATAATAGTTACACACACACACCCTGGAAATGATCACCACAATAAGTTGAGTGAACATTCATCACCTCACACAGTTACACCGTTGTTTTTCCCCTTGTGATGAGAACTTTTGAGATCTCTCTTAGCAACTCCCCCATGTACAAACAGTACTGTTATTGTGGGGGAGAAAGACGTTTTCCTCTGCCCTTCCAGGTTCCTTCAGTTCCTCTGATAATCAGATCACGGGGAGACGGGTCCAGTTTCGGCGAGAGCCCTCCTAGCTGCAGATGTCTGCGTTCTGGCTGAGTGCCCACAGGGAAGAGAAGGAGGAAGCCAGGTCTGGGGCCTCCTCCGATAAAGCGCCATCGCATCATGGAGGCTCCGCCCTCCTGACGTCATGTAGCCCTAATTACCGCCCAAAGGCCCCATCTCCAAGACCACCACATTGGGGCCTGGGGTCCCCACATGTGAATATTGGGCAGACACAACATGCAGCCCATGACACTGGTATATACCTGATCACCATTCAGAACCCAAACCGAATGTACCGAATGCGATCTTCCCTCCAAAACCTCCCCTGACCCACCTCACCTCAGCTGTGCCCCCACAGTCCTTTCTGGAAATTTCCATTTTACCAATTTAGTGCATACCCTGTTTACTGGCTATTCTCCCCCCTGAATCGCTGCTGTCGAACATCTGACAGTGAGTCTTCACTTCCATTACAGCCTCCCCACCAGACATGACGAATTGGTCACAATACCTTCTCCTGCTGAGTCAGAATTCGTCTCCAAACAGCGCCGCCGGCAGCCTCTTCTAACCAACTGGCATTGACACAGCCATCAGGTCTATTTGCCACATCTGGTCCCAGCTGTGCTCTCCGTGACGGTAGGCGCATCTTATCTGTCTACACATCTCCTGCGCAGGGAAGACAGAATGGATGCCGTTAGGAACGTTCTTCCAGGTACATCCATATTCGACAAGCAAAACATCTGATTCCTACCTACCATACCTCTTCCATGGCAGTGCTTTCTCATTGTCACCATCAGGGAGCAAGACATTTGGCTGAACACCATAAGAATTCCTTTCCATTTTTTTTTTGGATGAAATCCTACGTTTTGGTAAGTGTAGACACAGCCCACAGCAGAAATTACCTACCTGCAGTCCACAAGGAGGCTTTTCACATGGTCTTTATATTGTAGACATGATGCCTTTGAGAGCTAAAGCTTTCTAAGTCAGGCATCAAGATAATGATTTAGTTATTTATTCCTTTGAACCAGCTACTTTGGTGACTCATTTTTCTCTCTAACCCAGGCTATTATACACTAATCCATACATTACTTCCCTTCAATGCGGATGACACACACTGTTTACTCAGGATGATTTTGCAATATGCACATTAACAAAGACTGTGTGGGCAGAGAGAATGCCACTTATTCAACCGACTTTAAGAACACAGCTGAGTGGTAGAGCAGCTTAGCAGGGTGTTAAAGATCCATTAATAATGGCAGGGTGACAAGCTTGAAGGGTTGGATTTTAGTTCAGATAAGCGCTCCAGATTCAGGACTTGGCGCAATGTCTTTCTAGGTTTCTCTTAGCAAAGACCTGACCTATCGCTCGGGGGCGAATCGGGGTGGGGGGTCGGCCACATGAATGCTAGTTAGAAAGCAGACGTTTTCATAGTAGCTTGTGTAATAATTATTATGATGCAATACATTTAAAAATTATTTTAAGTACTGAACTTTGTAGGCTCATCCAGATTTCAAATATCTGACACTGTTCATGTTTCTCAGATTACATGTATTATTGATTTTTGGTTCAGGAAATACTGTCACTGTAGTCTAAAGCTTTCATTCTCACTTAGAAACTTTAGCCAAATGATGCCTGTCTAGGAGACAGGTTTCTGCAAGGGACCTGGATGTGTCCCTTTCACAGTGCAGGTCTTAACATATTAAAAGCATGTGCTTGCTTGTCCAGTTTCCCCACTAAGATTGTAAATTCCAAAAACGTTGGTATCCCTGGCACATTTCCTTCTTCGAGACACACGCTTAGCACAGTACCTGCATTGAAGTAGCTGTTGCATAAATGTTAATTGCATCGATAAGTCCCTTTATATAAAACTGTACCTTAAATATGTGATTTAGAATGTTCATCCGCAATGATGAAGGAAGCAGTTAATTTTTAATAATTCACCAATGTTTAGGTGAACAGGTTGAGACAGTTTCAAACTATTTTAGTTGAGTGGGGGGGGGGGGAAGGCAGGTGAAGGCATGCCCAAGACACATGAGGTTTGCAAAGGACTTTGCATAAATAGGGAATGTATTTATAACTAGAGGCCCGATGCATGAAAATTCGTGCAAGAGTAGGCCTTCCTTCCCCAGGCTGCCAGCACCGGCTTCCCTCCGGCACCCGGGACCTAGGCTGGCTTCCTCCGGCCCGCTTCATCAGGAAGGACATCCGGTCTAATTAGCATATTACCCTTTTATTATTATAGATTATTGCTTGTATCGTCGCTCTCCAAATCTCCAGCGAGGTGGGCCGAAAGACCGTACAGAGAGTTCAAATTCAGAAGAACTGAAAACATGAACCAAGGAAGAGAGACGAAGGGAAGTGTGTGAAAACGTACTTGTTCAGTCTTGCTCCTATTTCTTGGAGTCAGCCTCGGTTTGAAACATAATAAGCAGACCCCCGCTTGTCAGAGCTCCCTTCTCCAGGGGTTTGCAACGGTAATGAAAGCATTTTAACTCGGTGGTAACTGGATTAGAGTAATGCAAGAACCTGCCACTCTGGGACCTCTTGCTTGTGCCTCGGCCTGAATAAATGTGCATGGAAATTGTTTTAAACTGATGGCTGTGCAAGATCACAAGTTAGAGTAATGTTGATCGTCTAAGCTTGGGACCTGGCAGAGCAGCAAAGAGACGCGGGGCTGTGATTGCAAACAGCGCATTTACCGACATGAAGGCAATGCTCCGAGGGGCAGGTGGTCAACCTCTTCAGGTCAGTGGTGACGATATTTGCAAACCGCCGCTCGCATCTCTCTGCAAATTGAAGCAACGTAATACGAATCCTTGCTGCAAATATAAAGTAACCCGATTTTCCCCCAGCCTTCAGGACTCATGAGAAGCCATAAGGAGCCCAGCCGGCGTGGCTCAGTGGTTGAGCTTCAAACTATGAACCAGGAGGTTGTGGTTTGATTCCCGATCAGGCCATAAGCCCGGGTTGCAGGCTCCATCCCCAGTAGGGGGCATGCAGGAGGCAGCTAATCAATGGTTCTCTCTCATCACTGATGTTTCTCTCTCTCTCTCCCTTCCTCTCTGAAATCAATACAAATATATTAAACAAAAAAAGAAGGCATAAGGAGAAGTTTCTCAGACAGAAAGTGCGTAAAAGATACGAAATCTGCCATCTCCTAGAGGCCGAATGGGAAATGAAGAGGGACAGTTGTCACATTCTGTCACCAAGAATGTCGGTGCAGTAACCCAATCAGCTTGCTCCCTTCAGAAGTAGAGGGTGTCTCAGTGTGAGTCCCGCCTCCATCCATTGCTGCAGGGTTTACTGTTCTGAGCCACCGAGGTAAATATCTGTTGGTGAAGACAGGAAGGGGAAGGGGACTTCCATTTCTTCAGGAACCATCCCAGAGAAGTTCCGGTGAGTCAGCTTCCAAGATCCCAAGCTTTGGGGAGGCAGCAACTGGTTCCTGACTAAGACTGAACACAGTGTTTTCTGCACTAACTGCACCTTAGTGTCAAATTTGGCAAAGTGGACCCAGATGGAATGTTCCAGAAGGCACCTACATATGAGTATTTTGATTGCCCATAATTCAGTGATATCATGAATTCCAACTTTGCTTTCTGGGAAGCTGAGTTTGTTTCCTCAAGGAGATTCGACTGGAATCCATTTCTTCATAGAACATCATTTGGTCCATAGAACCAGCGAAATAATTCAAGTCACAAAGTTATATACTTCAGCAAGGACTTTAAAACATCATGTAATTCTGTTTGCTGCTTCCAAGCAGAGCAGCTAGCATGGTCTCCACTTTACAGATGAGATGAGTGAGGTTCCTAACTATGGTTGATGGCAAAATGCTTCTAATTTGTACATCAGGAAAGATTCTAGCACATAGTAGGTGCTTAGCAATGCTTGTTGAATTGGATCGGACTAGACGTGTAACTAGCATGAAAACTGGCCTTCTCAAAGCCTTTGAAAAGAATGCCACTGTCCACACCTACTCTGAGTGGCATTTACTTTGTTGTTGTTGACAAGTTTGTATCTCATCTCCTTGCCTGAGGACCATGAGACTTTTATAGAATCCACACTTGACCACAACTTTAGATGGCTGGGATGTCCAACTAACTTGCACATTTTGATGCAACTGAGTTTTGGATTTTTCTTATTTTTTGAATTGGGATGAAAGTAAGTGGAGTACTTAGTATCACATAAGGAAGGCATGCCACAAAGCTACTCAGGTTTCCCCTCCATCTTGAAACAGAGATAATGGCTTGCTTTGGACTGGAATGAAAGAGCAGGAAGGAAACCCTTGGAGTGTGTGACTTCTAGCCTCTTGTCCTTGCTGTTTGGCCATGTGGTTGTGTGTGTGTGTGTGTGTGTGTGTGTGTGTGTGTGTGTGCGCGCGTGTGTGTGTCTACACCTGTGTTTTTTAAAAATATATTTTTATTGATTTCAGAGAGGAAGGGAGAGGGAGAGAGACAGAAACACCAATGATGAGAGAGAATCATTGATCAGCTGCCTCCTGCACACCCCCTATTAGGGATTGGGCCCGCAACCTGGGCATGTGCCCTTGTCCAGAATTGAACCTGGGACCCTTCAGTCCACAGGCCGATGCTCTATCCACTGAGCCAAACCGGCTAGGGCTCTACACGTGTTTCGTTTCTTCCCTTTTTAATACCTTCTACTCCTCGTCTATCTTCCCTTCTATAAAGCAGTCAGAGGCTATTATCCCAGGAACAGTGCACATGTCTAAACTGGATCATGGGACTAACTCCCCAAACTTCTTAAATATGCCAAGAATATAGCCATTTCCAGGTCATATGATGGACGCAGGCAGCTGGTAAATTTAGTATCTGAGGAGCAGCTTTTCCTCTTCTAGTTTTTCTCTTCTCTCTGGATAGGAGCTAAAATTTTATTATAAAACCACAGCTAAGTACATCAACGGCTCGGAGGCCGGCACAGCAGGATACAAGGGAATTGGAGGTAAGGGAGTTTGGTGAAATACAAAAAGGACAGTGGAATTTAAACCAAATGACAGCAGATAAGGCTTTTCCTGAGTTTCTATTAAAACTGCAATAAATAAGAAATCCGAAAAGATTTCTTTCCAGTCCCAGTACTTCGGTCACTTTATTGCTCATCGTAAATGTACAGAATCGTCATCAACGCTGGGATCTTGTCACAGTCGCCAGAATAAACCCGGCTGGAGTCACGTTAAAGGCATGATGGCCTCAGATCGATCTGTGAGTCTCTCCATACAGTTTGCCATTTGAATAAATAGACCTTATGCGCACACTTAAGGAAGTATCTCCATAAACTCCCATGGAGGCCTAGGGGTCAAAGCAGGTGTGACTCAATAGAAATCGCCAAACACAGGCTAAAAAAAGAGGGTGGGGACTTTGCTGATGATGCTCCTTATGGAAAAGTCACACTGTCTTTTATCACGTCACTTTATGATTATTATTATTATTATTTTATTTTATTTTATTTTATTTTTTTTAAAATATATTTTATTGATATTTTACAGAGAGAGGAAGGGAGAGGGATAGAGAGCTAGAAACATCGATGAGAGAGAAACATCGATCAGCTGCCTCCTGCACACCTCCCACTGGGGATGTGCCCGCAACCAAGGTACATGCCCTTGACCGGAATCGAACCCGGGACCCTTCAGTCCGCAAGCCGACGCTCTATCCACTGAGCCAAACCGGTTTCGGCTATTATTATTATTTTAAACGTATGTCATTCTCCAAGGAGCCAAAGGTGCTGTGAGTGAATGCGTATTTACTGATGTTTCGTGTTCTGCTGTGGAATGTACCTCGACCTAAAGCGGAGCGGTCGTAATAAAGGCAATTCCCCCTGAAGGCGAATGTGCAGGGATCCATGCGGACCATCTCAGTGCCTTTAGCCCTACTGACCTCAGAGAAGGGAGAGAGATCAAGATCTGGACAAAAGGGGACGCTAGTGGTTCCCTGGGGTGACAACCCCTCCAGGGCCTGCGACTTGAGTGTGATCTGGGGTTTCAGGTGAAATGGTCCATGGTGTCTGCTCCCTCTCCAGAGGGCAACAGCCCTCAATCAGAAAACGCCTCCCTGCATAATATGGCACATCTGTCAGCCTCAGCATCCATGTGCTGTTTACATCTGTTGTCTTGGGATGGTACATGGGAGGATAAGATCACCCTATTTAATAGCATATAGGCAAGCCATTTTATTTGACTCTATCTTTTGTTCTTATGTGCTGTGTGTGTATTATCCAAAAAGGTATATTCAATTTTGAAAATACAATATATTTTAATAAACAATGCTTTTATAATTATTCAAAGTATATGTATACATTTTTGGGGACACCATATATATATGTATATGTGTATATGTGTATATATGTATCTTTTATCTTGTTGAGTTTAGTTTTTAAAGCATTTATTTACAGATAATGTCAGAGCGTAATATCTATGCATTTCGACAGATTGAGAAAAAAATAGATCAAGCCATTTTTAATTCTTCACACTGGGTGGGGTTCTTGCCACCTTAAAGGGGGAATAACAATAGGATCAATGTTCAACAATAACTTCTACTGAAAATGGCAACCATCCGTTCTAGGCATAGTAAATTCAGTGCCACAAATAGGTCCCCGTTTACTAATAGCTCTAGATCGAATCATGAATGAGTATAACTGTCAACAAGCAGAAGCAGAGTCCATCAGGAATCGGCTGTATGGATAGCTGTGCCATTTCCAGTGCCATAATCCAATACCTATTTCTAACAAGTAGTTCGAGTTTGACATCCTCCTGCTATTGTATATTAACAAACACCAGAAGCCCGATGCATGAAGATTCGTGCAAGAATGGGCCTTCTTTCCCCTGGCTGCCAGTGCCGCCTTCGCTCCGACCCGGAGCTGCCTTTCCGCCTTCCCACGCTGCCCAGAGGCCCGGAGCGGCTGGGACGGTGCGGTACACTCTGCCCCCAGCTGCTCAGTGCCTGTGTATGCAAATTAACCCACCATCTTCGTTGGGTTAATTTGCATACTCACTCTTGATTGGCTGGTGGGCGTCGTGACGGTACAGTCAATTTGCATCTTACTCTTTCATTTGTGTAGATGAGGCATTCTGGGGGGAGGATGCTGCTGTTATTCAAAAGGCATTGAGGAACCAAGCTTGTAGGGAACGTGGAAGACAGAGATAAAATCTCGCCAGGTTAATTATTAAGATGGTTAGAGAATCATTATAGCCAGAAAAATCTAACTCTGGGCATGTTTACTTTGGGAGGGAGGCACTTTTTAAGCTATCTAGTTCTCTTACTAAAAACCATTTACGATCTGGTACCGAAAGCGTATTCCCACTCATTTTTAAACAGAGTTCTCATACATCTTGGTGGTTTCTGTGCTATGACCCAGAGTTAGAAATGAATGTGAGGCTGCATGAAGGCTGACACCTGGCTCTGAATGTTTCCTGCTCTTTCTGTGAAAAGTGTGCTTGAACGTCACCTCTGAATAGTCAACTAGCATTCCTTCCCACCCCACGCAGGAGTATTTGATTAATGAGTAACTGCAATGAAATGAATTGCTAGTTGTAAGGTGTTTAGCATGGTGCTGGGCACATAGTGTTATATAAGGCTGCCAACCACACGTAGCAGATTTTTAAATTAGGACACAGTTATCAGGACAATCTAATTTGTGTGCGTCTCCCAGCAAAACAAAATCAATAAAACCTGGGACTCCAGGCAGACTATGAACAGCGTCCTCAGTCTTTCTCTTGTTTTTGACCATTGATCTTAAATTTTAGAAATTGTTGCTATGTTTCAGATATTCATTTCTCCTCTGATATGAGAAATGATTTTTTTAACTAAAAAGTCTTGAACTCTGAGAATTAATTTTAAAATACTTTCATTGAATGTTTGGATTATTAATGACGTTATAGGCTGTGACTTGGGACATCTTGAGTTTCACTCACAGCTATAAACCCCATTTGCGGGCGAGTTTATACGGGTGCATATGGGTGCAATTATCTGTCCAGCCTCTATGTGTATGAGTCTAGGATGCCCTGGGGGCAAGGTCGAGTCCTTCCTTTCTTTTTCACAAACTCTGAGCATTGCTCGCATCTATGAAATGCTTTGTATCCAAACAACAAATGGGAGAAATTTTTCAGATATTTGTGGTTATTGCAAAGCATGTTTTCTAGAGGCATTTTATATACATGTGTGTATACACATCCATACACAAGTACTTGAATAAAAATATGTATCGATCCATTTAATCTTACTCTGTGGTTACTTAAGGGGATTAATTTTAATTGTGCTGGGTGGAACAAAAAATAAGTGTTGTACTTCATCCAAATGGAAGTGTTTTTTTTCGAATATTTTTGGGCTTTAGCATGTTGTTAACTAGTTACCCAGGGTATGCAGTACTACCTCTGAAAATAACGGTATAGTTATTTGTTTAATTATATAAAGTACAACGAATGAACATTGCTTTAATTTTCAGATTTACCTTACTTACAATAATATCTGTACTAAAACAATTCAAAATCTACCATGTAGTAAAATGATAACTGGGAAATATATGACCAAGAGTACAATTGATTTTTAATCTAGTAAACTTATAAACAAAAATTTAACTTAATTTTTGCTTCTCAATAGTAATGTCTTTGGTTTCATGTACAAATCATACCCAAAGTCTTGGTCATAATCTTATTAAATATAATATGCCATATTTAAAATAATTAACCATTTAAAACACTTTAATGATTATCTTAAACATCAATTAGCAAATGTTTGGTGTGCTTTTATGTTATTAAATTATCCTAACCACACAGTGGAAAGGCCAGCATTTCTCAAGCACTTGGTCTATTATAAAATATTTTAAAAATATTTCAGGGAATAGTTATGCCTTGAATTAGTTACAACCGACTGTTGTTCTGCTTTTACCTTAATAGCTTCCATATTTAAGTAATTCTGCATTTATTTAATCACTAAACTGTACTTTTTAATTATGGGGGCAATAGGTGTATTTTCTTGTTTTGTAAGACTTCTGTCCAGTAAAAACCACAATAGACTGTCTCCCTGGCTGTCATTTCATCAGAGCTAAACACACACACACACACGCACGCACACACTCACACACACACACACTCACTCACACACACGCACACACACACACTCATACACATGCACACACTCAGTTCATTAGGCACATTGTCAACGTGTGTGTGTCTTTGTGTGTGTCGCACCCCCTAAATTCAGGTGGCCTCAAGCTGTGCCATACAATTCCAGCCTCAATTAAACTTCCCCAGGTCAGCTGTGCTGTACCAGGTCAGACATAAATAAGGCAGAGGATAGTGCTAGGCTAGTGGTCGGCAAACTCATTATTAGTCAACAGAGCCAACTATCAACAGTACAATTGAAATTTCTTTGGAGAGCCAAATGTTTTAAACTTAAACTTCTTCTAACGCCACTTCGTCAAAATAGACTCGCCCAGGCCGTGGTATTTTGTGGAAGAGCCACACTCAAGGGGCCAAAGAGCCGCATGTGGCTCGCGAGCTGCAGTTTGCCAACCACGGTGCTAGGGTATGGGAAAGTCATGTTTATTCTTTATCCATGGTTCATGGGGATCAGCTGAAGCCCAGCAGAGAAGAAAGGAGGAGGAAAAAAGGAGAACTCTTAAAAATGTCCTTTACACCTATATATAGCCTTTGTTGAAAAAAATCAGTATATGAATAATTCAAGACATAATGAATTAGTAGAGGGTGTGGAGATATATATATGTAATATATATATGACATATGCATACTATACATAATATACACTATATATAATATATATCATATATAACACATATAATATATATAATATACTAGTATATAATATATATATTTTTCCCTCTAAGAATACAACTTGAACCAGAACCCTGTAGAGAATATGTTGGTAGGATTCCAAATCACTAGCCCAGAAATCAAGAGACCCAATTTCTAATTTTTCTGTGCCACTAACCAGGAGGGTAATCTGAGATGCATATTTTATCACCCTCACTTTCCTTTTCTATAAAATGAAAAGTTTCAAGCAGATAAGTGTATTAAAACTTCAAGTTCTAAATTCCACTTCAGGCTGAATTCCACTTAAATGGTATTAGTGAATAAAGTCCAGGAAACTAAGTTAAAGACAAGATCTCGACCAAGAGAATACATCTGTTCATCTATAATGGAGAAGGATTCATTTTAAGAATAGGTAAAGAACATATATGACAAAAAGACAAACTTCCAAAAAATGTACAAATAAAACTAACAGGTAATCCATTGGCGAGGTAACCAGGTTGGTCATTAAACACTTGAAAAGATGTCCCATTTCCTTAAGGAGCTGGGAAATGTGAACTGAACATTTTATTATTTAACACCCACTGGTTTGTCAAAATTAATAAACCTGACCATGTTAGGATGAGTTAGGGGTGAGATTCCCAAATTACGCACAAGACGTGCCAAACACCACAGAAAAATGACTAACGCTTCACAAGATATTTATTTTTATTTTTTAAAATATATATTTTTAATGATTTTAAGGAAGGGAGAGGGGGAGAGAGAGAGATGGAAACATCAATGATGAGAGAGAACCATGGATCGGCTGCCTCTTGCACGCCCCCTACTGGGGATCGAGCCCACAACCCTAACATGTGCCCTGACCAGGAATCGAACCTGGGACCCTTCAGTCCACAGGCAGACACTCTATCCACTGAGCCAAACCAGCCAGGGCCGCTTCACAAGATATTTAAAAATTTGAAGACAACACAACCAATCTGTGCAGTGTGAGCCCTCGCATTGAGTCACCCACAGCATCAGCTTTAGCTTGTGCTACTTTCTCTTCAATGATGTCAGATATTTGCAAAGCTACGTTTGCAGAATTTACTGGAATAAAAAGAAAGAGTGACTTCCTCGGTTTATTCTTCACGGGCTAGCCAAATCAAGCATATTTAAAAATTTACAACAAAACACCTTTCCTCCCCTTGTTTTTTTAAAAAATGTTCCACCAACGTGCCTTTAACACCATTAAAATCCACCTCTAAGCCCTCTAGGCATACCCCCGCCTCTCCTAAATATTTAATGGCGAGTATTAGAAGGTGGCAGGACATAGTCAACGGGCTTCTTTGGTCCCCGTTTCCTATTAAAATCCCTCTGATAACCTGCAATCATCCCAACATCAGGGAAGATACTCATTAAGGGATAGACACCCTGTACTTTGGCCAGTCCACGTTAGCGTCATTACAACACTGGCTTGGTTATCAGTCAACTTAAAGAGACAAGGAGGGGGCATGCGCTGCACTCTGTTTAGTGAGGTGGTTCCGGTCTGTCTGGGTGTCCTAGCGGATCTATCCTCCAGAACTGTGTGTGTCTCTGCCGGAGAACCCAACAGCAGGTATTGTGAGGCCCCTTTGGCAAGGGCTGACCAGGGGCTCCCCAGTTCTCCTGGGCAAACCCACTGGGAGCATGAAGTTCACAGGAGACCTGGCCTTCTACGTACAGAAGCAGAGATGCAAGGAGGAGAAAGGGTGTAAAACCCAACCATGGTCACGGTGTTATCAGTAACAGTCCGGACTTTGTAGTAGATCCAAATTTTTTTATAAACTTAAGTTAATTTGACCACTAAAATGCTCAGTGATTTCAGGGGTACAATTGTTGAAACCTATTATGGATGTGCTCTTGCCAGACATTCGGCTGAGCGCTTTCAAACCCTGGGTGTTATCATTCTTGCGTTCCAGGTCATGTGACCAGAGCCCCAAGACAGGGAGTGGCTGAGCCCGGACTCAAACCTGGAGGAATGAGAGAGGGAGGGGGGTGCTATTATAACATCTGGCATGGAAATTCTTGCAGGAAGAGGAGACCTGTGAGGAGAACATCTGGCTAAATGCTTGATGAAATAGGTGAGCATAACATCGGAGAAGCATTTGGCCTTCTTGGGGTCAGGGGGCAGACGAGGTGGTTAATGGTGGTGTGAGGGAGAAGAGAGCATAAAGGAGAAAACTGGAAAAACTGTCCAATATGTGACGGGCATCTTAGCGTTTGGTTCGCAGAGTGGGCACTGAAGGCAAACTTTATGTTGGAATAAAGGTGCTAAGAAGAGAGGACGCTGTTCAAAAAGGCCGCTGTGTGTGCAGCTGGGAAATCCAAGCAGCCTGGAATGGGGGAATTGCCATCCTGAAGCTAAGATGATGTGAAGTAAGTTAAGCCACTGTGTTCCAGCCAGGATGTGAACCCAGGGGGTCCGTGTCCAGATGTGTGTGATGAACACGTAGAACACGGAGCCTCTCACCAGTAGTGGGATTCTTCCTGCGTTAGACTCGCAGGGGTCCTCAAACTACGGCCCGCGGGCCACATGCGGCCCGCCGAGGACATGGATCCGGCCCGCCGGGTGCCGCTGCCTGTCCTGCTTAGCAGCCGACACGTCCCGGGCCCGCAGTGCGCATAGGAATTAGTTCATAGTTGTTTTTTTTTAAAACTATAGTCCGGCCCTCCAACGGTCTGAGGGACAGTGAACTGGCCCCCTGTTTAAAAAGTTTGAGGACCCCTGCTTAGAGAATTTAAAGAATTGTAGTGCAGGAGAGAACATTTTCCCCTTTTGATTGAATTTACTGGGGTGACACTGGTTAACAAAATTATACAGGCTTCAGGCGCACAAGTCTACACCCCATTATCTGTACGCTGTATTGGGTGCTCACTACCCTAAGTCAAATCATCCATCACCTCTTCTCCCTCTACACCATCCTCCGTTACCCCTCCCGCATCCCCTCAGCAATCAACCCCCTGTTGTCCCTGCCCATGCGTTTTTTCTGTCTTTTTAAATTTCTGGCTCAATCCCCAACCCCAACCCGGTAAAATAAGGAGAAGTCATTAGCCTATGTCCAAAAGTTTGTTTTCCCTGTGGCAAAGGGGAACTGTGAATAATATTGGGGACCTTAGGGGATTGGGATTAAAAATAAGGAAAACAAGAAATGATTCTAAGACCCCTCTCTTGGGAAACTGAAGGGAAAACAGTTAACGTGGATGTTTTAAAATAAAGGCATGCAAAAGCTGAAGGAAAAAAAAAAAAAGAGAGAGAGAAATGATTCCAAGAGAATCATTTTCTTAAAATACACTGAAAAATTATACCATATGGGAAAATTACCTAGTTGACATATTTTTTCCTATCATAAGAATTTCCAAAAAATTTCATTAGCGAAATCTACGTCGAAGCAGCTGCTGCGTATGCCTCTGGGACTGCATAGAGCACGAGAGGGAGGGAGGGGGACGTCGAAGGGGATTAGGTAGAATTCTTGGCTTCTTGGGATGGTGGCATTCAAAAGTGCCCCATCAGCCAGGGAAAATAAGTAGGGAGTGGAGGCTACGTCTGTTTTGGAGGACCACTGGCACAATAGCCATGGTGAGAAAAACGCATCCTGGGTGCCTGCAATATTGCCACATGAGTCAGAGGCTGTAAGGATTGAGAATGGACACTCGATCGTGTGGCAAATCCACAGTGTCCTGAAGCAGCGGCATGGAGCTACTTAGAGTCAACAGATGGCAAGATACATCTCTAGGGAGAAGCACCTGAGTATTTCTCATCCTTCAAACACTCCCTTGCTGAATGCTTCTTGCTGCCCATCCCAGCGGTACGTCATCCTGGATGCTTTACGCCCACCTAGTCCCAATGTAAACCACTTAGCCCGTTCCTGTGGCGATTCCGCACATTCTCGAGGAACACTGTAAAAGTGCCCTGCGTTTTCGGTTTTCTGAAGAACAAATAATCTCAACTCCTTTTATCTTTCCTCAGAGGTCCCATTTCCCTGTCCTTTAATCATCTTTATTGTTTCCATCTGTACCTGCTTCAGCTTTGCCTGCCCCTTTAAAAAATGTGTGTCTGCAAATTAGATACAGCGCTACCCAAACAGGACAGGTCTAAAATACCTATTGATCTGTGATCGAAGTAATCTACTGACCTGTGATTGGAATGGGCAATCTTTAGAAAAGGGTGCTAAGGACAAGGGGGGGGGGGGAAGGGGAACATTTAACTGCCACCATCTAAGGGTATTTTCAGACCCAGAAAGTAGTTCTAAGTAGTGCAACTTGCCCTGCAGAGAAATGAGAAAATGCAGAACGGTCTGCGAACATGGCCATTATGGAAGCTAAATAAAAAATGAGGAACACAAAAATTATATCTATAAAATGGTTACAACCGCAAATGTATGCCTGCACAGAAAAAGAACGTGTACAGGGAATTATTTTTTTCTTAGAGTAGCGTAACTTTCTGCATTTTTTTTTCAGTTTTAATTTCCCTGATTTTGGCAGTGGTGAGTGTGCAATAACTGAAACAACTTTAGAGGAACTATCTGGGGAATGCAAAAGAGAAGTCTATGACACCTAATAATGTAAGAATCCGTTAAAACTTTTTCAATTACAGTTTACTTTCAATATTATTTTGTATTGATTTCAGGTGCCCAGCCTAGTGGTGAGACGATCATAAACTTTACAAAGTGTTCCCCGATAGTCCAGTACCCACCTGGCATCACAAGTAATAATACTTGAGAATCAGAAGGACTCAAAGTACATACGGATCCAGATTTGTACTTTTCTAATGCATTTCGTAAATCCTAGAGCGATTATCTACTTTGCTATTCAGGCTTGTCATGAATACAGAGGAAACACGGTGATGTCATTTGTACTCTGAAATTCCTCACTCTATCCCTCAAATGGAACTGGCAATAAAAAAATCAAAAGGGGAAATGAAAAAACAGATAAAGAAACAATAGGCTCAGAATTTGAGGTCTACACGGTCCGGAGGACAGGGGTGGATTTTTCATGCGAACACCCATAGAGAACACAGATGCAGACGTGTTCTGTTCCAAGGCACCTCCAGGTGTTTGTGAATGTCCCCCCAGTGCTGCACTCAATGCAAGAGTCAGAGAACCCCCTGAAAGGAGAGTTAGGACCCGGTAATCTCTCTGCTGGTAGAGACCATGTGTCCTACCAGTTGACGTTTCCTACTTGAGTGGCCAAGGCAGGGAATGATAAGTCTTTGTCTTGTTTTGGCTCACAAGAAAAAAAGGGAATATCCTAAATCCATCAAAAATTATCCTATATGGCCCTGACCGGTTTGGCTCAGTGGATAGAGCGTCGGCCTGCGGACTGAAAGGTCCCGGGTTCGATTCCAGTCGAGGGCATGTACCTTGGTTGCGGGCACATCCCCGGTAGGAGGTGTGCAGGAGGCAGCTGATTGATGTTTCTAACTCTCTCTCCCTTTCCCTTCCTCTCTGTAAAAAAATCAATAAAATAGCCTTAAAAAAATTATCCTATATGATAAAGAGCTAATATGCTAATTAGACCAGATGGTGGAATGACCTTCCAGAACAACCTTCCGGAATGATCAGTGGGCGGGACTGTGGGGCTGCAAGGCAGCTGGGCCCACAAGGCAGCCGGGGCTGCAAGGGCTGAGCCCCTTGCACGAATTTTGTGCATCGGGCCTCTAGTCACTTAATGAAATTCCAAGGAAATTTTAGCCTAAGTCAGAATTTTGTTGTAGTTTATCAGGTTTGTTTCCTTTATATAATGTAATATGCTATGATATGCTATGATATAATAATATATTACTATATATTTTGCCTAATGAATTGTAATCATCTGTTTTCACTTAATATTTAGTTCATAGTTCATTTAAATTTGTAAAACTTGAGTGCCCAGTTTCTCATCTTCATCTTGGATCTATAGAATAGTTTTTCACCTTCACTTTTGACATCCATCCTAAACTCCAGTCTAATTTTCTGAACTGTCCCGTGGAAAGTAAGAAAATTGCCTCAAGTCTTGAAAATGACAAAAATAATTTGCTATGCCTCTAATAACCAATGATGTGGGATTCCAAAAAGAAGCCGTACAAGTATGATTTTAAAACTTCCTCCTTCTTTCCAGAATGCACAAAATGTGTGCAAGGGGCTTGGCCCTCACAGCCCTGGCTTCATCTGGAAGGTCATCCAGATGGTCGTCCGGACGGTTGTTCTGCTGTTCAGTCTAATTAGCATATTAGCTCTTTATTACATAGGAATAGATATATACACACACACACATATATGTATGTTCCCCTTCCCCCCCTTGTGCTCTATCCATATATATACATCCATATATATACATATATACATATATATATATATCTACTAGAGGCCTGATACATGAAGATTCGTGCAAGAATGGGCCTTCCTTACCCTGGCTGCCGACACCACCTTCGCTCCAGCCAGAGCCGCCTTTTCGCTCTGGCCCGGAGCTGCCTTTCTGCCTTCCCACGCTGCCCAGAGGCCCAGAGTGGCTGGGGTGGTGCAGAACGCCTGCGTCATCACCAAGCATCCCGCCCCCAGCCGCTGGGTGCCTGGGTATGCAAATTAACCCTCCATCTTTGTTGGGTTAATTTGCATACTCACTCCTGATTGGCTGGTGGGTGTTGTGAAGGTACGGTCAATTTGCATCTTACTCTTTTATTAGTGTAGATAATTGGAGGCAATGCATATATATACAAATCAGAGCTCAGGATAACAGCATCCTGTAGCTTATGATGTAGTAACCAGGCCAACCTTGGCAAGGCTGAGTTAACATGTACCACGGCCCTGTATTGTCAATCAATTACTTAAATAGAGCTGATGGGGGAATATGTGTCTTCTCTGATGTGAGCAAATTAGATTGAATGTTAGCAAGTGACATTTTCTAGTCAACAAAGTGAACTGTTGAGTTGTGTTTTTTTAATGTCACTTGGGTGAATTTCCTAGTTTTGTTTTTAATTTTCGAAGGAAGGGTTTTCGTTTCAAAGATCTGAAATATTTTTAAATAGAAATATTGAAAACATTTTTTAAATAGAATTTACTGTTGTTCCGGAGAGTGTCTCATAGGAACTCTAACCATGATATTTATGCTTCATGAGAATAATGGAAGGGCATTTGCTCTTTTATGTGCGATTACTGATTTTTTGTTGTAGTTTTTTGATAACAGATTGCCCTTTATAAATGCTTATTTTTAGTTTGAATGGCCCTCTCTGGTAATGTTTAAAAAAATCATCTTTTTTTTAGACTAGAATATATGCATTTTGGAGCAAATGAGAGCATAGGCTTTGCTATCCTGTCTTCCCCCAGGTATGACAGTTTATTCCACAGTAATAGAATACAAAAATGAGTTTATTAGGTTTACCTAGAAACGATTCCAAGATAGCTGCGTAGCTCCGTGAGCTCTGTCAACATTTTCTTGAAAGATACCTACGATTATTTGATGTTTACTTTTTTTAAGGATGGTATTTGTAAGTTAAAGTGCACAGGAACATTTTATTACATTTTCAATGTAATTCCTGATCCCCAGTTGCTGTCCATATAAATCTGAACAAACCCAAGACATCGCTATCTATATTAGATCAACAAATCCTCTCACTCCTGGGCTAGTGTTAGGAATAAGCAGCAAAAGTGAAATTCCTCGGTAATAAAACTTCTATTTCTTGACAAGTATGATGTAAGGGCATTTTTTGCTATGCTGCCTACACCTTTCAAAGTAGGTTACACCGTACGCTGTGATTATGTCTTCCTGTAACCTCTATTTTCAAAGCACACGGCGTGGAAATAATACACTTTTCTAACAACTGTTTCAATGGTCACCATCTTTAAGGTCATCGTCATGTTCAAATTCGAAACTGCAAAATGCTGAAAATCCAATTTTGCTTCAGAGGGCGAGATGTTTTCTTTTCTTCCCTCCCCCCTGTCCCCCTTTTGGGTTTTTATTCCTATTTCTTAAAATGGCAATCTCGATGAGAATTGGCATACTCATATATCAAACTTCATTTGTGCCAACATGAGGTTAAATAATTTTGCTAAGCTTTAAAAAGCTCCAAGCGACTGGGCATACCTAGGTGGGCAATTGCTATTGACTTCTCAAATTATTACATTACACTTTGCTTCCTGAAACCAGACAAATATGATCTTTTCAGGACTAGGAGACACAAATTTATCTCTTCCCTCTGCCCCCAAATGACACGATAAGATGCTATGTCTCCTGGCTTCTGCAGGAAAACCCCCCAGCCACTTACTCCCAAGCTAGAGCACCCCGGAAACCATGTTTAGATCTAGGCCCTGTGCCCCAAATAATGACAGGTCCACATATGTGCTCTTACATAATAGTCATTATTTTTTTCCCAATTATAACACGTTGTTACAGAAACTTGGAAAATTACAGTGGAAAAAATCTTTTCTAATTCAGCCCAGATAATCATAATTTGTATTTTAAGATATAACACTCCCTTGCCAACCCCAGCTTTGCCAACCCAAGTTTTGAGATGACACTGTTTTGTATCATTTTGCCAACATTTGAATTCTACAACCTATTTACATATATGGGATTCAGTCCAGTCTCCTCTAGCAAGTACAGAAGGAGGAGATCTCTTTACAGGCCACCCTTCTGATAAGAAAATTAAGAGAGATACATAGGAAAGTGTGACTTTGTACAAAGATTAGGGGGCTATTTAAAGGGCTGATTTCTATTTTTTTAAAAATTGACAGAGAAACACAGGGTCAACAACAACAAATCACTGATAAAGGTTTAAAAAGTTCTGAATAGTGTGCACCTAACAGACCATCAGTGGAACGCACTGCGTTTAGCAGATAAAGGACATTACAAATAGTATTTCACTGGAAAACTTAAGAAGGAAAATCAGGAGCATAATTAACTACCAAATCAGATATGTTTTTTACACTACAAATCTCTTTCATTTTGTAATAGATTACTTTCTAAGTTTTACTCTTTTTTTAGTAAAATGTGTATTTAACATCATCCTATATAATAAAAGCCCAATATGCAAATTGTCCCCTTGACCAGGCGGTGGATCAGGAGTTCGACCATGGGGCGGGGCTGGTGGCAGTGGAGGAGGCAAGTGGCTGGGGGAAGGGAGGTGCCCCCGGCCAGCAGCCACTAGGGACCCTACCCGTGCACAAATTTTGTGCACTGAGCCTCTAGTCTCTCAATATAATTGTGGCTTTGTCTTTCATTAGAATCCTAGACATTAAATTTCTATATTGATAAGAACTACCTACATAGATCCTTAGTTTAAATTTATATTTTACACTATTTTTTTTTTACAAAAATGAGATAATTGTAATTTTGTAACTTGCCTTTTATTTAACATCACAATATAGGCTTGTCTTCCATGCTGCTATATTTTCTTTTAAGTAATTTTGAATGGTTGCATGGATGCCCATCAATAAGTAAAACATAACTCCTTAAAGCTTCTTAGATGTCTATGAATAAACTTGCACACACTGCACATTATCATTAAAATGTTTTGCCATTACAATGAGTAAAATATATCTGATTGTTATATTATTTTGCATTTTTGACTACCAGGAACTTAAAAACATCCTTTATATGTTTACTTTCTATGAGCTTTTCTTCAGGGAAGTTCTTTATTTGTATTTTCACGTGTTCTTAAATAGATGTATTCTCTTCTACGAGGTTTTTATATATGAAGGTTATTCATTTTTTTTTTGTTTGATTTTTCTTGAGTTGATCACTGCCTTTTAGATAATTTCAAAGTTTTACTTAAAACATAGAAGTTTACATTTGTATTCAGCCAAATTCAAGAACCTTTTCTTCAGGTTTCCTATCATTACTATTATGTAATTCAAACATGTCCAGTTGTATGAGTACACAAGCACAAATACCACATTCACAGTAATATTTTTATCAGTTCAGATCCCTAAATTTCTTAAGAGCTTCCTTGGAGGCTTTTCTATGTGTACTAATAAAAAAAAAATCTGTGACTTAGAGCGATCATCTTTCCAGCTCCCTTATTGACTAACAAGGGAACCAGCTTTCTTATTGGTTAATGATATCTGTCCCTAGTATTTTTATTCCTTCTAGGTAACTTAATTCCCAGGAAGCATCAGATTTCCTAGGCAAATATGACTCTGCTGGGCACAGATCAAGAGTTTGCCAGACACACAGGGACATTTAGGTATTTGCCACCCAGAGGTCAGGTGCTCTCCCAGATGCCAGAAGGGTCCCTACCTGCCTGGAAGGTGGGCATTTATCTTGGTGTCCAAAATATCACTGACTGATATCCGTTGTTCTGAGTGATGGTGAAATGGAGCATTTCTTTGGTGTTTTCACACGGGTAGGTAGAGGAAAAATAGCACCCCCCACCACTGTCTTTCTGTATTCCAAACTCAGAAGTTCCCGCCCCCCCGAAAGGAATTTTAATATTTTCAGCTGAAATTAAATCTTGAGCAATTGAAACATATAAAATTCAATACTGTAATGTATGCTAAAATACGTTTCTTTAGCCAAATGAAAAATATAGTAGCAGATGGAACTGAGAATTTTCTTTAAGAAAGATTAAAGAATACCAGAAGGGTAAGTATCTTGGTAAACATAAAAGACCTATTTCAGTAGAATATTCACTTTAAATATATGTATAGCTTCAAACAACTAATGTCTGTTTAAAGCAAAAAATAAAATTATTAATGTATTGTAGGATCTGTAGCCTAACAGTAAAATATAAGAAAATAAGAGAAAAAAGGACATCAACCAATATAACATAGCTGCCACTTAGTGAATGCTGTATCTAACAAATACATATGAAACATTAGAATAGAGTACAGACTTGATACTAAAACATCCTATCTAATAAAGAGGGAATATGCTAATTGACCCTGACACCGTCGCAAAGATGGCGGTGCCCACAGCCAATAAGAAAGAAATATGCTAATTAACTGCCCCGCCCTCAAAGATGGCAGCACCCACAGCCAATAAGGAGGGAATATTCTAATTGACTGCCACACCCTCAAAGATGGCGGCACCCACAGCCACAAGATGGCGACGCCCAGTCCCCTCAGCCCTGTCAGGGTGACAGGCACATGGCAAAGCCAGGCACGCCCCCAGGCGGGCCCAGCAACTCCACGCACCTGCCTCCAGAGTCCCCCAGTCCCCTCAGCCCCCCAGCCGCTCAGGGCCCACCCAAGGTGCAGGCAAGCCTCGGATGGTGGCTGCCCAGCTGCCCAGGGCTGCCCGAGGCTCAGGTAACCAGGGCTGGCTGAGGCTTGCACTGCCGGCAGTGGCAGCAGCAGAGGTGTGATGGGGCATCGCCTTCCCCTGATCACCGGGTTGCCTCCCACCCCTGAGGGCTCCCGGACTGTGAGAGGGGGCAGGCCGGGCTGAGGGACCCCTCCCTCCAGTGCATGAATTTTCAGGCACCAGGCTTCTAGTTCTTAATAAACATGGAAGGCTTGAAATCATTCCATTTATATCATCTGACCACAACAGTATTTAATTAAAAGGAAACAGTGATGATATATCTGAAAATAATCCCTAAGTATTTGGAAATTTATCAAGACATCTCCACATAAACCATGGATTCCCAAATCCATCACAGGTAGAAAAACAGAAAATATTTTGGATTACATAATAATAAAACCCCCAAATTGGCTGAATAAAGTGCAAGCAGCACTTAGAGCAGTGGTTCTCAACCTTTCTAATGCCGCGACCCTTTAATACAGTTCCTCATGTTGTGGTGACCCCCAACCATAACGTTATTTTCGTTACTACTTCATAACTGTAATTTTGCTGCTGTTAATGAATTGTAATGTAAATAGCTGTGTTTTCCGATGGTCTTAGGCTCTACAGCAGTGGTTCTCAACCTGTGGGTCGCGACCCACAGGTTGAGAACGGCTAGCAGGCTCGCCTAAGACCATCGGAAAACACAGATATTTACATTACGATTCATTAACAGCAGCAAAATTACAGTTATGAAGTAGCAACGAAAATAATGTTATGGTTGGGGGTCACCACAACATGAGGAACTGTATTAAAGGGTCGCGGCATTAGAAAGGTTGAGAACCACTGACTTAGAGGAACATTTATAACTTCAGATGCTTATATTACAAATTAAAGAAGATGTAAAATCAATTACATAACCTTCCACATTAAGAAACTGACAAAGCAAAAGCCAATTAAACCCAAAGTAAGTGTACAAAAAGAATCAAAGTAAGAGCAGAAATCAATGATATAGAAAACAAACCACATAGGAAATGAACAAAAATCAGATGCTAGTTTTTGAAAACATTAATAATATATATATCAATTATATTCAAACTGATCTATGGATTCAACATGATCCCAATCAAAATCCCAGGAAGTTGATTTTTTAAGAATTGGCATGCTCATTAAAAATGTAAATGTACATTCAAAGGACCTAGGTAGCCAACACAGTTTTGTAAAAGAAGATAAGGCTGGAGGACTTCTACTAGCTGGCTTACAGATACATACAGATAAAATAATCAATATATTGATTGTGATTTTGTCTTAAGGACAGACATGCAGAAAACTGAAATAGAATGAGATACCCATAATTCAATTTAGGTATATACATACAGACATTTGATTTTTGACGTTTCAATGAGGGAAGGGACAAGCTTATGGGCAGTAAGTGGTGGAACTGGGGTATGAATTCAGTCTAAATCTAAAGGGTGTCACCTTGACCGCTCCATTTCCTGTCTCCTATTTGATGTCTCAAAAACGGATCACAGAGCCAGAGCTGAAGCCCAGAAGAAAAGCTCATATTGGGAGTTGGTCCCAGGACCCACTCAGGGACTCTCAACTCAAGTTAGTTGCCAATAAATCTCAGTCATAAAATCAGGATGCACTGAGCATAAATGTGCTGTTGGAGCTGATTTTGTTTTTAAGTACATTTGCTATAATTTTTTTTTTTAATCCACAAGTGTCTTCGTGAACGAGGAGCTGCAGGAAAACACTGAAAATTTACAGCAAGCCAAGGATGGCAAATGGAAGTTAAAATATACGGTGCTCATTATGACTAATTTAAAAATGTATAAAGTGTCTTTGCGATTTTCTTTATTTCATGGGCTGCTTTTATGATTCTCTTTTACAGGATGTAAAAATATTTTAAAGGCTTTCAGTTATAGGATCATTTGCAACCTCTGTCCCTTAAGCCTATTTTCCCGAGAGTTAGTCAGTTCTCAGTCAGAAGGACCCTCCCACCGTCACTGGGATTAGCTGCCTGGTGACCATCTTGAGTCATCCCACTGACCCGCATCGTGGAAGCTGCTGCTGGGGACGGCCATCCACAGGTGCCGTGACTCCACTGTACTGCTGCCCCCAAATAGCCCCTTTGCCTCTGCCCCGCCACTCGATCAGCCTTGACTCACACAGGACGGAAAAGAGGAGATAAGCAGACAGAAGGCCAGGCTGGCCTCCTTTGGGACAACTACAGAAGCGAAACATCCCAGAATGCTTTGGGACGACTGGAATGGAAGAGACTTGAAGAAATCTTTAGTTCTTCTTCTGCCCCTAAACATGAAGCAGGCCAGGCTTGCCTTCTTCCACTAGGAAGACTGCTGGCTTTCCCAATTTTCTCTTCTTTTGTTAAAATGTATTTTTATTGATTTCAGAGAGGAAGGGAGAGGGAGAGAGAGAAACATCAATGATGAGAGAGAATCATTGATTGGCTGCCTCCTGCACACGCCCTACTGGGGATAGAGCCTGCAACCCGGGCATGTGCCCTTCCAGGGAATCAATATCGTGACATCCTGGGTCAAAGGTCAATGCTCAACCACTGAGCCACGCTGGCTGGGCCCCAATTTTCTTAAATGTGGGTGTGGAGCACAGGCAACTAGGTTGACACTAAGCAGTGGGTAAGTCTCTTTATTGAGAAGGTGTGGCCCAGGGAACAAGGATCCACTGATGCATATTCAAGCAGGTGATGGTGCAGTTTTAGCAACATTATTGTACATCTGATATAATTCCCAGGAGCCAGGAACACTGGCCTCCACACCACTGTTACTATGGTCATACGTCCACACATGGTGATTTGGGTTTGAGTCAACATCTATATATATATATATATATATATATATATATATATATATATATATATATATGGCTAAGTGACCGTCCGACCGGCTGGTAGGTATGACGCACACTGACCACCAGGGGCAGACACTCAGTGCATGAGCTGCCGAGCTGCAGTGACTTGGCAGCAGCAGTTCTTGGGTGACGCACCCCAGAACCAGAGAGGAGGGAGCCCAATTCCTTGCAGGGCCATGTGATCCCACCTTCAGCCGTGGGTTATATTATTGCTGGAGCACTGTCAGCCCCAAATGTGGTTTACTAATGAGCTGTGGTGACTGCAGACATCCTTTGAGCCATGCCCTGCCCCAGGTGCAGCCAGCCCAGGAGGGATCATGGGAGGTTGGCTCCAGGGCCCATCTAGCCCAATCCCACCCCACCATCAACCTTCTAATTAATTTCCTTTCAACGTGCACAAATCCGTGCACCGGGCCACTAGTTATCAATAAATATAAATGATTTGCATACACTGCATTTCAATCCAACGTACATCAAAAAGGTAAGAATATTATTCCTGAAAAACCAGTGCTTCGAAGATCCAAGTAGAAATGATGCAACTAAAGTACGTGAGGACGGCTCAGGGTTGTCAGAACTGAACTGAGGAAAACCTGGCTTTGCCTGTCAGCAGCATTCAAAGCTCTGCTCACAGCTCTGCTGACGTGGTAAAAGCAAACGTGAAGATTCCACTATGGAAAACCTTACTTTATGAGAGATGCCACTGATGACCTATAAGAAATTAACAACCAGTAGGTCTTATTTTTTACAAAAATCCCAAATAACCCTGGATCTTGACTCTGGTGAAGACAGGAGGAGAAACCCTGGGTCCAAAATTAAAGAAGCGGGCCCTAGCCGATTTGGCCCAGTGGATAGAGCATCGGCCCTCGGACTGAAGAATCCTGGGTTCCATTCCGGTCAAGGGCACGCACCTCGGTTGCAGCTCGATACCCAGCCCCAGTCAGGGCATGTGCAGGAGGCAACCAATTGATGTGTGTCTCTCACATCAATGTTTCTCTCTCTGTGTCTCTCCCCCACCCTTCCACTCTAAGAATCAATGGATGAGGATTAACAAAATAAAGTAAAATAAAGAGGTGATTCTTATGAGGCAACACATGATATTTGCTGTGAGTGCCTGGAAAGGTACAGGTTTAGTAGAAGACTGAACACTGGGAAATAATATTGGGGAGGCATTCTGGTTACTTAGAAGTAGGGGTGATAACAGAATTACTGTGATGGCAACTCCGCTGTACTTTAAATCTCTGTGAGCTGGAGAAACACCTGTTACATCATGACATGGACTGGAATTTTGTTTTACTGGGATGCAAAACCAAAATGGTCACACGGGAGCTCTTTGTATTCTTACTTAGGAAATGGGTGTGTGTGTGTGTGTGTGTGTGTGTGCGCGCGCGCGCGTGCATGCGTGTGTCTACGCGCATACACACACACACACTCCCACATATGTATGGGTGTGGGAGTTGAATAGTTGGGTGTGGAGAAGGAACTTTAATCCTGGGGTGATGTAGAAGTCAAAGATATTTATATAACACCTACAAATGGGTGGGAACATTTTCTAGCCGCTCCCCACCAGTTATTACTGATTTGTGGGTTATGCAGAATTAAGAAATAGCCTTATTGTTTCAAAAACTATAAAAGGAAAGCAGCATTCATTGTAAAGAGGAGAGCCGGGATAAAATCACGTCTGTAATGCAGACTTATTAATAGTCATTCACCGATTTCCAGTGGAATACGCTTCATGTAACCTTGACTTTATTAAGGAGTCCTTAAGGTGCATTCGGAAGGCAGATAATGAGTTTGGGGAATAGCCTTATCTACATCAAGCTAATCTTTAACAGCTTGGAAAAGAACTAGCGTCAAGTTTTCCAATTTGAGTGACAGAAGCGCGTTAAGATGAAACCATTTAAAACGTCCTTTTAATAGGAAGCCTTTACAGTACATGGCAATGTTTTTATAAGCACGCCTCCTGGAGTACTGGGAACGTAAAATAAATAAGAAATATAGAAAACGAAAGAGCCTGAATACTATTCTTGAGGGGCAAATGAATCGCTAGTTAGGAGAATAAAGGATTCGACTGTCCAGGCCTCTGAGTGGCACTTTGTATCTGGGTTAATAAAAGCAAGTCAGACGTCCCCAGGGGAAAAAAGTGTTTCATTCACGGTGGCTGTCTCCTTTAAAGGGAGGGACAATCTGAAGGGAGGGATTTTGAGTGGCATGCCATTGTCCGGACTGCACATGCCGCATTGTCAGGGCTTCTATGGGGAGAGATCGGCAGGAACCTTTCTGACCCTTCACAGGCGCGGGACTGGGGTCTGTGCGGGTGTGCGTCAGGGGGCCGGCAGGCCACAGAGAGAGGGAGGGCAAAGAAAACTAATTGAGAAGTATCTTTCTAATGAGACAGCTCAGATTTACCCGGGTGGGATTCCCAAGTTCAGATTCTGCTCCTTGAGAGAAAAGGCAAGTCCCCTTCTTTAGCATAAGAGCAGCCATGACACAAGGAGCCCCCCACCCCCTCCCTTTTTTTTTATCCCCAAAGCTTCTATGCAGAGTTACATCACACTGCAAGCTGCAAGGGTGCTCACAGCCTCTCCGGGGTTCATTAGCCAAGCTTCTCATTCGTGTTGTTTCTGATAACCTTAATTCAAGTCTTTTGTGTTTTGTTAATCCTCACCCGAGGATATTTTTCCATTGATTTTTAGAGAGAGTGGAAGAGAGAGGGAGAGACAGAGAGCAATATGAATGTGAAAGGAACACATAGATGGGTTGCTTCCTGCATGAGCCCCGACCAGGGCCCGGGCTGGGAGGAGCCTGCCACTGAGGTGCCCTTGACCGGAATCGAACCCGGGACCCTTTGGTCAGCAGGCCGATGCTCTATCCACTGAGCAACCCGGCCAGGGCTTTAATTCAAGTCTTTTAGTTTGTTGATTGGTTTTAAAGGATTTCCTTTTCCCCCACTTCCCTCCATGTTCTCAAATTATTCCCCTCCTCTGCCTTCAGTCCTGATAAATTTAGGATTTCACCCTACATATCTTTAGCCAGGAGGTCATGACAGGTTCAAATCAGAAAATCGCCGCACTTTTTTGCAACTTCGCTTGCCCTAGCTCCAAGGCTCCTTTCTTGCTCTTTCAGCATTTATCCCATTTTTTCCTAAGGCTGGCATGAAGTAATTTCTTTAGATTAATAAGACCCAACCGGATAGTTGTAGATATGACTGGAGTCTAAAAACATTCCGCTCCTGATTCATGTGCAGTTGGGAAGATGTGAATGGAGCTGGGCAAAGGCAGTTCTCCCCAAACTCAGCAGCCTCCTGGGAAGAAGGCTGGGACCCGGCTTTTTTTTTCCCCCTTTAAGAAGCAAGTGATAATTCATCTGCAAACACACCTTTCTTTGCTCTGTTGTCAATAGCAAAGTTGTTTTGCTAATGGTTATCTGTCTGCAAGTCCTTGACCTGCTTGTAAACACATTTCGGCAGGAAAACCCTGGGCCACGGCCTCGGGACTTTGCGTCAACAACAAGAGATAAAGTGACCACAGCTTAACCTGATGTGGCCTGGAGTGCCCTCTGCTGCCCCCTGACCAAGAGCGTCCCTAATCTCTGCTGAAGGGACAGGCTGTTTGCAGGGCCGGCCATTCACATGGGCTGACCTGCTGCTCTGTGGCTCCTGCCCTCGCTCTATTTTTATGCTATTACATCTCCCTGCCAAGGAGCCATTTTCTTTCTTTCTTTCTCTTTTTAAAAAATATTTTTTATTAATTTTTAGAGAGAGGAAGGGAGAGGCAGAGATAGAAACATCCATGATGAGAGAGAATCATGGATCGGCTGCCTCCTGCACGGCCCCTACTGGGGATCGAGCCCGCAACCCGGGCATGTGCCCTGACCGGGAATCAAACCGTGACCTCCTGGTTCATAGGTCAACACTGAACCACTGAGCTACACCGGCTGGGCCATGGAGCCTTTTTCAGCCACCCTTCCCCTCACTGGGGCCCGGGGGAATTCTATGGGCGGATGAAAGATGGCCAGCCTTGCGTCTTTATGATCCTAAAGGAAGGGGTATGGAAGTGAAAAGAGCGAGGGCCATATTGACGGATCGTTGTCAGACGTGTGCCCAGGATGCCCGCTCTCAACCAAGACATGTTGACTGGAATTAAACAACTTAAAAAATACCAAACACTGAACACTGCAATCAGAGTGTGTGTGTGTGTGTGTGTGTGTGTGTGTGTGTGTGTGTGTGTGTGTGATGAGTTACATCTAGCCCTAGGCAAAATCATTTTCTCTCTCCATTTCTATTCCTGTGTGGCCCAGCCCCCTGCTGTGAAACCCCCTCTAACCGCGTCCCCCCCTGGATTGCCCGCCGTTTCCCTTTCTGCATGCCCTGTTTGACTTTCTTTGCTTCTTCCAACCGCCCACACCCCTAGCTTTTAAAGGAACTTTACGCAGTGAAGCACAGCTTAAATGTATGTCCCCAAGGTGCCGGTTTCTAGTGGAATTCTCCAGGTCCCATCGCCAGCGGAGTCTACGGTCAGGTGTCCTCAAACTGCGGCCCGCGGGCCACATGCGGCCCGCCGAGAACATTTATCCGGCCCGCCGGGTGCCGCTGCCTGTCCTGCTTAGCAGCCGACGCATCCCGGGCCCGCAGTGCGCATAGGAATTTGTTCATAGTTTTTTTTTTTAAACTATAGTCCGGCCCTCCAATGGTCTGAGGGACAGTGAACTGGCCCCCTGTTTAAAAAGTCTGAGGACCCCTGGTCTGGCACCTCTCTATGTCCAGCATTTTTTCCCTTCTCTCCACGAGTTTCCATAGGATGGGCCCGCCCTTTTTTCTATCCTGCCCTTTCCACTGCGACTTCCCTCATTTCGCCCATCGTTGCCTAAGGATTTTTTCTTAGCTGAGTTTTACCTCGCATGTAGCTCGTTCACAATGACGTGTACACACAGTTACCCAGCATCTTCCAATGGGTGCTTTGTAGAGAGAAGACAAGAAAAATCATGCCCCGGTTCTGCCCCTGAAAGGTGTTCTGGTTTGATAGGTCCCAAGGTGACAACCTCCTTCATGAGTGGAGTTCCTGATACAGTATTTGCACATCCGAATAAAGTCAGTTTCCTTATTCATGCGATTTTCGTGTTGTTTTCACAATTAAATTGATGCCCGCATTGATTCATGATCGTAGTTTAACTAGAGATGACCTGGTGTGGTTTTATGTTTCTGCATCAGGTTAACAGGGGTGGGCAAACTTTTTGACTCGAGGGCCACAGTGGGTTCTTAAACTGGACCGGAGGGCCGGAACAAAAGCATGGATGGAGTGTTTGTGTGGACTAATATAAATTCAAAGTAAAGGAGCGGAGGGGAGAGCAAGAGAACCGGATAGAACAGCCGGATCCGGCCCGCGGGCCGTAGTTTGCCCACGGCTGGGTTAGGAGCACGCTTCTCAAAGGAAAGGCATGAGCCCAGTCGTCTGGTGCCTTTTCAATGGCTCTGGCCATTGTTTTCTGTTTGTGAAATGCCCAGAATTTCAACGTGACCTTGAATAAGAATTTTGCTTCATACGGGGCACAGGCTTCACTTTTTTGTATTTCCCTAAGGTGATTTAGTCCTTGCTTGAGGCATAAGTAAACTGAGAAGGCAGGCCAAGAAGGGTTGTTTTGAATTTGTTCACATGAATAACTAGAACACTGATTCTTTTAATACCTGTTTTTCACATCTGTGACACAGACCTTTGATATTTCAATCAACATCGCTCCTTAGTGAGGGAAATATAAACAGTCAAGACTTTCTATGAAATATAACCCAAAATTGTGCAGAAAGCTATACTAGCAAAGATATGCAGGTAAATGATTTATTGCAAAATGAACGCCCATGTAACCCCAACCCACGTCAAGAAATAGAACGTGCACTAGTTGGTGTGGCTCAGTGGATAGAACGTTGGCCTGCAGACTGAAGGGTCCCAGGTTTAATTCCCGTCAAGGGCACGTACCTCGGTTGCAGGCTTAATCCCCAGCCTGGGAGACAACCAATCAGTGTGTCTCTCGCACATCGATATTTCTCTCTCTGTGTCTCTCCCCCTCCCTTCCATGCTCTCAAAAAATCAATGGAAAAATACCCTCAGGTGACGTTTAACAACAACAACAAAAAAGAAGTAGAACCTGAACAGCCTCCTAGAGCTGCCCCATCTCAATGACTACCTCCTGTAGCTCTTCCAAAGTCCTCAGAACCCTGGCCCTTACACAGTCACCTCCGCGGCTCCTTATACCCCTAAGCATGCACCCAAAAGTCTATGGTTTTCACTTGATATGAATGGGATCAAATGGCATTTATTCTTTTGTGTCTGGTCTCTTTGGATTAACAGTATCTTTGTGTAACTTATTCTTGTGTCTCTGTAGCTACGATTTGTCCATTGTTGTTGCTGAATAGTATTACAGTGTATTAATATACCACAGTGTACGTACTATTGGTACGTGTCTGAGTGGTTTCCAGATACTCTGCATGCTTCCTTTGATGCACACATTTTTTTCTCTTTCATTTGATTAATGTGGTGAATATAATGATTGCTTTAAATATTAAACTGACCTTGACTACCTGAATTAACCCAAAAGAGTTATCATGTTTATATTTTGCTGCATTCAGTTTTCTAGAATTTTAACATTTAGGTCCTGGCATTTCACATACTCATGGTCAGATTTTAATAATGAGGTTACTGTCTTCAAGGAAAGAGCTGGAGAATGTGTTTCTCTTTCACTCCTGGGTGAAGGAGAGGAGGTAGAATGGGCATAAACCTTTCTCAGAGTTTGATGGGATTCAACAGTGAAGCCATTTTGACATTGGCGCCTCTCTCTCTCTCTCTCTCTCTCTCCTCCCTCCCTCCATCCCTCCTTCCTCTCTCTTTCCCCTAGATTAATACCTTTGGGAAAATTAAGTCATTTCATTTTACTTATTTTGTTAATCCTCACCAAGGATATTTTCCCATTGATTTTTAGAGAGAGTGGAAGAGAGGGGGAAAGACAGAGAGAGAAACATCCATGTGAGAGAAGTACATGGATTGGTTGCCTCTTGCATGAGCCCCCCCAGGGCCCGGGAGGAGCCTGAAATTGATGTACGTGTCCTTGACTGGAATCAAACCCGGGATCCCTTGGTCTGCAGGCCAATGCTCTATCCACTGAGCCACACCGGCTAGGGCAAGATGAAGCCACTTTAAACAGCAGATGGACATAACCAGTGTCCCCAGAGTTCTCTGAAACACACTGAAAAAGACTGCTTGTCCCTGCTGGTATCCAAGTCAAATTCTCTACTAGAATACACACACTCAACTGTTGCTTTCATTTCGCAAGAAAAAAGAATGCTGCAGAGGGTAAAGTTAGACATAGGAACATAGTGTTCGGAAGAAACAGCATGCTATTACTTACAGATTCAATAGCGTCATTTTTAAAACATGACTACATGGATGTATATGTGCACGCATTCATATCTAGGCTACAGAGAAGCCACAGGCCTAACTGCAGTTGTGTTTGTAGTTAAACTGAGAACAAACATAGCATTAGCTCTTCAACTGTGTGATTATATGGCCTTGGCATGATGCGTGGTGAAACATGACGGTGTATGCGAACACCAGATAGTCACAGAAAGTAACGTGTAAGAGACGCTTTTCTGTAATTGGTCCCAGGGCAAAGGGCTGACTGCGTGTATAAAAGCCTCCAGATGTGCACTGGGTCTGACTTCTAATTAGTGAAGCAAAGAAGAGCCGAACTTCAGAGACTGTGATGAGTCCGTGATCTCCTTTTCCTTTAAGGAAATAATCACTTTGCCCTTGAACTCCAAAAGGCCCTGAAATCAACAGACTCTCCTCTTAAACCCCTTAACAAGCATGGGGACTAGAGGCAAGCAGTGCAGAACGGTGCATATTAGATAAAAATGATAATGGCTCTGAGAAATTCACCTATGAATAAGCAAGTTCCTTTCACCGAGGTTTCTTACTTTCTTTTTCTTTTTACTAGATATTGGGATTCTCCTGTTGCAAAAGCCTGCATAATGCAGATTAATGATAAACCCCCGAGAGAGAGAGAAGTTGAATGCAGAGTTCTACGTAAGAGCAGTTTTTATAAAATGTTGTTAAGTGGTAATAGTGTTACATTCATTAAACCAAGTAAATCATGGAAGAAAAAATGTAATTAAAATTACTGCTTATATATTTACTAGAGGCCTGGTGCACGAATTCGTGCAAGGGTGGAGTCCGGCCAGCCCACCCCAATCGGGCGATGGGGCCTGGCTGGCAGGGGGGGAGGGGCCATGAGTGGTTGGAGGGACGGCCCTGCCCCTGATGGGGGGGCAATCGAGGGCAGGGCCAGCTAGGGGGAGGGGCCACAGGCAGTTGGCCAGCCGGCTCTACCCCCTGATCTAACTCCAGGTTGAACTCCCAGTCAAAGGCATATTAGCCTTTTATTATATAGGATTTCTCTCATTAAAATAAGTCAGTGCAACTCTATCACATTTTTATTGTTATAAAGAAATACAATTGTGAATGAAAACGGCATCCTTCACAACCTGCCCATTTCAAGTCCAGAATCTTGTCCTTAACTACATCCAAGTGCCTCTTGGCACTTCGGCTGAGATTTCTCTGTGTGTAATTATTCTGCTGGCTCTTGGTCCCATTCTCACCCTTAAATGAAGAGCCTGACCTGCTGCCCTTCACCATGAAGGAGACCCGTTCATAAATTTCCTCTCCCTCTGCCCCCACCCCAAGAACAGAATGAAGGTAATGAAGCAAGGAAGAGGGTGGGAGAGTAGGGAGAGGGGAGTGAAATACAGTGGGTTTGGGAAAAGGACACAGCCCTTGCGATTTCTATCAAAGTTCTGAGCCCTCAGACATCAAATCTTATTCTCTCTTCCTGAGATTTGCCTGAACTGAACCTGTCCATACCTGGCTCGGAGCAAGAGGCCCATAGTAAGTGATACTAAACGTCAGGTATGCAAATACCCTTACATTTTCCTCCTTTTGACAAACCTTAGAGGGGGACTTAGTGTTGGAAGACCTCCTGTAGGTTTCAGAACTTGCCTACCTGCTCTAACACTGTTTGGATTGATCTAATAGACAGATTGATATGCTCATCATTTCAAAGTGAGCCTAACGCCTAGTTGATGAAGTTTTTCACTGTGGGAGTTTCTAGTGTGAATTTCAAGAGCAGTTACTTATTGGGAAACACATACTGAGCACACGCCATGGCCCACACACTGCACTCCCTCCCGAGGATGCCAAGATGAGTCATTGGGGGGAATGATGTGATTGAGAGTCAGAGAAACGTGGCTTATTTTGAACACACAGACACAGGCTCGCGCGCATGCACACTCGCACACACCCCCCCACATACACATACACACTTCGCGGGGCCACCTGGAGGCAGCTTTCAAACATCCCTGTGATCTCACCCTGCTGCTTGTCAGGGAGGGTGTCCCGGCCACGGCCATGTGCACACTTTACAGGAGCTTAGCATAGAAAGGACATATTTAACAGTTTATAACTGTCTCGGTGACAGCAAGTTCTAATTTAAAACTCCTGTGTAATACTTGTTAGGAAGTTTTAATATCAAAAGGCCAGCCAAGGTCTTCCATGAAAAATTTCTAGACAGTGAAAGAAACTAATCCTTTTTAGTGATGTTTGGCTTTTCCTGGGCAGTAGGTGATCTTGATTTCATATATTATACCCATGGTTTGTCAATGAAAATTTCCTCCTTTAAAGAGCAACCAGGAAAAGAAAAATAGAGCGATCCTCCGTAATAAATATTTGAAGTGAAATTTATGCAGAATGCCAAACCTACCACTGAGATGTCAGTGCTTTTTAAAAAATTGTATTTTGCTTTCTGGGAGACTTCTGGTGTGGTGTTCTCATGATGGTGAGATGGCATCGGGACCCTTGTAAAAGGTTTAGCATGGCCATGCCTCCAGCTCCTCTCCCTGACGGACATGGGCAACCTTACCCTCACACCTTTACCTGTAGGGAGCCCCCGTGCTTGTTACAATAACCTTGGGGGTACAGTCACAGGTGGGGACAAGCAGCTGCCTCCCAGGGATGGGATCCTGCTTGGCAGAAGGCCACTCACCTACGTGCCTTGGGGCTGCACTGGCTTGGAGACCACAAGGACTAGGAAATGCCGTGGCCTCCATACACCGTTGCCTTCTGGGAATATCTTTGTCCACACACAGAAAGCACACATATATCTACATACGCTAAAACAGAAGCATACTAATACACGTGACTACATGGTACACATGTGTGAATAAAACTTGCCGAAACCGGTTTGGCTCAGTGGATAGAGCGTCGGCCTGCGGGCTGAAGGGTCCCGGGTTCGATTCCGGTCAAGGGCATGGACCTTGGTTGCGGGCACATCCCCAGTAGGAGGTGTGCAGGAGGCAGCTGATTGATGTTTCTCTCTCATCAATGTTTCTAACTCTCTATCCCTCTCCCTTCCTCTCTGTAAAATATCAATAAAATATATTTAAAAAAAAAAAAAAACTGGGCTTGCACACACAGACAATAGCCCATGGAGATTTTCTTGTTCAGAATGACTATTACGATTCCTACTTGAGCTTGTGAAAATAACCTAAAAGATGGAAAACTATTTTCCAGAATATTCATTGTTTCTACAGTAACCTCAAATGACTTGATATCTTATTGCATATTTATCTTCTCTAAAATGAATTACCTGGGCAAATATAATAAGAGTATCATTAAGTTGATATATATAGAGTACTTTTAGGTTATAGGATGAAAAGCAACCACTGTTAAAGAACATGCTATATTGTTCCTTTTGTCATTTATATGACTTGCTATTTTTTTAAATTTATCTTTATTATTGATAGTATTACAGATGTACCCTTTCTTTTCTTCCCTATTGACCCCCTCTACCCTACCCCCACCCCTCCCAGGCTTCCACCACTCTATTGTCTGTGCCCATGGCCTAGCATATCTATCTATATATATAAAAGCCTAAGTGACCGGTTGACCGGCCAACAGGCGGTAGCTCTGATGTGCACTGACCACCAGGGGGCAGAAACTCAACACAGGAGCGAAAACCACAGGCATGGAAACATGGAACAGACTGATGAATCTCAGAGGGAAGAGGGAAGGGCAGAAGGAGATTAACCAAAGATCTTATATGCATACTAGAGGCCCGGTGCACAGGTCCCGCAGCCTGGCCTGCGGGGATTGGGCCGAAACCGGCTCTCTGACATCCCCAGAGGGGTCTTGGATTGTGAGAGGGTGCAAGCCAGGCCGAGGATACAACACCAGTGCACGAATCCGTGCACCGGGCCTCTAGTATGCATAGAAGTTCCCTGGTTAATCTCTCCCCACCTCACAACCCTACCTTCCCTCTGAGATTTGTCAATCTGTTCCATGCTTCAATATATGCCTCTTTGATTTCTTTATCTATTTTCGTCTTTGTGAATGTGCATACTTTTTAATAAGCTGTCTCAAATAATCTTTGGAAAGAACTGTGTGTGGAGGCGAAAGGCTTGTTGGGGAAAGAAAAAGGAGACGTAAATAAATAATATCTGATTTGTGTGGGACATTTTAATTTTGTGGACAATGCATTTGACATTATGTCAGTTCAATGAATGGCAAGCATTGGTATGATGATCGTTTTCTTTCTTTCTCAATATAATGAAAAATGGGAATAATCTTTAATACTAATGAGTTTGTATTTAAAATCATTATTGATTTCTTTTAGCTAAGACATCGCATTTCTTTATAATTCATGCTTTACTAAGATGTATTAACAAATGTAGCAGAAAATGGATTTTCTGGATGCCTATTAGCAGGTGGGTGTCAGTCCAGGAGCACACGGCCTCCTGAAGATGGTGTTAGGAGACACCTGGGTGATGTTTTTGACCTAATGATGGCTAATGTGTGTTTGAGAAATTAAATAAGGGGTCTTTTAGCTCTCCTCTTTACCAGTGACAATGTCATACGTGTTAACTAGTTCCTCTCTTTTTTGAAAACACATTTTTATTTATTTCGGAGAGGGAGAGAGAGATAGAAACATCAGAGAATCATGGATCAGCTGCCTCCTGCACACCCCCTACTGGGGATCGAGCCCACAACCCCAGCATGTGCCCTGACCAGGAATCAAACCGTGACCTCCTGGTTCATAGGTCCATACTCAACCACTGAGCCACACTGGCCTGGTTACACCTTATTTTTATTTCCTCATTTGGCTTCCCAGAATAAATGGCACCCTCTCCTCTCTACAGATAACCCCAGTGCCTTAGGACCGATGAACCTGCCCAAAGCGAGACCTGCCGAGATTGGCAACGTTGACATTTGTCTGCAAGACCGTCAACCCGCACACGAAATTCAAAATCTGATCCAATTCCACAGATCTCGTTCTCAGATGTCCCTGCTGCGTTCACTTTCCCTGCTCTTCCCACCCCCAACACCAACACACAAATACACACACAACAAAGCAACCTCCGGTCATTGGAGGACAGCCAAAGCTTTGGGGCTGAGCTTTCCTTTGCCACGATCCCCCCTCTCCCCCCCTGCTAAGCTGGGAATATAGCACCTCCTCTGGCTTTCCCCGAGACAAATCTTAAACCAGATACACGCCTTTGAATCCCGCTGTTACTGTCCTGCGTGATGCCAAAGTAAAGAAAGGACGTGCCTTTAAAATGGCGACTCTGAGAAGATAGAAGGCGGATACACAAATCGCACACTCAGAGCCATTCCCAACGGGGTGAACGTGTGATCTCTGCTAACCACGCTTCCTCCTTCCTGGTTCCCTCTTCCTGCGCAATAATAAGTAAATAAATGAACCAACAAGCAACATTCTACCCTGTGTTCTTCTGAGAGGATCATATAACCTAAAAGTTGGGTGTTTTGTTTTTTGTGTGTTTTCTGTCCTCAGGGAAGTGCGTGCACCTACTGTGTGTCAGAACCTGGGCGCAGTCCCCTTCCATATTTTATTCCATTTATCTTTACGCGAGCCCCTTACAGGCAGCGTTAATGACAAAGGGGCAGCCGCCCAGAGAACGGAGTTTATTTAAGATCAAACGGCTAGGAAGTAGCTCAACTGGGATTTGAATTCAAATTAGATGATTCAACATCCACTTTTTTTTTTTCTCACTTTCTTCTACTACGGAGTAAAGAATGAACAAAGAGGTGAGTGGCTTTGGCAGAGAAAGTTGACTTCGATTGAGTACTATGGGAAGGAGAGCTCAGATGAAGGCTGAGAAATGGCAGTGAGGATGGAGGCTGCACTGGGCATGCGTGGCACTAAATGACACGTGCTGAGATGACATGTGCTTGTTGGAAGGCGCGCATCTTTGCATTTTACCTGCCGCCTGACCCACTGCTCCGGTCGGCAGCAGTTGACACAATCAAGCAATAAACTGCCTGACAGGAAGTGGCTCGTGTGCGGCTCCGTGCTCTCTGGCTGGGAGAGGGGACTTCCTGGGGAGCAAAGCCAACAGCAGATGAGTTAGTGCTTTTTAGCAGCAGGAGTTCTGGGCCGCTGGAGTCTGAGGGGACACCACCCAATACCAGCTCCGTCACATCAGGGCTCTGACAACCCTTCGGCAACGCGTTGACATGGGAATTCAGGGAGAAAACTGGAAAGCAGCAAATACGAAATAAACGTTTATCAAAGCAGATATGGGGATTAGATAGTTGATTCTTTCTTTTTCAAAATTACCCGAGGTAAGCAAAAGGGGCCTACAGGTGAAGAAAGTTGAGGACTTGGTTAACTGCACTGCATGATTGTTAAGAGCTATACACCTCCCTCCATAGAACCAAGTGGCCACCCACAATGCAACTCTCCTTCCCAATGGGCTCCGTGGAATGTCAAGTTCATCAAGGACATGGCAAACCAGAGGCACAGTGTTCAGCCCTGGAATGCACTCAGATTCCGATCGATGACTGGAGGACATAAATTATACCTTCACTTCCATGAGGGCGATTTTTTTTTTAATTTCAAAGAGGAAGGGAGAGAGAGAAGAACATCAATGATGAGAAACAATCACGGATCGGCTGCCTCCTGCACACCCCCTACTGGGGATGGAGCCTGCAACCTGGGCATATGCCCTGACTTGGAATCAAACCATGACCTCCTGATTCATAGGTTGACACTCAACCACTGAGCCACGCCAGCCGGGCATATGAGGGAGATTTGAGGCATTTAAAAAAACACCGAGTCTCTATTCCCATATTTCTGATGAGATGAATATGCTTGGTACTGAGCTTGATTCTCATCTCTGGTACAGAGAACCCAGCGCAAAAGTCCCATAGGGTGAACTTCGGAGTCTCTTTTCCTTCCTTCTTGCAAAATGCTTCACTAGGCTAGAACTTTGCAACATGATTTGATGCTATCATTTGCCATAACTACTGAATCGGAGTGACTTCTTAAAGTCTTGCCCTTCTGTACCCAGCATACAGATACTAAAATGACAACCTTTGGGTCGGATATTAAAATGTACAACCGCTCCTGCTCTTGAAATGCTTGGTTGATAAGCAGTTATTGTCCCAAAAGCCAGTCAGTCATTGGAGTTGAAAGATAAATATTATTCCGTATCTTATTGAATAAAATATATTATATCACAGGTGATGGAGACAGATTGGCTCAATAAATTCTAATAGTGTATGCTGAGAAAGAGTGGCAATAAAAATGCTGATGACTTGACACGGGAAGAATGCTAAAAGTCATTAACATGCCATTGGCTCTGTCCCCATCTCCCTGTCATGTTCTTCACACCATTACAACCCCAGCTAGAGGATTTTTCTTTGCTTTAGCGACGTGAGAAAAAATGTTTTTTAAGGCTTTAAATTATCCACTACTTGCCCAACCGGCATGGCTCAGTAGTTGAGCATCAACCTATGAACCAGGAGGTCACAGTTCAATTCGTGGTCAGGGCACATGCCCGGGTTGCGGGCTCGATCCTCAGTAGGGGGCGTGGAGGAGGTAGCTGATAGATGATTCTCTCTCATCACTGATGTTTCTATCTCTCTCTCCCTCTCCCTTCTTCTCTGAAATTAAGAAAAAAATATATGCATATAAAGATATTATCCACTACTCAACCGGTTTCAGAAATGATGCAGTGGGCTAAATGCAGGTAATTAACAAAGGATTTTATATTTGGCACTATCATCAGCCTGCATTGGAGTGGGCCCCCAAAATGTGAGACGTCACTGCTTCCTGCTGTTTGGCCTTACCACCAAGTTCTGTTCTAACTCTCATTTTTGCTAATTTGTATCAACCAAAGAAGTCTGGAATAATGAGTCAGAATGTACAATGGGATCTTTTATTTTTAAAGGGGTTAGTTCAAGGACCTTATTTCAGGAGATGCAGTAAGGTACAAGAAATGGAAATTTTAAAGTTTGTTTTAATCCCAATGGTTTTATAATTGTTTGGGTTAGGTAATGAACATATATTCCACATGCTAAGAGAATTTACCTTTTAATTCGCAACCCCTAAATTGATATAAAAGAGGGAGTATTATATTAGGAGAGCGGTAACTAGCTGTTAATGAGTTAGTCCCCTACGTGGGAGCATTTCACAAGATTCTACCCAAAGTTTCCAGCCCCATTGCTCTCAATATTCTCTCTAGAGTTCTGAATAAAGTATCCTTAGGAGATATTGCTCCTTAAATTATTTACAAATGTGCCAAACTGAAAATATCTTAAACTGAAATAGTCTTTCTCCACACAAACCTATTTCTCATCCTATCTTTAATATATAAATATCTATATATATAAAAGGCTAATATGCAAAGTGTCCCCTCGAGAGTTCGACCAGGAGACCTGGAGTTCGATTGCTTGCTATGATGTGCGTTGACCACCAGGGGGAGGTGTGGAATGAAGGGAGGCCCCGGCCAGCAGCCAGAAGGCCCCCGATCGGCCCTGATCGCTGGCCAGGCCTAGGGACCCTACCCATGCACGAATTTCATGCACCGGGCCTCTAGTACATATATATTATTGATTTCAGAGAGGAAGGGAGAGGGACAGAGAGCTGCCTCCTGCACGTCCCACACTGGGGATAGAGAGCCCGCAACCCCGGCATGTGCCCTGACTAGGAATTGAACTGCGACCTCCTGGGTCATAGGTCTATGTTCAACCACTGAGCCACGCTGGCTAGACTCATCCTGACTTCTTTATTTCAGAGAGTAGCACCATGGTCCCATCTGTGCCCGTAACCAGTTTCCCATCATCGCTGTCCTCTTCTCCACCATGTCCTCCACAAGTGAGCAATTACTGAAGATACAGATGTTCCTCCTGGTAATGTTTAGCATCGGTCCAGTTCTCCAAATCCTAACTGTTCGTGTCCCAGTTTAAGTCATTACCATCTGGTCCTCAGATTGCTGCAATAATCCCTCATCGCTTCCTCCCACTTCCAATCTGCACCTCCCGCCACCCACCCAGCCTCTCCTTCATTCTCCACACCGTGGCAAGTCTGACCAGGCCTTTATCATGGTGGAAAACCCTTTCATGGTTCCCCTCCATCTTCAGTGGCTTATCCCAGGGGTCCAAAAGCCCTCAACACTTCCTATCTTTAAAGGCAATAAGGGGTCTGCTTAATTTCTACCTTCAATCACTAACTCACCTATCAAAATATTTTCTCTTCAAAACTGGGCCTCCCAAGGTGACTTGAAGGTGAAAGCACATCTAGCACTGATGGGGCTCAGACAGCCCTGCCCTGAGCTGTCACTCACATCCCATCACTCAGAAGGATACCCTGGGATGCTTCTGTGATCACAGGGGTCAGATGATCTATTTTTCAATTCTTACACTTATTTCCTTTATGTCTAAATTAAACTACTGGTTAAAGAACAGAAGCCTAGAATCCCGATGTTAAAATATCTATAATAATAAAAGCATAAAATGCAAATCAACCGAACGGCTGAACAGCGGAATGACCGTCTGGACGTCCTTCCAGATGACCTTCCGGAAGAAGCCGGGCTGCAGCTGTGGGATCGAGGCAGCTGCCACGGCTGCGAGGGAGGGATCAAGGCAGCCACTGCAGGCTGCGAGGGAGGGATCAAGGCACAGCTGCAAAGGCCTATTCTTGCATGAATTTCGTGCATCGCGCCTCTAGTAATAAGCAGCATGAAAAGTGATCAGTGGTTCTGTAAAACTTTATTCATCGAATCACAGTATGTATAAACGATAGCAAGATGCCTCCGGTAATCAAACGATGTCTTGAGTAACCTACTTCCGGAAAGAGGACTGCTCCAGTGACTAACGAGGACTAGAAATCCCCAGGACCGGCCGGTAAGTCATCTATGAGTGGGCCTTCCAGAGAGGCGCGGGGACACAGCAGGCAGCAGCTTCTTCACGTGTCTGTGCTGCGGAGTTAGGATCCCAGATGCTTTCCTGCAATTCTTTTATTGGGACGAAAATGCTACTTGATCCTGGTCCCAGTAACCAAGTTAGATTCATCCCTCTTACATTTACATCGTTTCATTCATAACGAATTATCATTTATTGTTTATTAGCCGACGATGCCATGTTTTAATGGCCATAAAAAAAACTTTTTTTTCTGTTCACCGATTTCTTCTTTTCTTTCTTCTTCTACTTTTTTTTTCCCTTTTGGATTTTTCTCAGTACATTTACTTCTTTTGATTGGTATCCTTCGCAAAGGATGTCCCTCTGCGTAGTCCGATTAGGAGAGCGTCAGGTAGGTGATTTTAGGTCGGAGGGTCTACGTCAGAATTGAGCTGCGGAGCTTGGCCCTCGTAGCCAACGCTGGTTGTGTTGCCCTTGGTTGCTTCTGCAAATTCTGTCTCCCTCTTTTCACAATGAAAGATACAGTCACTTAAACTTTTTCCAGGCAGGCTCATCTCCACAATGCCATTCTTCATGCCTGGGGTGGGGGGTAGACAACTCTTTATTTTCCTTCTCCACAGCGCATGGTCCCAGCTGTGTGGCTCCCTTCATGAATATGCATGAAATCAGATATGACATTGCCCTGCTCCCATTAATAATCTTGTCATCTGACTTGTGCTCCAGAAGGCTCCAGCCCGTGGCTTCTCAGAGCAAATGTAGCCTGAAGACAAACAAGAGACAACACAACAAAACAGAAAGACCCTATCTTTTCGTTTATCTCTTTTTTTTTTTCTGAGTTGCCTGGGATTAAGCATTCCAACATTTGGGCCAGGGCTTGGGAGGGAGCAGAGGAGGGATGGGAGGGAGAAGGGGGGAGCTGGGCAGGGAAGAGAGAAGTCAGCCCCTGTGTGAATGGCCGGGCTTGTTGGGAGCCCAGAGCGGTGGGTGTAATGGCATGCGAAGTGACCTTGAATATAGGCACTGTGGGTAGCCCCAGCTTTTTTGTAAAAGAAGCATTTGCAGTGGAGGTTTGGATTTCAGGCCTCCCAGTCATCAATCATCTCAGCCCATTCTTCTCTCTGACAGCTCAGTACAAGGCCTGACATTTGACACCTAGGACCCCAGGACTCATGCACAGACACAAGCTGAGGCCCTAAGGGAGTGGAGGAGGGAAAGAGGGGGAAAAGGCTGCTATTTTTTTAATTTTTTTTTTTCTTCTTTTAAGCAGCAGACTGAGGAATATACCAAACACATCCTAACCGTCCCAGGAACTGATTCCGCCCACAGCATGGCATGGAGTTTTGCTGCTCATTTGTGATTGAATGGGCAGCCAGAGTGCTCTGTGAGGACGGTGTGAGGACCGACGGGAGCCTGGCTGGCCGCTTTCCACTTGGCCAGATGGAATCTAACCTCAGCACCCGAGGATGGAGTGGTGGACAAGAGGGTTATCACTTTCTGGACAGCGACTCATGACATTTTGACCCGAGAGTCATTACATCATACTGTCACCTCCGAGGAAGGCCACCCTCGGGGTCCCTTTACCTTCGGAAAATTAAAAGAAACCCAAGAGAAGAACCATAACTCAGGTTCAGATATGAGCTCACTGAAGTCTGGGGTCAACGAATGCAAGCGTTTCAGAGATCAAATCATGGTAATTGGTGTTAAGAAGAATTAGGTAATTTATGGCTCCAACATGGAACGAGTCTAAAAGGTTTACACCAGGCGGGTCTTGGGATTTCAGGGGCGGAGGTCCAGGTGGCTCTGGCTAACCCCCTATTCATCTGTGGCCAGTTAAACGGAGTGCCGAGCCCTGAGCATGTGAGGCCAAGGGTGTGTGATTAAATTCTTACCCGAGTCGGAGACCTCCCAGACCCATCTATCAAGTATCGTTTGACACTGACTATATGCCCGGCACTCTACGAGTGTCATAGAAAATGCAAATGGCCTACGAGATGATCCCAGCCCACGCAGACACCACTGTCTATTTGGAGAGATAAAGGGTACAGTGATAAGGGAGCGCGGGACTCACAAAAACAAATGCGTTCTGATCTATCCACGAGGTTGTCTCCGGAGTTACTCAGTACATCTTTCATTCCGGGACATCTGCATCCCACACACAGCCTTGAAAAACCACATGGTTGCTGCCAGTGAAATTATGGAAAAGATGGGTGGGGGGGGGGTGTTGCTTTGGAGCTAGAAAAGCTTTCTAAGAATATCTAACCGTATACAGGCTTGGAAATGTAGGGTGTGGTATTAGGTATGGTTCAGAAAAATGGACTGAAGAAAATCTACAATATTAGTAATAAGTGGGGTGGTTGGATTAAAATGCAGCTTTATTTTAATGTTTTATTTCATTTCCCTATCATCTATAATGAACATATACACCTTTTAATTAATAAACTAGAGGCCCGGTGCATGAGATTCATGCACTGGGGAGGGGGGGGATGGCCCTCAGCCAGGCCTGCGCCATCTCACAGTCTGGGACTTCCCTCGGGGGATGTCTGACTGCCGGCTTTGGTCCGATCCCCGGGGATTGGGCCTAAGCCAGCAGTCAGACATCCCTCTCGCAGTCCGGGGCTCTCGCAGTCCGGGACCCCATGCTCCTCACCGCCGCTGCACTCGCCAGCCATGAGCACAGCTTCTGGCTGAGTGGCGCTCCCCCTGTGGGAGAGCGCTGACCACCAGAGGGCAGCTCCAGCGTTGAGCGTCTGCCCCCTGGTGGTCAGCGCGCATCACAGCGACTGGTCGTTCCCCCATTTGGTCGATTTGCGTATTAGGCTTTTATTATATAGGATGTCACCAATATAAAATAACAGGGCTCTTCAGTGGCTACCTGGAATCATACACCATTTCCATTTCAGTCCATAGTTTTTCTCCCAAGGTGGAGAGTCCCTTAAGGTCCTCTTCTCACTGCCACCCTCCCCCCAATAGCTAATAATGCCCACGCTTCTATAAGAGCAAAGACGGATTGGCCTCTGAGCTTGACTGGAGGTCCCTCTGTGTTCCCACAATGCCCGTGTTCTACACAGCACTGACCCGCTGTATGAAAAATGGGAGTGGTTTCTCAGTCTTGCTCACTACACTGTCGTATGCATTTCCGTATCTTCTGGGAATAGTCCTTGCCTTGCCAAAGGAGGCATGCGGTGTCCCACTGAAGGATAAGTTAGCAAATGAGTAAGTATCTGCTTTGATGTCTCTGCAGGCAAGCTTCCTCACTGTATTAGGGCACTAAGTGCTGCACCTATAGACAGGAGTGTGTGTGTCTATTAGCCACCGAGCCTTGTTCTGTCACCACTCTTGGCAGTGAACAAAGTCATTCCTCAGACTCTTCCTAAAGTTCTTGTCAGGCAGGGGCTGAGAAGCACTTGCCAGACACTCATTGTCTTCCACTGACCATTGCCTGGTTTTCAGATCCTTCATTGAATTTGCTCTTCCTTTACCCTCTTCTCTATTTTTTTAAAAATTTGCATTTCTTGTCCCCTAGACTCTCCGAGGAAAGAGACTGTGTTTTTTTTCTTTTTGTTTGTTTTTTACTTGTCATTCTTCAAAATAAAGTGTCATTTATAATGACGTACACACTTAAGCTTCAGATACTTAATTACTGACAGAGATGTTACTGACTTTTTTTAAATAATATTTTTTTTATTGATTTCAGAGAGGAAGGGAGAGGGAGAAAGAGATAGAAACATCCATGATGAGAGAGAATCACGGATCGGCTGCCTCCTGCACACCCCACCCTGAGGATGGATCCTGCAACCTGGGCATGTGCCCTGACCAGGAATCGAACTGTGACCTCCTGGTTTGTAGGTCAAAGCTCAACCATTGAGCCACGCCGGTTGGGCAAAAGTGATGTTATTGACTTTTTCAAGAATTTTTCTATTGCTTTAGAGGCCTCATCTGTGTTTGGAGAAATCTGTGGCACTTTCCCCCCCTGGAAAACTCCACCCACTGCTGTCAAGACTCCCACGTCCAACAATAGCTCTTCCTCCCCACTTTAGTCAAGAAGTACAGAATCTGCAATACTGCGAAACGAAAGGTCGTCATCTTGAGGCAAATCCTTTGATCCATAAAGTAAGAGTTATGTTTAGCCGTGAGCTTTTTGAACGGAGTATTCTTCGTTTTGTGCAAAAGATCCCCGTCACAAGTTTGAAAATGTCACACAGGCAAGATGATTACTTTGAACAGAAATAGAATGAGGCCATGGGAGGCAAACTCAAGACAAGTGCTTGGCTGGAAAAGATGACATTAAACATTTGCAATGCACAGTACTGAATCAGCATCAGCCATCTTGGCACTCCGGGGGCGAAGAATGTATTGATCCAAGGAGCAATTCTGTGGCTACTTTTCTCTTCTACGTGCACCGTGCGTCACCACAGAATTAGAATTCAAGAGATGAGCCTCTATTTCCAATCATGTTGGTATTTCCCATGTAGCTCCTTAGAGCGCTCCTCGGGTTCTTCACACAAAACTATAAAAGGTCATCAATTATAGGGACCTTATGTAAATACTGGGCTGTTTTGTGATTCTATTCTGAGCAACGTTTATATACATCTGCTCAAATAGATTAATTTTCTGGTCCCCAATGACTCATTTAGTGAACTAGAAGTTCTCATGCCAATGCAAATAGAGAAGGGGAAGAGAGGGCAAGGGGACATGGGGACGATGGGAATTTATTTCATAATCCACCAAGTTATGAGTGCTGGCACATCTTTTATAGAAGGAAAAGCACTAAACAGATATTTCTATGGGAAATATAGGATAGAGAGAGAGAGCGAGTTGTGAATTTTGTCTTCGGCGAAACCATCTTGAGGGTGGGTGTGAGTGTGGATTCAGATAGGCCTGTGTTTGAGTCTAATTTGCACTCTTTTCTGGCTTGATGATCGGAGTGACTTAAGTTAACTTGGTGCTCAATCTTGCTAATCGTAGTCCCTCTCCTTCCAAGAAAGGACATTTACAAAGCTCCCACCATGTCCCACCAACCCACTGCAATGTCATAGCAGCTGCTCCAGCATCTCTAATTGGCTCTTTCTCACTTGTTTGATACCAATGCTTTCCCCTTCCATTGACACTTACACTCTCAAACCTTAACCCAGCATCATTTACCCTATTTTTGTGACACTCATTGGTACTCTAGTTTCACGTGTCCACCACACCAAAACTTAATCCTAGCCCTTGACATTGCTTGGGATTTCTCTACCTTTGTCCACGACTTTTCTGTGACATTGGCATTATTCCTTTCTCTCCAGCTTGGGCCCAGAGTCTTCACAAAATTCAGTTCCTCTTCCTTCATTCAAGAATACTTCCGGCCGAAACCGGTTTGGCTCAGTGGATAGAGCGTCGGCCTGCGGACTGAAGGGTCCCAGGTTCGATTCCGGTCAAGGGCATGTACCTTGGTTGCGGGCACATCCCCAGTGGGAGGTGTGCAGGAGGCAGCTGATCGATGTTTCTCTCTCATCGATGTTTCTAGCTCTCTATCCCTCTCCCTTCCTCTCTGTAAAATATCAATAAAATATATTTTAAAAAAAAAAAGAATACTTCCGGAACTAACCTCACCTTTGAATGTCTGCTTCACTTTGTGTTCCGTAACTTTTTTGCAGAATGGATATGTTCATGTTTTGACACTTTTCTCCACCATTTCTTTTAATTTTTCTACCTAGAGTGAAAACTCTTCAAGAGACGGCATTAAACATTTTTTAATTTGTATTAATTATATCACCTAGTAGAATCCCTTATATACGATGAAAGTTTTAATAATTGCTTCTTGAATAATATTATGATTAATTAAATACTACTACAGACTCCCCATTAGCTATTACTATTCTTTTCGTATAAATTTCATCTAATCTATCTCCCTTCTCTAGATACATATTGATTTGAATATAAATATTGACAGTCTTAGAACCGTATTTTTAATTACATCATGGCAATGCCCATTGAAATAGAGGTTCATTGTTCATTGTTGCATTACTTAGTCCTAGAATGGTCCTGGTACATACAGACCCTAAGTAACATCAGGATCATTGATTTGAGCCATTTACTACCAGGAGTTAAAATTTCATGCCTTTGTCATTTTCAAATCTCGGGGTATCATGTGCTGTCCAGAAAGACACCCATCCAAGTTCACTGTAGTCTTAAAATTCTTAGAAACACATTGTTTTGGTCCTAACCGGTTTGGCTCAGTGGATAGAGCATTGGCCTGCGGACTGAAGGGTCCCAGGTTCGATTCCCGTCAAGGGCATGTACCTTGGTCGTGGGCACATCCACAGAAGGGGGTGTGCAGGAGGCAGCTGATCAATGTTTCTCTCTCACTGATGTTTCTAACTCTCTATCCCTCTCCCTTCCTCTCTGTGAAAAAATCAATAAAATATATTTAAAACAAAAACAAAAAACACATTGTTTTGCCATAGGTCAGTAAGTGATTTGATTTCCACTCTACTAAATAAAATAGTGGCTGGCTCATTTACACAGGATCGCCATGTGTTTGAGTCCTATTACATGTTTGCACATTCAAGTATGGGGACAGCGAAACCCCCTGTGGGATGATGGTGAGGAAAGACCATACTGCATGTTTTAAAATGTAGGGACAGGCCCTAACCGGTTTGGCTCAGTGGATAGAGCGTCGGCCTGCAAATTCAAGGGTCCCAGGTTCGATTCCGGTCAAGGGCATGTGCCTTGGTTGCGGGCACATACACAGTAGGGTGTGTGCAGGAGGCAGCTGCTCGATGTTTCTCTCTTATCTGATGTTTCTAACTCTCTCTTCCTCTCCCTTCCTCTCTGTAAAAAGTCAGTAAAATATATTAAAAAAAATAAAACGTAGGGACAGGACAGCAGAGGACAATAGGCCTGGGCTCTGGAGCCCTAACGCTGTGTTTGAATACCAACAAACCACTCCCTAGTTGCTGCTCTCTATGCCTCAGTTTCCCCCTCTGTAAAATGAAAATACAATGTAGATTCGCAAGACTAGATGGATGCAACGTGCTTATCTAGCATCTGGCAGACTGATTTCTACTCCCACAACCTATCCGTTGTGTGGCTGCCGTCGTGACTCAATCAGGTGCACAGTCCGAGTGCTGTCGCTGTGGCTGAGTCCACTCTGGGTCAAGCCACAGTCCAGTGTCTGCTTACTTGCCCAGCGCAGCTGCCTGGCTCCCGCCGACGAGTTCCGTCTGTGTGGCTGGCTGCGAAGGAGGATGGCAAAGTTGAAGGGGAAAAACAAGCCCCTGAGCATTAACCAGAGCACATTCCCCTCGCCTACTCCGGGAGATGAAAGAGCTGGCTTCTCCAGCCATTCTTCAGGCTGACTAATTTATATGTATATCGAGGATGCAGCTGGAGGAACGTCTTAAAGGAGCTGGGGGAAATATGACGCGCTCACGTTCCCAGCGGTGTTGCCACATTCATTTGACTAGCGCGTTCATCCTTTAGTACTTCCAGGGACTGACATGAGGGAGCAATCCGCATGTCACGGAAGATAACATCTCACTGTTGCCAAAGGAGTCTATTCAGACATGCATGTTAGCGGGTTGATAACTTACTTGGTATTGCGGAGGACTCAAAGATAGACATTTCGCCTTTTATCTCCATCTCTCTGCTCCCTGCATACTAAAGATAGTGCAAAACAGCCAGATACATCTTAACTAACCCACGCAGCCAAGAGGGGCTTCTGCTAGCCTACTGCAGGGCTGCCGAGTTAAAGGGACACGGTGCCGCGTGGCCTAATGACAAATGAATGGGACGTGTTTATGTCGCCAATGTGAGCTGTCTGTGAACGTATTTTTAAAGCTCAAACCTAGTAATAATTTAGCAAGAAGGGGTGTAAAATAAATGCAACCCAGGCATTTTTGCTGCAGTCTGGGGTGGGGTGGAGATGATTATTTTTTTTAAAAAAAGCAAACAGTAAGGTGCAATGAAAAAAAGTAATTTAAACCATAGGAATACTTTCACATTCACTGACATGTATTTTGAGGTGAAGGAAGGGCAAATGAGAACTTACTCAGTGGTCTTCAGATGCATTAAAATGGAGAACATTCTAATTCCCTGGGGCTTCGCAGGCAGGTAAGAGCAGAGTCCTCTGTTAGACACTGCAAAGGCAGGATCTGTCTTTGATCGGCTGCCTCCTGCACGCCCCCCAACTGGGGATCGAGCCTGCAACCCAGGCACGTGCCCTTGACCAGAATCAAACCTGGGACCCTTCAGTCTGCAGTCCGATGCTCTATCCACTGAGCCAAACCGGCTAGGGCAGGATCTGTCTTCTTTGCAGCACTACACATTGAGTCTATTTCTCCTCTCAATTATCGGTGGGTGGTAGTGAGGTGGGATTATATGAGGTTATGTTCAAAATATGTCTCAAAGATGCAAGGTGAGGTTGACCAGGAAGATGCTGAGCCAATTATTTTAGGTCCAGGAACTCACAGGAACCGATGAGATCAGAAAACGAAAGCCAGAAAGTGACATCTGGGTCAACATTTCTAACTCACATTTTCCACTTTGTATTATGTAGACAGGATACACACATATCAAAGAAGTCAATTGATGGTTGGAACATTGTCCTGTACACCTAAAGGTTGTGGGTTCAATCCCTGGTCAGGGTGTGTATGGGAGGGAAGCAACTGATCCATGTTCTCCTCTCTCTCTCTCTCTCTTTCTCTCTCCCTTCCTCTTTCTCTAAAAAATCCCCAAATGAATAAAAACATATCCTTGGGAGAGGCTTAGAACCTATAGCTACATTCATAATATAACACTATATAAATAGGGACTTAATATGTTAGGAAAAAAGTAAAACTCTTAATGGCCACTGTTCTAAGTGCTTGAAAAGAGATTTTTTAATTTGTGTTTTCAATTTTTTTCCTAGATATTCTAAATAGTTTAAAGTTAGCATGTACCTTCATAACCAAGAGACTATAAAGTGTAAATGCTTTAAAAATATTTGCTATATTAGAGCCCATTGTTTATATGACCCATATTGCTCCCAATGATATTTTAATCCAATATTCTACTTAACATCCTTGCATGCTTCTTTAAACTCTTAGAAACAAAGAAATTCTATATTTGAAAAAAATTCTCATGCAGAACTCATTTAGGAAACTACATCATGTTTTTCATGGCCAATCATTTATTTTGAGACCTTGCCAGGTCTTCAATACAGTAAACTGACCAGGAATGCATGTATCCCTCAGAAATGGGCTCAATTTCTTTCCAATGAAATTTGTAACTCAGTAGCTCTAAGTAGGGTACTAGGTTATCACTAATACAACAAACTCAAAATATCACACATGTAACAGTATGCAATCAGTTCACCATCTTTAGAGGATGTGTGTTAGGAAATGTATGAGCCTATTCCTTCCCTACTAACACCCTCTCCTGCTCTCAGCTAACCTTTTTTTTTTCCCTGATCCTCACCAGAGGATATGTTTTATCGACTTTTTAGAGAAAGAGGAAGGGAGAGAGGGGGTGAGAAACCTGGATTGGTTGCTTCCCTCCTATAAGAGACCGACTGAGGATCAAACCTGCAACCTTTTGATGTACAGAAATCGAACCTGGGACCCTTTAGTCCACAGGCCGACACTCTATCCACTGGGCCAAACCATCAGTTGTACCTTGCCGACATAATACAAAGTGGAAACAAGTGTTCCATCTATTGAACAATATAGAGAACTAATCTAAAAAAAATCAGCTACCATCCAAAATTGTGTCATCTCGTTCAGCTACGCACGCTAAGGTAGAAAAGTTGACTCTTCACCTAAATGTCCTTGCATGGAAAGTTCCTTTACCTTCTAGCATTTTCCAGATGGGCATAAGTTGCCTGTCCTTCATGTTCCAGCCCAACAGTGAGTGAGTCTGATTGGTCTGGGGCTTCCTTGAAATGCATGGGTGCACAGGGCACCTCACTAACTCAAAAACTATTTAAAAATAAATTATAACTATAAAAGCATGCTTACAGTAAGGCCATATGCTTTGGAAATATAAACCTGTGATGTTTATATATGGGCTGCCATTGCACAGAAGTCATACCGCCTGGGAGAACGTCTGAGATGCTCTTTGCATCCCACCTGGCCTGATTTTAACCTGGGTTATAGCCTGTGACTTATGGCTGCATCAATTCATACAGAAATGTGTTGTACCATCCAAGGGAAGTAGTTTATCTATGTGACAACCCCTGCACATCTCCAAACCCGAAAGAACGCTGGACATGCCAAGTCAGAACGGCTTTAGAAAGAATCCAGGGTCCAATCATCTACACTAATAAAAGAGAAACATGCTAATGGACCGTACCTTTGCAATGCCCACCAGCCAATCAGGAGTATGCAAATTAACCCAACAAAGATGGTGGGTTAATTTGCATATGCAGGCACCGAGCAGCGGGGATGCGGCAGGATGCTTGCACCCACCCCAGCTGCTTGGGGCCTCTGGGCAGCATGGGAAGGCGGAATGGCGGCTCCAGCCAGAGCGAAGGCGGTGCCAGCAGCCAGGGGAAGGAAGGCCCATTCTTGCACGAATCTTCGTGCATCGGGCCTCTAGTACCCTGATAAGCAGGAATGTACAGAAGGAGAATGAAGCCATGAGGGTGAGGGGTCTTCGGTGATTTGTCTACTTATAAACTGACATTGGGCTAAAATCCTGGAGAACTTGACCTACTCAAACATATGAGAAGACAATTCATTTGAAAAGAGTTGCCTAATAATCATCACTTCACCAAATTTTTCTTTGATTTTCAAATTATTGTGTTTCAATATTTGTTTGTTCTTTAGAACTGAAGTTGAAGTTCCCTAAATATACACCTATAACATTAGAAATTGGTCCCCTGTATCCTCTCTCCTATTTCTTCAGTATTTGTTTGTGTTTCTAAATACACAAAATATGAATATATCAAAATATGCTAGACTCAAAAGAAATCTCTTTTCCCAGATAAAATATGTATGACTATCAATTTGAAGGGAATTTATTTGATTTTCCTGGTAAGATTCAAGTGCATTTTAGTCCTGTTGTTAGTGATGTCAGAATGAAAATAGCCATGTGTTATGGTCAAGTTCACGTGCAATGAATTGTGTCCGTAAACCTACACTTCCCTAATACCTCTGGCTGCAGATTTGAGCCTGATAAATGTGACACCACTGGAGGTCCATTAAAAATGAGGCCCACATTAAATGCATTTTTTAGATAGTCCTTTATTTATTGACAGCTTATTGTATCTTGTTTTAAACCCCTTTTTGCCTCTGATTGAACAAGAGAGATAGCCAACAACATTTGCACCAACTCTAAAGTTCAGTAGGTGATTAATAAATATTTTTCAATAAAATATTTTAATCTGTCATTATCCACTAAGGCAGTGGGCGGCAAACTGCAGCTCGCGAGCCACATGCGGCTCTTTGGCCCCTTGAGTGTGGCTCTTCCACAAAATACCACGGCCTGGGCAAGTCTATTTTGAAGAAGTGGCGTTAGAAGAAGTTTCAGTTTAAAAAATGTGGCTCTCCAAAGAAATTTCAATCGTTGTCCTGTTGATATTTGGCTCTGTTGACTAAGGAGTTTGCCGACCACTGCACTAAGGGAACCGGACTCCAACTAGAGTCTCCATGTGGCTGACTCCTAAATGCAAATCTGCAGTTGCCATATTCAGCGAGTTGCTGGAATTTAACTGCACGATGAACTTTTCTAAATGGGGCCTTCCCGAGCCTGGCAACCTCCTCCTGTCTCTTCGAAGCTGCTGCCCCCTCTCTGTGCCTCAATTCTGTGCAAGTCAGATCTTTGGATCATCCCTGGTTGCTCCCTCGCCCTTCTCTTCCTCCACTTGGCATGGGTTGCAAACCGAGCCTCTTACGGCCCTGAAATTCTTCTTAGGCCCATCTTTTTCTCTACTTGCACTTAAGATGTCCATATTTATTGCAGAGACGTCAGTAACTTCCAGTTGGTCTTCCCTCCCTCCATCTCCTCTGACCCTAGCCCAGGGGTGGGCAAACTTTTTGACTCGAGGGCCACAATGGGTTCTTAAACTGGACCGGAGGGCCGTAACAAAAGCATGGATGGAGTGTTTGTGTGAACTAATATAAATTCAAAGTAAAGGAGCGGAGGGGAGAGCAAGAGAACCCTCCGCTCTTTCGGCTCCGCAGGCCGGATAGAACAGCCGAACGGGCCGGATCCGGCCCGCGGGCCGTAGTTTGCCCACGGCTGCCCTAGCCCATTTAGCACAACTACAAATTAGTGTTTCCTTTAGAATACAAGGGGCATGCAAGAACTCTGTTTCAAGCCTTCTGTGGTTCTCAAAGATAAACTTCTGGAATACACTCTTCCATATTTTGGCTTCAAATTTCTTTTCTGAGGACTTCTGCTTTGAGCACTGATATGTAAAGAGCTGGGAAATACTCCCTTCTTTACATCAAAAGCAAAAGCTGGACAAGCTAAAAACAAGCACCTTTTCTCAGGCCTACCATCTAACTGATGTGGGGAACTGCCACCCTGAAATCTGAAGACACGGTCACCTAGAGAGATGCAGCAATGGGATCTGTTTAGTAGAGCGGAAACTTCTGAGTCTGTAGACGGGCAGGAACACTACAGTGATCATGTTGGTGGTCTGCTGGAGGCTGAATGTGGAAGCTACAGTCTTAGGGGGCGCCTGCACTGTTTGGGGCTTTCTTTTCAGAAATCCTGTGAGGATCCAAGAAAGACTCCTCGGGGACTGGTGGCAAAGAGTAAGCCTTGTGAAACACAATCAGAGCCTTCCCCTAGCACTTTCACTCTCTAGGACATCCTTTTAAAGTATTATGTGTACATCGCAGTATTAGCAAAGCACTGTGTAAGTGTATGACTTCCTCAGTTCTTCTTACCTGGAGCCACTCCCCACCCCCACTCCATAAACAAGCTGCTACACCCAAAGAATCACTGCTACCAAGCAAGAGCTGAGTCAGGACTGACAGAGACTTGTTAGACCAGAAATGTGGAGAGAATTCACATTCTGTATAGACCCCAAATGAATAAATCCTCATTTTCACTTTTTGGACTTATTCTACTCCTATATTAAATATAGTATGGTATGATGCTAAAAAACAAAAATACAAATGGGTAATCTCCCTAAACTCTACCCACAAATCTGTTTAAACGTGTAGATTCAATTAAATTAGTTTTAAATGAGTAGATATATCCTATTTATAAGCATTTAGGAGTAATTATTTTTAAGGTTAAGAATTAGGTCCATGGAAAAATTAAAACCTAGTCTATTACATTGTGTTGATTAAAGATTGTAATACTTTATAAAACTGTGCTGGCTGAAGTCTGTTTGCTATAATAATCAACACTAATAAAAGAGTGAGATGCAAATTGACCATACCTTCAAGACGCCCACTAGCCAATCAGGAGTATGCAAATTAACCCAACAAAGATGGTAGGTTAATTTGCATATGCAGGCACTGAGCGGCCGGGGGTGGGGCGGGATGCTTGTGTCTTCGCCATGGTGATGACGCAGGCATTCCGCACTGCCCCAGCTGCTCTGGGCCTCTGGTCCAGAGCGAAAAGGCGGCTCTGGCCAGAGCAAAGGCGGTACAGGCAGCCAGGGGAAGGAAGGCCCATTCTTGCACGAATCTTCATGCATCAGGCCTCTAGTAACTAAATAAAATACCTAAAAATACACTCGTTGCCCAGCCAGAGAGTCTCAGTGGTTGACTCCTTCTCCCTTCCTCTCTCTGAAATCAATAAAAAAAAAAATAGTAAAGAAAATACATTCATCTTCACACTAAATTTTAACTTTTTAATTGATATGAACAATGGCTTCTCTTGTTGCGTCTAAGTACATTACAGGTGCAATCATTTTGCCATTTGTTACAGTTCTTCCAAAAAAGGTACGTGGACTGTGGTATAACCCATGAAAATTTTCTTCCGTCCAAAGACCACAGAGCTCTAGGTCCAGAGCCCCCAAAAGACACATATGGGGCATGTTTAGACCAAGTCATCAAGACTAAGAAAGCATAGAAGGTGGATGAAGAGCCCCACTGATGGGCTTCTGCTGCAGGTGTTATCTGTTAACTCCTGGGAGAACTGATCTATAGTTAAGCAACCAAAATCCTTCTCTAAGGTATTGTTTTGAAAGATAAAAAGTTTCAAATCATAGGTTTTGAAATGCAAAAGAAAGTACTACTTCTATTTGCACTTCAAATAATAAAGAGAGAAACTAAAGATTGAAAACTGAAGCCAGTTTCAGAAAGCACAGCTATGAAAAGGAATTTCGCAAGGAAACCAATTTTACCTGAGCCACTTCTTTACTATTGATATTTACTCCCTTAAACTCAATGTAGTCAAAGATGGGACATTTCTGTTCTTCTTTGATTTTAAAAAGAATGAACACATTCTGAAGTCAAGGTGGAGTGTGCAGACTCGTACCTTCTTCCACAGACAGAAAATAAACAGAAGGTGGTTATTTGAGGAGAAATAGATTGATATAGCTACTCATTTCAAAAATGCTAACTTTATCTGTGAACAGCAGATTCAGACAAGTGTGGGTGCCTGATAACACGGATACAAGTTGGATACAAATGCTATCAGCCATCTCCTGCATTAGAAATGTGTGCGGGTGGAGCGTTGGGGAGGCTGGGAGGAAAAGGTGAAAGGATTAAGAAAAAAAAAAAGAAAAAGAAAAGGAAAGAAAACTCATAGACACAGACAACAGTATGGTGAATAAAAGAGGGTGGGGAGGTAGAAGAGGATAAAAGGGAGATAAATGGTGGAAGGAGACTTGACTTTGGGTGGTGAACACTCAATACAATGTACAGACGATGTATTATAGAACTGTACACCTGAAATATAATGTCAATTACTATCACCCTGATACATTCAATAAAAATTATTTTTTAAAAAGTGTGTCTTTGCAGCTGAGTTGACACCACCGGGCTAATACCAAATTTTTCTCGTTCACGGAGATTTTTAGTCAAACTCTGGTTTTCTCTTTGACATCCCAGGTTACCTTTCAGGCAGTGTTTTTCAGACTTTAATGTGTATGCTATCACCTGGTAATCGTGTTCAATGCATGTTCTGAATAAGTAGGTCTGGGGTGGAGTCCAAGAATGTGCATTTCTCATAAGCCTCTAGTATTGCTGATTTTGCACTTCCTCGCACTAACTTTGAGTCCTAGGATTTTAGAGGACTGCTCTATGCATTTAAGAAAAGTTGGCATTGTTATACACTGCCGCTTTATAATAAATAGCATTTTATCTATTTAGATACATAATAAAGTTCCCAATGACATTCTCATTCTTATTTTAGTAGCTTTTGATACCATGCAGATAAAAGAAGAAATGGCTTTGTTTCCTTTGGTGACTCAGCAGATTTCATTTTTAGTTTTGCAATGAATTAGACTGAGTCCCTTTGAAGTGAATCAGAGGTGGCGACCCAAAAGCTGAGTGCTGTATTTTTCAGGAGAATGATCAGTGTTTTCCATGGTGTTGAAAATCATTCTTGGTTTTGCTTCTCCACATGGCCTGAGCTCACATGCCACCAGCCACCATTGTATGTGAGGATCACAAGGCATCTTAGAGCAAGTAGGCATGTGCGGACTTCACACACAACACCTTACATATTAGATGTTAATGATACAAAACAAATAAGGTTTCATTCCTGGTACTGAGAGATTATTATTTTTTAAAATATAAATGATTGTTGATTTCAGAGAGAGGAAGAGTGAGGGGGGGAAGAGATAGAAACATCATTGATGAGAAAGAATCATTGATCAGCTGCCTCCTGCATGCCCCCTACTGGGGATTGAGCCGGCAACCTGGGCATGTGCCCTGACTGGGAAAAGAACTGTGATCTCCTGGTTCATGGGTCCATACTCAACCACTGAGCCACACCAGCCGAGCTAGATGATTTTTCCCATCGGTCCCTTTATCTGCCTTCACTTCAAGGTCAACAGAACACAACTCTTCCCAAAATGGAAGTTCCTGTTAGTCTGCATATAATTTTTTTAAACCATAATTTATGGCACACAAATTTCTAGTTTTTGCCTCAGTTGTGATAAATCCTTTCTAAAATGGACTGCAGTCAATCATTACACTACCTACTAATTTTTTTCTCCTGTCTTTTGCTTATGGTTTTTTTTTTCAGATATATTTTATTGATTTTTTACAGAGAGGTTAGGAGAGGGATAGGGAGTTAGAAACATTGATGAGAGAAAAACATCAATCAGCTGCCTCCTGCACACCTCCTACTGGGGATGTGCTCTCAACCAAGGTACATGCCCTTGACCGGAATCGAACCTGAGACCCTTCAGTTTGCAGGCCGATGCTCTATCCACTGAGCCAAACCGGTCAGGGCATGCTTATGGGGTTTTCATGGAAGTTACTGACACTCTGTACAAACCCTGCACTTCAGTCCGTGATCTCTTTAAACAGTCTTCTCCCAAGCTACACCTTTGCCAAGGCCATTGTGGTCTCTGGACCACATCATAAAGCTTCTGACATGACTTCTTTAGCTTTTCATTTTACTTGGGTGAACACCTACTTGTGAGACCTAGTAATTGATGTTTAACTTTATAAGAAACAGCTAAACATGTTCCGAAATCTACTTCCTTAGATACTGATATATCCACTAGAGCTTTCTTTAGAGTAGCGTCTGCATTTAATATCTTTTTCTCAACCTTGTATTGCAATCTATCTCTATCATTATAGTGAAGCGAGTTTCTTTTAAATAATACATTGTTGTTGTTTTTTTCTTTTTAACCCAATGTGAAAATTTCTGTCTTTTAGCTGGTTGTTTAGCTCACCTCCACGTAATGCCATTATCAGAATGGTTGGAGTGAGGTCCACCATTTTATTGTTTTGGTATTTTTCCATTCTGTTTTTTGTTCCTCTGTTTCCCATTTTCACCTTATTTTAGATAGTTTGTTCATATAACATGGACCCCTTTTCTTGGTTCCTCTATCCAAATTGATGAGTTTTTCTCTCTCAAGATTTTAGCTTCCCTATCAATCAGCTATTTCATCCAAATGAACATGAAATGATGAGAGTAATTTATATGAATATTTATTCCCTATCTTAAAAGAAGCTGACTTCAAATCCACTTCTAGGAAAATATTCTCTAATTATGGAATTCTGTCTAGGCACAATTTCCTACCCAAGCCATCAAGATTCGCCTCAATGCTTGGGAAGTTCTTTCTACTTAAGTTAGCTTTAAAAAGTGTGAAATATTGAAGGTTTTTGCTAAAGAAATATTTAGAATTGCTTAATATATTTTATTTTAGGTGGCCTGGAGATCAATATACCATTTTGAATTAATTTTCATATAGTAAAGATTTTCCATCATGTATTTCTTATGTTAATACTTATTTTTGCTAATGTGGTCCAAAGGTTGTGCTAAAAACCTAATTTGGATGCTCTTATCCATCATGCTAAGAGTGATGCAAGAGTGCACATTTTTTGCTGCTGAAATTAAAATGTCCTGTTATAGGGTATTTATGCTATGGCTGTTCTTAGTAAAGTGGAAATTTTATATTATGTCATTAGAATGAATATTAAAATGATACAATGGCAAAATATAGATTTTCACATTTCTTTGGCAGAGTAGAAATGGCACACAGTAGAGAGAACTTAATTGAAGCTTTTGATTGAAAAGGAAGGCCCACTGAATTTTATAAGCTCTATTTAAAATTTCCTTAACTATTTCACTAATTAAAGTGATTAAAGAAATAGAGTTTCTACCCATTGTTACTATTTTATTTTTTCCAAATATTGTACTCCTAAATAAAAAGTAAACAACTGACTGCTGAACTTGACAAAAAAGAGATCAGTCTAGAACTTTCTGGCTGTCTATATCTATATCTATATACATAGATATAGATATATGTACACACACACACATATGTATATATTTTTATTGATTTCAGAGGAAGGGAGAAGGGAAGAGAAATAGAAACATCAATGATGAGAGAGAATCAATTGATCGGCTGCCTCCTGCATGCCCCCCCATTGGGGATCAAGCCCGCAACCCAGGCAGGTGCCCTGACCAGGAATCGAACCATGACCTCCTGGTTCACAGGTTGACCCTCAATCACTGAGCCACACCGGCAGGGCTACTTTCTGGCTACCTTAGACATATTTGGCGCATCTTTTTGGTTGGCCATTATCCATTCCTCTCCCTTTCTGGCTGGAAAACTCCGGATGGCATTGGTAGGTATGGCATTGCAGTGCTAACATGTGGGTAGGTTGTTGGCTACAAGCCAAAGCTTAGTCGGTTTTGTATTTATTATAGCCAGAATCAAAATGAGAACCAATGACATAAGCCAATGGCCAGTGGGATAAGCAGTATATTACCATCTTGGTTAAGAGGATCTATGAGAAGGCCCTCTGTTTGCCTGGTTCTAACATCACTTCATTGGTCTTCTTTGCTCTATCCCTTCAGCAAGTTAAGTTACAGATCACTTCTTATTGTTCTCAGACATGATGTGGATATATCTATGACTCAACACTGCCCATTTTAAAAATCACATTTGTATGTACCTGCTGTTTTCATTAGATATTTGGTCCTTGAGAGACAAGGTTTCTTTCTTATAAATCTTATTAATCTTTTCACCTCAATGTTTTAGACAAAATCTTGTGGGTGGTTTGGCCCCAATACGTTTTTGTTGAATAAAAGAAGAAACAATAATGAACAGTATGTGACAGGGGAAGTGCAAGAAAAACCTGCCCAAGATGATTTCCTGGTGGCTGTTTGCACCAGCATGGCTTCCTAAACTCATACAAGTCTGCGCATGAGAAGTTATTGTCACCACAGCCCTTCACTCTTTTCAGGAATGTGCCCAGCACTTGCAATTCGTACAGAGAATGACAAAGAAGATGCTCAAGGGGATAAGAGGTGATAGACTGGAAAATTCAAATTCGAGCTGGAAAGACACAGGCTGAAAGGGAACATGTCTGAAATTTAAAATTCATCGAAGGCATGAATGGGGGAAGGTGTATTTAACCTAAGCGAGAATCAGACATTTCCTTCAGATTTTAAGAAGTTATATTAGCACACTTTTTAAAAAAATACTACTTTGCATCATGATAAATACAGAACACATTCACCCTCTACTCACATTTTTATTATCATTTTTTTTCTGTTAGAACATTCTCCCCCTTTAAACTCTGTCATAATTCAAGACCCAATGGTAGACCAGTTATCTAAATTCACCCCTGTTCCTGCTCCCACCAACAGTGAATTCTCCTTCCACTGAACTCAAACAGCACACATTTTACTCATCAAAATATTGCCTTAAAACACAGCAACATTCACAGGGAATGTACTATCTCCAACTACAGTATGAGTTTCTAGATGTCACATATCAGGAATGGCAAATGGGCTGCATCCTACATGCCCCTTCCACCAAACGGCAGTAGCTGCTTGAAATCCTGAGATAAAGTCTCTTGCTCAAGTACATTTAGAAGGACACACTCTTTGCTATGATGCTCCCCTGAAACCTGGAAATGTATGCTTCTGTTATGAAGGGATTCACTCTGAAATTCTAGGACAACTGCTCAAGAAAATAGAGGGAAGATATAGATGGAAGTGATCTTTTTTTAAAAAAATAAATTTCTTGGGGTGACACTGGTTAAGAAGACCATATAGGATTCAAGCATAGATTTCTATGATTCATGATCTGCACACTGCATTGAGGGCCGGCCGCCCAAAGTCAAATCATCAGCCATCACCATTTAATGGCTCCCTTTTCCCTTTACCACTGTGATGGGAGAGATCTTTTTCTCACTAGTTATCTCACACTTTTTCATCCCTTCCTTATGCTTCTTTTATTATTTATTTTTCTCCTTCATTTTCCCCAGTAATAAACCAATTTAGGATTGAATTCACCCTTCTTTCATCCATTTATGCAACAATTCAAGGAAGATGAATTGACTACACGCTATTATGTAAGTACTAGAGGCCCAGTGCATGAAATGCGTGCACGGGGTAGTGGCTCCCTCAGCCCGGCCTGCACCCTCTCCAATATGGCACCCCTCAGAGTTTCGGGCCCAAATCGGCAGTTGGACATCCCTCTCACAATCTGGGACCGCTGGCTCCTAACTTCTGGCCTGCCTGCCTGCCTGATTGCTCCTAATTGCCTTGGCCTGATGTGCCTAAATGTTCCCCTACCTGCCTGATAGCCCCCTAACTGCTCCCCCCTGCCAGCCTGGTGGCCCCCTAACTGCTCTCCTCTGCCAGCCTGGTAGCCCCTAACTGCCTCTGCCTCGGCCCCCGCCACCGTGGCTTTGTCTGGAAGGATGTCCAGCCTAATTAGCATATTACCCTTTTATTAGTATAGATGCCAATGTTCTAGTTAATTAGAATGTAAAGATTAATAAGACAAAATATCTTGCCTTAGACATTTTACTGTAAAACAGTAGTAAATATTCATTCATTCATGTATTTATTCAATCATTGTTTATTTACTGAGGCTATATGGGTGAATAATGCATGATCTAAGTTAGTAAGAAATTCCAAGGTATCTAAGAATAGTTCAAATGTTTTTAGTGTTTATCATAATAAGATGTGGAAGGATGTATTCAATACTCTTGCACTGGTTACCGATAGGATAGGATTAGAAGTGGGGAGGGAATAATATAATTTTTTTTCTCCTGTACATAACTTTTATTTCAATGAGAAGGTATTATTTTATAATTTAATAAATTTAATTATTTAAATGTACCATATACATTGTTACATATCTGGATAAGTTTAGTCTTTTCTTCCTTGAAGATACTTTAAACTCCCTAATAACCAACCTCAGTCATTATTAATTTTATTTCCATGTATTTCACTCCTTGATAATTTAATTCAGGAGCTACTAAAGGAAGGAAAAAAGTTTTCTCAATTTTAATGTTACCATATTACTGTATTGTCTATATAAAATTCTCCTACATCAATTTTTCTTACTTAGTACTTTATTCAAAATTTCCTCCAAAAATTATTGTTTTGGTGATGAAATTTACCTTACTTATTAGATTTTTAAATTTCTCTGAAATGCAATATCCTTTTTCACAAACATGGAGTTAATAAGCTATTTTTACATTATTCTCTAAATTCTATGCAGCCAGAAACAAGAAGCTTCATCCAGGAACTCTGCACACCCTCTTCCCTCCCAATTGCTTTCCCTTTTCAAGAGACAGTGTATGGCCCAGCTGGCGTGGCTCAGGTTGAGCACCGATCTATGAACCAGGAGGTCACGGTTCAATTCCCAGTCAGAGCACAGGCCCGGGTTGTGGGCTCAATCCCCAGTGTAAAGCGTGCAGGAGGCAGCCGATCCATGATTCTCTCTCATCATGGATGTTTCTATCTCTCCCTCTCCCTTCTTCTTTGAAATCAATAAAAATATGTGTGTTGCTTTGTGTTTTTTTTTTTTAAAGACAGTGTACCAGTATGTTGGCACACTTAAGCTCTTGACAAGAAATCTGTCTCAGCTGAATGTGCCATCACTTACATCTTTTCTTGATTTGCTTAAACAGTTGTCCTAGACCCGTGGTCGGCAAACTGCGGCTCGCAAGCCACATGCGGCTCTTTGGCCCCTTGAGTGTGGCTCTTCCACAAAATACCACACCCTGGGTGAGTCTATTTTGAAGAAGTGGCATTAGAAGAAGTTTAAGTTTAAAAAATTGGGCTCTCCAAAGAAATTTCAATCGTTGTCCTGTTGATATTTGGCTCTGTTGACTAATGAGTTTGCCGAGCACTGTCCTAGAACTTCAAAACAGAAAGGAAAGCCCATCGAAATAAAGGCATACGGTTCCAGGTTCAGTGGAGCTTCTTAGCAAACAGTACGTCCTTAGGAAATTCCGAGGAGTGCAAGTGTGGCCCATTGAGAACGCACCGCCCCGCTGTGGGCTCTGTAAGAGTCTCTGGCTCCGACCTACCTGGATGCTCAGTGACGGGTGCTGGCTGCTGTAAGGGCCATGGCACTGGTCTGCTTTCTCCTCAGGAGGATCTTCCCAGGCCGCGTCAATTCGCAAAGGCTTAAACCTTTCAACAGTCCTCTGGTCCAGAGTCCTTCTCAAATATCCGCTAATGGTGACCTCTTTGTGTAAACTTTAACATCCCAGAAACCCAAGGTCCTCTCGTTTTTGAACTCCAATCCCAGGACTGCACACACTGTCTTTGAGTCCACAGAGGGATTACTGGGTAACTTGCAAATATGCCATCCAATTTGTCTGGAAACTGGCTTATAGCCTCACCGAAGTTTAGACACAAAGACTTGGAAGATGAGAGGCAGAGGAGGGCTGGCAGTGGCTGCATGCAATTAAGGTTTGTAAGTAAGGAGGCAGGAAAGGGCTGGGAGAGAGAGAGGTGTGAAGCCAAGAATGAAAACCCACCAACAGGCACAGAACAACACTACCACACTGTCTGTTGTATCAGAGAATCTCAAATACGAGGTGGGTGTGAGAAAGAGGTGGGTACACATGTGGGAGGAGGGAGGCAAAATCTACAGACCATGAAAACCAAATGGTTTTGGAAATACCGAAAACAGGAATTTATTTCAGAAAACTTCTTTATAAAAGACTTTTTTTTTCCTTTTTCATTTATTTTTTTTTAAACATTTAAATTCTCTTTTAGGACAAAAAGACCCTCATGTTGATATGACCTACTGTTTATTTCTGGCGCCCCTTCTGGTTTATTCTATCAAAGTAAAAATGAAATTTCTTGGTTAGAAGTTGCAATGGTCATTCAGATAAGGACATTGCATAGTTCTCTGGTCAGGGTGATTAAAAAGGAAAGCCTTCAATTTCTCTAGCAGCTTACTCTTAATCTGGAGAAAAGTCAGTTTTACATTTAGAAGAAAGGATGGAAAAGATAAAAAGAAGATATATTCACTATGGTCATTGCTCAGATGCCCCTGTGCACACACGTGCACACAGGCACGCACACACACCCTCACACACATCTCCTTTCTAGATCACCCTTATTGTCAGCATGTCATTGTTAATACCACGTCGGAAAGAAAATGAAAGGTGCCCATTATCTTCTTCTTTCTATAATTAATAAACTTCCTTTTTTTGAGTAGTATTTTAGGGTTACAGAAAAACAGAGCAAGAAGTAAGAGTTCTCATAGACTCTCCCATCACCCCTTAGATTCCCACTATTACTAAAATCTCACATTAGTGTGGAATATTTCTTACAATGGATGAACCAATATTGATATACTGTTGCTTAATAAAGTTCATAGTTTCCACTAGGGTTCACACTTCGTGTTGGAAAGTTCTATGGGTTTTAACAATGCATAGTATCACGTATCCACTATTACAATATTACACAGAAGAGGTTCATGCCCCTAAATACCTTTTGTTTTGTTTTGTTTTGTTTTGTTAATCCTCACCCGAGGATATTTTTCCATGGGTTCTGAGAAGAGAGTGGAAGGCAGGGGGAGAGACCGAGAGAGAAACATCAATGTGAGAGACACACATCGATTGGCTGCCGTCTGCATGTGCCCAATCAGGGCTAGGGATGGGGCCTGCAACTGAGATTAGTGCCCTTGACTGGAATCCAACTCAGGACTCTTCAGTCCATGGGCCAATGCTCTATTCACTGAGCTAAGCGAGCCAGGGCATCTAAATGCCTTCTGAAAAGCCTTGCTAACTGTATCTCCTGTGTACAGTCTGAGGGGATATCTTGGGTGGTCAACAAGAGGTGGAATGGCGAGGCACTGGATATGGGCTTTCAAAGACAGCTTTAATAAAACTCCCAGACTTCTCCCAAACGGCCACACCAATATGCACTCAAAAGCAGCTGCTTGCAAGTATCTATTTCCCTTGGCTGTTCCCAATATATTACCCATTTTTAATAATTTTTGCCAGAAAGGTATCTTATTTCAATTGGCATTTCCCCCCAGTGACTTATAATGTTGAGCATCTTTTCATATGTGTAATTGACCACTTATGATACTTTACATGGTAACTGCATCTTCATACACTATGAATTGGGGGTGGGCCGTTTGTAATTTTCTTATTGACCTTTAGGGTTTTTATGTATTCCAGATAGTCCTCCTGGACTGCTAGGTATGTTGAAATACTGCATTTCAGTATGTGTTCTTTTCCTCTTAACTTTGCTCATGGTGTCTTTTATTGTACGTAAGTCGGAATGAAAAATATGGTAAAAACCTAGAACCTCACTCGGTCGTGTCGGAGTGGGGAATGGAAGCTGGAGAATAAAAACATTTGCTGTGCTCCCATTTTTGCATGGGGCCCATCCTTGTCCCCCTGTTTAGCTTTCATGAATAGCCAAGTCATAATATTTCCCCCTTGCCTTCCTTAGCTGTCTGCAAACACATTTCATTTTTTCCCCTGCCACCTAATCATGTTATTCCGTGAGAAGTGCCCCCTATTCACATTTTCTCATTCAGAGCCCTTGTCTTGTGTGTTCGATGCTCTATAAAGAACTGTGTATGCGCATAGCTCTCTATAAATAATTGAAAGAGTAATCATTTGCATATACAGTGGCCTGTAATTGGCTGTGATAGACTCCCTAGTAATTTTGCATGAGAGATGCTCCGGTAAAATAAATTGTGCTTGTCTGTGTTTACTTTGGACAGGTAAAGTACTAGATGGCGTGTTGAATTTCTATATCAAGTTTTAATTAGGTCATTCTGCTTGAGTTACCGAAATAACCCGCTCTCCCCAATAATGAGAATGGGATTGGTTCAGAAATGAATACCAATGGCTCCCCTCTGTATTTCAGAATCCGAAAGGGCGCCTCTCTGTAATATAGGCAGGCTAAATATTTTGCATCCTAATCTAGTCCGGCTTCCTGGCTGGTTGTCTGCCAAGCAGAGCTTCGGCCTAGCCAGAGGATGGAGAAGTTGGGGTCAGGGCTCCGGTGCACACTCACCTGAGCGCTTTGTAGCCCTGTCACTGGGGAGACAGGGAGGTAGGTACCCACCTCCTCCCTTTCTGCAACTCTCCCTCCAGCCAGGAGCAGGTCGGGATGGAGGGGGACACACTCCCAACCCCGCCTTTCTAGAAGAGTCTTCCATTTCCAAATGAGAGGCTGGATATTTTTGTTTTGCTTCCTCATCGAATAGATCTTTCCAGAGCAGAACAGATTGCTTGAAGCTTGCAAGTTGCAGTCTGGTGAAAGTCAAGGCCAGGAGGGGGACAGGACAAAGTAGCCACAAGTTATACTAATGTTTATCACGATTTCTATTGCTTTAACCTCACGGAGGAGTTTGCTTTGGATGGTTGGAGTGAGAATTTTTAAAATTGATTTTTAGAGAGAGAGCAAGGGAGAGGGAGAGATGGAAACATCAATGATGAGAGAGAATCACTGGCTGGCTGCCTCCTGCACAACCCCTACTGGGGATTGAGCCTGCAACCTGGGCATGTGCCCTGACTGGGAATCAAACCATGGCATCCTGGTTCATGGGTTGATACTCAACCACTGAGCCACACTGGCCGGGCCAGAATTTTTTTTAAGTCCTCCATGAGGTTAAAACCGAGTGGTCTCCTGAGTGTGCACTGGGCTCCTGACATCACTCTACTAAAAATGAGACAAAGGACAGTTGAGCCATGAGAGAAAAATAAAGAATATAAACACATGAGATTGTTCTCCTCAGTAATGAAAAAGCACAAAATGAAACTACTAGCAAGATCTATTTCGCCCATTTAATTAGAAAGTTTTTAGCGCTAATATTCAAAATTAGTGAGGCCTCAGTAAGACGACTCTCCATGTATCCCACTGTGATACTTAGCTGGGAGAGTCTTTCAAGAATTTGCTAAACTGGATCAAGAACCTTAAAAACTTTCGCATCATTCAATTCAAAAATACTGCAAGGAATTTGGAAAGTAAAAGAACCAGAAGATTGATACGTAAAAATAGTCCACCCAGCCAAACATAACAAACAACTGTGAATCTTCCATTCAACAGACAGACAAACAAACAAAGGTAGACTGCACCTTGAGTGGTGTCAACAGGACAAGAATTCACTGGGAGTGGCACAGAGGGAGGGTCAGGTCAGGTTCAAGGGCCAGGCAGCTCACTACGGGGCCACTGCAGTGAAGACCCTTAAACTGCCTTTGTCAAAGAACCCACAACTCCTACTACTGAGGCTGGGTCGTAGACACCAGAACACCAGCCATTCTGAAGCTCAAAAGCCAGACACCAACATTACTGTTCCTTCAGAAACAGATCTGCCCGTTTCCCTCCCACTGCTTTCTGATTGGTGGAGGCTGAGTCACATGACCCCATCCTTCTGGAACGGCAGGCTGGGAGAGCAAGCTAAGGTCTCTTAGGTGGAAGGCAGGACCTGGGTAAGGGAAATTCCTCAGGTACAGGGAAGATGTTCCAAAGTTGCTGGGCAGCCGGAGAATAACAAATATCCTCCATGAACCTCAATAACCCCTATCAGGAGACTAGTTAGGGAAGCAGATCAGATGAGAAGAGAGAAAAACGTGAGGAATAACGCAAGACAGAAAGAGGTAAAGGGTTTTCAGGAAAAAGAGGAGCCCGATTACACACACACACACATATGTAATGTGTATATTTAGTGGGGCAAAAGTAGGTTTACAGCTGTTCGTGTGGAAAAATATACAATAATTCATAAATAATAATACAAGAATATACTCCGTATTACACACAACTGTAAACCTACTTTTGTTCCAAACTTTATGTAGAGCCACAGGATAGATGAATATGAGGTAACTAAAAGGCATACTTAAGAACATTTCATAAAAAGGCACGTGAAAAATATCTGTGCAGATATAAAAACTATAAATACAGAATAGCTCTTTTTCCAGGGAAGTGAAGTGCAGCATGGGGAATACGATCAATAGTACTGCAATAACTGTGTGTGGTGGCAGGTGGGTACTGCATTCATCAGGGGATCCTTTGTAAATTACATAAATGTCTAACTACTATGCTGTACACCTGAAACTAATATAAAATAATAGTGAATGGCAAAAAGGATACCTCATTTTTAAATATCTGTAGAGAAAAATATTAGAAGCTAATTTAACAGAATGGTAAGGGCGTGAAGGGGGGGGATGGGAGACATCTGTAATACTACCAACAATAAAATACATATTTAAAAAACAAAATGTTAAACCATGGATAAAGAGAGGTGTTTTTTATTTATATTTTTGTATTTTATAATATATCATTTTAGAATAAAAGGTACCTATTAAATCCTAGTTCCTTATATGTTTAATTATAGGTATTTTAAAATATGTTTTTAATTTATTTCAGAAATGAAGGGAGAGGGAAAGGGGGGAGAAACATCAATGATGAGAAAGAATTATTGATCAGCTGCCTCCTGCACGCCCCACACTGAGGATGGAGCCTGCAACCCGGGCATGTGCCCTGACCAGGAATCGAACTGTGACCTCCTGGTTCATAAGTCAATGCTCAACCACTGAGCCACACTGGCTGGGCTAATTATAGATATTAATAAGTGATCATTGCATTTCGTAAGCAGTCAACTCATAGCGAAAGCCTGCTGTAGATGCTCACTCCGTCCACCGCCAGTAAATACTGGAAAATTGAGAAAAGCATCTGTTTCGAGCAGGCGTCCTCAAACTATGGCCCGCGGGCCACAGGCGGGCCACATGCGGCCCGCCGAGGACATTTATCCAGCCCGCTGGGTGCCGCTGCCTGTCCTGCTTAGCAGCCGACTTGTCCCAGGCCCGCAGTGCGCATAGGAATTTGTTCATAGTTTTTTCTTTTAAACTATAGTCCGGCCCTCCAACGGTCTGAGGGACAGTGAACTGGCCCCCTGTTTAAAAAGTTTGAGGACCCCTGGTTTCGAGTCTACCCACAGGCCTGGCTGCCAAGCCCTTTTTACCCAAACATTTCCTGAAAATAAATTTTACATCCAGAAGCATAAATGCTATTGCCTCTTTCATGTACCAGCTTTCAACAATCCAGCTTCTGTCCTCACTGCTCTGCCAGAGGAACCCCCAAACAATCGCCAATGACCTCTTAACTGGCACGTCCAATGCCTATTTCCCCGTCTTTACACTATGCATCGCCACTGGATTGCATTTTTAGATTCTTCTCTGTTAAGCTCTGCTCCCACGTACCTGTGATACCACACTGTCCAGCTCTTCCTTTTACCCATCACTCCTTTTTGCTTACATACAGATATCTATTTGGTGTTCTAGTAGATTCCAGAGGTATCTGTGAGCACGCCTGCTCTCGCCCTATAGGATTTTTTTTAAAATATATTTTTATTGATTTTTTACAGAGAGGAAGAGAGAGGGATAGAAAGTTAGAAACATCGATGAGAGACATCGATCAGCTGCCTCCTGCACGCCCCCCACTGGGGATGTGCCCGCAACCCAGGTACATGCCCTTGACCGGAATCGAACCTGGGACTCTTCAGTCCGCAGGCCGACGCTCTATCCACTGAGCCAAACCGGTTAGGGCGCCCTATAGGATCTTACATGTTGCGGGAGGTGGAGAGGAACACTGCACCAGTAAAGAAACATACAAACAAGGCAATTTCATCGTATGCTTTTCTCTGCCTCAAACTTGGGCTTCTCTTTATTTTGGCAACCCTGTAATCTTGGTCGTTTTTAGGTTTCTCTATCTTTTCTCATTCCGCACATTTTTCTCTTTTCTCATGGTGTCAACTAATCTATTTAGTCTTGCACTCACCCCAGTACTCATGCACACGGTTGTCTATCCACAGATATCGCCACCTGGATGTCTGGCAAGCATCACACTCAAGAAATTCCAAGATAAATTGTGTCTTCCCCTTTAAGCTTGCTTCTGCAGCTGGAGGTCTACCCTGGCCTGCGGACTAGGATCCCGGAAGACACCCGGGGTTGAGGGAGGTCGTGGAGGATCATTCCCCTCTCCAGTCTCCCAGGGTGCCCCAGTGAAGGTCTCTTGCTAGAAATATTTGTGCTTACATCTCTGGTATTTCAGAATAATGGATAGCATAATTTCAGTGACGTCCTTATTCTTTTTTATTTTATTTTATTGATATTTTACAGAGAGGAAGAGAGAGGGATAGAGAGTCAGAAACATCGATGAGAGAGAAACATCGATCAGCTGCCTCCGGCACACCTCCCACTGGGGATGTGCCCGCAACCAAGGTACGTGCCCTTGACCGGAATTGAACCTGGGACCCTTCAGTCCGCAGGCCCACGCTCTATCCACTGAGCCAAACCGGTTTCGGCGACGTCCTTATTCTTAAAGAGACACAGATAAATACACACAATATGAGCCACACACATGCACACTAAATTCTTGGAGGTCAAAGTCAAGTGCTCCAATCTATTCATTTTTGGTATATAGGTATTAAAAATAACATGCTAACATCAGAAACCTTGAATTTGACTTTCCCCATGTGTCTATAATGCCAGTTTCCCATTAATATCAGGTGCTGAGTGTCAGGGTGCCTCAATGAGGACCAGGTGTGTGCTGGGCCCTTAATAAATGGGTGTTCATTGGCTTTGGGGTTCACTGAGAGACCCGTTATCTGGACACTGCCACTCCCTCCCTCAAGAAAGAAAACAAAACTGGGAAACTTGCTTCCTATTTCGGCACAGGGCTTTGAATGCTTACTGGGAAGTACAGGGTCCATGTACACCTTTGATTCAACATTACACAATACACTTTCTGCACTCTCCTCTCTGCTATGATTTAGAAAAGGGGGAGGGGGCCCTCCTCCCCCTCCCCCTTTTCTATGGCTCTTTAGCAATCAAGTGAATCTATTGTATTTTCCAGGGTATTCTCCTTCTATTTCTTAAAAAAAAAAAAAAATCTAATTCAGCGCCGCAGCCTGATGCGAGCCGGGCTGACATTCACAGGCCTCCAGCTGGGCGCAGGTTTTGGGCCCGGGATGCACGTCCACTAGCTGGCTGAGCTGCCGGCCTGGGGGCGACGCTCCCCCTTCCCGGGAGCAAAGGCAGCTGTCACCGGCCGTGGTCGCCGTGCCAGCAGCAGGCACACTGGACCACGGCGAGACCTCCTCTCTCCTGCGCTCTGAAACCACTTCGCTATTGGCTGAGAAACCCCTGCGAGGTGAAGGGTGAAGTCCATGCATGTTTTATAGAACAGGCTTGTTCCAGCCACTGGAAGCCGGCTGCAATCCACATCGTCACCGTCCTAAAGCTCCTTCCGAAAGTCTGGTTCCTTCCACACTGCTGCCATTTCTATCCTGGTCAAGCTGAAAAATGCCTGACTACTCCCGCAGACCCCAGGGTCTCCCCGGCCCTCTCTGTTCCCCATGCCTGTTTCTGTTGCTCGCCCTCCTCTCTCCTCCTTTCTCTCCGGGAGAAAAGAGGGATCCGAAGGCAGGTATAAAACAGGTTTCATCTCCTTTTACTACTCCTAGAACAATAAAACCTCGAATAACCACAATAACACAATAACCAAGAAACCGGGCCAGGAAACGAGAAAAGCCTTGAAGTTCCATTCGGGGTGTTTTAGAGCCCAGCACTTATCGGAGCTCATTAAGAGAGATGGTGCGTGACGGTAACACACACGCGTGAGGAGGAGAACTTCTGGAAGCATGTCTTTAAAACAAACCACCAAAAAGCGGGAGGAACAAGAGATCTGCAGGGCTGGGCCGCGGGTGCCCAGAGCTGGAGAGGGCGGTCATGTGCGCAAGGTGCTCAGGGCCGCCCCCCTTTTGGGGTCTTTGTGGGCACATTCCAGGCCAGACAAAAGGAGCAGGGCGGCTTCGGAGCCTGCAGACGGGGGGCCGAGGAGGCGCGGGGAGAGGAGCATGATTGATGGAGTTCTGGTTGGCTTATAAAGGGCAGCCGGGAGTGCAGGGAAATAATCAGAGGAAAGGGCGGCCCGTGCTGGCTTTCTCCGAGGGGCGAAATGAATCCTGGTCCTCTGCATTATTAAGTTGTCAGGCGGGCTGATGATGAAAATCTGAAGGTCAGGCATAACAAGAAGCACCTTATGGGGGGGTCGCGACCTTTCTGGAAGTGCTACACTCATGTTTATCTGCACCTAACCCTTAGCCACAATTCTTCATTTGATAAGAACATTGCGGGAGAGGCGGGGAGGCCGGCAGGGGTGTCGCCTCATATGTATACGCGGGGAGGGAAATTAGGCTTCCCGTGAAACTGATTGTGGAGGCTCAATTCGCAGAGAAAGATAATAAACCGAAGGACACACGAGGGATGCAGGCAGAAATTGTTCGCTACAGTGGAACTCAATAAAGGGAACAAGAGCTTCCCTAAATGACAAATTTGGTACAGCGGTGATAAAATCAGGACTCTCCCCGGAATTGCCACCACAATGCACTCTCTCGGCAGCACCACTTTTTATTTACTTTGGAGATCCGGATGGCAGGGGGTGGGGGGCGCTTTTTTTTGGGGGGGGGAGGGTGTTTATTTCTTTGATCTGCTTGTTTTAAACCAAAGCGTCCAGGTTAAGGCCAACCGGACAGAAACGTCCCATTTGATTTGTGTTTTCGTCGGTGTGTGTTTCCGAGCTGAACACGGAGCGGCCGTTCTGGTCGGCATCTGTGTGCGTGTGGTTTGGGGTGAGAGTGTGCACTGTTGTGTTTGGGGTGAGAGCCCTTTGCCAGGTGTTCTCTGGGCCCTGGGAACTGGGGCAGGGCCCGGGAGTCTCAGCAGGGACTCGTGGGCCGAAGCTGTAACTGATGGCGAAAATAAACGTATCACTTGTGGAAATGACGCTGGAACAATTCACAAGCTACAACGCAGGCAGCTGGAGACACCTCCAAGTCCAGCTGCTTATGGCTATCTGTGCAAAGAGCACTGTCCAGGTTGGGATTCTTCGGCAGAACTGTGTCAAGCACAGCATTTACAAAGTCATCTCCTTCTAATGATGGGGACATGTTTGAAATTGCATACAAGGGGGGAAGTTGGGACCTTGCTGGTTTGGCTCAGTGGATAGAGCGTCGGCCTGCGGACTGAAGGGTCCCAGGTTCGATTCCGGTCAAGGGCACATGCTCAGGTTGCAGGCTAGATCCCCAGTGTGGGGCGTGCAGGCGGCAGCCGATCAATGGTCCTCTCTCATCATTGATGTTTCCCTCTCTCTCTCCTTTCCCTTCAATAAAAATATATTTTAAGAAGGGGGGCGGGGAGTTTGGCCAAATGAGGACAGAAAGAGTTTAGTTTTGGAATAAAAAGGGAATCATTGTCAAAGTCGGTGGAGGACATTAACCTTCGTGGGAAGAAATTCTCCCAAATTCGGAAGGAGTATTTTATCTAAGGCCCTCTCTAGTTCTTTGGCTTATCTCTCTTTAAAGGGGCAAAACCTGATTTTTCAATAGGGCACTGTGAGATGGCTTCACTGCCAAAATAAGTCGACTGCAACCTGAGTGGGTGATATTTAACTTGGATTTGCATTCTTTTATTTGAAAGGACTTTAAAAAATATTTTGGTCAGGTTCCTAAAGTTATCTCCATAAGCTACTCACCATCCCTTTATCCAACTCACATGTACAGAAACCTTATCTCAATAGATAAGCCACGAACAAACTTAGAAGAAAATCTATTTTAGTTTCTCAATTCTAAGTAGGAATAAAAATGCAAACTAGATAAATAACTTGGCCTGGCCATCACTCATGCCACATACATTTGAAGATCATGCTTTTTGCCTCACAGATACCCCTCCTATGTGGTCAAGAGAGAATTACTATCTTCCTATGGTGTCAATATTTGTAACATTTGCTTAAAAATTGGACTCCTGCTATAAAAATAGCATTGCAACATCAAGGGAAATAAGAATATTATTCAGCAGCAATGTTATACTCGACATATTTTCTTTTCTTTTTTTTAGAGCGAGAGAGGAAGGAGGGGGAGAGAAACACGGAGGTGAGAACGAAACACAGATCAAGCCTGAAACCTGGGCATGTGCTGTGACCGGGAATAGAACCCGTGACCTCTTGGTTCATGGGTTGCTCAACCACTGGACCACACTGGCTGGGGCACAGACTCTCTTTTTGCATCAGCTCTGCCAAAAGAAAAGTGCATGCTATGTTCATGACACATTTTACTAGCTGTTTTTCCTTCCCTCATCTTTGCACAGAGCAAAAAATATCGCCAGTGTTTTTAAAGATACTGGGAAGTGGGCGCTGCCTATCACAATAACCTTTATTTTACTTTCATCTCTGCATGGGACCTCTACTGTGACTCTCAGCGATGCCTTTGTGCAGTCTAAACTCAGAGGGCAGTCGATTCACAGCCATTTTAAACCTCAATGGGCCGGAGCTTGGCATGCAAGTAGGCTGACCAGGTGCAAGTGTCTCTTCAAAATATGGCAAAAGTCATGGCTGAAATATAGAGCGGCAAAAATGCTGGAGAGTGGTGCCAAGCTGTGGCCAAACTAGGCTGAGGGTTATTAGCCTGGGGCAGAGGGCAAAGTGGGGGACTAGGGCACTGTGCCATTTGCATAACGATCAACCTAGCTTTTTTTCTTAAAGAACATTTGGCTTCTGTTCATTCTTTGAGCTTTTATTTTTTTTTCATTAAAAAAGGTAATTCAGAGAATCAACAGCACAGAAACAAGTGCAATAGGAGAGGTAAGAACGGAGAAATTGTGGTGATCTTAAGTCCGACATTCAGTCTTGCAATCCCCCAGAACTTCCATCCCAGTGACACCTCAAAATTCCCGAGTCCCCCCACCATAGCAGGAAGTCTAGCTGCGGCGCACGTGGTCCTGTGCCACGGAGCACATGCTGGAAGGAAGGATGAGACAGTTGCTGGTTCATCACAGATAATCACAGCCGATTAGGCGGCGGTTGCATGGCAGTGTTTCACTGTGCGTTATTTTGATGATGCGGCATCCTTTGAAATAATGGGGAGTGATTTCACAGATCTTTTGCATATTCCTGATCCTCACGAACGTTGCCCGGTAAAGCCTCCTTCCATCCTGCTGCTGTGAAGAGGCACTAATTGGGGGAGAAGGAGGCTCCCCCATGCCAGGCTCTCTCCGCAGGTTGGAGGCTGGGCAGGGCAACGCGCTGGGGGCCTCTGGGGTTCAGCAGCTGTGGTTGCGCGTCCTGATTTCGCTGACCTACAATCGCACGCTCCCAGATCACAGAGCGGCTGCACTGCCCCGTGTGGCCCGTCCTTGGTCCTCCACGCGCCCTCCCACCACCCCTTTTCTCCTGCTGGATGGGACCCCTGGAAGTGTGCAGATGACGAATGGGGAGTCCAGAGAACGAAAGCAGAGACGCAGATGGTCAGTGTCTTCTGAAATCAGACACGGGCCTGACAATGCATTGCATTTTTTACCTTGACTTTGGGTCGTGGGCCCACAGGACATTGTACCCGGTCATTTGGTGCATTTTCCCCACCGGTGTGTCTGCAAACACATTCCCTGACAGACAGTCTGAGAAAAGACAGATCTGCTGCCTCTCCTCTCCACAGCTGTCTATCACTGACTGGCTTGGCAATGACCTCTTGGTTTCTCCTAGAAATGATTTTTATGGGGAACATCTATGTCTTTTCTCAAGCCTCTCTAAGTCAGTGGAAATTTCCTCTTGCTGCGTGTGAGGAATCTTCAATGCTGGGGGAAGAACTATGAGCAGCAATAGGCGGTCTGGGCTCCAGGGAAGTGTCTGGTCATGAATCCGCTACAGGACTTGAACAAGACATTGAACTTCGCTGGGGTCTCGCTTCCTGCCTATGTGACACTGTCTTCAGAGTGATCAAGGCAGCCTTCACCTTCACCGCGCTGACCTCTGGGTAGTTTGGCTATTAAAGGTAAACGCTCTCACACTAATTCATTTGCAGCACACTATCAGCATAACACCCAGGCCAGGTGGTACTGAGCTGAAGACATTAGGAAAAGGCTAGAAGATTTACTCATTTATCTGTCAAACTCCGAAAACAGAGCCTGGCGTGGTTTTTCCTCCCATTTAGAGCGTATGTGGAAATACTTTGGCAGGAAAAGGCTATATAACGCACTAAAGCGTTTTACGTGTTAAGGTTGCATGGATTCAGTAATAGTATTCCAGAAGGGTTTTAACCATAATTGAGGTGGGCACAACCTAATTCAGCACACGTCAAGGATAAAATGATTAGCCAAGATCTGCAAGTATCTGTTGACCCATAAGGCTTTGCACCGAGTTGGTTCCACCCACAGTCACCACTGCAACAGCTCAGGAATTGCTCTGAAAAGTTCCCAAAACATGTTTCCTAAAACGTCAACTTGATGAGATGTTAATGGCTATTCCAGATACACGCCTCCCCCGCCCCCCTCCACACACACACACGGAGTAGGTCTTCATGGTGAAACAGTTTGTGAGGTCTGGGATGAAACAGACTTCAGCTGGTGCTATGATTGCAGGATATTCAGAGCCTTTCACCTGCAAAGGCACATTCTGAATCTCCTACAGCAGTGGTCGGCAAACTGCGGCTCGCGAGTTTCCCAGCAAACTCATTAGTCAACAGAGCCAAATATCAACAGTACAACGATTGAAATTTCTCTTGAGAGTCAAATTTTTTAAACTTAAACTTCTTCTAACACAACTTCTTCAAAATAGACTCGCCCAGGCTGTGGTATTTTGTGGAAGAGCCACACTCAAGGGGCCAAAGAGCCGTATGTGGCTCGAGAGCCGCAGTTTGCCAACCATGGTCTAGAGAAACAGTGCCTTTCCCTGCATTTCTGAAACTTACAAAACCATGGCATTCTTGGGGGAGAAACACCAGTTAATTCCTTGCTAAACCAGAGCATCTCAGAACACAATTTGTTAAACGCTGATATGAATTCAATGTGTTGGAGAGAATGAAAGAGCTGCCGATGACTCCCAGACGTGGCTTTGCGTAGATGCAGTTCAAACACACTGCGCACCGGCTTTAGGGAGCGCAGTTGGTTAGGAAGGACTGTCTCCAGATAAGGGCCCTGTAGTGGGCAGTTCTCAGAGGCAAGTAAAGATGGCGCATGCGTGGACTTTGGGGCTTAATTTCTTATGAGTTATTATAGCATTATTATAGCTAGGAAGAAATCCCAATCCACCATTTATACTAGATCACCCATTACACACAGACCCACCTAAATTATAGTAACATCAAACTAGACCCCCGTCTCCCCACCTTGGCCCACAAAATGCTTTCGCTGACAAATCCCTTCATCCTTATGGTCACCTTTGAGATCCTATTCATTCTCAAAGAACCATATCAAATGCTAGGAAGTGTCTTTTTATCTTATAACCAATCTTTCCCTCTGGTTCTTACATAAACATTTATACTGTACTAGTATTGGGCACATATTTCCTCATCTTATACTTAGCTAGCTCTCATTATTTTAAGCTCTGTTTCTTAAGTCTTTATTATATATATTGATTTCAGAGAGGAAGGGAGAGAAAGAGAGACATCAAAGAGGAGAGAGAATCATGGATCGTCTGCTTCCTTCATGCCCCCTACTGGGGATCAAGCCAACAACCGGGGCATGTGCCCTTGACCGGAATCGAACCCAGGACCCTTCAGTCCGCAGGCCCATGCTCCATCTATAGAGCCAAAGCAGCTAGGGCAAGCCTTAATTCTTAAGAGCCAGACACAGCGCTAAGTTTGCATACACGGTCTCATTAATGTATAGCCAACATAATGATGAGTACCTATCTGCCTTCCTTCCCCCTTCTCCCCCCGCCCCAAATACTCTATCCTGACCCCAAGTGATCACTATCTCTTTCCCGATGCAGGGGCTTAGTGAATCACTGAAGCCAACAGACTGAACTAAAATTATATGCAGGAACGCAGTGACTAAATGTCTGAGATGAAAGTATGCCGTCTTTCCACGTAATTTCCCTTCGGCCAACGCCCTGCAGATGTCCTGCAGTAAGGTCTTGCTATGGTCATTGATTTCACTGTTGTTTGACACTGTTTTCGCCTCCGAAACCATGAGAAGTTGACAGAAGAGTTCACACTCTAGTAGGGCATATTTTTTTTTGAGGACCACGGGTTAGTCCTAGGGTTGCAGAATCCTTTTTCAGAAAGGTGGCGTTCTTTGTTTTATCTCTGTCACAGAGCTGTCATCTGGCTTATATTAGCTGGGTTCCAATGATCCCTTTCAGTCCTGCACTCATTTCCTGAGTACCTACTATGTGCCATGACCTTATGCAGGGCATTACAGATACAAAGTTAATGAAGACATCCCGGTGCTCTAGTGGAGAAGCCACATACAGACAGTATTTCAACAAAACATAGTAAGTTCTAGGGTCCAAATCTGCACTGGCTGCTACAGAAATTTTAAAAAGTGGCCTTTACCCAGCCCAGACGGTGTGGCTCAGTGGTTGAGCATCAACATATGGACTGGAAGGTCAGGGTTCATTTCCCGGTCAGGGCACATGCCCAGGTTGTGGGCTCTATCCCCAGTGTGGGGCGTGCAGGAAGCAGCTAATCAATAACTCTTTCTCATCACTGATGTTTCTCTCTCCCTCTCCCTCTCCATTCCTTCCTGAAATCAATAAAAATATGTTAAAAAAAAAGGGGGGGGAAGTGGCATTTACCCTCACAGGAAGCTTTAAAAGCCCAAAGTAATCCTGGTTCCTACCACCCTCGCACTTCTAAATGTTATCTAGGCTCTGCTTAAAGTGAGGAGAACGAATCACTGGGCTTCCCGCGCATCTCTTGTTGGAAAACTCCGACTCTGTTAAAATCGATGTATCTGCTGACCTGGGAGTCGGCCCTCAGGAGTTTCCGTGTCTCACGCCTGGCTCTGCAGCTGAAGGGGGCAGGGAGCTAGTGGTACTTCAGCTGGAATCAATTTTTTCGACTCAAGTCCATTTGCTAGAATTAATCGTTTAGGAAGGAGCTCAACTTTGCTGGAAAATCCAGAAAAGATTTCAATTACAGCTCCACATCATAAAGCAATTGTGGAATTAGGAATACATTTGTCATTCCTTTACTAAGGGGGGGGGGGAAGTAACCCGCGGATTGCTTTAGTATAAACCCTGACAGTAGACTCTTTTCCCAGGGAATTATACCATTATACCATAAAAATGTCAAGGCACCAGTTTACCGTTCCTACTAATATCCTAAAATATTCTCTTAAGCTGACATCTCTGTCAATTAAAATTACACAAGATTGCCTTCTGCCAGAGACACCGCACGGAGGAAGCTTTTGAGTTTATGGCGGAGCTCTGAATTGATTTTTAAGATAGCATCTGTAAAACTTGGCTCCGACGAAATGAGGTGGGATGTAGTTAAGGACCAGTCAATTTAAAACAACTGTTTCCAAAGATCATAAATTGACATGCAGAACAGGCCGCGCGTCTCCAGGTTTCTCCGCGCTGGCAGGAAAACCCGCCATCCTCTCGGAATTGCCCGTTTGTCCTGATGTCACTCGGCGCCAACGCGCTTCTGACTTGTTGCGGGCTGCCAATGTTTTTACGGAGAATCACATCGACAAGGAAGCTCGTGAGCGCTGCTCTGAGCTGCTCAGCTCGCCCGGATTTGGGAGAAGTCGTCCTGGTGTTTCCCACAGCGGAGCAGCGCGGACGTGCTTTCTCACGGGACTGGCCTTGGGGAGGGGGAAAGCAGTGTGGGCAGTGGCTGCTCTGCCAACAAACTCTATGGGGAGATCTCCCCCCTACACCCCGTCCCCGTGATAGGAAGATGAGCAAAGTGAATCTCCGGTCCAATTCCCCTAAAAGGGATTTAAGAAGCCGTCTTCGGGCTCATCTCTGTGATTGCCAAGCCTTAATGTGCAATGTTTTATTGGCGCGTTTAAGGCGAGCATTATTTAATGATCCGGAGTTTCTCAGGGCCAGAGTGCCCCCCTCACTCTTGGTTAAGCACCTTCCGGAAGTTCAACGTGCCTTTTTGGGTCACCTGGTTACCACTTAAGGGAAACAGATAATATCCTAAGCAGCTTAAAAGGGTTTGTGCCCTTTCAGGCAAGTTCACAATGGTGTTCTGGCTTGGCTGCTGTCTTAAATGATTTGTAGGGGGACTGGGAGGGTTTGCAACATTGGTGTTCCTAATGGAAGGTGCTCTGTCTAGACATAGAGGAAATGGTGTCCTAGGAAAAAAGAGTAAGGATTGGCAGAAACTCTCTTCTTTGCTCTAAATTGAAGAGGCCGGCCCAGTGGGCGTGGCTCAGTGGTTGAGAGTCAACCTGTAACCAGGAGGTTATGGTTGGATTCCTGGTCAGGGCACAAGCCCAAATTGCAGGCTCCATCCCCAGTGGGGGGCGTGCAGGAGGCAGCGGATCAATAGTTCCCTCTCATCATTGATGTTTCTCTCTCTCTCCCTCTCCCTTCCTCTCTGATAATAAAAAATGTATTAAAAATGTAAATTGAAGAGGCTGATTGGTTAGGGACTATCATATAAGGAGCATTGGGTCTTGTCCAAAAGGATGGCATCTTTCTCGGTGGTCATCTGTAAACTTCCATGAATCCTAGGGGGCAGCATTCTACCTGCCTTTCGAACTGCTGAATCCCCCTTTCCTAGCATATAGCTAGCACATAGCAAGGGCAGTTGTAAATGAATGAATAAGGGAATAAGCTAGTAGCAGATCCACTATTAGAACCCTCAACTTTCTTCTCATCCTCTCGGTGATGTAATTTTATTCAGGTCCAACACTTCAGCTACCGGCTCTCCATGGGTAGTTCTTCAGTTGGATTCCCGGGCCCTGTCTTTTTCTCTGAGGTCACAGCTGTAGATTCCAGTGTCAATCTTATGTGTCAACTTGACTGAGACAAGGGTGCCCAGATATTGGGTCAAACACTGTTCTGGGCATTTCTATGAGGTGTTTGTGGATGAGATTAACATTTAAACATTTGTCAGTGGACTGAGTAAAGCAGATTGCCCTCCCTAATGGGGATGGGTCTCATTCCATTGAAGGCCGGAAGAGAACCAAGAGGCCAATCCTCCTGCAAATAAAAGGGAATTCTCCCTGCCCAACTGCCTTCAAACCTGAGGTTTTTTCCCACCTTCAGACTCAAACTGAAACATTAAGTCTTCCGGGGCCTCGAACTGCTGCTGGCTTTGGGACTGAACTAAACCACTGGCTCTCCTGGGTGTTGAGCTTCCCAACTCATCCTTCAGATCTTGGGACTTAACAGCCTCCATGATTCTATCTATCTATCTATCTATCTATCTATCTATCTATCTATCTATCTATCATCCATCCATCCACCCATCCATCCATCCATCCATCCTTCCATCTAATCTTCAGATTCTCTGGAGAACCCTAATACAGATATTATCATGAAAGTCTCCAAACCATATGTTGTCCAATACTGAACTCATGCTCTCCACTCCCCAATATATCTTATCCCTGGACCACCCATCTTAGCCTTCTGCCAGTTACCAGTGAATGGAAGATAGCTACCATTCCACTCAGTCAGGTAAATTATAAAGGAATCAGCCTTGGCTATTCCCTCCCCCTCATCTGCTAATGGTGGTTGCTGTGTGTGTGTGTGTGTGTGTGTGTGTGTGTGTGTGTGTTAATCTCGATAGACCTCTAATATTTGAACACTTCCATCCATTCCCATTGCTGCACCATCATCTTGGCTACCATCATACTTCTTGGCTTGTTTTTTCAGCCACAGTCACTCTTTGCTTCTCCACACTGTAATGATCTGTGCGATCTATCTCTTCAAAACATGCATTTGATTGTTTCACTGCAGTTAAAAACGTCACTGGCTTCCCATTTCTCTGCGAAAAAGGAACACAAGCCCTCAAGTCCATCTGTAAGACCCACAGTTCCCCTTTGCCTGTGACAAGTATATGCCTGTAGTGCAATTTTAATTTTTATTTGCACCCCCTCTCACTCTCAAATATATCTAGGTTTGGACAATAAACTATACGGTCACCTTTCTCATGACCAAGATTAAAGTGGGCCAGTTTACATTCTCAACCGGTGAGCACCAACATCATTCTCAACTTCTTAAAGAAATATTTTCTGAACAAGCAGACCTGTCTTGATTGAGACAAAATACAGGTGCTAGCAGCTCAGGAACCATGTTTTTTAAAACAGTATTTTCCAAAGTTCCCCAGAGAGGGAAGGAGAGGCCATAGGGCCCTTGACCCAGTGAGTAAGAAAAAAAGAGGTTGGTGACAGAAAGACATTAATTCATGTGCTGTGAGTTTGAATGGTATGTTTTCTTTACACCTTCAAATTAAGATCAACTGGACGACTAAGCCCCAGTTCAGCCTTCCTGTAACAGTTACTCACCATGGGACTTAGCCCAAGCCCCTGGGTTTCTTTCAGAAATTCAATGTCTTATATTATAGGAGGCCAAAAGCTGTTGTCATTTCATGATAGATTTTTCAAAGATGGCCTAAGCCTCTGTTTTCAGATGCAAAAATAGGGAGATTTTCCAAATAAATGGACATGATTTGTAACGTCAGCGTTATATTTGGACGTCGGTCTTTGCACAACTTTATTTATTCATTATTTGTATTTGAAGATGGATGAAGTTTTAGGAGACTTGGCAAAACCTTTCAGGGTAGAGAGGTTTCCTCACCTACAACGGGGCACAGTTTAGCTTTTATCTCCCGACACAATTACAGAAACCAAGGAGATCATGAGAAAAATGTGTAAAAAGTTCCGTGGCAGATGCCAGACCCATTATATTCCAAGGCTGCAGGTTGCCTTTATTACTATTTACTGAGTCCATAATATGAAACAAACTATAAAGACACGTATTTTATTCTTCATCACTGTGTTTTCCTATTTTTATGGAACACTTATCTACCTAATTATCACTTAATATATTCACCAGGCCTCAGTTGGTGCGTATGTTTAAAATAGCCAGCACAAATAACAATGTGTTTAGACTCCTCCGGCCTTAGTCCTTCTTCTCTGGGACCAATAGACCGATTTCTGCCCCATACAAGCCTCAGTCATGCTCACTGCACTCCTGAGGTGCTGATTCTCTCACTGGAGGCCATGAACTTCATACGAAGTTTAAATCTTCAGAGCTAACGAGGCAGTTACATAGAAAACAATACAAGACCGTAAGTAAACACATAAAATAAACGGATGCAGCATTTTTCTATATTTTAAAAAAGCAATCATTTATGTATACTCCTTACTCTTTTTTTTTAAAATATATTTTATTGATTTTTTACAGAGAGGAAGGGAGAGGGATAGAGAGCTAGAAACATCGATGAGAGAGAAACATCGATCAGCTGCCTTCTGCACACTCCCCTCTGGGTATGTGCCTGCAACCCAGGTACATGTCCTTGGCCGGAATCGAACCTGGGACCCTTGAGTCCGCAGGCTGACGCTCTATCCACTGAGCCAAACCGGTTAGGGCTGAATCTAAGTTTTGTCATAGTCTAACGGTATCATTCCCTTCATTACTGTCATCTTCAGGCGCCCATGTGGCCACCACCATCATGATAAGGAAGAATGCAAACCAAAATATGACCATTACTATGAGGCAGAAAAATGAGGGACCTTGTCTCTCAGTGCCTTTTCTTTTAAATATATTTTATTGATATTTTACAGAGAGGAAGGGAGAGGGATAGAGAGCTAGAAACATCGATGAGAGAGAAACATCGATCAGCTGCCTCCTGCACACCTCCCACTGGGGATGTGCCCACAACCAATGTATATGCCCTTGACCGGAATCGAACCCAGGACCCCTCAGTCTGCAGGCCGACGCTCTATCCACTGAGCCAAACCGGTTTTGACTCTCAGTGTCTTTACAACAAACTTATTTAACTACTTTTTCAGTTGTTATTCTGTTTTTATTGCCACCTCCCTCAGAACTTGGCAGAATCTGTTAGAAAGACAGGACAGAAGAGAATATGAGCAAGGATTCAAAAACTTAAGGGGCAAAGAGACAGCAAATAACGTATAAAAGTCCAAATTCAGAGCCTTTGATCTGACAGGATTCACATTCTATTTGTATTGTATTTCCTTTGTGACAGTTTTGGCCTTGATCTTCCTCCCCCTAGAACAGCAATTCACAATGGTACCGTTCGAAATGATCCACGCCGAAATGAGACACAGGGTGTCACTGCCCAGGTCACCGTGAGCCAGAGCTCAGTGGAGTCAGACAGAGGTGCCCAGCCTGTGCAGCCATATGTTCTCAGCCGATTAAACTCATTCAGGACCGGACTGCCAGAACAAAAATAAAAATAGAGCCTCCCGCCTTCTGTTCCATTTTCTTCTTTTTTTGAGCAAGCGGACAAATGTAGAACAGTAGAATAATTCCTAGTCTTACAGTATAGAAACTAGAGGCCTGGTGCACGAAATTCGTGCACTTTTGGGGGGGGTCCCCTCAGTCCGGCCTGCACCCCCTTGCAGTCCAGGAGCCCTCAGAGGATGTCCGACAGACGGCTTAGGCCCACTCCTCCCTGTGGGAGTGGGCCTAAGCCGTCTGTCGGACATTCTTAGTGCTGCTGCGGAGGCAGGAGAGGCTCCCGCCACCGCTGCTGAGCTCGCCAGCCATGAGCCAGGCTCAGGGCTTCTGGCTGAGCAGCAATCCCCTGTGGGAGTGCACCGACCACCAGGGGGCAGCTCCTGTGTTGAGCGTCTGCCCCTGGTGGTCAGTGAGTGTTGTAGCGACCTGTCGTTCTGCTGTTTGGTCAATTTGCATATTAGCCTTTTATTATATAGGCTATCTATACATATATACATATATATACACATGTATGTATGTGGGTGTATATGTAAGATATTAGATTCATTCATCAACATTACTTAGGCAAAAAAGGAAAGTAAATGGCTAAATGCTTTACAACTTTAAGTTAATAATATAATATATACATATAAATAATATTAAAATTTAGTTTTAATAAGAGTAGATTTGTTTTCCTTTTCTAAACTAAATCGCAGTACTAAAACTATAATTATTCAATTAAAATATTTTTGCAATAATTATCGGCATAGGTAAAAACATGGAGAGGAAATAAATTGACCCAGCAGTTACCACAATTCTCATTTCTACCTGATGTGAGTTTTCATGAGAGTAATTAATTTTTCCAGGTTAAAATGAAGCTGGAATTAATTTAGAGTTAATTTGAAAAAACTCTTATTTTGAAGAAAATACGCCAAGACATTAACTGTGGTTATTTCTGGAATTGGAGATCATGTGTAAATCTGGTTTTCTGCTGATACTTGTATGTATTTTCCAAGTTTTGTATAATAAGCCGTTAGTTAAGTAGTGAAGAAAAGTTATCTTTAAATAATAAAGTGTAGAGCATCACATTTTCTTTTTATCAAGAAAAAACAGTTGCATTCAACCAAATAAAAATTAAAGAAAAAAAGTTCATTTTCATTTAGTAAACGATCTAAATTCAGAAAACAGACAACCGCATATCAGGTTGTTTAAACAGTTGTTTTCGGCAGTGGAGGCCACATAATATATTTAAATTCTTTATGGATTGTTCAAGTCTTCAAATATTTTTCTCTATGCAGCAAATTCAAGAACATTATTTCTTTTTAATTTTCTGAGACATAATACATTTCATTAGTGTAAAAGTATTTTTTTCCATTTCTGAATTTCATGTTTTTTTTTCCATAAAAAAGCGTGCACTTTTCTTCTTTTATGTATGTATGGACAAAATCTGTTTTACTTCATGGGCATTTAATTCATTTAGGGTTGAACCTCTATTCTCCTACTTTATTACCTACAGGGTTTTATAAGATTCTCACATGCTAACTTCTTTTTAAAAAATATATTTTTATTTATTTCAGAGAAGAAAAGAGGAGACAGAAAAATGATGAGAGAAAATCATATATCGGCTGCCTCCTGCATGCCCCCTACTGGGGATGGAGCCCACAACCCGGGCATGTGCCCTGATCAGAAACTGAACTGTGACCTCCTGGTCCATAGGTCAATGCTGAACCATTGAGCCACACTGGCCAGGCTCGCATGCTGACTTCTTATAAATTGTAACCAGTAGTTCTGCCCGAGATCTGCAGTTCCCCGCCACCAATCTGTTTTATTATTTCGCCATCATTTAAAATCTCCTTATCTTGTAGGCGCTTACAGAGACTCGAACTGTAACTTCGGGAACAGATTAAGTTTGCTTTTCAAAGCCATTCATCATCGGAGATATGTTTTTGTTAGTGTTTTCTTTTGTAAATCATTTTATTATTGTAAGGTGCCTCTGGATGCTGGCATGATAATAGGCTATATAAATGATTTTGTCCTATATTTGTGTGGTGTATACTTTATTGTAATAGCACTCTCGGGTCAAAAGCAGCCAATATTATTCCGATTAATTCCTGTCTAGACACTCATAAATTGTCCTTTAATTTACAGAGAGAAAACGAAGTCATATGAAGCATAACCTTTGCCGGCTGCACAAACTGCACCTGGTTTTCCTGGGCGAGAACAGCCCTCCCTCCCTCCCCCCCAACCTACCCCCTCCCCCCCTCCACACACACAGGCGCCCTTCACAGCCTCAATCCCGCTGCTCCAAGGGTGAGCGTCGCCTCCCCTTTGCTCGGCCCAGGTAGGCAGCCAAGCCTGCCAGTTGGCACGCTGCGCCTCAAAAGAAAAACACACAACCTAATCCCCCAACACAGTTTCAGACAAACACTCATTTTATTTACTCATATTCATCTCCCCAGAAGAAGAAGAAGAAGAAGGAGGCGAAAAGAGCCTGCTTAATCCCAATACTAACACGGTATTGATTCACATTCATGTTCTGTATTTATCGACGTGCGTGGCATACAATGGGCGCTATCATTTGGGCTCCCGGGCTCCAGGGCCGGCGCGGTCACATGACAGAAAGAGCCCCAGCACCCAGTTCCTGCCGCTCTAATTCTAGGTAATGTAAACCTTTCAAACCCCGCACCGGGGAGGGGAAACGCGTGCCCTAATGAAAACCCAAATGCAGACCAAATGGATTTATCTTAAAGCTAATTATGGCGGCAGAAAAAATCTGTCCTCAAAAGTCCACCGTGATTTCCTCAACTTGTATAATGGAACCGACTGCGCTGGCTGGCAGCAGCTTTCTGCGTATCTCATTAAGCGCCTGCGAGTGCATCTGAGCTGCAGAGCACAGCCCAGGGTTTTGTTTTGTGACATCTAGTGCTCAGTGTTTTGAAATTATGCAGGTGCCGTGCACTGCTCTAGGCTAACTATACACAGAGCTGGAGTGTATATGGAATGCCAGGCGGCCCATGCGTATGACTAGCATATGGCTTCTGCAAGGAGCAGATATGAAAAACACCGATCCCATGGAGAGCTTTACTGCCCGGTGGCAGCTGTATTTAATAAAATATTAGTAGCCACTTGAGGTTTAAAGGTGTAACACAATTCCATTTCAATCTAACAATTCCATAAATTCAAATAAGAAAACTTCATAGAAGCATGATATGGCTATAATTAAAAAAAAACAAAAACACTTGGTATGTGCTGTGAGAAACAAGTTTAGGGCACGTGGTACCCAGATTCAATCTATAAAGTGGATTTGGGGTGATCATTCACAAGTTTGAAAATTGGAAGTGATTTGGAGCCTTCTAAAACAGAGATGATAGTTTAACTTGTTTTTTAATGTTATATCAACAACACAGTCATCTGCCCACTGCCCACAAGTAAGATTTCTTCCTTCCCCTACTGCTTTCTTCATGCCCTTTGAAGTCCTTCTTCCTCCCAGACATGTGAAATGTATGAAATGTAGGGAGCTGTCAATCACCATGCAAATGCTAAACTTTGTTGTTGTTTGCAATTCACAAAGAAATAAAACACCACCTTAGTCCCCTGGCCCAGGGCATTCCTACTTAATTCAGGGCCCCGGAGAGGCAGGGCCAGAGCAGACACAAACTTTGGGGTGACTGCCTTTATTGACGTTTTCTAGAGGATATGGAGAGAGAACCCACCATCTTGAGGATTTTTGAGATACCCAGCAAATGATCTCAAGGAAACAGCACATGAGAAGGCTCGGAGTTCCAGAATGCCTAGTTTATTCACAGAATGCAAGTCTCTGAGTGGCCAGAGCACAAGCAGAGGTGACAGCAGCTTCCAGAGGTGGCATCTGGCCTGCAGGGGAGTTTTGAGAGCCTACACAGTGTTTTAAAATGATATTTAGCCTGGCCAGTGTGGCTCAGTGGTTGAACATCCACCTAACCCTCTTACTGGCTGGGTTACAGATTTGTTACAAAGGGTCTTAAAGGATACACGCCAGCAGCAGATGAAGAGATACATGGGGTGAGGTCCTGAGCAGAGCAGCTTTCTCCCCCTGGAGCCTGGACCTCGTATGCTGCCCAAGAACATTCGAGTTCCCCAACAGGGTCCCCAAAAGAAAAAGACCTAGAAGTTGTCTGTCTGCGTGTTCATGGAGGTTTCATTACATGATTGACTACGACACTGGCCACGGGCAACTGAGCTCAATCTCTAGCCAGCTCCGCTCCCTAAAGGTTGGAGTTGGGAGGAGGGGGGAGTGTATCCATACCTCTAATCTCATGATTGGTTCTTGGGGTCCAAAGGGCGCCTCTTTTAAATTACAAAGGACATCATTATCTCTCTTAACACTCAGGAAATTCCCAGGGTTTGGGGAGCCATGAGGCAAGAACTATGGGTGAAGACTGCTAACTTATAATTCACAATATCACAATACGGAAGAGGGAGCAGGGACTCCAGCTTGGAAATCGCCTGAAACGGCCCGAGAGAGAGCGGTGAGAGACAGATGACAGGCAGCATCAGGGCACGTGGAGAGGATCAGATTTCTGGACCTTTTAGGGGAGTAAAACAAGTAAAAATTAACACTGCAATGAAAGGAAAACCTGAAGGTTGAGGATAAGTTTAATAAAAATGCAAAAAAAAAAAAATGGAGAAGCAACTAACAGAGATGAAGAAGGCGTCTTGAGGGAAATGACTTTGGGTGTTGGGTGTTGGTAAGAAGTCAAGTGAAAAGAGTCAACTCAGGAACAGGCTAGAGCTCTGAAGAGCCATCGGGGCTGGAGATAAAGACTCGAGCGAGCCAGATGGTGATGAATTATAGGTCATTCAACGACTAACCTCATTCGGGAAAAGAATATTTGATGATGCGAGAAAGGGGCCAAGATGACGCCCCTGGGAACACCAACATTCAAACCCTGAATGAATGAAGAAGAAAACAGGAACTGAGATGGAATAATCATAAGGAAGGTGAAGAACCGAGAGAGAGGATCTAGTCAGGGGTCCTCAAACTTTTTAAACAGGGGCCAGTTCACTGTCCCTCAGACTGTTGGAGGGCCGGACTATAGTTAAAAAAAAAAACTATGAACAAATTCCTATGCGCACTGCGGGCCCGGGACGAGTCGGCTGCTAAACAGGACAGGCAGCGGCACCCAGTGGGCCGGATAAATGTCCCTGGCGGGCCGCGTGTGGCCCGCGGGCCATAGTTTGAGGACGCCTGATAGATGATACGCAAATGTAGCGTGCTTCATACTACCATCCTTTATGATACCAGGGTGATGGATTTTCCTGGAAAGGGTATCTAAATGACACTTTCTTCCTTTCCTTTCATAAATTAAAAAATATATAATTTTATTGATTTCAGAAAGGAAGGGAGAGGGAAGGACAGATTGAAACATCAATGATGAGAAATAATCAATTGATTGGCTTCCTCCTGTATGCCCCCCCCCCCCCCCCCCCGGGGATTGAGCCTGCAACTCAGGGATGTGCCCTGAGAACTAACCATGATCTCCTTGTTCCTAGGTCGATACTCAACCACTGAGCCACACTGGTCAGACTCCTTCCATAATTATTTTGTCTACACATTAATTCAATGCTTAGTCACATGAACAGTGTCCATCTGGAACACACTGAGAAGAGTTCTTTCCAAACAAGCTACCCCCCAAAGCATCTTTGCTGAAGCACCTTGGTTTTGAGACACATTTCATTCCTGCTGTGCGCTGACTAGATTACAATGTTCTAAGTGACTCCGTATCTGATGTATTTTCCCATGAATGCTGTGATAAGGCTGCACTCAGGAAACAGGATTTGAGAAGTTCAGAATTTAAATCAAGATGAACTTTAAAATGTAGAATTTGAACCATATTCGACTCTCTAATCCCAGGAAAGAAGAATCAAATGGCCCAATCACCTTGGACTGTGTTTGCAACCAACTTCTCCAAACCTGGGTCAGGAGTGGTTATTACTGTTGCTATGGTAACTTCTGAGCTGTGTGTGTGTGTGTGTGTGTGTGTGTGTGTGTCAGTGTGTTTTCTATCTGGCTTCTGCAGTTCCAAAGTAAGATAAAGCTTGCTAAAAATTCAGTGTTTTCTTCTACTAGCTAGAAGGAAAATGCATATCAAATCTTACTTTGAGGTCAGTGACTTTTTTCATATGTATTAAGACATGATGGAATTATTTAATTACCTTTGCTAGCAAGTTTACAGACAAGCATACCCCCATCGTATTGCATATCTGCAAATAGGATTATTTACATCCAATCTAAGGAGTGCTGACTGGTGTCATTGGAAACAGAAGCTGTATCAGCATTTAAATTCCCACTTTTCTGGGCAAAAACCCAACTGAATGATTCAATTAAGCCCTTTATGTTATATATTATCCACAAGTTCACAATATAAAGTGATTCTCCCAGTCTGAACTCCTGCCTTTATGATTGCAATTTGGTAGCAAGACAATTTCCAAGGACTATTTTACTTAAACTGCCATGAACGCGTCAGGCCGCACACTTTTTGATGCAGGTTTTATGAACGGCACTTCACAATCAACCATTATTTTGAGCACATGCAATAAATAACCTTCGTTATTCATCAGAGTGTAAATATGCATTTGTGTTTGCAAATATGGTGGCTTCCGGAGCAGGGCAACCAGCAATCAGCAGCTCCCTCAGCCATTTGAGGAGCTAACCAATGGGCTCAGCCTCTTTAATTGGTGAAGACCATCTCCTGAGTGGCTGAGACACCCACAGCTCATTCCTCAGCAGAGACTTTGCTATTGCCCTGAGCTCAGTGCCTAGGACTGTGTCACACTGCAGTCCCCTAACACACAATAAATGGACAAGAGTTCATTCCCATCCCCTTGTGACATATGGAGTTGCAATTTCCCCAATCATTTCAAATATATTTTTATTTATTTCAGAGAAGAAGAGAGAGGGAGAGATAGAAACATCAATGATGAGAGAGATTCATGGATCAGCTGCCTCCTGCACGCCCCACACTGGGGATTGAGCCCCCCACCCGGGCATGTGCCCTGACCTGGAATCAAACCGTGACCTCCTGGTTCCTAGGTTGATGCTCAATCACTGAGCCACATGGGCCGGGCCCCAATAATTTTAAAGGAATGTATTTTCTGTTTCTTTTGAAGATACTAGTATTATTACATTACATAAGCAACAAATAAATAAGAAAAATGTGTGATAAAAGTCTTGGGGGAATCTCTAGGACAAAGATTTATTTGCTGCAAGGCTCTGAAATCTCTATTGTGCATCGTAAATATTGAAGAGACGGGCATAGTAGGTGTTGTTTTTCTAGTACTGGGCCACAAAAACGTTTTCACGGAGCTGATCCCATGATTTGGGGTTTTAAGGGACAACTCAGAGAACTGTATCAGGATGGGCCGCGTTTGCCCAGTTAGAAAACTTGGCTAATTTCGCCGAGAGCTTTGTGGGCAGCAGGAGTTGGGAAAAACTAGATGCTTAACATCAAGTGTCCGTTTTAACCAGAAATATACCCACTGGTTTTAGTTCCATCCTCTGGGATCACAGTTCCTTCTTAGCTTTGCTCCAAAGAGATCCAAGCTATTCTTCCCGTACCCGGTAACTGTCAGTCATGGAAGCCAGCTTCAACACATACCCGAGCGATACTGCTTTGGGCTCTCCCATGGCTGGTGGACACTGGGGTTTGCTCATGTAGTGTCTCGTCCGGTGTTTCTGCGTGTTTGCAGCTCACAGGAATGAACACAACACTCTGGCCGTGAGCTGACCGGTGCTTAAGTAGGATGGTCATCTCCTTCAATAAGGCGCCTCTAGTTTTAGAATCAAAGGCTACACGGTATTCGCTGATTGGTGCCACATCACACCGTTGACACGTATAGCTCTTTCCTGAAGTGCAGCCACCGATCTTTCCCAGCGTGGCTTTGATGAAGCCACAGGTTTCTCAGCCAGTAATTCCAGGCCTCTTGCTTCTGTGGATGGAAGTGCAGGACCTTCTCTCTGTCCCACTCACGTTACTGTATATTTTGGTCCATCGTTCACACCCGTTCACATTCTTTCGTTCACTGTGTTCAAGATCCCGTCTGGCTTCGTGGGCGAACATTGGGTGAGCCTGCCTCTGTGTCATCTCTCTGGCCCCAGATAAAAATGGGGAACAAGACGAGGCTTGTTGAGTGCGGGGTGAGCATGACATGCCTCTAGAAACATCTCCCCTCGCGACATCAATTCACTTAATGGCCCACCTCTGGGAACAGATGTTCAGCTAAGTCCAGGACCCTCTCAGGAGCTCACATTTCACCAGTGTCATCGCTGGTAAAGCAGGAAAGGTTTTGTATACTCAAAGGAACTCTACAGAAGAATTCTGTACTTTCTCGTTATGTCTGTGTGTGTGTTTACGTGTTTCTGTATTTGTGTACATGTAGAGTCTGTGTGTCTATGTGGGTGTCTGTGTATAGAGCGTCGGCCTGTGGACTGAATGGTCCTGAGTGTATATGTGTATGTACATGTATGTTTCGGTATATGTGTATGTGTGTACATGTGTGTGAGTGTACATACAAGATTTGGGATCTCTCAAATATCAGAAGGGCAATTCTTCTTTTATGAACTAGCTGACGTTACAGGGGCGAAATCTCAGAACATCGGCTTTGTGATCAGTGTCTGCAGCGTCTCTAGGATTTGTCGCAAACTGATCCAGCTCCAAAGTTCTCTGGAAAAATTAAGCTCTCAAAGAAATCTTGGCAGCCCTCTACCTTTTCCTGGATTTCTGGAAGCGATTTTGATTTGTGATCTCTTAAGTCCGTAACAATTTGCTATTTCTAATTTATTGCTTCATTTGTGACTGCTGCTACGGCAAGGTAAATTTATTCTGATTTGCACAACCTAAGTCCTTCCTCTGACAGTGACTAATTATTACCTGAGTTAAAATAATGAAAGTGTCGGAAAGTGTCCGAATGCAATTTGTTAGGAAAACATGTGGCATGCTGTGCTCCCCAGTCCAGGAAGCCTAAGTGATCAGAAACCATGGAGAATTAAGAAATGTTTTTTTCCCCTCAAAGGTTATAAATCAATGTAGGGAATTTTAGAAACTTCTAGAATTGCAGAAAACTGAAGTTGGCGGCACAATGAAGGCTGGCGGGTTCTTAAATAGCTTATATTTGTAAAACAGTAACTCTTTAAGGGAAGCCACCATAAACATCACATGACAACAACATTAAAGAATAAAGCGAACCAACATTTGGTCAACGCCTACCATGTTGCTGATGTCACTGTGCCAGGCAGATTCCAAATTTCATCTCATTTAATTTTCATAACAATTCTTACAGACTCATTTGAATTTGTTTTACTTTATTCCCCAGCACAAAGAGACTCAGAATTTAAGGATTTTCCCAAGCACATAGCTGATAAGTATTAAGAGTTATATTTCAAACACCAATTCCTCCAATTCAAGAGCTCTTTTCCCCATACCAAGATTCCATTTAATGTTGATTTCATTTAATGTGTGCAACAATTTAATATATGAAATGACCCAACAGGCCACCCAGTCAGGAAGCCATATGTATGGAACCACAAGTTTGTACAAGACAGCTAATTATCATTATTATTATTTTGTTGTTGTTGTTAATCCTCACCCAACAGTATTTTTCCATTGAGTTTTAGAGAGTGGAACGGAAGGGGAGAGACACACAGAGAGAAACATGGATGGGAGAGAGATACATCTATTGGTTGCCTCCCACACATGCCCTGACCAGGGCCAGGGATCAAGTGTGCAATGGAGGGACGTGTCCTTGACCGGAATCGAACCCAGGACCCTTCATTCTGCAGGCCGACGCTGTACCCACTGAGCAAAACCAGCTAGGGCTGGAGCTAATTATGAAAACAAGGAGTGATGAATGCAGACCCGCAGTGAGTAAGAGAATGTGCTGGAGGAACAAGAAAGCCGAAGAATTAACCATTTGTCTGGAAGCAGTGTCTGGCCCGAGGGTGGAGTCCCCCAGGGCCCACCTTCTCTGTCAGGTAACTTAAGTCTCCGAATATGCTTCTTCCTAATTCCAAAATTCTCTTTAAAGACTTCTGACCCACATATGGCAGGCAGGTCAGGATTACGCCAGGTAAAAGATGTACAGTCGTAATAATGATTATGGTAAGAAAGTAAGTTTCCAAAAGGGGTTCGTTTAAATTCTTGGTATAATTTTTATGTGCCCAGTAAATTTATAAAAAGCAGTAATTAAATTTTGACCAATTTACTCTATCTACAATATTAGCAATAAAGATATGTTGGAAGCTGCTTTTTCACATTTTAAAACTGTCAAATTACTAAGTATTTTGTAAGTTTAGATACTTCTTCTTAGAAGGCCCATGAAGATATCTATGTTGTTAATTTAAGGCACTGCTTCGAGTGTATCCCGCATTTTAAGTTAGACAATATTATAAATATATATATTTGGTATATGTATGTATGTGTGTATATGTATATACACACACACACATATATATATATATATATATATATGTGTACATATATATATATATGTGTGTGTGTATATATGTATGTATATATGAATACAATTTCTCACTGTGGGAAAGTACAAGTATTTTATAAGTTTCACAATAGGAAATCCTGGCTTCTTGGGTTCCATATTACAGCTAGGCCCATCTGGAGGGGTGGAAGATGGGGGGTGCTTCCGTCATCAGAAGATGAGATAGAAACTTGGGAGTGTTAAGGAAGCTATGATAGGGATTGGGCAATGGTCAGAAAAGAAAAGGGATGGGGGGTTTACTCACATTTTCAAGAAAGGAAACATTCTAGGCCTTGACAAAGCATAGGACAGGGTAGTTTAAAATTTCCAGGTTTAAAGACGTTGAGGTTTCCAAACGGAAGCACTGGGATATTGAAGTCAGTGTCACATCTGTTGAGTAGTTATTCATTGTGCTCCAGATGGGAGTGGGATGGGGAAACCAGAGCCCTCAGCTTTTGGAATGTCTTTAGAATCTTTTTTTTTTTTTTTTTTTTGGTTGTTAATCCTCACCCGAGGATATTTTTTTCATTGATTTTTAGAGAGAGTGGGGCGGAGAGGGAGAGACAGAGAGAAACATCGATGTGAGAGAAACACATCGATTGGTTGCCTCCTGCACAAGCCCAACCAGGGCCCGGGCTGGGGAGGAGTCTGCAACCGAGGTACGTGCCCTTGACTGGAATAGGACCCGGGACCCTTTGGTCTGCAGCCGACATTCTATCCACTGAGCCAAACCGGCCAGGGCAGGTCTTTAGAATCTCGCTGGCAGGCATGGAGAATGAGGACACCCTCACTATAACAAGATCTGCACACAGCATCTCCCACATGGTGGGCTGTCAACCATCACTAACGGATTAACTGACCAATGGGATGGGGGAGGTATGGAGTTCCTAACAGTCTCCTCTTGCATCCACAACATACAGGACTTTCCTCGGATTTATGAAAATGGTCACTATCTCTGTTTTGGCAAATGCACATTGGTTCACAGTATATGAGTCACCAAAAGACGTGAGTAAATGAAAGAAGCAATGAAACAATGAGACCCAATTAGGGCCACTGATCACAGGAGAGGGAAATGCCCGGATGAAGGAGATGTGCCCATAAACAAGAAGGATTTACTTCCTGAAGCCACCTGGAGGGTGTGTTTCCACTACAGCAGGACCACTCCTGAGGACCTGGTGGAAGGAAAATGAGCTTTGGAGACAAACACACTTAGTTTAAATCTCACCCTGAAGAGACGATACTGTGTGATTCAGAGCCAGTTCTTTCACTCAGTTTAGCCCCAGCCCCCTTGCTTGTAAAAGCCATACAGTAAGACATTGTGTGTGCGAATGCAGTAGGGAAGCACTGAGCACGGCCTCAGATGTGTGGAATGTATTCAGTAAGTGCAACTTCCTGCCACCTTCCTCTTCCTCTCTTGTGCCAAGTACCATGTCCAGGATAAAATTTAGGAATTAGCCCACCCGGCCCGTGATGCTCAGTGGTTAAGCACTAACCCATGCACCAAGAGGTCCCAGAGGTTTGATTCCCAGTCAGGGTTGTGGGCTCGATCCCCAGTGGGGGGCATGCAGGATGCAGCCAATCGATGTTACTCTCTCTCATTGATGTTTCTCTCTCTCTCCCCCCCTTCCTTCCTCTCTCTCTTGAAAACAAAAAAATCAATAAAAACCTACTTTAAAAGCATTTAGGAATGATGGGAGACTGAAAAGCTCTGGTATCTGGCAGCAGTGAGACTGAGAGCATACACTAACGGGCCCTGACGGCATGGGCTCTGTCCGAGCACTGCACCTTACCAACCATGGAACTGCCATAACCACCCTTTCCTTCCTACTGCCCCGGCGCCATGGAAATAGCCAAGGTACCACTCACTTCACACGGCCGCAGGGCTGGCGGAGATCACGCATGCGCAGCACTCTCCACAAAGCGTTCCGAAAGTGACCACTGATGAGCGATTTTATTGGCATGTGAAGAGAGCTGCTCTTAGCCCTTTGCTATAAGTAAACGAGGCTGTTATTTTGCATTGAACTACCAGGAAGACTGCAAAGAGCTCTCTAAGTGAGTGGCCATTTAATTATTGTCTAAAGCAGTGGTCGGCAAACTGTGGCTCGCGAGCCACATGCGGCTCTTTGGCCCCTTGAGTGTGGCTCTTCCACAAAATACCACGGCCTGGGCGAGTCTATTTGGAAGAAGTGGCGTTAGAAGAAGTTTAAAAACTTGGGCTCTCCAAAGAAATTTCAATGGTTGTACTGTTGATATTTGGCTCTGTTGACTAAGGAGTTTGCCGACCACTGGGCTAAAGGTATGTCTACAGAGAATGCAAATCATAGGCTCATAGACTGATGGGAGGGACCACTTTGGGCTTCGAGAGAAATACTGCATCCTTCCTTTTGGAGTGGCATGGTCAATAGAAACTAACTGGACAGCTGTGTTATATTTAATGTGTCTGAGCATGCGGTGTAAAATCTGCGTGAACACTGTATCTATTGAATATTTCCTCTGAGAGCAGGTCTTATTATTAGATTATATTATACAACATGAGACCAGTCAATAAGTGATTTTTTTTTTGCCAATGGAAATACCTGTTTTTAAATTACTCCAAGACCTTTGGAGGAGGCTAGGAAAAATATACCCATGAATCATAAAATTGACAAGCCCTGGGGCGGAGTGGGCCTGGGAGAAGAGACGCAAGAACAAAGATAAATGTGCACTACAGGTATGCAGAGTACAGGGAGAATTACAGATAAACCGAAGAGGTAGCTCTTGGTTGAGAGGGACAAGACAGAATGGGACACTGAGAACGCAAACACAACAGTGAAAAAAAAACTAAAAAAACAAGCATTCGAGAATAAGAGGACAGCCTTTACTACAAATGTGAGGATAGAGGGAAAAACGGTGATTCAATTGCATAATTGAGATTTAATTAGGCCAAAGAATGCTAACTTCGCACTCTTAACACTATGGCTTTTATTTTCCAATTTAATCCATTTTCAGCCACAAAGACTTCCTTCTTTTTTTCTTAATCTCCTGTCATCGCCCGTGACAGCTCACCTGTTTTAAAAATATCTTGACCCGAATAAGAAAAGCCCCTTTTGAATTAATTACTCCTCTCGGGAAAGTGAAGGTGCTTCCCATAATTCAAAGTTAAACTTGCAAAGAAAAAAAAAAAAAAACACCCAGAAGCTCACAGCTCTCCTTGCTGGTGGAATGCTCTAACGGGAGAGGAAAAAGGCTTGCATGCAAACATTAAAATACCCGTTTTGCCTAGAAAGGTTTTTCATATCTCCCAAAACCAAATTCTCCGGTAAGATTGACATTTCCGAAAGGAGAGAAGGCAGACAGGTGAACCCAGATCAAAATGGCTTTTGCCAACCTTCCGTTTTAAAGGTCAAGGTGGTTGCAGACTCTGGTGTTTTAGACTAAGGCTCCGACTCCGCGGCCAGCGTTCAGGAAATGCCCGTGGACAGAGGAAGGGAGCCCTTCCCTTGTTCTCGCTGGGATGGGCGATGCCTGCAGCCGGACGCCTGCGTATCAACGGCAGAAATGACTTCCTGTCATGTGCTCCATTCTTCCAGAGCTGGAGGAAGGATGTTTAATTTTTTAATTTATGAATTCGGGACAATCCTGGCAAAAGTGACACGTGGGACCACCGTGGTCCCAGCCTGCGCTGCTGCAGACTGCAGTGGCCCGGCCCGCGGTGCTCAATGTTTACGGCTTCCGGGACAGCGTGGCCCCTTCCCCTGCTCCCACCTACCAGACCATGGCTCGCTCTGGAGTTTGTTCTTGAAGGACTTTCCAGATCAGGCCAAAGGGCATGTGCTTGGGAACCGAGAAAGCCCGCGGCCATCTTAGCCTAATGTGATTTCACCTGCCCTGGCTCTCTCTGCACCAACCTCGGCCTCATGAGAATTCCCGGATGCTCTTGCCTTTAAGGAGCCCACATTCAATGAGGGAACCCCTGGAAAAGGAGGAAGTTAGGTCTTCTATCTTTTTTTTTTGGGGGGGGGGCTGAAATGTTTGTGTAAAAGGGCCACTTTCACGTGAACAGAGTCTAAACTTTGGCCTAATTGCTCTATAGATGTGCTCTCTCTACACTGGCATACAGTGAGTGTAACTCTTAGGAGTTTTCTCAAATTTTCATAAAGCCAAGATGCCACATTTAGGGGTAGCGTGTCCTGAAACCCATCACTCGTTTAAACTATTACAAAATTAGCCTGGCCGGCATGGCTCAGTGGCTGAGTGTCAACGTAGGAGGTCACATGCCCGGTTCGATTCCGGGTCACAGCGCATGCCCGGGTTGCAAGCTCCATACCCAGTAGGGAGAAAGCAGGAGGCAGCCCATCGATGTCTCTCTTCATCTATGTTTCTATCTCTCTCTCCCTCTCCTTTCCTCTCTCTAAAATCAATAAATATTCATTTTTTAAAAATAAAGTATTACAAAATGACACTACACAAGATTGTGTGCCATATTACAAATACACAGTATGCAGTATTCCACACTGTACATGCTACTCCACACTCACACACCCACACACAAAGAGACAAGGATTCTGTGCTTCTTGAACTCTAGGAGGATAGAAGCTAATGGAATGCTAATGCTAAAAGGGTCCTCAGAAATGATCACTTGTAACCCCGTTTTTGAAATGACTTAGCAGGGCCTCGTGGACTCCGAGGGGTGGTCCTGGGGCAGACAGCTGGTCAATGGCAGAGCCATTCCTAGGAACGGAGCCTGGGCCTCCCGGGTTCTGGCCCAGCCGGCTCTCGGCTCCTGATTTTCAGCAGCCACTCTGATTCTCTGTGGACTTGAGATGCTCAGAAAATGTCTCCAACCCGACCAGATTGCACGGAATAAGCACGTGCAACTGAACCACTCGGGTTCCTGATACTTGACATTTAACACCCCATCCTGAGGAGTATCTTTGACCCATCAGTGCTGCATCTGAACCCGAAAGAAAAATGTTTATGTTTGTTATTAGACATCTCCATGCCTGTCTCCCTGGCCTGCTCTTGGAGACATATGCCTCTATTGTCGGCTCCATTTCCTGTGTTTAACCCATGCTCTGTCTCCTCTGATGGCCCCTAATGGAGCCTGACAGTTGTAGAGTTAATCTAAGCTCTGGTCTCCAGGTTTCACCTCGGGGAAACAATCGCTCCCGAGAGGGTTCGGGCTTCTTGCAAAGCTATAGTCCCCCCGGGTCCCTCCCGGTCCAGCTGGGGCGCCTTTGCCATTGTCCGCCAAATGGACACCAATTAAGTCAACTGTTCCCCAATTAGAGTTCTGCAGAATCCCTCTTGTTCTCTTGTACTCCGGCTCCCAAGGAGGGTCTGTTTTAGGAATTAGTTACCCAAGGAGGAAAATAAATAAATAAATGGCAGCCCTTTCCTGTAACCGGATCCCCCTGGGTTTCTCCCGCGGCCATTCGCACAACATGATCCTGGGATATATGGTGACTGCTCCGTGGCTCTGAGGTTTATCATCTGTATAATCCTTCCACCGGCCTGTTCTCAGGGCAGGGCCTGGGCCAAGGGCCCCTGCTCACCCCTGGGGCACTCAAGGAGCTGGGGAGAGGCGGGAAATCTCCTCTTTGTACCAAAAATGTGGGCTTGCTTTGAAGAGATGAAAGCCGGGTGTTTTGCTTTCTGGAGGAAATGCCCCTCCACTCGGACAACCGACTTGAAGGCAGATGTGCTCTTGTGATGAAGGATTTTGCAGAGCGAGGCATTTCCCGGCAGCGTTTAAGATGTCAATCAGCGGTGCTTGAAACCGCGCGGGCTGTCACAGCTGGGTGACACGGGGGCCGAGGCGGGAGGCTTTAGAGAGTGTGGACGCTGTTGACATCGGAGTGCGCTTGTTTGTGAGACACAGTCAATCACAAATAATATCTTCTTCCAAGAACCCTATTTATTGTCATATATTTTTAAGCATGTATTCAACGTGTTTATTCGGCATGCTTGCGAAGAACAAAGAAAGCCATGCGGCTTAGAGCCACACGTGTCAGAATCCCGAGTGCACACGCCCCCCCCCCCCGCCCCCCCGCCAATCCCGCACCGAGATCTCATTAAAATGCAGATTCTGATTTTGGAGACCTGGGATGGGGCCTGCGAAGATGTACTTTCCCTAAGTTCTCAGGTGATCCTGGGCTTCATACCCCTCAGTACAGTGAGAGTAAGAGTCTAGATTGATAGGTGAATTGACAGGTAATGAATTGATAGGCAGTTGAGAGGCAAAATATGCATCATTCTTAGTGGATCGGGTCCACGTGGACAAAATAAAGACCTGCGTGATGTGTTCAGATATTTCGGAAAAAAACAACTTGTCAAAGTGTGGCTGATTTTCCTTTCTAGCAGCACAAAATCATCTACATGCTCATTCATTCATTCGACACGACTGACAATGTGTAATGTGTGTAGCATTCAGCGATGTGCTAAGATACAGAAGAAACATACTGAAAAGCTCTCTGATCTTCACACCAAACACAGGAAATGCAAGTTCAGTATCTACAGATGTATCAGATCAGTTGCCACACACGCAACAATCCCCCAATGGCAGTGGTTTAGAACCATAACAGAGTGGCGGGATTTGCTGGCTGTCGCTCCCGTGTCCCCAGACTCCAAAGGCCGACTCGGCCTGGCCTTGTCCCCTTTGGGCTCAGAGTGGGCAGCACCGCAGACGGCTGGATGCACCAGTCACAGTCCAGCCTCGAGCATCTGAGGGAGGGGACCACATGCAGGACATAGATATGGCAGCCACAATACAGAATGGCCAAAAGGAAGAAAACAAAATTAAGGACTGTAGAGATTCAGAGAAGAATAGACTCAGCGTGAGTTATATTTTTAGAGAGAAGCCTTCAGCCATAAGAGAGGGCAAAAGAGTCGCATACAGTAGTTATACACTTAGTTCTTTCTGTATTAAAGTTAAGCAAATGGCCCTAGCCGGTTTGGCTCAGTGGATAGAGCATCAGCCTGTGGACTCAAGGGTCCCAGGTTCGGTTCCGGGAAAGAGCACATGCCATGGTTGTGGGCTCTATCCCCAGTAGGGGGCGTGCAGGAGGCAGGTGATCAATGATTTTCTGTCATCATTGATGTTTCTATCTCTCTCTCTGTCTCTCTTCCTCTCTGAAATCAATAAAAATATATTTAAAGTTAAGTAAATGTTTTTTGAAATAAATTAGAAAATAATGAAAAGCAAAAAATGTCATGTATCATCAAATTAATAAATGGATACCTATTTAAATGGCTTTCCATCTTGATAAGAGCAATATAACATGGGAGAGTAAGATCTGAGACAGAAAGCTAAAGGCTGCAGAGAAAATGCTATGTTATGGGAAAGAGCCCTCTAAAAGCATAAGATGACAATATATCAATGATCTAGGTAGGTTTTAAATAATGCGCTTCACGCCTACAGCAGGCTGTGAAAGGAATTCCTTCGTTTGTCACAAATCACCCACAATCCCACCGGCTTCACTCAACAGTCAGATACAATAACGTGAAAATTCATACCTCCACGCACTTTGCAGCTAGACGCCACAGCCTCACACAAAATACCAACGATTAGTGGAATGAGCCTGACTCAATTTTCCTGAGTTCTATTTGTTTGGAAAGTGATCAATAAGCCCTGTATCAAAGGAAAATTGACATCTACATTTGACACCAAGAAAGACTGCCTGAGAAGCCGGTTCTGTCTCTCAGAGTTTGAACCCAAATAAGAAGAAGGAAAATTCAAGAGTGTCTGTCTCAGATCTGTGCTTGCAACTGCCACACACCAATCATTCATCAGGCGCCCAGCGTTAAGAAATAATCGCTTCACGTGGCTGTTGGTTCTCTCTCGTCTGTATGTTCACGCATTTCTTCGCCTTCTCTTTCCTTCTCTGGCACGTCTCTCACCAGCCATCTAATGCTCTATTCTGGGCAGGTTTCCAGGACTGATGTCCCTTGCTGTTCTTCTCTCTGGTTGTTGTCCTAAAGAACTACGGTGTAGCATTATTACAATATCATTATTTTCTATGGGGAAAAGTATGAGAATTGCTTTAATTTAATTTTTTTTTTTTTTTAATGAGGCCACCTGGAGAGGTAGGTACCCAAAGAACTTGTAACTTCTGTTTCAGATGATGGAAAACACCCGGATCTTGTAGGACCCAGCATCAAACTCTTGGGGCTGTGTTGAGACTATCCTGTCGTTTTTCACCGGGAACTTACTCCTGGTCCTAACTGACACCCTTGGCAGAGGTGCGCACATCGGCCTGAGGGATACAGAAGAGATCTTTCTTGCCTGATCCAAAGCAGGCCAGCCTGAAGCATTTACAAGAAGTTTGTTTTTAAGAAATTTCCAGTCCAATTAGACTCTCCCCAGAGACGTGAATAGTTCAGATAGCATCCAGATAAGCATCCACAATTTTGAGAACTTCATAAAAAACCAGAAATCGCAAGTTTTTGAGGCTTGGCCTTCCCTGGCTAAAATAGCTCTTTCAGGGCGAGGCCAGCTCGCCTGGTGGTCTCAGGACAGAGGTTCGCATCGGGAGATGCTGAGTGTTTTGATTCCAGCTTCCTTTCTCACTTGATGGGTGGCCCGAGGAGTAAAGCGAGAGGCAGCCTCTGGGGCTGAGGCAAAGGGGCAAGTAACGATCCATCACACGTTCTTTTGGAATGCACGGGTGTGATGAGTGGGGTGGGGCTGAAAGGTAATTCCTTTCTGGCCTGCAAAGCCCATGTGCGACTCCTGGGGAGTCAGGCGAGGTGTGCGCACGCCCTCCTGACACAGCCCCGCTTGCCTCACTCACCTGCAGCGTCTAAGATTCCCGACATGCTTCATGGCCTTGGTCAGTTGCACTTTGACGTTGGGAGGGTAATTTTAGACAGATCAAGATGGCGACCTAACGTCTACTGATATAATGAGCTAATCTACATCAGTTTTAGAGGATACCTTACTGAAGGCATGGCACATGTATCAAGGTTGAAGAAAGTACTTTTGATTGGAAAAAAACAAGAGCTCTACTTCAGAGAAATACTGTAGAGACATGATACGATTCCAGGGCAAAACAGTTACTGAGTTCTTCTTTGACCCCCTTTAGTATGTAACCTCTAGTGCCTACATCACTCTATGGCAGGGGAGGGGAATGTCCGGCCTGTGGGCCATATAAGGCCCGAGAAATCATTTGGTCTGGCCCTGCCAAGGCATTAGGGCTGAGTTAATTAAATGTTTGACCAGCTATAGCAGGCTAACTTTTGAGTTGATGATTTTGGATGGTCTGCAAATGATGTTATAAATACCCAAATGGCCCTTGGCAGAAAAAAAGGTTCCCCACCGCTGCTCTCTGGGTACATAGAGCTTTTGATCATTTAGGCTGCAGATGATTCAAATCAACCTAGTTTAAACAGTAAGTTAGAACTGACGGACTTGTAACCACTGGAGAGTTGGTTCCCAGGTACAGGGAGGAAGGATCTGATCACAGGCTCCCCTCCACTTCCAGGTGACTATCTGCCTGTAGGCCTGGCTCAGCCAATGATTAAAAAAAATGGCCACAGAGGTTCAGGATACACACCGAGACAAAGCATTATAAGGAGATGCGTCCTTGACTGTCCTCATGCAATGTCCCAGGTTTCACTGTGACTGGATCAATCCCATCAATACCCCTGAATCCATCACGGTGGCAAGGCAGTCAAAATTAGGTGGATAATCTTGGGCAAATTAAGACCTAACTGGGGTTGAACTCTGAGTCAATCCCACCCAACTGATGGCTGCTACCAAGGGGGGAAGAGAGCCAGCAGATGCTGAGGAATCAGCAGTCTCTCTTATAATAGCCCCTTCTATATGTCAATAATTTGCGTGTGTGGTTAAATGATTCATTCAAGATCCTGCAGTGGGTCTGTGCGAAAGCCAAGATCTTTCACCCAGGAGCGATTGCCAGCATGACTCCTGGCATTAGAGCGTTTTGTCACCTCGCAACGGACTGTCCACAGAAGTAGACTGCACCTGTGCCGGTCAGAGTCTCCAATGATGAGCTATGGGCAGGCCTATTTTTAAAACATCACTGAAGACAAACCAGAAAAAAAGCACTTGGAAGGAGAAAAAGGATTTTCAAAGATTTAAGTCCAAGGTCTCCCCCTGGCTGTCTCTATGAGCCCCAGTTCCCTCATCTGTACGTTTAATGTCCTCTCCACAGGTGCTGAGGGGTTAAATGAGGACATGTGTGTCGGTGTCTCGCTTAGTGTAATATATGCTGAGTGCTCATCAAGCGTCCGCTCCCTACTTTTACTCCCTCCATCTATAATAATAAAAGCATAATATGCTAATTAGACCGGACAGCCGAATGACCTTCCGGACATCTTTCCGGTCGACCTTCCGATGCCTTCCGCACAAAGCCAGGGCTGCGGCGGCCAAGCCCAGCCACCGTGGTTGCGAGGGCCAAGCCCCTTGCACGAATGCATTGGGCCTCTAGTGCTTCAGTATCAGGTAGTAAGTATGAGGGTGTTAAACTCTTCCCATCAATCACTATTTCCAGAGAAAAAGCACTTGCAGTGTTTCCTAAAGAGAGGTGCACACTGATGACTAGAAATTGGGCAATTTTATCAGGAACCATCTCAAATGGGCAGAAATGCCCACAGTGGGAGGAGGTGAGGGCAGTTCCCAGAGCAGATGCACCCTTCCATTGGCCTGATCCACTGTGTCTGTGGGCGCAGGAATTGGGGGAGGAGGAATTGGGGGAGATGGAGGATGACAGTCTTACCCAGGCGTCTGAAGGAGGGTAGGTGTGAAAAGGTAACCTGAGGCCTTTCCAAGGAAGTGCTCACACTCGGGCTTCATCCTGTGAGATCTGAAAACAGGTGCGCCAAGTTCTGCACACCCAGACACCAGTCGGCCCAGATTTCCCCTCTCTGTGTTATTTACAGAATTCACTGCTGTATCAATCAAAGGACGGTTTGGTGATGGACTATGCAGGAGAATGGCCCGTCCTAGCCCCTCTGCAACTAAACCCTCTGGTGGAGTCATACCTGGAAGAAGGAAGGAAGTCAGCTCTGGTCAAGCTCCTGTTTGCTTATCCAGGGCCAGTGCACATGGAGCTACCCCTCACAGACCCATCCCCGCTTCCTACGACCAGCAGCTCTTCTGTGTATGTATCAGCGTGTACCCCCTTTATCCCCGGGGGGCATGAAGGAAATGAACCTGAACTTCACTTTAAGTGCCCTCTGCAACAGGTTCAAAGGCTAAATGCCGTTTCTCTACCTTAGCCAGGCTTTGTAGCATCCCCAGCTTGATCTGAAATTTGCTTGTGAAATAAAGATAAACACAGGCTTGACAGAAATGGCATAAATAATCAATCTTTCCACTATTTATATAGAAGCCAGGTGCAGCTCATGGATGATGGCTTCATACTTCACTTCTTTGCTTTTCTGAGAAATTCTGATAGATGTAGTGGGGCGGTTTGACATCATCTAGGAATATCCCTCATACACACCTTGAAAAAGAACCAGCCCTGGATCAGGTCTGGTTAATGTGGAGGGAAAACAGAATGGAGCCCTAAGGAGAACTGCCTTCAGAATACCTAACAACTGGCATGTTATAAGACATACTTGATCAGTCTCCCAAACATCATAACATAACATGTGTGGATTACATTACAGTTTCAGGATAGTGTCTTATACTTCTGGAATTGGAAATGTTTCATGGGAAGAAGTTGGTGATGTTTTCAGCCTCAGTGTGCAATCCCTAGACACCACATTTACTTGGGCTCCATTCAAAAATTCCCAGCCACAGGAGAGAAACACCAAGTCCCGTATTAGTTCAACATCCATCTTCACAGCAACATGCTATTCCACTTATTAATTCTGTTGGCCACAGATGGTTTCATTATGTGCATTTAATTTCAGTGCTCAAGTTAACATACACTAACGTGTGCAAGAAGTACTCAAGACATCCTTAACCAAAAAGCAAAGACTGTGTAATGGTGCTGGAGAGCCTGCTGGGAGCAAATCTATTCTGAAGCGGCTGGGGAAAACCTCCTCCAAGGCCTGCGTGTGCGTGTCTCCGTCTGCAGCGAGGTGGAGGGCTGGAGGGGGAGTGAGGCACTAATCAATGAGGCTGTAATTTGCAGCGGCAGTTACAGTGATCCTATTTTTCGCACAATAATTGCCACGTGGCTGGCGCAGATGTCCGAACACATGGGAACACTTCTCTTTCTGTGGGACAAATGAAGATTTTCACTTTGTTTGGTAAACGTGTCAAGATTTATCACTTAGTCATGTGCCATACATTAGGGTGTTTATCAAATTTGGCTTTCTGCTCGCTGGTTATGTAGTTCTATGGTTTCAACAACATGGCAGTGATGAAATCAATGTTTCCTGCCTTTAAATCTGTCTCAAGTCTCAGGGTGGACTGTGGGCAGCGCATGAGCAGCAGAGAAGAGCCCAGCCAGGGTGGCTCAATGGTTTGAGTGTCGACCCATGAACCAAGAGGTTGCCGGTTCAATTCCCGGTCAGGGCACATGCCCGGGTTGTGGGCATGATCCCCAGTAGGGGGGCATGCAGGAGGCAGCAATCAATAATTCTCATCATTGATGTTTTACCTCTCTCTTCCTCTCTCTCTGAAATCAATGAAAAGACATTAAAAACACACACATAAAAAACAAGAGCTGAAATCCTGCCGGCCAGTGACACTCCCATACTCCTGACCTGTGTCCAGAGGCAGAAGCCCGGTAGAATAACCTTGTCTATTAAGCTTTGACTAACAGAGATCCTGGCCACTGGACCTGCCAGTTTTTTTTGCTATGGACTGAGCCATAGTGTAACTTGAAAATAGAACAGAATGGAATAGAATATTAAACTTCCTCTGATGAGCTATACATGAAAATAAAAGATATGTTCTAGGAGACAGTGAAAACAAGTCAAAGACAATCTAGGAACTAATATACCCGTTATATCAAAGGACAAAAGAAAACATTTCAGAAAGATGCAGATCTTGCTTCCATTTTAAAGACAGCCCTAAACTCTTGTGGTAGAACAGCACTCATACGGCCTGGGACTCCCTCTTTCTGCACCAGAAACTAAGCTGACATGAGTTTCAAAGACTTCTGCAAACCATGTTCGATCCACAAACTGTGCTTTCTAAAGGAACATTAAGACACGATCACTGGTCATGGAGATGCTGATTTACAGTTTAGGAAAAGGCAAATTAGTCAGAGGAAGAGCAGGCTTCCTGCTCTCTGGGCAGCACAAGGAAGTGTAGGATTGGTGGCAAAGAGAATGTTCTGGAAATGTCTCTAGATCTAGAATGCTTTCACTCTCTGTATTGAACTAGGAAAGTTTCATTTCACAGAAACAGAATAGAATTTATTTTTAAACTTACTGAAAGGGAGATAAGTTTTGTAGGATGGAGAAAAGAATACTGCCCTCTTGTTCCATAACAGTTTTTTTTTTTAAATATATTTTATTGATTTTTTACAGAGAGGAAGGGAGAGGGATAGAGAGTTAGAAACATCGATGGGAGAGAAACATCAATCAGCTGCCTCCTGCACACCTCCCACTGGGGATGTGCCCGCAACCAAGGTACATGCCCTTGACCGGAATCGAACCTGGGACCCTTCAGTCCGCAGGCCGACGCTCTATCCACTGAGCCAAACTGGTCAGGGCTCCATAACAGTTTTCAATGTGAACATCTCTTTCCCCACCGAGATTAAAATCCACGGAGACCGAAGAATTCTTGTGCTTTTCTTATATCTCCTTGCAAATGTGCTAGATACATAGCTGGTACTCTTTAATGATCTATTGCTGGAATAACGTATCCATTTTGTTAAGCACTATACGCCCATTATTTAACACGGAATGTGGGATAACACAGGAACTCAATGTTCGCTGAGTGGATGAATGGCTGAGAGCTCCCAGGCCAGGGCCCAGAGTCACGGTCCATTGCAAACCCTGAGGATGGGTGCATGTGAGCAGTTATGAGCATGCCCACAGAAGCATCCGGGTCCTTGCCCCAAAGAGCTCTCATTCCTGAGACCAGACCTTCCTTCAGATGGCTTACTACCGATCACTGACAGCTCGCTGGCTGCGGCTGGAACCACTTCAAGGCACTGGTTCAGGCCTGGACACTCAGTTCGCCTTAAAGAGTCAGAAAGGCTGCAGAGGGCTCACGGCGAATGGCCGGTCCAAAGCACTGAGGGCAGCTGCTTCCGGAAAGCTTGGCACCGTCTTCCGGAGAAGCATTCTTGACAATCTGCTTTACCCGACCATGGCTCGCTGGCTCCGCCAATAATTACCGGGGAAATGCTGCCCGATGATGGCACGGGCTTGGTGAGCTTCTCCAAAACCCAGGGAAATTCTTCTCATTTTCTGCTTACGAGGAGGCTGGTAAGTGGTTCTAGCTTTAGAAAACAGCACTTTCCACTACTTTGTAAGGAAGGATTACGGTACAAAGGAGGAGTGCGTGCTGAACACTCCTTAATGCAACGCACAGCAAGGATTTTAGGACAATTAATGATGAGATACTTCCTTTTTTTTTTTTTTTATCTTCACCCGAGGATATTTTTCCATTGATTTTTAGAGAGGGTGGAAGAGAGAGGGAGAGACAGAGAGGAACATCGATGTGAAAGAAACAGATCGATTGGTTGCCTCCTGCACGAGCCCCGACCAGGGCTCAAGCCAGGGAGGAGCCTGCAACCGAGGTACGCGCCCTTGATCGGAATCGAACCCAGGACCCTTCGATTCTGACACTCTATCCACTGAGCCAAACTGGCTACGGTGAGATTATTATTAAATATCTGAAAAGTGTGTTTTCACTGCTACAAAGAAATTTAATTTCCTCATGTCTGCACCACTATGATGTCACAGGAAATATCCTAAGATTGGTATAGGTAACAATCATCTAGGAAAATAGTCCTCAAAACAATTAAAAAATTCCACTAATAGACTTTTAAAATAGTGTACAGTAGAGATGGGTGGAGCTAAAATTAGAAAACTATGTTTAAAATTTTATTAATTTTTTACCCCATCCTACATCCATTCTTTATATCAACATTTTTAAAAGCCAAATACGCAATCAGAAAGTGTACATGCACCTGCCTCTGTGCATTGGGCACTTTTACAATCGCTACAATCTGGAAACAGCACAAGGGCCCGTCAGTAGATGAGTGGATAACAAAGCTGTTGTACATCGACATAATGCAGCCGTGGGCAAACTACGGCCCGCGGGCCAGATCCGGCTGTTCTATCCGGTTCTCTTGCTCTCCCCTCCGCTCCTTTACTTTGAATTTATATTAGTTCACACAAACACTCCATCCATGCTTTTGTTCCGGCCCTCCGGTCCAGTTTAAGAACCCATTGTGGCCCTTGAGTCAAAATGTTTGCCCACCCCTGACATAATAGAATACTATGCATCTGTAAAAAAGAAGGGTCCTTACCCTTTGAGACAGCATGGAAAGGATCATGCTAAGCGAAATACACCCATCAGAAAAAGACAAGTATCACGTTATCTCACTTACATGTGGGATCTAATGAATAAAATAAACTGACCAACGAAAGAGATCCAGAGACACAGAAACATGGAACAGACTGACCAATCTCAGAGGGAAGTGGGACAAGGGAGGGAGGGAGGGGGAGGAATAGGAAGAGATTAGCCGAAGAAATTATATGCATATATGCATAACCCATGGACACAGACAATAGTGAGGTGAAGGCCTGGAGGGGGGATGGAGGTGAGGAGTGGGGTGGAGGGGTCCATGGGGGCAAACAGAGACCTCTGTAATACTTTCAACAATAAAGATAAATTAAAACAATAAACAAATGAACACAAACTGTTAAACAACAAACAATGAAAAGCCACTGCCGTCCTCACATTGTCCTTCTCGATGCTAGTGGTTTTCCTGTTAGTGGCTATAACACTAATTCAAGAGATTTATATGGATCTTACTATTTTCAAGTTTCACAAGCTGTTCTTCATAAGAATTTATCAAATGAGAAGTTCTACTGGGACTCTGTTTCAAGGGATTAAAACCCCTGCATTAGGTTTTTGGAAGAATTTGCCTTTTTGTCTCTTAAACTCAAAACAGCCATGTAAAATCTCCATGGAAGCCATAAAGATGTCTCTCTTCGGTGTATCCCCAGGCAACCTCCCAGCACAAAGGCTTGACCTCTGGCCTCTGGGGCCTGGGGCCTAGACAGTAGACCTGGCCTGGCTCTCTGCTGAGAATGGCTGCCGGGGAGATGTGAGACACCACAGACACTGGGGCTTCTAGAAGCACCATCTCTGATTATCCAACAGGTTCTAGCTGCACAAGGAACAAGGTTCAGAGCTCATTCTCCAGGTAAGTGGATAAAGGAAAAAGGCAGCAGGACCGATCTTAATTCTTTAAAATTTAAAAGCTAATTTTGTGTCTTTTAGTCCATTTCCTGCACAGGAAGGAAAAATTTATTAACTGCCTCCTGGTATTAAATGGAGTGCTAATGGGTAAGTACAACAATTCAACAGGTGCCAAGGAGATCTATAGAGGCATTATATCAATTTTCATCATAATGTCTTGCAAATGCATTTGTGGAGTGAGAGCTCCTTCTACACACGCCCCCGCCTCCCGCTGGATTTATTTTGGAAACCTAACTCAGTCCAAATAAGAAAATGGCTCTTATGTATTATTTTAGAAAACAGAAAGCGATATGATCTTATTTATGGATTCTTCCACGGAAATGTTATTGCACAGTTCTAAGTAACAGAGAGTACACGGGAACAGTTATTCAGCTTTTAAAGAGATGCCGATGACCCACGCAGCTGAGGGTTTGAATCAGGCTCTGGGAGAAATTTCCTGATGCAGAGGCCAAGAGTACAACTCTCACCCTCGAGCATTTATAGACAACGCACGCAGGCGCACTAGAAGAACGCAGAAGACAGGCTTCTCTTCATCAGAGAGGGAGATGCTCACTGTTTCGCAGCCTGCATTCTACCTTTGGTCTTCACCTCTGCGGAAATGCAGCCCGACTCAGGTGTCAAAGGGGAAGGAACAGAGAAAGCCCCGAGTTCTTCCTAAGTTCGTGCAAAAGCGAAGCCCGATCCTTAGTGGCACTCTCTCAATAAACTGATTCACACGGCCTCTTGCCTGGATCCGATGCCACTTAGAAGAACAAAAGAGAGACTTGTTCTAGAATAAATGTTGTTTAAAAGTGCACAGCAGAGCGATTTATTTTTTCTGCAGAAGTTGTTTCACTGATAAGGCAGCCCCCACAACCCACTCTTCCTTATTTTTCTGTACAAGCCACTTAACCCCATCTTCTTCCTAATAGAAAGATGGATGACCTCCGATGGGAACCACTAGACGTCTGAGCAATCCTGTTTCCTTAGGGACTTAAATGTGTGTGTGTGTGTGTGTGTGTGTGTGTGTGTGTGTGTGTGTGTGTTTACTGAGAGGAAGGGAGAAGGGTAGAGAGACAGAAGCATCATTGATCAGCTGCCTTCTGCACACCTCCTACTGGGGATCAAGCCCACAACCCGGGCATGTGCCCTGACTGGGAATTGAACCAGCGACCTCCTGGTTCATGGGTCGATACTCAACCACTGAGCCACGCTGGCTGGGCTTTTTGGTGTAATCGTTTAAAATTAGTGTTTAAGGAGATTAATTAAAAGATTATCTAACATCATGAGACTCACTGTGGAGTTGTTCATTTCCCAACTATGAAAAACTAGGTTTCAAACAGTAAAACACTAAAGAAACACACACACACACACACACACACACACACACACACACACACGTTAATCCTTAGAAAATTTAAAAAAAATTTTTTTTTTTCAAATTTCTAACTGAAGTGAAAAACAGCAAGCTTACAATGGAAATAAATTCACTCAAGTAGGAGAAATTTGAGAAGTAATAGCCGTGGAGTATAAATTACATGCACACACATAGACACTGCCACACAGATGTAAATAATGTTGCTTTAAATGGACCATAAAGTTTAAATTACTTTCCACACCAGGATTGTAAGTCCAGGAAAACGAAACAAAACAAAACAAAAAACCCCGGCTAACCTTGGTTAAAATAATACTGTGACCCTCTAAAGAAAAATACCAAAGAAGTAGTAGTTGTTAATTTAATGGCTGCCCTGGGTTTTCATAAATATATCACTTCCACTATTAAGAATATCATTAGCTTCTAATTTCCCGGAGCTCAGAAACAAGAGAAGTTAAGAGTGGCGTCTTGGCCATCCACCTGCCTGGGTCTCCAATTGTTACTCAGATGCTATAAAACTGCTCTAAGACTTTTATTCATGAGGACATAAACACATCAGGATGTAGAACCCAATGGAGGCCCCACTATTCTTTTGGACTTTGATCAAAACACATGATCAAAACTTTCTACACCTTTGGCCCTCATTTCTATAAAAGAGCAAACTATTACATTAAAATCACTTTCATCTAATGAACAAAACAAAACTCACAAACCAAACAGAACCCGAGGCATGGATACATGGGACAGACTGACAAATGTCAGAGGGGAGGAGGGGAGGGGGACAGGGTAAAGGAAGGTGAAGGCATTAGCCAAAGAACATATATGCGTAGCAGAGGGACACAGACAATGGTGTGGGGAGATGGACACAGACAATAGTGTGGGGTGGGTCGAAGGAGGGGGGAGGAAGCTGGGTGGAGGTGGGCAAAGAAGGGGAGAATGGGGACATCCCCAATAGTGCCAATATCTATCTTAAAAATTTAAATAAGAAATTCATTAAAAATTACAAAGTAATCACGTGAGGAAAAATAGAAAATGGGGGCGGGGTAGGAGAGAAAGAAAGGAAGGAAGAGACCAGAAGAGAGAAAAGCAGCATTCCACTTTGTTTCTCGAATCAATCTGTGTGTGTGGGATCTCCCCACATTCTTAGACACACAAACAGGAGACCAGGCTCTTCATACTGTTTTGCAACCAGATCTTCTGCTTACTATATCACATGGGTAACTTTTCACGCCATTTCATATAATCTTAGATAGTACTGTTGATGTTTGCAAATATTTCACTGTAAGATTCTATATTTTCTCCAAATAATTAATATTTCTACAAGTCTGAATTGTTTACAAACTTCTGCTATTATACATACTATTGTAATTATTACCTTTGAACTTAGGTCTTAGTAAAAATTGTTTTGCCCATGGGATAAATTCCTAAAAGTGAAATTTCTAGATGGAAGTATTATTTCACATCCACTTTTTATCAACCCAACAGAAGGTTTCATTAATAACAATTTCAGAAAATGAAAATTAAATTATTTTAATTCAAATGTTCAAACCTGCAAAATTGTATCTATATCACAAATGTTCTGATCAATTTTCTGCCAGGGTGCTGGTCAGTTTCTTACTGACTGTAAGACTGTTTTCACTTATAAGGGATATTACCTTTTGATAAGTCAAATATTTTGAATACTCGATGCGGGTTTTTATTTGCCTTGTGCTACTTATAGTGACCTTTTAATACAAAACATTTTTTCCTATTGTCATGCTGTCTGTTCTTTTGGTGCCCTGCTAAGGAAGGACTTCCCCTTGCAAGAAATGTGAACACTTATTGAAGGAATACATTTTAATCGAATGAAAATAATTCTTCATTTATTTTGTTTATGTGTGTTTTTTTCTCTTCAGTTAAACTGGAGATGCCTGGAATTTATTTTGGTAAATGATGCAAAAAAGGAACCTAACTTTAATTTTTGCCCAATCATAACCACTCAGTCTAACAAGATTTAGTGAATAATTCAATCATTTTCAATTGATTTGAAATGCCACCGTTATAACATGTATTTTAATAGCAACATGCAAAAGAATCAAGTCATATATTAAATTCTGTGACTGCAGAAATTGTCCCATTTAAATAATGTAAGTATATGCTTGTGATTTTTCTGAACTGTATGGTCCTTACGAGAAATTACTTGATATCAATTAGAAAGTTAAACTATCTTTCACAACTCCAAGTTCCATCCTCAACTCTCCTAATACAATAATGTTAACTGCTATTTTTACTATACAAATTGTAATTAGAATCAGGGGTGTAAACTTTGTCCTAATGGGACTCTAACCCAGTGAAAATCTTACACATTTATGTTGCATATCAAGGTGTTAAAAAAAAGTATGAGCCCTAACCAGTTTGGCTCAGTGGATAGAGCGTCTGCCTGCGGACTGAAGGGTCCCGGGTTCGATTCCGGTCAAGGGCATGGACCTTGGTTGCGGGCACATCCCCAGTAGGGAGTGTGCAGGAGGCAGCTGATCGATGTTTCTTTCTCATCGATGTTTCTAGCTCTCTATCCCTCTCCCTTCCTCTCTGTAAAAAATCAACAAAATATATTTTTAAAAAAGTATGAATAATATCAGCTTGAACACAATTTATAAACCTTATTTACGTGTGTGAAAATACAAAAATACTTTATCTCTGACGAAGCATTAGCGTTCCTGACAGGAAAATTTAAATGAAGACTTCTTGGTTTACAGCTTGGCAGCATCGCCTCGGAGACGCATTTTTTCGGAGCCTGTAAATCAGCAGCGCTCAGGAGCACAGTGTGGTGGTTGTCGCTGTGTGGGGAAATATTTAGATCCGCACTGGCAGTGTTTCCCCCATCCTGCCACGTAAAAGCAACCGCCTCGCTATTAAATTGGGAAAAAAACATCACAAAATATAAATGCCGGGGGAGAAAAGAACCTGAAGTTACTATTTTCCCCTAAGAGTATGCATGCTAAAATAAATGACGGGCGGAATCTCTGGAACATGCTCAACAACTCCTTTTTAAATATACAAATATTAAGACAGTGAGGTTTAAGGCAGTTTCTAATGAGATGCCTACTCAGGGGAACCAGCTTTCTTTTTTGGTGTGATTTTTAAAATATGTTTTAATTGAGTTTTTTAGAGAGAGAGGAAGGAGAGGGAAAGAGAGAAACATCGACTGGCTGCCTTCTGTATGCCCTCCACTGGGATCGAGCCCGCAACCCAGGCATTGGCCTGGACCAGGAATCAAACTAGTAACCTCTGGCTCATTGGCGGATGCTCAACGTCTGAGCCCCACCGGCTAGATGAGAACCAGCTTTCTTAACGATTATTAACAATTCGGCAGAAATAGAAAATATTTAGAATTTGCCTTTTATCGCCTTACTTTTCTAGAAAGTAAACTATCTGGGTTTCTTTCTGGGCAGTGGATGGTTTTCGCGTGTTTGTTTACTTAGATAAGAACTGTCTCTGGATGTGAGCCTGGCTCCATCGCTGCCTCTGCCCCTAGTGCCCTTCTGAAGAGTAAAAAGGAGGAAGAATACATGGGTTTGGGTGGGCGGCTACAAGATAATCTTCCCATCTGCTTTATCGCAGATGAAAACGCAAAGCTCTCCTTTTCCCATTCCCCCGCGTATGATGAGCGGCTTCTGGGATATCAAATTAGAACCACATTAATTTGTGTTCATTCTAATAAAGTCTCCTGGTAACAGAATTCACCGAATGTACTTGCTCAGAAGCAGCATCGTTTAAGAGGTACAAAGGGCGAACCGCTGCCTGCCCACCGGAGTCCCTGGCCCCGCCGTGCCCCGCAGAATGCGTGCGGTGCAGAAGGGAAGTATTTTCATCTCCCCGGGCTCAGTCGGCACCTCTGTAAGAGGAGAATGACACAAGGTGTCTACGGGGTAAGGCTGTTGTGAGACATGAAAGGAGCGAATCTATCACAACCCCTGAGCAGTGCCGGGCACCCCACAGGTGCCAGAACAGGTGGAATTGTTGCTGATTTTAACGGTTTGTCCCATAGCGCTCAATGGTGACTTTTTTTTAAGCTTCTTTGCAGTTATGAAATTTGACAGCACCAATGCTGTCAAGACTTTGCTGTATGATTGGAATATAAAATAAAGGAGTGTAAGCCCTAGCTGGTTTGGCTCAGTGAATTGAACATCGGCCCATGAACTGAAGGGTCCCGGGTTCGATGCCAGTCAAGGGCACATACCTTGATTGCAGATTTCCCGGCCCTGGACGGGGTGTGTGCAGGAGGCAACCAATCGATGTGTGTCTCTCTCATCGATGTTTCTCTCTGTCTCTCCCTCTCCCTTCCACTCTCTCTAAAAATCAGTGGAAAAAAATATCCTCGGGTGAGGATTTAAAAAAATAAAATAAAATGAAGGAGCTTTAGGATAATGACAGAAGCTGAGGAGCCAAGCTTAGTCTCTGAGTTAAGAGCAGGGACCGAGGCCCTTGTGTCCCTTTGGTACTCTCTTAGGCTCAACAAAGCCAGCGAGTCACCACGCCCTTGAAAAACCGAAATAAAGTCCTAAATGTGACTTGATGGCTAACATAAAAATGGAAATCTTTTTTCTTTTCTTAAAATAATACTAAAGGAAAATGAAAGCAACCGTTTATACTTTATTCTTATTTAACCGAAGGATCAGCGCAGTGGGTCGCTGGTTTTCTTCTACATTTTTTTTTTTAATTTTCCATTAAGCAAGTTCTTTTAAAACAAATTTGAACTTTTCCCATCCCAGTGATTCCCACGGACACTTGGCAAAGAATCTTGGATAACTTGCAAATCTGGGATTTTTTCCAGGCATGAGTAACTTGTTAAAAAGCCACCATTTCCTTAATACTAACAGTAAATAGAGTTCACATCCACATAAACCCTGTGGCCCATTGGGGAAAGTTTTTATATGTGTGTGTGCAAGGAGGGAGGGGGGGGGGGAGAGAGAGAGAGAGAGAGAGAGAGAGAGAGAGAGAGAGAGAGAGAGAGAGAGAGAGAGAGAGGGAGAATGTGTGTGCGCGATCTTTTTTTATTCATAAAACACTTGGCTCTCAGCATGTCTGTTTATATTCCACTTCTTAAAAATAAATACACACATTTATGCCAGTTGAGGTTAAAAGTTACCCTTTTCCACTGCCTGCTGTGTGCCAATGATTTTATGATGGATGGATTTAGAGTATCCGGTTAGAATTCTTGAGGAGTGTTTCTCCTCTATTTATTCTATTTTTTGGATAAAGCAGATAAAGCTTAATTACCATGTAATTAGAATACATATTTCCATAAAATTTACTTTTATTGGAAAGCTCAAATAAATATTTTCAAGACTTCCGGGAAAGACTAAATGTTTCATTTTAAATTCAAATGACAGTGTCAGGGTTGTTGTGTGCACAGGGATGGAGTAGGTTAGTGAGGAAAGCTTTCTCAGTCACTGCTCTGAGAACAAAGTGACTCCTATGATCACTGGGGAGTAATTATGGGAGTTTTCCCACATACAAGGTTTTTGAAGGCTCTGTACTTTCAAGTTATCATTACCTAGATTTGTTCTATATTGGTAGATATCTTTATGAGGCCGGCAGAGGGGATGTGACACTCTGGAAATTCACACAGTGAACCAGGGACTAGAACCTGTTAGGAGTGTCCGTCTTCCTTTCACAGGGATGTGTCCACAGCACAGTCCTCTCTAATTCTCTTTATCTGGGTAACAAACAAATTCCTCTCGTCTCTGCAGTGCTGAGCCGGGTATATTTTGATAAAAGGCAGTCCCAGGAGATAGCTTGCATTTCCTGCTTCCGGTCAGATGTTCCCCAAGAATAACTTTTCTACATATGTTTTTGCATTTTTGATCACAATCCCAGCTGGAATCAGGAAGTTTGGAGGCAGCATGGAAATGGAAAAGAATTGAAAGTCACAGCAGCGTTTTTGTGTGACTTTCAAAATATTTAATTTTTTAGTGGTCCTGAAGGAACAGAACAAACAACTGCATCATATATTATCCACTTAAAAGCATGCTATCACTTCATTTCCTTATTCCAGATGCATTTTTATTTAAGGGAATGAAGGCAAAGTTATATGGGAATCAGAGATTTCCCAAGATCAAAAACCAGTGACAGGGAGATATGAGATTCTTAATTGAGGGCTTACTTGAAGCAATATTAGTCATCATCACTGGCCTCAATTGCTTCTTACGCCAATAAAAAACATACCACAGTATAACATCTCTAATAAATGTGTTTAAATAGACGAACAGAGAATAAATTCAGTTGCCTCAAAAGGCTTAAAGATGAATTCTAAGCATTGTTTCGTTAGGCCATTTAAAAAAAAACAAAAAAAAAAAAAACACCGAAACCGGTTTGGCTCAGTGGATAGAGTGTCGGCCTGCGGACTCAGGGGTCCTGGGTTCGATTCCGGTCAAGGGCATGTACCTTGGTTGCGGGCACATCCCCAGTGGGAGGTGTGCAGGAGGCAGCTGATCGATGTTTCTCTCTCATCGATGTTTCTAGCTCTCTATCCCTCTTCCTTCCTCTCTATAAAATATCAATAAAATATATTAAAAAAAAAACAAAAACAAAACAAAACAAAACAAAACACACTCAGTTCACTGAGCTTGACTTCGCTTTTCTGTCAATTGGTATCTTAACTTTACACATAGGATGTCCATTACCATTAAGCTAAAATGTGTATGAGGGGCTTAGGTGGCGTCTGGCTCCGAAAATGTGCTGCAAGTGTGCACCCCATTACTGACTGTCCTTCCTTTCCTGTCCTCCCCTCAGAATGTGGGCCTGACACTCCTTAGAAAGCTGGCACGCTCAGAGACTCCACTGCACTCATCAGTACGGCCCTGGCATAGACTGAGACCAGTTTCGCGGGCCAGTAAGATCCAGATCAAACCAGATCAGCCGAAATTCAGATTTTCCCTGCTAATCTGTACTATCACTGTTTACATTGTTAATGATTCATTAAACTTAGACAAACTGCTTAAGTATCACTGTTTGTTTTGTTGTTTTGCTTTTATTTTTATTTTTAGAGGTACCTTTTCTATGAAAATTCTGAGTTGGATTTTTGTTTATTTGTTCATTTTTTTTTATTTTTGTATGGAAGGAAAACCAGTATTTACTGAGTATCGGTTATGGCTCAGGCTTTTTGCATACCTTATCTCATTTAGATATTTATAATAACCCTTTTATAAGATGAGAGGTTGCGATTTAGAGGTTTCGTAAAGACTAGTGAGTGGTGGATTAAAACTCAAGCCTTTGGGGTCCATAGCCATGTACTGAGTGCCTGCTGTGTGCCAGGCAGCCGATTCCTGCCAATGAGGAGCGTGGTCCACGAGTTCTCATGGTGAAAATGGGGGGAGTGAGCCATGGAAGCAAAGGTGAGACGAGGCAGACACGGCAGGCAGTGTGCTAGGATGCACACAGTGTGTCCCTGGGCAGTCTTCTGACCTACCCTCTCTGGACCAGGGGGACGCAGCGGCCACCATCTAAGTGGGAGGATGGAGACACCCCCGGGGAGACGGAAGCCAGAGTGAGCACCTGCTAGCAGGTGGCACCAAGAGTCCTCAGAGCCTGGGTGGGTTTGAATCCGGCAGCCAGACCCTGAGAACTCCGGCCACTTGGCAAGCTGGCTCCAGTCTCTTCAAATACCCTCATCAGAACATAGCCCCCCAGTTTCTGTGACTGAATTTCTTGGCCCCTTACTTACCGTACGATGGCAAGGCTGTCCTTAACTTTCTTAAGAGGATATAGCTGAGGTTTAGTATTCTTTTGTTTCGTAGAAAAAGGAAATTAGAACATTTTTGAAAATATACTGTTGTTTTTAGAGAGGAAGGGAGAAGGAGAGAGAGAGAAACATCAACGATGAGAGAGAATCGTTGATCAGATGCCTCCGTGCACGCCCCACACTGGGGATGGAGCCCACAACCCAGACATGTGCCCTGACTGGGAATCAAACTGTGACCTCCTGGTTCATAGGTCGACGCTCAAGCACTGAGCCACACTGGCTGGGCCTTTAAAAAAATACATCTTTCTTTTGAGATAGTATGTCCCATACATTCACAATGCCCATCAGACTAACATATATTTCCCAAATACTGGGGAGAGGTTGAATAAAGGGGAGACTGAATATTACCTTCAAAAAACACTTTAGTGAAGCACGATGTATCTACCTGGTTTCATGGACTGGAACTCAACTGTAATTAATTAAAAACTATTTTTGTCAAATGAGCGCAGCCACTGTGCATTTTTAGCCTCTTGTGCTATCTTGCTATCCTTTATATTATCTCAAAACTATTTTTAAACCAGGTATTATTAGAAAAAAAAGAGAGCCAACCTGGGTATTCATTAGGTTAAGATGGATGAGAATAACGTGCTATCCTCAACAGATGCCCCACTTAGGCATAAAAATCTAATTCTATTTAATTTCGTCCCTGGCATCCCTGCCTTCTCCTGTCAGAGCGAATCAACCTGACTGCTAATTTTTGAAGCAAAACCTCTGTGATCATTTCCCTTGTGATTTAATCCAGATCTAACCTCAGGCCTTTTGAGGTTCAAGGTCAATGACCCAATTTATTCTGCCATCAGCCTCTGCATGGGTAACCATTGTTATTCCTCCCAAGGCTTTTACTGCATAGCCTTATTCAGTGGGTGTGTAGTGTCACCAAATTACGTGGGCAGCTGAAGGCGATTTCAGATTGCCACTTGGAACAACTTGGCAAGAGGTTTTGGAGGATCTGGCCTCGGGTAAACAGAGGGGAAAGCGTTCTGAGTATAGTTTTTGCCTCTGTAAGCAGAAACCAACAACTAAATTATCTGCCTTTCTCCAGTGAGAAGCAACTTGGTCCTTGGCATCCTCGCCAATTGTAAAAGAGTTTTAAAAAGATATCCTGGCACTGCTGGTGTGGTTCAGTGGTTGAGTGTCAACCTCTGAACCAAGAGATCACGGTTCGGTTCCCAGTCAGGGCACATGCCTCGGTTGCGGGCTCGATCCCCAGTAGGAGGCATGCAGGAGGCAGCTGATCCATGATTCTCTTTCATCATAGATGCTTCTGTCTCTCTCTCCCTCTTCCTTCCTCTCTGACGTCAATAAAAATACATTAAACAAACAAACAAAAAGAAATCCTGGAGCTTATACACTCCAAGCAAATGTGTAAAGAAAATAAAGGCACCGGTAGTAGGCTCAATGTTCTTAGAGATGAATGAACACACCCGAGCTCAAATCTGGGGGCCGTATTTCATTTTTTTTTTAAACAACTAGTATCTTTTAAGTCTCCTTCACAGCAGTTAATACATTTTGTGGATTTGCCTTCATATTTTAAATAACTTTCCCTCCCTTGGTGTCCCACCAGCATGCCTGCAGGGAGCAGCTCACGTGTTGGAGAAGCTGTCCTTAAGTAAAGGAGAGATCCCAGGGATGGGGGGCCCCACGCAGGGAACGGCTGCTCCAGGGGCGCACTGGTCCCAGGAGGGGTTAAACTGGGTTTCTGTGTCAAAGATGCTGAATGAGATCGGGGGTGGAATTGTTAAAATTGGAAATGACCTATTTAACTATATGCATGTTCCCGTGGTTGGTATAATAAATACGTCCAACTTGCTAATTTTCTCATCAGAATGAACTTATCGTACACTTTGATGCCGAGTCTTTTCAGCAATGTGTTAGCGAAAAACAGAATCTGTGTGATTGGTCTTTAGAATTCTTTATATTCTTTATGCTTTCTCTTTCTCACGCTCAGTAATAATACAAAGATGGCTTCAATCCCGCTGAAGCTTAGGGGAGAAAAATAATGGGGTGGGACTGCTAAGAGAAGATCATTTATTTTGGCTCCATCACAGATCAGAAACAGAATGCAGAGTTATCTGATCATATAATATAATGTTGGACTGTACTTGGTTTCCTAAATTTCATTGCTGTGTGTGCATGATTTGATTTCTCATAAAATTACATACTTAGAAAATCACCTTATCATTTCTATTTCACCCTTCCTAAATCATTCAGTCATCCTATAAATCTAAGGGAAATCCCCAAAGTTATTACTAAGGAAGGTTAACTCATATTCCCCACATATAATTATTATACTTTTATTAAAAGGACATGAGTATATCTTGAAATTCACATATTTGTTGCTATAAGGGGCCTATTTTCAAATGCCCTAAAAACAGAAATCTACAGATTAGGCCGAGTTTGCTGAGCAAAGTCAGCCCAGAAGCCACTGCAATGTGTCCTAACCAGAGACTTGGTACCGTGAGACCTACGTGTTTTTCATTAAAGGCTCCTAACATATATTCAAACGGATCCTGCATTTAGAACTTAAAAATCTATACCCTCAATTTTGCATTTCACTGTGGGCAAATACATGTTTTAGCTAAAATTCCACCAGACTTGGCATAAATTCATGTAATTTTCTTTCTTTTTTTAAGAAAAGAGTATTTTGTTTATAGAAAATTACATTACTTCCTTTTTTTATATATGACCTTTAAGAAAAGGTTGTGCTGTGTATTTTAGCCACCATGCACTGAGAAAATTGTATTAACAGTACAATAATATTCTTACTGCCAAATGTACAAATATTCACTAACAACTATCTTATCCTCCAAGGCCCCACGCTTCCTCGTGCTAGCATGGCGTCCGTGACTGAAGCCTGCTCTGCCATCCACCCACCTCGCTGTCATTCACAGCTTTCTGATTCAAACCAGCTTGGCGCCCACACTGGCTGCATGACCCCTCGCCCCAACCTGGCCTTCCTCAGTTAGCAAGGCCTTCTCAGGGACCTTCTGTCCTGGGCTGACTGGCAGCTCTGACCACTCGGATGCCCTCCATGATTTTTTTGACAAAAGCAAGGGACTCACAGAAAAGCAAACCTCTGGGCTAATATATAAACAACACTAATACACACATATATGCACACTTCACATTGTTTTACAAGAATGGATAGCCTATAAATGCAGTAAGAAATGCGTTTCGCCCAGCTGGCATGGTTCAGTGAGTGAGCACTGACCTATGAACCAGGAGGTCAAGGTTCGATTCCTGCTCAGGGCATATGCCCAGGTTGTGGGCTTCATGCTCCGTGTGGGGCGTGCAGGAAGCAGCCTATCCACAGTTCCCTCTCATCACCTGGCCTCTATCTCCCTCTCATCACCTGGCCTCTATCTCCCTCTCCCTCTCCTGGCCTCTCTGAAAGAAATGTGTTTCTTTAAAAGGTGCACTGTTTGGGGACATGTTCTGTTCATTTCTTATGGGTCTTTTTTATCAAGCTGCAGAGGAACTAGAGTAAATGCTGACGGTCCCTGTATGGTAAAATCCCACTTGCTGTACAGGACTGATGTTCAGGAGGCTTTAGTGAGGATGTAAACAAACAGATCATTTCTGAGTCTTAAGGAGAATTATCCTAATTCAATGAAGAGAAGAGTGATCATCGTCAAGGATGCTATTTTGCGTGATTTTCTTTGGTAATCAATGAATTCTACTAAAGCCTTTAAAGCAGCGCCTTCGATCTTTTCACAAAAGTCAGAGAGCTGCAGTACTCTGGGGAATGTGCGCATGCGTGCATGCATGAGTGTGTGCGCGCACGTGCAGGGTGCGGGGGGTGTGTGTGTGTGTGTGTGTATGTGAATGGATGCTCTCACTTCCTTTCCCTGTACTTCCCCATCTATGACTGGGAGGGTCAAATCCATGGAGAGTTCATTTCTGGGCCAACTCTGCCAAATTTTATGATGTGAATTGATGTCCACTAAGGTTTAGAACAGCAGACCCTGATTTAAATTCTTAGATTGAACTAGTCTACCATGGTTAGGGTGAAAGGCCAGTTTGTACCCATTAATTAGACCAATTCATCTCAATCTACTTTATTGTATCCATTTTAGGGAATATTATCCAGATATAAGTATATTTGGATAAAAAAATGCTGTAAAAATCCAGAAACATAATGGTTTCATGGAAAATAGTCACTGCCTAGCTAAGTCCTAATTTTTTTTAAAAAAAGATTTAGGATTTTAGACAGTTTTGTCTATGAATTCTTGGTGGTGATATAATAACTTTATGGGAAACAGCAGTGGGCAGATTATTCTATGGGCATGGAACCAAAATATTAAAATCAGAAGAGTCACATGATTTTGTTAAAGACTATGGCAGGCTGGGATTCTGGAAAATAATTTGTCTTACACAAAGACTCACTCCCCAGTATAGAAGTTCCATAAAGTATTAAATCTCAAAGCAAATTAATTCATGCCTATCACTTGAATGTTTACAATTTAGACATTTAAATATCAGAGTTCCATGGAACGGTATGAACAGGTTGTAGAGATTTGTTAATTTGAAATTCCATTTGGTAACAGATGCAGTAACTTGTCTGGCATTAAAAAGGAGTTTAAGGTAATCACTGCACTCGCTCTTTTGTTCTAAGTGCTTTACAATCCTTAATTCACATAAAACATCTGTGAAATTTAGTTAGGAGTGTGGTGAGTAAAATTTAATCCCTGTTTTTATACCCGCATGTTCTAAACCATTCTTACATATATTTCAATCTTCCTTGTGTGCAAAATCCATGTGAGAATGAATGGGAAAGCATCCTCGTGATATCATAAGCCTCTGGGGCAATAGAAGACGAATGTGCTCATAGAACTAAAATGATGCCCCAATAAAGACTATTTCCTCTATTGGTTTTGACATCAACTGGAGGAACAATTGTAGAAACAAAGGAAGAATCGGAGATCATGTTTTTGGCCAAATATGTCTTTGTTAGGCAAAAGCAATTGTTTCTCTTTTGTGTGCTGGATGAGCTATAGGCACACTGGAGTGAGTTACCTGGCTGTGAGGGAGGAATGGCATGTGTGTGCCCCGTGGCTGCAATTCATGCCTTCTAGATCCACTGCAGACAACCCTAACCAACCGAGATCTTCCCTATGAGCCCCGAATCCGCTCGGACCCCGGCTCAGCACCATGCTCCGGGCAGCCATGGGGAGCGGAGCGTAGTTCCACACCAGGGGCACCTTTCGGAGGCCCCTCTAAGTGACAAGAAGGTCAGTGCTTTGGCACCGGTTTCCAGGGTGCATATAATAGAAGGCACACTGCTAATAAAGCCATCAGAGTTAACAGGGAACATGTTCCAAGTAAATCTCCACTCCCCAGTTACTGATCTGGAAATATTCATCGAGCACCTTCTATCTGTAAGGCTCTGGGCTTGACAGACACCGAGACAGCATGCACACACACGCGCACACACGTGCACACACGTGCGCACACACACTATGTCACTGTTTATGTCCCATCCAGTCCACAAAATGTTTGCGATTATTTGTAAGTATTTACACATCGGTATACATTTATGTGTGTGTATGTGTGTATATACCACAGAGGAATAAATATAGAATAAAAAATAATGCAGGAACTCCTGTCAGGAACCCTGTGGAGAGGGGAGAAATTAGGGTAGGGTAAGCTGAACAGACAAGGCATGTCTTCCACGAGGTATTGTAAAGTTGTTGGAAGTAAATCAAACTTTTGGCTTCAAGTTTACTTCCCAGTGATCAAAGCACAGAAAAACACGTGATAAGTTAAAGAGACATCCCGGGTAATAGGCCATATGTTAAAAGCAAACAGGAGAGACTTTCCAGATACTGAGATGAGAGGGGAAGTTTTGTCATGGATTCTCATTTAGAGAACACTGTACTGTCTGCTGAGTGGGAAGCTTGCCAACATCCATACAATAATATTAACATACGCAGTTGGATGTGACAGTTCTTCTACTAGTCCTCGAAGTGTACCAGTGACCTGCCCCCCATGTAAAACAGAGTAAAAGCAAGTCTGTAAAAGGTAAAAGATTGCAGGGGGAAATGTAGCTCTGTTATGATCTTGCAGGTCCCCAGAGGAGAATTTAGGAAACTGACATTCAAACCGAGCTCCATGGAGGTGATCATTCTGCGAGGGAAGAGGGTGGTTAGTGAAAGCCGGAGGGTGTGTACACCTGCTCCCACTCCTGACACAGGGAACTGCTGTCTTTCATCTGCACTGCACAGGAGACTTCTGGGTATCGCTTTTCACATTTAGATTGCTGGTTCAGATAAAACATGGAGAGTTTGAGAGTCATCTTGGTGGGGTGCAGGGACTCCGTGGATCTAATGAAAGGAGCATCCTGATGCTCTGACCACCAATTCTGGGCAGCCGAATGTGACAGTTCTTTTGTCACATGGCAGATGTTTCCCCACCTTACACCAGAGGAAGCACACCCCGCCTCAGTCTATCCAGAGGGGAAATGGGTGTGCAGTGCCTCCAGGTTCTTTCTGCAGAAAAGTGCTCTCCAGGAGCATTACTTTTCAAGGATGATTTGAAAACTCCGGGACCAAATAAGTTTGTGAATCGATGGGAAAAACAACAGGCAACAGATTACTTCCTTGGAGGACTTCTCAAGGCCTTTAACTCGGCCCCTGCAAGTTGTGAGTCTCCAAGAGCAGTCAGGTGTTTCAATGCTGATTCAACTATGGGCCCCTCTTCTCACAAAACGTCTCACTGACAGTGTTTGCTGCAGCAGACACAGCACACACGGTTAGTTTTAGAACACTGTTCTAGCAGGCGCCGCCAAGTTTAGCGTAAAGGTTCGAGGTTCATCCATGTTGTTGCACATATTAGTACGTCCTTCCTTTTTCATGGCCAAGTAATATTCCATTGTTCAGGTTCTATCTAAATTGATGGGTTTCTGGATTACTTGTACCTTTTGCCTATTATTCATAATTCTGCTGTGACTGAATATTCATGTACAAGAGTTTGTGTGGACAGACATTTTCATTTCTCCTGGGCATGTATCTAGTTGTGGATTGCCAAGCCAAGAGTAACTCATGTTGAACCTTTGTGAGGAACTGCCAGATTATTTTCCAACTCTGGGCAACAATTTACTCTCCTATACAAAGTGTGTGTGGGTTCTAATTTGGCCGTATCCTTAACAACATTCGTCATTCTGACTATGTTATACCCATCCTAGTGGGTGTGAAATAGTGCCTGCTTGTGATTTTGATTCAAATTTACTTAATGACAAATGATGTTAAATATCTTTTTATATGTGTTTATTGCCCATTAGAGTAAATGACTGAGGTTTAAATTGGCCAGTTTGACTGCTGACATTTTTTACAATATCCATTTACACGTTCCTTCACATTAAAACTTAGCTCTATTTTAAAAGTGAAAATCAGGTTTATTATTTCTAAGTTAGGACAATTACTTTTTTCCTTGAAAGTGAAAAAAATATTCCATAAGATAACCTAATTAAAAATGATCAAATAATAGGGTATAGACTTGCAACTAACATAACATAAAACAAAACAAACAAAAAAACCCAAATAGGGTTTCCACCTAAACCCTGCCTAATATTTTGGCTCTATGCAAAGCATGAAACCAAGTAAAGATTCACACAGTGTTTAATTAGCTTTTCTTTTCCTTCTGAAGCCAAAATGATTAGTTTTAGGGAAAACATATAATAAAGGCAAGTACGGTCTGACCAGTATTTCCATTTCCTATTCTCTGCTTCTCATTTCCTGCCAACCCAGCAATGAAGTTTGTTTGTTTGGAATCTTCAGCAGGAAGAGACCAGGGAGATGATAAGAGGACAAATGCCTTTCATGCCTCAAAAATGTTGTCCTGCCCAGCCAGTGTGGCTCAGTGGTTGAGCATCGACCTATGAACCAGGAGGTCAAGGTTCGATTTCCATTCAGGGCACATTCCTGGGTTGCGGGCTCGATCCCCAGTAGGGGGTGCGCAGGAGGCAACTGATCAGGGGGGCATGCAGGAAGCAACCGATCAATGATTCTCTCTGAGAATGGTTGTCTTTTATTTCCACATGGTGGGAAATAGGGGAAAAACTTAGGGAAGATATGTGATTCAATTAGTGGGTCACATGTCTGAATCTACTATGACGCTCCCAGTACAGGCTAGAACAGTGGTTGGCAAACTGCAGCTTGCGAGCCACATGCGGCTCTTTGGCCCCTTGAGTGTGGCTCTTCCACAAAATACCACGGCCTGGGCGAGTCTATTTTGAAGAAGTGTCGTTAGAAGAAGTTTCATTTTAAAAAATTTGGCTCTCAAAAGAAATTTCAATCATTGTCCTGTTGATATTTGGCTCTGTTGACTAACGAGTTTGCCGACCACTGGGCTAGAACAACGCACACGACCAGTAGGGAAACTTTCATTTGAACAACAGCATTGCCATCCCATTTACACACTGAGCGATGCCGGGTACTTCAGCCTGTGCGAGGTACCAGACCTGGTGTACTGCTCTAGAGGCCAGAGCTACCATCCCAATGAGACCATCACATGAAAGAACGTAAGGGGAGAGGAAGGCAGGATTTGGAAATTCAAACAGAGATCAATCAGAAAACCTTCAAACTGAATTCCCAACACCATGGGAAAGAATCTTAGGGAAATCTTAAAACACCTTGTTAAAAACTAGGTTTGTCTCCTTCAATCCCCAAGTCACTAGCTCATTGTCAATTCATCAGCTCAATGTCAATTCATCATATATCAAGGTGCAGATAACAAAGCGATATTGTGATTGTCAAATGTTTGACTGTCTAATAATTTTTTGTTTTGTTTTGTTATGTTAATCCTCACCTGAGGATATTTTTTTTCCACTGCTTTTCAGAGAGAGTGGGAGGGAGGGAGAAAAGGAGGGGGGAGAGAGAGAGGAACATCAATGTGAGAGAGACACATCGACTGGTTGCCTCCCGCACAGGCCCTGTCCTGAGGTGGGGAGTGAACCCACAACCCAGGTACATGCCCTTGACCAGGGATCAAATCTGAGACATTCTGGTGGGATGGGCGATGCTCTAACCACTGAGAAACACAGGCCAGGGCTCTACTATCATATAACAGAGCCACTGACTAACCAGGTACACAGACAAGTGATCTAAATTTCATTCTCTGTTTCCTCATCTTCAAAGAAAAATTAAAGTGCACACTTTCTACCTCTATCACAGAGTTTATGAAAACCAAGGGAGATGATAAATGCGGAAACACTTTGAAAACCCTACAGTCACAATATTAATATTAACACTATCATTACTCAGTTTAGTCACTTTTTAGATGTTCCATAGCTGCTCACTGAGACTCATTCTGAAGGAGGGAAAGCTGATGCCGCTGTCAAAATTAAGATTCAGGAATAATCTGTGAATTTCTCTTCTCCCGGCTATCCCTGGTAATTGAAAGTTGATGTATGATTCCATTTGTAAAACTGGGACGAGAAGTTCTGACATTGACTTACTGAGTTTTCAGTTAAATAAATGTACCTTTGACAGGTTTAAGATAATGAGACCTGAGAATTGGGCTGGGTGAGGAATTGTGGTCTTTTTTTTTTGTAATATATTTTTATTGATTTCTGAAAGGAAGGGAGAGGGAGAGAGAGATGAAAACATCAATGATGAGAGACAATCATTGATCGGCTGCCTCCTGCATGCCCCACACTGGGATTTGAACCCCCAACGGGGGCATGTGCCCTGACTGGGAATCGAGCCACGACCTCCTGGTTCACAGGTCTATGCTCAACCGCTGAGTAATGCTGGCTGGATGGAACTGTGCTCCTTTCAAATTCAGTGGCCTCAGTTCATCAACAGGCAAAGTGGAGGTGATGCAGAGAAACAGACAAACGTAAGTGCAGTAAAATACTTCCGTCCCCAAACGTGCTGTTTGGCTTCCCCTGTCCCCTTGCGACCCACATATCCTTGAGACTGGCCAAACCCACCTAAAGGAGCAAAGCAGAAACTCCGAGAGAGGCCAGAGAAATGTCACCGCGGGTCAACAGTCCTAAGGAACGCAGAGATTTAGAACCTCACTTAGGCAGAGATTTATTTAGGGAGCTCACTTGGAATCTAAACACTGGAACCAACTATTTCTTCGCTGGCCTAGTAACGCCAAGGGCTTTGCTTCTTTTGAAAGGTAAAGCTGCTTTACTTACAATTCAGAGCCACGTTCCGCAGGCCTGAATGAAGTGGTAATAATAAAACCCAACACAAACATGGGCAGATCCCTGAGTAAGTGGCTTTCAGCTGCGCCTTCGGTCCAGTGAGGTTGAAAAATTGTTCCCAGTGAAGCCTGGCCAACACGAAATCCTCCTCCCAGCAGCCCGTTGGTTTTGCCTTCTTTCTTAAAATAACATACCCGCAGGGTAGAGGCCTTCGGGAACTGACACACCTGGCCAACCACATTAAGGCATTTTACCCTGACATTACAAGCTTTCTTTTCCAAGGATGCTCTCAGATGGACTATTTTCCCAAATCTGGGCAGGAAAATTTCCTACAAAGTCAATCATTGAACAAGGAGAAAAAAATGAAACAGAAAACCTTTCTTTAGATGGCATTTCAGACTGAAGTCAACTATGGGGACCTTTAACAGAGAACGTGGCAAAGTGGCCCGAACACTGAGACTGGGACTCTTACCCCTTCTTTATTCTTGAGTGTCTTCCCTTGTTAGAAGTGTCACACTCCAGATGGTGCAGGAAAGCAGGGGTTTTATGCTGTGTTGGGTGGAGTCATGGAGGTTCCTCTAACAGGGGTGGGAAGGTCCAGCCCGTGGGCTGTATAAGGCCCTTGAAATCATTGGTCTGGCCTTGCCAAGGCATTAGCGGTGAGTTAATTAAATGTTTGATCAAAGATAGAAGGCTAATTTTTAAGTTGATCATTTTGTATGGCCGCAGACAATGTTATAAATATCCAATGGCCCTTGACAGAAAGAAGGTCCCTCACCCCTGCTAGGTCATGGAAAAGTGCCACATCCTCAGTGAGCAGTTACCGGAGTTTTGTGCTTATGGACTATACTAGAGGCCTGATGCACGAAGATTTGTGCAAGAATGGGCCTTCCTTCCCCTGGCTGCCTGCACCGCCTTTGCTCCGGCCCCGAGCCACCTTTCCGCCTTCCCACGCTGCCGAGAGGCCTGGAGCGGCTGGGGGCACTGCGGAACGCCTGCATCCTCTCCATGGCATGGCGATGAAGCAGGTGTCCCGCCCTGCCCCGGCCACTCAGTGCCTGTGTATGCAAATTAACCCTCCATCTTTGTTGGGTTAATTTGCATACTCACTCCTGATTAGCTGGTGGGCGTTGCAGAGGTATGGTCAATTTGCATCTTTCTCTTTTATTAGTGTAGACGTTCGAAACCTCTTAAGCTTTTGTTGAGAAAAAAAAAAATAAATGATCCTTTTTAGACATGATTTCCTTTTGGAGTCTAAAACCACTGCTCTGTTTATTTTGTTCTGCCCAATGCCGAGTTTGTACTGCTCATAGAGTAAATGCCCTGTCAGGTTGTTGAAAAATGTTTGATGTCTCCAAAGTCACTGAGAAAGTGGGGCAGATGGGCATCCAGGTTGTATGACGTGTCCACTGTCCCCTTCTGGTCATGCCATTGCATGAGATGGTCATAGGACTTGTACCAGACAGTTTCATGTGTGAAGTCATAGGATTGTCAGATTAAGCAAATAGCACATACTGACACTAAGAAGATGTTTGTTGTTTATCTGAACTTCATATTTAACTGGGTGGCTTGTACTTTATCTGGCAACCCTATATTGTGGGGAAGTTGCAAGGGATGAATTTTTTTTTAATGTTTTTATTGATTTTTAGATAGACAGGAAGGGAGAGGGAGAGAGAGACAAATATCAATGATGAGAGAGACACATCGATCAGCTGTCTCTTGCATGCACCCCACTGGGGACTGAGCCCCAAACCTAGGCATGTGCCCTGACCCAGAATCAAACCCAGGACCTCTTGGTTCACAAGATGCCACTCGATCCACTGAACCACACTGGCCGGGTGCAAGGGATGAAATTTGCTTGAAAACAGTGAATCTGTAAATTAGCTTTTGGTCTTGGGTAATCTGGGTGGTGGACTTGACTGTTAAACTTGAAAATAGCTGGTTTGACAGCTCTGTCTCTTATTAATATGGCAAAAGAAAAATCATGACACTACTTAAGCTTCAATTTAAATGGTTTTGGCTCTGCTTCTGGTCCTAAAGAGAAAAACAGTGAAATGAGGTCAGATTGAATTTTTGAATATCAACCATCAAATCACTGATCTTACTGTTCTCTTCACAGAGAGAGACGTAACGAGTTTGTATTATATATACATGCACACAGCCGTTTACTCCATTGGTTGCATTCCAAAATTGATCCTTGCCCGGAGCCTCCGGGTAGAAGTATAATTAAATCATTCATTACAATATATTCTTAAAATATAACAGCAGCACTATAACCAAATAAAACCCAGCCCCTAAACCAATGTATTTTATATTGTTACTTCACCTCGCAGACTTTTTACTGTACAACTTCTTTACAACTTAGTGGGGGTCTTTCTGAACCTATTAGAAGAGTCGGAAATGGGGGGGACAGTGTGAGAAGGGGTCATTTTCATGAAAATTGATTGGTTCTTTGAAATACAGATTGAAGAATGTGTGACTTTGCATGAAAATATATGTGGATTTTTTAAAAGTACCCAAACTGTTTGGATTGATTTTAAGCTGCTTAAAGGGGGAAAAAAGCAGGCTTATCAACCTTCAGAATTTTTACTAATATTTCCTGAACTTTGACACAGGTTCAACTTTCTTGTTTAGCCCTAGTATTTACAGATTTCCACATTTTGTTTAACCTTGACTTGGTCTATTTCTCCATTTTGCCGTAAACTGTGTTCTCACCATCCATGTTACTAATACTGGCTCAAACATCTAATGCAGGGGTGGGCAACCTTTTTGACTCGAGGGCCACAATGGGTTCTTAAACTGGACCGGAGGGCCGGAACAAAAGCATGGATGGAGTGTTTGTGTGAACTAATATAAATTCAAAATAAAGGAGCGGAGGGGAGAGCAAGAGAACCGGATAGAACAGCCGGATCCGGCCCACGGGCCGTAGTTTGGCCACGGCTGATCTAAGGAGAGCTCCCTGCTGCTCTGGAAACCTGGCTGGGATGCCAGGTGGCTCTTTGACCTTGACTTCTGGGTTGTTTCTATGAGGCTGTTTCTGGATTTGCATTTGAATCCATAAACTGAATCAAGAAGACGTCTCTCCAATGTGGGTGGGGATCACCCCATTTACTAAGTGTCTGAATAGCACAAAAAGGTGGAGGAAAGGTGACTGACTCTTGGCTTGAGCTGGGGCATCCAGCTTCCTTGGACATAGGGATCCAGGTGCTGGGGCCTGAGGCCTCAGACAGGAACGTGCACCTTCAGACTTAGACTCGGACTTACACCACCTGCTGTCCTATGCGCATGTCTTTATCCTAACGTATTGGTTCTCTTTCTCTGGAGAATCCTGACTAGTACAGATAACAACCTCAACAGTTCGGTGACTCAACACCAAAACGTTCTTTCTTAGCCACGTAAACTCACTCCAATCAAACTCGCAACTGGGCAGATCTCTGGGGCAATGGTTCCCAAGCTCTAACTCAGGGATCCGTCCTCCCCAGCTGCCATGAGAGAAAAAGAGGGACCGGGTTCAAACACTGTCAACTGAATGCTGTAGTTTGCAAGTTACACACATTTCTCCTTGCTTCTACTCACATTTCATTGGACAGAATTAGCCACGTGGCCACTTAACCTCAAGGGGGCTGGGAAATAGTTACTTCCATGCCTGCCCTTGTGGGAAAATGGAATATTTGGGAACGCAAGTAATTACCGCTGCCATGCTCACTTGATACTTAAAAAGCAGGATCAATCTTCCTCCCCTGCCTGAGAGTTCCCCAGGTCCTGAGTGAAGTTTTACTGCTATCTCTGGAAGAATTGCTTCCCCGTCCCCCAAATCTCTCCCGCGCCCCATCTGATCCATTAGAAGCTACCTTCGAAAGCAAAGCCTCTGTGAGAATATGGTATTACATGACACTGTAACCTTTTTCCCCTCCAGAAAACCACCCTTTATGAATAAAACATGGGTGACCTTTAAAAACTTAGCAGTTGTACTAGGTGATTGCATATTAACAAGCTCTTTGAAGAAATAGGACAGGCACTGTATGTTTCGGTTAAGGATAGATAATAGAACTATTCAAATAATGTATTATTTTATTCAATACGAGGCAATGCAACAACTATTTTACAGTCTGCTTACACTTCCCGGAGTGTAATTATTTGTGACTTCCCACTTACCCTAATTGTGCTTTTTACTATTAAATTGAAGATTCCTATGGAAATAATTCTTCATATCCACTTGAATTTTCCATTTTTGGTTAAGTATCTGAAAATTCTGAGGGTTCTTGAATAGAAAGTCAAGTAAGGCAGAGTCATGTATGATGAAATTGAATCTCCTGACATCCAAACACAAATCCCCAGGCCTCGCAGTACCTGGCATGAAGAAGACACTCAATTCATGCAAAGGGAAGGCTGGTCCTGAACATTTAACAAAGTGAAGGTAACAGGAGCCTCCTGGGAATCCTATCAGTGGTACTGAGGAATATTAAATCAAATCTCTGTCTCTCACACACACACAGAATTCTAGGTTGGACTCACGGGGAGAATTGTCATGAGGGGATTGGATAAGGCAAATGGAATTGAATCAACTCACTGATAATATACAGTTAGGAAGAGGCCACTGTCCAAGGCAATGTGCTTCTAATTCCATCGTTTAGGAGATTTATTTTCAAACAAGGCAGCCCAAAGTCCTAGGGTTCTGACAGGGGATCCCAAGAGGCACGAAAATTGAGCAAGGGGTCTTCATGCAGGTCTTGCTAGGGGCTTAGGGCTTCTGTATTCACTGGGTAGTAAGCTATATTCTTTACCCGTAGAGTCTGTACAAAATGAACTGGTCCCATCGCCTGTGTCTAATAAGCACATGAGTGTCCTGTATTGGCTAAGGCCCATCAAATGACCACTGCTCTTGTGACGGCTGGTCAGTGTTTATAAACACCCAATGAAAACAATAAGGGCATGAGGTCTGAGTCTATAGAACACAAAGAATACGTGATACAGGTTCAGAATTACTAAGAACAGAGAATTATTAAACACAGATACAGATTAGTAAGATTATAGGAAATGATATACAGACAACTCATAGAATATTTGATCCATCTTTGCTGGATCCCATAGAACCAGTCCCACACTCACACACACATTGAAATCTGAAATCTGGGTCTTCTTTCACAGCTGTAAGATCCTCAAGTGGGAAACATTTCTTTAAATATTTTTTTCATTGACTTCAGAGAGGAAGGGAGAGGGAGAGAGAAATAGAAACATCAATGATGTGAGAGAGTCACTGATTGGCTGCCTCCTGCATGCCCCCCTATGGGGATTGAGCCAGCAACCTGGGCATGTTCTCTGATTGGAAATCAAACCATGACCTCCTGGTTCATAGGTCGATGCTCAACCGCTGAGCCACACCAGTCGGGCAAGTGGTAAAACATTTTTGACATTTCTTAGATCATCACCTGTTCTCACGATTGCAGTGGAATGGAATCAATTACTTTTTAGCAGCTATCGATACATCCCACTTGGGATTTTACCATAAGGAGAATTCTCAAATTGTTTAAAACTGAGGGCTTGACGGAAATGATTCCATTTCCATATGCGACTCCTTTAATTCGAGTGTACTACTAACTTCTTTTCAATCTGCGTGAGGAAACCAGGCAGTTTCAGTCAACCTACAATTATGGCAATAAGCCATAATTTTGCTTTGCTTTGCTGGGCAGGCTAGGAGAAGATTGCCTCTAGGTGGCCTGATACGGCTTCATCTTTTTGCTCTAGGTGCCGCCTCTCCAGAGAGCTGGGGATAGATATAGCCAAGCTTGGAAAAGACAAAATCACTTACATTTTTCATCTTAGCATTTAGGCTCCTAGGATTGTGTAAAGGGTGGGGGTGTAAAATGAAGACATCCCTGTGCAGGAGGGAGCGGGCTGTTTGCACGGCGCTCCCCTGATGCGTGCGGCACACACGCAGTGCGCTTTCGGAGCCAATGGGGGAGGATGGGGGAGGCCGGGCGCGAGCCACTGGAGAAGTTCCCTCCGATGTGTCATTAAGGTGTTTCAGAGCATCTGTGTGGCTGCCACATGAACTGGATGGGAACACAAAGTAATCAATTTCAGTTGAGAGCTCTAATTTATCACCTTGCCATCTTTTATTGCAAGGTAGAGAATCTCAATGTTTGGTTCTGCAGGTTCTCTCTCTCTCTCTCTCTCTCTCTCTCTCTCTCTCTCTCTCTCTTTTTCTCTCTCTCTCTCTCACACACACCCCTCACATACACACACCTACCTCCCGCACACACTTATAAACTCTTACAATCAACCCATCTTTTTCTAGAAAAAAACATCAAAATGCCCAATCAGAAATTTACAATACTTTTTGCCTTTCTTTAGCTTGGATTAGCTGCTTAATCAACATTTTCCTTTCCTGTACTAGAGCTTTTATATATTCTCTTGGACTCCGAAAATGAGTCTGGGTATGATCTGACATTAATGTAAGGCCGCGTCCTGAACGCATTCTCTATACTCATGACGCAAACTATTTAGCTCCTCAGAGCAGAACATTCCAATCGGAGGGAACAATTTAATAAAGGGGCTCAAATCTTAATTCCTAGAGTCAATACGACTACAAAAGTCAGACTTTTACATTAGAAGCTCAAACCCTCCAAGCACTTAGAGGCAGCGCAGCCAGAGCGGCGGCGGGACCTCGGCCTTGCTGCTCTCACTGACGCAGCCGAGCGCCCACCGCTACCCGGACCCGCGAGTCTGCGGCTGTCTGGCGTGGCCAGCCCGAGGCAGGACCCGTATCAGACACGGAGCGGGGGAAGGACCCAACAGCACAGGAACGAAACCAAAAAAGACAGGATGGAAGTCACCCTCCTAAAATAAATGTTGCACGTCTTCAAAGTCCCCAAGGCTCAAAGCAAATATGGAAATGTTTGTTCTCAGCACTGGAAGTTCAGATTTTTAAGGAGATGAAAGCACCTGGGATATTTTAGGGATCCCCTAGGTTTAATCTTCTGCAGCCAAACCCAGGTTCCGCTTGGCCATCCTGGCCACCTAATTGTTTTCATTAAACCATAACGTGGGAGCTCTCGTATTTGCAATAAATATCTCCGGCGTGTGCTTTTTTCTGGAAGTCTGGCCTTTGTGTGTGTTATTTATATTATGATATGTGTCACCTCCCCCCCACCAAAAAAATAAATCTCATTTGGCCACCGGGGCCAAAGTTCATCTGTCCACCCCAGATGTGTTTTCCTTCAGAATCCCTACAAGATCTCAGTGTATTGTGTGCGTGTTTTTCAAAAACTCTAAAATCCCACCGCAAACATCTTTTCCCCCTTTTAACTCCTAATATATTTTTTCTTCAAGCCCTGATGTTCTCTCTGTTCCTCCCAATATTTCTCCCTAGACCCCAATTTCCTAACCAAAGCGCATTACTGATCCGATGCTTTCAACAGCCTGGTAGCACATCAATAAACTAAAGATTATTGTGCTTTGTCAGGTTTTATTCTGCAACATTATGGGGAATTCTCTGCTGCCTTGGATGAGTGCATAAACTCTGATTGCTTGACAATTAACAGAGCTAGTAATAGAAAAGGCAATGTAATTTACCTTCGTACAAGAGATCTCAGTTAACAAAAATTAAACTATTGAACTCTCCTCTCCAAGGAAGGGGATGTCGCCTCATTATATTAAAAAGAAAAACAGATTCCAGTGGCAAGTGGGCCCTCAGTCTGGCTGGGCGAATTTATGGTTCAGATGATGTGTTTTTCTGACATGCATACAAAATTATGGCTTTTAAACTGGACCCAACTCTCTCTTCGTTAAATGAGTATTTCCCCCCTTTGGAACTATAACTCAGAGAGAACGCTCCCGATAAATAATGTGGAGGGGGAGAACTGCGCGCGCCTCGCGGGCTGGCTACGGAGGAAGGATGTCCCTTATCTCCAGGCCCGAGCGCAGCTCTCGCTGACTCTCCTCCGCTCGCTGGGTCTGTGTTTCTGGATGGCAGCGCTAAAGAAGAAAATATACAGTGTAATTAAACACAGAGCCATCACGCTCCAAGTGCAGAACTCCCACAGAGCGGAGCGCGGGGTTCTACAGACTCCCACGGAGACCATATGAAGCCTGCATTCAAAATGGCATCTGTGGCTCCCAGCCTGCCTTCTGCCCTGCCCGGCTTTCTGCTTAGTTCAAAGAAATACTGTGTTTGAACACAGGCCCCCACAGGCCTTAGCGAAGTCGCCAGGGAAGTGGAGGCTCTGTGGCCCTCTTCCTTGAGAATTTCAACCTCTGACACCGCTTTTGTGTTGATTGTTTTTGTTTGCAAGGGCCCCTACATGCCCTCCCAACGTTGCCAGATTGGACAGCTTAAAGTTGTTGGTCCCTTGCCTTCAGCTATGTGAACGCTGAACAACGTTTGGGCTCCAGAAGAGACTGTTATGATTCTGGTTAAAATGGAAGACACACGATATCCTAAGACCTGTTTCTGCCTTCAAGAAGGTTATAATCCTGGGGTCAGCGAGCTATGGCCCATGGCCCGTCTCCTGTTTTTGTATGGTTGGTGAGCTAAGAGTGGTCTTTACTTTTAAAAATATGTATTTTTTTATTCATTTCAGAGAGGAAGGGAGAGGGAGGGGGAGGGGGAGAGACAGACACATCAGTGATGAGAGAGAATCATTGGTTGGCTGCTTCGTGCACATCCCCCTAATGGGGATTGAGCCTGCAACCCAGGCATGTGCCCTGATGGGGAATTGAACCTTGATCTCCTCGTTCAAATAGATTGACAACAAACCACTGAGCCACATCTGCCAGGATAGGTCTTCACATTTTTAAGTGGTTGAAAATTTTTCTAAAAAAAGAATACTGTTTTGTATCAAGTGAAAATTACATAAAATTCAAATTTCATTGCCAATGAATAAAGTTTTACTGGAACACACCCATTTCCATTCATTTCCATGAGGTCTGTGTCTGCTTTCATCTACAATGACATGTTCTGTAGCTGAGACAGGGACTGTATGACCTGCAGCATCTAAAATATTTACTATCTGGCCTTTACAGGAAGAGTATGCAACCCCTGTTATGAGCTTATTGGAGAACCGCTTCTAATAACCATAGAGTAATGAATGAGCAAAGAAATACAGTATATTATCAATTGGCAAATGGGAACCTTGTGGAAAATTGCCATACTAACCCAAGAAATTATATATCACTGTGCATTGCTTTGTCATAATGAGATCTCAAGAGTCAATATGAGCAGGAGCAGAGTTTAAAAGATGCTTAGTTTGAATGGACACAGAGCGCTGAGAAGGACATTTCGGGCTGAGAAGACACAGGGAGTAAAGGTGGACTTGGCAAGAGAAAGCCTCCAAGAAGAGATTTTGGCCGTCTACAGTGAGAGTGGGAAGTACAGGTGACTTAAAAGATCAGGGGGCCCGGCCGGCGTGGCTCAGTGGTTGAGCATCAACCTCTGAACCAGGAGGTCACGGTTCGATTCCCGGTCAGGGCACAGGCCTGGGTTGTAGACTTGATCGCCAGTGTGGGGCGTGCAGGAGGCAGCGGATCCATGATTCTCTCTCATCACTGATGTTTCTCTCTCTCTCTCCCTTTCCCCTCCTTTCTAAAATCAGTAAAAATATATTTTTAAAAAAGATCAGGGGTAAATGAATTGTCTCCTATCATTTTGATATTTTGGAAATGGAAGAATCACTGAGAAAAGGTGAAATTTAAAAGCAAAATCAAGATCAAGGCAAGAAAGGCTGGGGGATGAAAGATTTGTGTTCCATCCATGGGAAGAGTTAATCCTGTTCCAAAGATGGGAACTGAGTGACACAAAGAAGAAATATCGTGAACAATGAGGATCTTACTGACTGACAATGCGAGGGGAGAAGAGGAGAGTGTCCTGAGGTAAAGTCATGTCGCATGCGCCATCCTGCACGTGGATCCTTTTTCTGTAACTACTTTTTAATAGGATGAATTGATGGTTATGATGTTATGTATATGGTTCATTCCAAACAATTATCTCATAAAATCACAATGTATGAGAAAAGTGCCGTTTGCAGTTTTATATATGGTCATGGCAACTTTAAAATAAAACATGGAATGCGGGAGGGGGGGGGTGAGAATATAATGAGTGCAAGGCCTCCATCCCATGGAGGAGTATTTAAAATGAGACTGGCTTTGGGACTTAATTAGAAAGCAACATGAAAGAAAATGCTTAATGATGGAATTGTAATACAACTGCATTACGTTTGACTCATCCTGTAATTCGACCATATTTGCTTTGTTTTCCTTCTGTATTGGGGCTTGGCCAACTTCAGCGGCTACCCAGCTATTGGTGTAGTATCCATTTTGTCTGAAGATGCTATTTGACACTGTTTATGATATGACTGCATTATTTTAAAATAGTTTCCTCGTGCCGAAACCCGTTTGGCTCAGTGGATAGAGCGTCAGCCTGCAGACTGAAAGGTCCCAGGTTCGATTCCGGTCAAGGGCATGTACCTTGGTTGCGGGCACATCCCCAGTGGGAGGTGTGCAGGAGGCAGCTGATAGATGTTTCTCTCTCATCGATGTTTCTAGCTCTCTATCCCTCTCCCTTCCTCTCTGTGAAATATCAATGAAATATATTTAAAAAAAATAAAATAAAATAAAATAAAATAAAATAAAATAGTTTCCTCGTTCATGGCCCTGGTAGAGGAGTGCAAAAATGCACATAAAGACTTCACTGCCAGGTGTTTAAGATGCCCTGCGTAATTCAGGAGAATTAACAGCCAAGTTATTAAAACAGGGCCAGGCAGCCTCAGCCCTGACACAGCTGAAAGGCAGAAAGGTTGTGTCTAACAGACAACACCTCTAGCCCCAGCCGGTTTGGCTCTGTGGATAGAGAGTCAGCCTGTGGGCGAAAGGGTCCTGGGTTCGATTTCGGTCAAGGGCACATACCTCAGTTGCAGGCTCCTCCCTGGCCCCAGCTCTGGTCGCATGCAGGAGGCAACCAATCGATGTGTTTCTCTCACATCAATATTTCTCTCTGTCTTTCCCTCTCTCTGCCACTCTCTAAAAATCAACGGAAAAGCATCCTCGGGTGAGGAAAAAACAAAGCACATCTACGTCACTATGTGGAACTCAGCTGAGTTGCATGGACACTCGGCAGTCTGCATACGGAGTGTGTGCAGGGGTGAAGGGCCTATCTTTTTACATCAAGTAGGCGGAATGTCGGTGTTCATTCACCCACTTGTTAAGCATTTATCAAGCACATACTCTGTTCAAGCTCTAGGGACACAGAAGTGAATGACTCCAAGGTTGAGGGCTATCCAGCAAGAAGACAGGAAAAACGCAGATGATCAAATACGGAGGGGTAAGTGCAGTTAGAAATGCGCACCGGACTTTCAGACAAAGTCTCCTCAGCAAGCCCTGGGGGGGAGAGTCAATGCAAAGGCTTGGGGATGGGGGTGAAGGAACATCTCCCCACGCCATTTCCAATCACTGTAGGGTGTAGCGAGTAGTTCTGTGGGTCATTCATAGTGTGAACTTTAAGGGCGTGAGGCAGGGGTCAGCCATTCTGTCTTTACTTTCTCTCTTGTCCCCTCTCTTTTTCTCTTTCTCCGCCCGCCCCCAATCTCTCCACTAAAATACAATTGTGAAAACTGATGTCATTGAGGTAGGTGGACCTTTTAGTACCATTCTTGGAGATTGATAAAAGTACTTGAAACTGGAATCTACTCCCATAAACACACACACATATGTTTAAAGAATAAACAGTCATCTATGAAAAATAGTTAAGACCATTGCACTTTTTTTAAAAAGAGAGTAAATACAGCATTTAAACGTCGAAGAACACTCTTTTGTTTTGCTTTCACAAATATTTAGCTGTGATAATTCCCATTTTAAAAGAGGGCTTCAATTGGTTCCTAATCCACTAATGCAATCCAGTGTGACCTGGTCAATGCTAATGAACAGTCATATTTGAACAGCGAGCTTTGAGGCCGTTTAATAGTTCCCAATGATAGATAGTGATGAATGTTATGGATTGGGGCGTTGGGGTTTAAAACGGCCCTACGTCGCCCTGAACCTCCTTACACATACAAATAGTACAAAGAGTTTAAGACGGGGGCATTGGGCCCGACGCTGAAAAGCTTTCCTTTTCTCATGAAGAACAAACTCCTATCAGATGTGTTGAAATCTCCTACTTGACCCGCGTCTAACCTGCAGCCCAGAACGCACAGAGTCAGATACAGCTAACCCCAGAAAGCAGGTTTAAACAAACAAGCCAATGGTCTCTACGCGCTGAGAAGTCTCACCCCCCTACTCGCCTCCCTCACGAGCTGCCAGGGAAACCGGCTCGGAAGTGGTCCAGGGCCCTGGGTGGGGGTTGTGAGGCTCGTAGGAGCTATCTGAACACTGGGGTCCAAAGGATCTGGTTTCCTGCTGCCTGACTTTTCCAGAAGACCCCAGCTTAGCTGTCTCCCAGCCCCTGCTCCTGCCAAAAACTGTGTGATATGTGAGTATTTTGCTAAACAGCACTTCAGGCCTTTGGGAAAATATCAGGAGGAGTTCAGAGTTAACGACTATTTTTCCTTCCTCAATTACCACGGGATGAAACACCCTGTGCAGCTATATGGCACTCCTGTAGGAAATTGAGTCCCAACAATTCCCGATCTGAGGTCAGCTCACTCTAAAATGGAACTGTTTTCTCCCTGCATAGGTGAGATTCCACACTGAAAATATTTCAGAGGGTCTTTAACATTTTCATTCTAGATTATCTTAATTCAACTAAAAACTGTGTATTATGTAACTACTATGTGCTCATTACTGTCTGTCTTAGCCTGGGGGCCCCAGGAGGTAGGGCCTTAGCCAGAGGCTTATGTGCCTCTTCTTTGTTAGGGAGACAGTCCCAGGAACCCAAAACAGAGAGGCAAGGAGAATAAAGAAGGGAGGAAGGCCCTAGACCAGCCGTGGGCAAACTACGGCCCGCGGGCCGGATCCGGCCCGTTCGGCTGTTCTATCCGGCCTGCGGAGCCGAAAGAGCGGAGGGTTCTCTTGCTCTCCCCTTCGCTCCTTTACTTTGAATTTATATTAGTTCACACAGACACTCCATCCATGCTTTTGTTCCGGCCCTCCGGTCCAGTTTAAGAACCCATTGTGGCCCTCGAGTCAAAAAGTTTGCCCACCCCTGCCCTAGACAGTTTGGCTCAGTGGATGGAGCGTCGGCCTGCAGACTGAAGGGTCCTGGACTGGATTCCTGTCAAGGGCACATGCCTTGGTTGCAGGCTCCATCCCCAGCCTTGGCCGGGGCACATGTGGGAGGCAGCCAATCAATGTGTCCCTCTCACATCAATGTGTCTCTCCGTGTGTCTCTGCCCCTCTCCCCCACTCTCTCTAAAAATCAATGGAAACACATCCTCATGGTGAGGAGTAACAACAAACAAAGGGGGGCGGGGGTGGAAGAGCCCCTGCGAGGGTTCATATGAACCTGCCATCACACGTCACAGATCTGACATAAGCACCATCACGATCATTTAAATGGCTGTGCCTTAGGACCGTCAGTTCTGCAGGAAGAAGATTTCACCCACCGGCTCCAGTGTCCCACTGGCCCAAGATTTGCAGGCAGACTGCTAATGCCCTGCATGTCTGGCTTCAGTGGGGAAGCCCTGGGGAAGGATGAGGACAGAGTGAGGCGCTCCAGGGCTGTGCCTTTGTGGTCCTGGGTGGTTTCCTCACAGAACTAGTTCCCAGTGTTAGCTGAGATGGGGAGGGACGCCGGGGAGGCCGCAAGGATCTGATGCACGTGCTAAGGGAGGCAGGAGAAGGGTTTGCTCCTTCTAGGAGGGCGACGATTCAATATGAGTGCCCACGACGATGACCAACAGTGAACACCAGAAAGAAACTACAATCGCTATGCCAGTTTCACAACAGCGATGCCAGGAAACTGAACAGGAGACCCAATCAGTGCGGTGTGTGAAATGGAGAGGAAGTGCTATCTAAGCTCATCGCTGAGGATAAGATGGGAGTTTTCTGGTCAAAAAGAGATTAAAGGCTAGAGGGAAGAGTGTTTTAGGATGAGGGAACAGAATGTACAAAATTACAAGTAACAGTGATCATAACGTTGCGGAAATATAGAATATAATAGCTCCATGCAAAATGTGTGAAGTGTATATACTGTCATGGAAATTTTTCTACTTGCAAGCAAATTCATTTCTTGCAAAAAAAAATGTATACCAAAAACATCTTGCAGAGCTAACTTCTGTGTCCATCATCTATGGGAGGAAGAGACAGCAGTATTTGAATGAAAGGGATAGTACAGCTCTCGGTCTAACCATCCAGACCCCATCAAATGTTCCTATTATCATTTAATAACAATAATTAATAAGGATGATCGACAACCATTTGTATTTGCAATGGAAGAGGAATTGTTGCTCATTTTTTTGGTAGTGCCACCACTGAATTAATCACTGCCTCGATGAATTGCCAGGACACGATGTTATGCTACTGTAGTTGTCCCTGTTCTGTGGCAGCCTTTTAAGACTGTTCTTACTATGAAGCGCTATAGCCTTCAACTGGCAAAATTAAAGGACTGATAGAGGGTGGGAAAAAGGTAACTTTTCTGGCCATTTCTTTAAAAATGAGTCTTTCCTTGTGCATGTATGTGTTTTAATTATGTATTATTCATTTTGATAGAGGACCAATTAATTTTTTAAGAAATCCCTAAGCAAGACAGGCAGAAAAAAGGAACAGTATTTCTTCTCCCCAATTTGGGTGGGTTGAAGCTAGGAACATAATGACAATTTAATGTACTTCATCAAGTCACGTAGAAATATAAAACCCATTAAAGTGAAAAGAGAAGAAATCCTCCCTGTGAAGGTAGGGAATTAGAAAGTGTATGTTCCTTATTCATTGAAACCTTACTGGCTGGCTCCGTTGTTTGCTGTTTAGCATAGACATTCAATGTGGCAACTTCAGATAGCTTTGAAACGTGCTGTAAGTATCTAGCTCTAGAAGCGATTTGCTCAGCCCATTTGTTCCAACGATGCCGCTAAACTAATTCTACAGAACAAACTCCCTTTGGCGATTACCACTTCTTTAAATGACCCCCAAATTCCTTATTACGACGATGGCACTATAACTCTGCAAAATGGACATCGCCTCTCTACATGGGTGAAATGCCATATGGCTGAAAAAATATTAAGAACGCTTTGCTGATCAACGTTGGTAGCAGTCTCAACACAGTGGTAACTTTTCCACTGCAGATGATGAATTTGGCAACGTAACTTGGTCTTTTGTTCATCCGCTGGGTATTAATTCAGAGCAAGCAGCATAATTATATTAGTGAAAATTCCATAAGCCACGCATAGCCCTCCCAGCAGCGCGCGCACTGTGGCCACGATGGCCCAAATTGCGAGAGTCCTTGGCTGATGCCAGCGTATCGTCTGGTGACATCAGGGGCGTTCTGCAATCCTGTCGTTACAAATGGACAGCATTTTAATGGCATGTGAGAACAAGATCGCTCTGCCTCATCGTGTTTCCCCACATCCAGGAGAGCTGTATGCTAGCACAGCACATCATTACGTGGACTTCGATGGAAAACAAACCCTGTCTCGTCCGTTGAAATATAATTACATGACCATCCTGTAATAGGTCTAGGATACGAGGCAGCTGTTAGGGTCTCCCTCGCTGGTATTAGAAAGCTGCTCAACTCTACCTGCTAAACACACTCATTCTGTGCTGAGGACCTTCAACACTGGAGTTGCTGATGCAGAGTTGGCTTCTAGAACTCTGTTGGGGCTTGGCGGGGGGAGGGGGGAGGGGGCGCCTAATTCTGAGCTAGCTGAGAAAGAGAAGCAGCGTGGACCTGGAGATCAAAACGTGGTATGGAGTCCTAGCCGGTTTGGCTCAGTGGATAGAGCGTCGGCCTGCGGACTGAAGGGTCCCGGGTTCAATTTCGGTCAAGGGCACATGCCTGGTTTGTGGGCTCGATCCCCAGTGGGGGGTGTGCAGGACGCAGCCGATCAATGATTCTTTCTCATCATTGATGTTTCTATCTCACTCTCCATCTCCCTTCCTCTCTGAAATCAATGAAAATATATTTAAAAAACAAGAAAAACACCGTGGTGCTTATTCAGGTTGGGTCGGAGAGCGCAGCTTTAAGTCCGGTAGCCACGCCTTTTCCCCACAGTGCCCTCCTGAAGTTCACACCTCCCTGTGACAGACAGCACTGGGGCCCAGGGCCCTCGCTCCTCGGCCAACCTGGGAGATCGAGACACTAGGTCTCCTGTGGGAAGCAGCTGAGCCAGCGGGCTCATTTCCTCTTCCTAAATCCATCCACTGGGCGAGTCCGCTTCACTGGTGGGGAGCAGGGCGCAAGGGAGAGGACCCGCAAGTTTTGCCACAGGAAAACCTTAAGCCAAGGACAAGACCCTCCTCCCTCGCTGCCAACACCCAGGAGGTCAGAGAAGGTTTTGCAAACCATTCCGTTCTATGCTGATGTGACCAAGGATAAGATGCATGCGTTACTGGCCATTTAGGCAGTACAGACTAGTTTGGTTGTTGTTTTGTTAAGCCTCACCAGATGGATTTTTCCTCATTCATTCATTCATTCATTCATTCATTCATTCATTTACTTACTTACTTGAGCCAGTAGGAGGGAGGGCGAGAGACAGAGGGAGAGAAACATCAATGTGAGAGAGACACATCCATCGGTTGTCTCCCACATGGGACGTGTCCTTGGCCCGAATCCAACCTGAACCCTTCAGTCCCCAGGCCGTCGGCCTATCCACTGAACCAAACTGGCTAGGGCTAGGCAGAGCAGTTTTTAACACCCAGAAATGCTTTTAAAAAAGCATACCCTTTGTCGTTTCCTCTAGTCCATGATTCCCTACTGCCCTCAGGATAAAGTCAAACCTTTGGACATTAAATCGAGTGACATAAGGTGTGCCTAACCTAACTACGTGTCCCTTCTGTTCGTACCTGAACACTAAAGTCAGTCTACCTGGATGATTCCCGGGCCAAGAAATGGGCCGTGCCGCACAAAGGAAATCGCGGCTGTTACTATGCCGTTTGTCCATATGGAATCTGATGTGTAGCTACAGGGACTTGCCCAGGTCACACAGCATTTGCTGGAGTTTGTAGACTCGGAGACTGAGCTCTTTCTCTCTGGACTGAACTTAAAGGGGTTCTAACACTGCAGACAACAAACCCGCGGTAAGCAATGTCTCCCCTCATTGAGAGAGGAATTCCTGTTACTGCAGTGACTGAGAAATAGATGATTAATCTAGACCCACGACCCACATTCCCATTTGATATAAAAATAAACTGAATTCACTGTAAGTTTCAGTTTCTGCTACTGGAGCTTTGGTAATTTTGATAGTATTTCAGATTGTCTGGAATCTATAAACAATATCAAGAGAAACATCTCACATTTTCTACACATTCAATGCCAGCTATGATAAAGTGGTATTAGCTTGAATATGCACAACACTCTCAGTATTTAAATAATACTTAGTCTGCTTTCTCCTCACATCTGACCTTTTTAGATACTAAGAATTACATTCCATTTTGAAAAAATCCTTAAAAGAATTCATAAGAAAGACTATCTATAGTCAAATTACCTACAGATGACTTCTACTGGTGTTTTGGTAGTAGTCTTTCAGATTTATTTACTTAGCTTTTGTTTCCTCATTGATATTATTTTTCTGTACATAGAATTTTGAATGGAATTCTGCTTTATCATTTAGCAACTTATCATGTATGTTTTTTCTTGTTACTACAAGAAATTTATTATACCACTTGAGGATACTTTATAATTTACTATTTTCCTGTTGTATATTTTCTTATACCCAAGTATCTGCCACTATGAATAACATGATGTTGATCACTATGGGACATCAGGCATACAACTTTATTTCTTTACTCTGATTAACTTCCTTGGTCTGTATTCTAAAAACTTAAGTTACTGGATTAGTGACCATCACATTTTATTTTATTTTTATTTTTTTAAATATATTTTATTGATTTTTTACAGAGAGGAACGGAGAGGGATAGAGAGTTAGAAACATCGATGAGAGAGAAACATCGATCAGCTGCCTCCTGCACACCTCCCACTGGGGATGTGCCCGCAACCAAGGTATGTGCCCTTGACCGGAATCGAACCTGGGACCCTTCAGTCCGCAGGCCGACGCTCTATCCACTGAGCCAAACCGGTTTCAGCGATCATCACATTGTAAGGGTTCTGATACAGACTGTCAATTTGCTTTATTAAAAAGCATGTGTCAGTCACTCTCCTAGTACTTACTTGTCTCCTTTAGTCTCTAAGTTATGTTTTCTAGCCTAGAATTCACCACCACCACCACCACCACCACCACCACCGCCACCGCCAAAGGCATTTATTGGGGAAGTTCCAATGGACCACCCTGTAGAGAAGCTGCGATGACACCAGTTTTCACACGTGGTCCTTTCATGCATTCCTTTCATCATCATGTTGCCCTTGCTTTGGTTTCCGGGTTGGAATAGGAGAGTGGTTGGCGCCCAGGTGTGTGGCTCAGTGGTTGAACATCGCCCTATGAACCCGAAAGGTCACTGTTCAATTCCCGGTCAGGGCACGTGCCTGGGTTGTGGGCTTGATCCCCAGTAGGGGACATGGAGGAGGCAGTCGATCAATGATTCTCTCTTATCATTGATGTCTCTGTCTCTCTCTGTCTCTCTCTCTCCCCCTTCCTCTCTGAAATCAATAAAAAAGATATTTAAAAAAAATAAAAGAGAATGCTTGGCACGAATCTTTCTGTGGACACAGTCTTCGGTAAGACCAACCTTGGCTGACCTAGTGAAATCGTTACGCGTGGAAGGAAGGAAGGAGCGATGGGCACATATTGCCAATACAGTTATTCTCCAACTTTCCTCTTTTTCTCTCATGATTTCTGCCCCACACAGGTCCACTTACAAACACCAGTGATGCTGAAGAAGTAAGAGAAATCCTAAATGCTTGGAATATCAAGTCACAGAAAATACTGCAATTGAAGTCTGAGTGCAGAGATCAGTCAAGAGCTCGAGTTCCTCAAATCTGTGTTGGAGTGAGAAGGGAATCGAGAAAAAAAAAGCAAAAACTTGGTTGAAAAGTGAACACAAGTCTTCGTGATAAGCTTCAAACGTCTTTCATCACTGTTCATTTTTATCTTACAAAACATGCTGGGAGTGTTCAGTCCCCAATTTCTAACCCTGTGTTCCTCCTTCGCGGCGATGTTATCAGCTGGGAGGGAAAGCTGGCCGAGAAACTGTTATGTTAAGCACTTTCCACAGGAACTTATTGCTTTAATAAGTTGGGAACATGCTCTTAAGGAAAAAAATCGTCATTGAAGATTCATTAAAGGGGAAAAAACCTAGTTGACTCACCACCGCATTCACACTTCCCTTACCGGGGAAGGGGGCACACGCCCTGTGGTGGCCAAAGTCAGCAGAGAGAGGGTTTTATGTTCCCAGGCCCCGCGCCTTAAGATGAGAGGACAGAGACCCACCGCGTGCACGCCTGCCCGGCAGCTACTCCCGCAACCCAGCAGACTGGGGATTCCGAGATAAACAATGCCTCACGCAGGTAAGCACTCAATAAATATATTTTTGAAAGGGTGGATGAACGTTAGAAAACACATTAACGCTCTCTGATGACTGCATTCCCCCCGCATAGATCAAACTCTCACCTTGTACGATCGCGTGGGAGATAAATACGAATCAATTCCTATCCAAGAGGATTTGCCTCGCAGCGTAACCTGCAGCCTTAGCCCCCCTTTAGAAGTTAGTGTTTTATTCTAATAGTCACAGTTTGTAACCAATCGCAGTGAACATGCTGGATGGCCTGCCTCAAGGGAACGAAACAGATTATTGTCCCTGACCAGATGGTTTTTCAGGTTCATCTTATTGGTTAAAACGTATCTTAAAACAAACGGCACCACCACCCAGAAACAACAAAAACACAGTAGGTGACTCAGTAAGATCAGTTTATGGTGAAAAGAAATACTCTGAGTCACGTGGTGCCCAATGGGGGAGGAGAAAGGGATGACTCACTTTCCCAGCACTGCGCCTCCCTCTGGCTTGCCTGGCTTCCTGCTACCCCCTGCACTGTCCCACTGCACCCCACCCTTAGCAAAATCCGGGTGTTTTTTCTGCTTAGGCTACAGCGTCTGGATCCCTTTGCAGGAGGCCCTATTCAAGCTTCAAGCCTGTGGGGAAAGACAGGGCGGGAGCAGAAGAGGGGAGAGACTCTCCACCCGGACTCCATCTGTGACTAAGACCCAATCGCGTTCTCCGGTTCCAAGCAATCGCCCACTCACCCGACGGGCTCGCTGGATGATTGAAAATGGCTTAAGCAAGTGCATATGGTTTAAAGAGCCACTCAAAATGACGGAAAGGCAGGCTGTCCACAGAGGAGCCATGTCACTCGGCTGACAAATAAGCTTGGGCAGAGCGGGTGAGGGCTTCCCGGGGGCTCCGGGGCAGGGGAGAGGAAACAGCGGTGGACGGGGGACCAGTAAGAGCGTGGAGCCTCCTCCCCATCCCTGCTATTATATAAATGTTATATTTGTTAGGCTAGCTCCCTCCCCGGCCACCCCCCAAGCACTTCATAGACAATAAAACACCAGAAATCCCCGAAGAGTGGTAAAATGCTGACATGATTTAAGAAGGAGGACTCTGATAAGAAGATAAAAATCTAATAAACAGAGTCTAGAGAACCTTGGTGCGTCTCAGGCGCTTGCCAGTGTAAGCAAAACCCTCCCAAGGAAAACAAAAGGGGCCCTAATGGTAAGGACATTCCACTCACAGACCATCTGAAGGAGAAAGTTAAGGCCGTGACCTCTGCAGGCTGCCGTTATGAGCGCTCTGACAAGAAAATATTTGATTTGGTTCAAGAAGCAAAATCAGTCACTGGATTTTTTAATATCTTTTCTCTTCACCAAAAAAAATAAAATAATGTACTTTGTATGTGTTTGAGAGAGAGAAAGAGAGAGAGAGAGAGAGAGAGAGAGAGAGAGGCGTGTACGCGGGAAACATTTCTCCCACCTACATACGTTTTCTGTTGAACTTGGTCTTAATTTCTTCTTGGAGTTTAATCAACCCCAGGAAGAGGTGGCCTCACAGGCCCATTGATTGCCCTTTTTTAATTAACACAAGGCTCCCGAAGGCTAATCTCAAGTGGCACATGGGAATGTGCACGTATGTAAAGACACGCATTGGCTACATACAAGAGCCAGAATGGGAGAGCAAGCCTACAAGGCCCTGAGTTTACCGCTGAAGGTTCAGGAAGCACCCGAAGGCCCTGTCTGTAGCTCTGAAATCTAGAACGGAGAGAACTGCACAGAGAAATGCTTAAATGTGGCCTAAGCTCCCAGGCTAACTCAAACAAAACTTATAAAACGGTTGAATTCCTGAGCAATGTTGCTGGAACACGTATGAGGAATACTCATGGGGTTGTGCATGTGTTTGGTATTAAAAAGTAAGAAAAACAAAGTAGAATTAGAGAAGGAGCAATGTTTTGTGGAGATTCTGAAGGGCTCTTTAGTGCATTTCTAGTAGCTTCCATGCTTGCTGACACTGCTCTTCATGATGATTAGTGCAATCTTCAGACTCACGGCTTTCCTTTTCACTGATAGGGAGAACTGCATGTACACCCGTCAGACATAATCTGCTTGTTGTTTGTTTTTTAGCATTTACATTCTTTCTTCTCCAGAGGAGGGAGATGGGATACAGGTATAAATGGGTATGATGATCTGGAGGGGAACAGAGAAGAAATGAGAGTAGGAGGGACAACACTGTAACCCCTGGTGAAATCAACTGGCTGTGAGGAGTGAAGAGAAGACCCAAGAACAGTCTGACTCCTCTGTCTTCCCAGTCCGTGCAGGTAGCAGGAAGCCATGCTGGTCTAAGAGCAAACCTGGAGATTCACCCGGAGCCCTTCAGGGCTTGGAGCTCTTCAAAGCCACTTCATAATCAAAGGTCCACAAAAGCACAGGTGGGCGGAGGGCTGGGTTAGAAGAGGCGCAGGCAGGAGCACAGCCATGAGTTGCATCCATGTTGTCTTGGACTAAGATTATATGGGCAAGTAGGCAAAAGGGTATGTATGCCAAATGGGCAGTTCACAAGTAAGGGGGTTGGAGACTTGCAGAAGCCTGTGGGTATGCAAAGGCTGGGGGTCTTCAAAGGTCTGGTGATATGCAAAGGGCTGGAGGCTCTGGGTTCAATTATAGCTGGTCCCCAATATTCTATTTCTGCCCCTATCAAATATTCAACACCTACGCAATCAACTTGAGAGCGTTAGGTAAGAAACTGTTTCCTTTGGGCATTGGGAATATTTAGCCTATCCACACTGATCTTTTAACCAGATTGCACCTTCACTTGGTTTGGTAATGTATGGACAAAGCTGCAGGAGCCAGTCTTTAATATCATGGCCTCTTTGAGCATGAAAGCAGGTCCAAATGGCTCATGATAAACTTGTTAGCAAAGTCTACAATTAGAATACAGAAAGTTACATTATGTAAAATTAAAAAACTCTGAACCTTGACGTCAGAAATGTGTTAATGTGCTTGTTTTTATTTTTGTTTGTTTATCTTGTTTTTCAGATTTAAACTCTGCATACGTGGGTTTGCCTGAGCTAATGTTATCCTCCTGGTAATAACATTTAGTTTAAAGAACTACGTAATCACAAATAATACTTTTTTGAAAACTTGTTGTATATAGAGAGTGGACTAGAAGGATGGACCTCGGAGTCAGGCAGCCTGGGTTCAAATCTGGGCCCCATCATGTTCCAGCCCTGTGCCCTGGAGCAAGTTACTTAACTGCTGTGAGAATCAATTCTTTCATGGGGTAAAAATAATACTTATCTCAAAGCATGATTATGAGGATTCAGTTACGAAAAAAATATTTAAAACAGTGACTAGCACATAGTAACAATGAGCTATTACTGTTTTTTAAATTATATAAGCAATATAATACGTACATGTCAAAAATTTGTAGGATGCAGAAATTTACTTTTTAAAGAATGTCCTAATCCTAACAGCTGAAGCTGATCACTGCTTTCCCTCGTTCTTATAGCTTCTGGGTGTTTGATTTTTACAAATTTGGAATTTTAGTGTATGTATATTTTTTATTATTTTTATCTGTTCTTATTAAATATCACAGCTAGATAGATAGATATAGACAGATAGCTAATATTCTCTCATGAATGTAAGGACGTTTCGTTAATCAAATCTTCAGCATGTGTGAAGGTTTTGCTAACGTGTATCATGATAAATAATGCTGCACTGAACATCTTCTATCCTACCTATTCCTGGCTTTCCTACATGCTTTGGGTGATTAAAAATAAATACTGTACAACTACATGGGGAATACCAAAATAAAATGGTCATTAAGTAATTTCAAATTTGAAAGCAGGGATACAGCAGAAGTTGGACCCCTTGGGGCCTCCATTCAAATTTAGGAGGAGTGAAGTGTCTATTCCTTCTTCCTCCTCACCTTCTAAACCTAAACCTCTGGATTGTTTAAAAATTACTAAATAAATTATTGACAACCTAGGTTAGAAAAATTTGTCCACAGAACATTTATAAATAAACTTAACTAAAAACTAATAGGTTTGATTTGGTAACAAAAGTGAAAAAGTAGACATCAATTAAATAAACAATATGAGATTCATGTGTAAGCTCTATAAATACCATCTAAAAGCACTGTACACTTAAGTGGGTAGAGTCTACCTGTCAATCAACCTACTTTGATTTATGGCGCCTAAAGACATTTTCCACTATGTTGAAAAATGACTTCTGGGATGAGTTAGTTGGGTTCTACACTTTCAGTACCATGAAACATCATGGATCGTAACAATTTTACCCTCTTTATTTGAGATTAAGAATATCCATGTAATTGAATCTCAATGTGGGTTTTCAAATCCTTTTATTTTAGATACTAGAGGCCCAATGCACGAAATTCATACAAGAGTAGGCCTTTCTCTCCCTGGCTGCCGGCACGGGCTTCCCTCTGGCACCCGGGACCCAGGTTTCCCTCGGACCCGACCCGGGCTTCGTCCTGAAGGACATCCGGTCTAATTAGCATATTACCCTTTTATTGTTACAGACCTTCCTAATTCCTGTGTTGCAACTTGATTTCTCAAATGGGGTAGCTTTCATTGTAGTTTCAAGGAAGCTGAATACAAAGCATGCCAGACCAATATGAGTGAGTTCTAATTTCAATAAATCTATAAAATATTCATGTGTGCCTCCTTAGCCATCATTTTACGAACAGAGTCACTTCCTATTAAGTGTATTTCGTATTCTAAATGCAATTCTGGTTTTTGCCAATGTAAGTAGTATGGATTTTGTCTTCACAGTAAGATTGGGGGGGAAGACATTTTTTATAAAGGTTAGGAATAAAAATTTCATATGTAGAGAGACCAATAAAAAGATAAAATGCAATAATAGATACTTGATGGATCATCCCATTTCTTAAGTGTAGAAAAATGAATTATATAATCAGAATGTGCTCTTATGATCATTTTAAAGAAACACGTTACTATTTGACAATATTTTAATATCAAGAAACTCCCTGGAAAAGTAAATTTACCAAATGGGCATATTCTTTACTTACGGTTCACTTGTCTAGAACAATGAAAGACCGGAAGTAGATGTTTCTCTATTTCATTTCCAAATTAACGATTACTTACTCTGACACGTCAAAAATATCTACAATCTTTCCCTTATTTCTACTTCTAATTCTTCATCTGTTTGAAGGTGACCAAAGTTAAACCCTAGCCATTCACTTTTTCACAGCGTGACAACCACACATATATATGCAAAATTTATATATGATTATAAATCATATTTAAACTTGTAAACATAAAAGAGCCCTATCATATATTACTTTTTAATTGTTTTTCAAAATTAGCAGTATATTAAAAGGATCTTTTCCTCTTCTACAGTTATCTATAGTAATTTCTATTAGTATTTTTAGTTATAAATAAATGGGGATTTGCTCTGATATTTGGTTGAAAATCAAAAAGGTCAATGAAGTAATTTGGAGGGTTCTTTGGAGCAAGTCTGATTTCAAAGAGACACTAACCAATTGTCGATGATGGATTAATAGTGTTTTCTTAATTTTGTTCTACGTAGGTAAGAAAAAGCTGCCCAAGCATTTTGGTGCTGCCTGATTTCACAATTACCTATTTCACAGAAAAGACTGCAGCCCTACCCGGTGTGGCTCAGTGGATAGAGCGTCGGCCTGCGGACTGAAGGTCCCAGGTTCGATTCTGGTCAAGGGCATGTACCTTGGTTGCGGGCACATCCCCAGTGGGAGGTGTGCAGGAGGCAGCTGATCGATGTTTCTCTCTCATCGATGTTTCTAACTCTCTATCCCTCTCCCTTCCTCTCTGTAAAAAATCAATAAAATGTATTTTTTAAAAAGACTGCATTGCCATGAAGAATGTCTAGAAGCCACTGCTTAAGACTACAGGAGACAAATTCTTGGGAAATCAATTTGTAGGAATTTGGACAATCCGAGAGGAAGATGGGCCGCTCAGTTCTGTGGGCCACTTCTACCCCGAGCAGCTGAGTACACGTCTCTGGCTGCTTGCTGTCCAGGTGATATGTGGCCCGCAGTGTGGAAGAAATGACTCGAAGGTAATGGTCCTTATTGGAGTGGAAGCAGAGGGCCTTTCTTCCTTTCGCTGGGTCTCCTTATTCCCTCCTCTCCCCACGTATCCCAAGGAACCAGCCTTCTCTAATGGCACCACCATCCCATGACCCACCATCGTTTGCACGGAGAGCAGGTGTTCTGTCCCAGGACACACAGGGTACCATCCTAACTTGTTGCCACTTTTCCTTCAAGAGCGGTAATGTCTTTGTGTCTGATGATGAGCTATTAATCAAAATTCTCCGCCTTTTCTTGCCTTCCCCAAGGGTTTCTAAGCATTACTCTGTGGAAAGCCGAAACATGCATTTGCTTTTTTTCTGATAACCAGTGAGAAGATCCATGTGGAAGAGAACAAAACTCCTTTGCCCAAGGAAAAAAATGAAAGGGGAAAGGAGGAAATCATGTGATTTAAGAATAAAAAAGGCAGAATATACTTGAATCAAGGGAAATAACCAGATCGACCCACAACACATCTGATGCCAAAGATATTGACCCAAATTCTCATGCTCTGTATCAAGTCTTTACATCAGAAGCTCCTGGAAAAGAAACCTCATGAATGCCCCCTGTTCCCTCCACGTGGCACACTTAGGATTCTCTCAGCCAATTCATCCCTTTGCCTCCTTCTCCACCTCCCCCACCCCAAGTGTGTGCTCTCAGCCCAGGAAGGAGTCGGAGCCCGTTACTGTGCACAAATCATCTCCTGGCTCAAGTTTTTGGTGGCAGCCACGAGAGGAGAAGGGGAAAAAAAATTAGAAAAATTTCAATTTCAGAACCATTATTATTTTCATTAATCATGAGAGGCGCTGTCACCCCGTCCTTATTCTTTAGAAGGAGATCTATTATACGGTCCATTTAGTCCAAGCCATATTACCTCATATGTTTTCCTGGCTGACCAAATAAGACTTAAGAGATAAAACAATTTACTGTTCATTATGATCCGTGTCACTGGAATCAATCTATTAACCTACATGAACTGGATATGTGACGATATCTCACATACACGCTTCCTCAGTTTAAAGAAAAGGCAAGCAGGTGGGGAGGGGGCAGAGAGAGTGCGGGGAAAGGAGAGGGAAGGAAATCAGGGCCCATAAAGTCAGCAGACGTATAATTTGCCAAGCGAATACAACTTCATTTCCCAGGGCCCACTGCTGCGCCCTCCACATCCTCACGCAGCCCCTGACCTGTAAAGAAGTCTAACAAATTGGCTTCTATTGTGGAGCCAAAAGGTGCCATCAACGAAGGGACGGTTCGCTGGTCCTAAAGTATGATGGGAAATCTCGGGCCGGAATAAAGGGCTGGCGTTTTATGAAGTTAACTCTTTAAGGTGGAGAGCAAGCAGGAAGCTCTGGCCAGTGGGACAGCGGGGCCAGAAGGAGCGAAGCCCTGCAGCCTTCTGGCTCAAACCCAGGGAAAGCTGTACCGGGCACAGCGAGGGCCACACAAAGTTAAAATAAAAACCAGACTCATCTTCCAATTGTAAACAATAAAAATATCCCCGCTGTGTCTCTGGACAGTCTCTCTGTCTTTCTCTCTCATCATAAGCATCTCAAAGAAAGGAAATGAATCAATGGCTGGCCCACCGCTGCAGGAAAACATAACTTTAAAGCAGACAATAGAGGAGTTAAGGGCGCCGGTCATTAGAATGAGACTCCAGCATCCCATTGAACTGGCATTTGCAACCAAAATTCTCATCTGAGTGTTGGTTCGCATGGTCGATTTCCTTCCGAAACTCCAGAGCTCGGCCCATGGCTACGCAGCCCACAGTCAGACCTTGCCGTGAAAGTCATGAAGTGTCACTTCCCCAATTCTGTGTGCTCAAAGGCAAGTGGCAGGGCCCCTCAGATAAACGGAGGGATATACAAGGCATGGGTAACAGAAGGTGTGGTTCATGGGGCCATCTTTGGAGACCACCACTGCAATGACAAAGGGAAGGTCTCACTGATCAGGTGACATTTGAACAGAGCTCTAAGGGACACAGGGAGCAAGCCACGTGACATCTGCGGGCTGAGCTTTCTGAGCACCGGGAGCAGAAGGTACAGTGTCCTGAGGCAGGACCACCCCTGATGTGTTGAGAGAAACGGAGGCCAGTGTGGCTGGACTAGAACAAGGTTCGTGGAGAGAATTCGGAATTAAGAGAGAGAGAGAGAGAGAGAGAGAGAGAGAGAGAGAGAGAGAGAGAGAACGAGAACAGATAATGGATAGCCTGAGAGGCCATTGTAAGGATGGTGGATTCTAGTTTGAGTTGTTGTGAGAAGCCAGTTGATGATTTTAAACAGAAAATCAGGTTCACAGCTAAGAAACTATTCACTCAGGAGAGCTACTGACTGAAGACTTGAACACCCACTCTATTATAAGCATCTCGGGGTAAACAAAAGCTAAAGCAGGACGGATAACCAGAGCCGAGGTCTCAGTTTCAGGCTTGCCAAACACCATCTTCTACAAACAGTTCCACTTTTCTGGGCTTTAGCTTATCCATCTGAAAATGGAGGGTGGGCCAGGGAAATTATTTCACATAGCCCAGCATCCCAAGGGTGAGGAAGAGGGTCCCACTGACCCTTCTTGTTTCAACCAAGAAGCACGATGCAATTCTGCTTCATCTATTGGCCTTCCTTCCATATGAGGTTTGGTTGGAAGAGAGATTTTTGCTGTTGAAATACGTTTGAGAATCCAGTGGGCTACATAAACTCTGTCTGTGTGTCACTATTGAGCAGGGTAAAATGCATGTAAAAATGTCTGTGTGTGTGTGGGGGGGGGGGGCTTGAATAGTTAAAGAATCATCCTCCTGTGACGTCTTGTTTACTTCTCACTGTGCAGAGGGGAACATTGGAGGGGGGAGGGGTTGGCAGGTGGAAGGGAGAAGATCAGATGCTAGTGGAACCAGGACCAAACCCTCATTTTTGGAAGGTGGGAAAACTGCACCCTGGGGGCTTCTGAGCCCTTCCTTTCTTCTGGGTGGAGACTGGAATTTGCCTTTCAGAAAGACCCTCTGTTTACAATGGGAGGGCCCACCTCGGGGAGACCTTTTAATTAACCTCTTTTGTTCCCTGGGGGAGCCTCAGTGCTTCAAAGCTGGTGAGTAATGGAAATCCAAGGGCTTGGTAAAGCCTGGTCCCAGCAGAAGCCCCGGATCCCCACCTCTGGAATAGCTGTGGCTTCTAAGGTGGGGCACTTCCCGCACCCTCCGGGTTTGTGTAAGAGTCTGATCCAGCCCCAAAAGCCGATGTGGGAAATGAGGAAAAGCAGTGTGCCTGCCTTCGAGGTCAGAGGGAGACCGGTTGTGCCCAAGGAGCTCTGACCTGAGGCTCCTCGCGGAGTGCAGCTCCCAGGGAGGAAGGGCTGCCTTGGTCTCGGCTGCACCCGCAGCCCGAGCAGGACTCAGAGAGCTCGCACCTGGAGCAGGGAGAGTGGTGGCAGGAGGAGGAGAGCGGAATGGACTTGTCACAGGGCACAATGAGGCAGTCACGTGGGGACCTACAGGAGCTGGGGACAAGTGGAGGGGAGTTGATGTCCAAAACTTATGCAGATGGATGTGCAAGAAAATACTGGGCACAGAAGGAAGAGGATACTCTGTAGTCACTGGCCGATGGGACCAGCGCACATCTCTTATAGGAGATGGATGGAAGAGTCCCTCTGGGATGCAAAGCTTCACAAACATCCAGCCAACAGACCTCCAAATGGACACTTCAGTTGCTCTGAGAGCCTAGCCTACCTGCATGTTCCAGTTTTGGAGAGAGGGGAAGAGGTCTGGAAGCGTCATCATATTGGCTTATCTCACTGATGTGGTGACATCTTCTTGGTAGTACACCAAGGCTTGCCTTGCCTTGACATCAACCCAGTTCCTCAAATGAAGTCTCCTCCTGATGGAAAAGACAACTGTTCCTCTTGCTTCTCTTACTCTTCTTCCTCGTCCCCTGCCTCGCTAAAACCCTCCACGGACTCCAACACAAGATTTAAATAATATTTGACAATCTTCAAGGAAAAATGATCACTCCGTGTCTTAGCTCAATACTTGGGACATAATAATCACCAAGTATACGGGACTTGTTATTTTGCCATTATTGCTGGTGCTGTCATCATTGTTATTAATATTAATGTTTTCCTCTGGCCCAACATCTAGACCGGCACTACCCAGCAGATCTTCAGCAGTGATGGAAATGCTCTACTACCTGTGCTGCCTCTTTTTTAAAAAAATATATTTTATTGATTTTTTTACAGAGAGTAAAGGAGAGGGATAGAGAGTCAGAAACATCAATGAGAGAGAAACATCGATCAGCTGTCTCCTGCACACTCCCCACCGGGTATGTCCCTGCAACCAAGGTACATGCCCTTGACCGGAATCGAACCTGGGACCCTTGAGTCCGCAGGCCGACGCTCTATCCACTGAGCCAAACCAGTTAGGGCAGTGTGCTGCCTCTTTTGTGGCCACCAGCAACCTGTGGCAACTGAATGCTTAAACTGTGACTAGTCCAAATGAGAAAGTAAATTTTTCATGTTATTTTGTTTAACTGACTTTACATTAAAACGACCACAGGATAGTAGGACCAGTCCAGACCCATTTTTCTGCGATGAGAGTTGGACCATCCTTCTTCCTTACACCTGTAGCGTAGAACTTGCATCGGAACAAGCTGGGGGACTTTTAGGCCCAACCCTAGTTTCTGATTTAGTAGGTCTAGGAGCATGGCCTGCGAAGTTACAATTTAACAAATAATGCTGATGTGGCTGGTCCGGGGACCTGACTTGGAGAACCACTGCTTTAGGGCCATCCACGGTTCTCACTTCTGTGTGCACGTGGCAATGCCACGGGACTGATGCCCAGGCTATGCCCCAGAAAAACGAACTCAGAACGTTTCAAGCTCCTAGCCATTTCTTTGGATATTCAAGAATTCAATAATAAAATTTTAAAACAGGGGCATGGGAGTTAGGTCAGTGTTTCTCAAACTGTAACGTGCTTACGGATCCCCAGGAGAGCCTGAGAAAAAGCAGAGCCTACTTTACTGGGTCTGGGGTGAGACCCAGGAGACGGCATTTCTAACGAGCTCCCAGATCATGCCGCTGCTGCTGGTCGGAGGCCCACACTCTGAGGAGCCAGGGATCAGAGGATCCCTGGGGCTGATTCTAATCTTTGAGATCTGCAATTCCAGAGCTGGGCAGGCGACAGGGAACCTGGCATGCCCACCAGCGTCTAGGGCTGCTGGAGAGAGAGCGAGAAGGCAGCCAAGATGGTGATGACAAGACCAGCGAGTCCTGGGAAGGACGAAAAAAGTAGCTCACTCAAGGCAGCTTGGCCCTGGCTGGGAGGCAGGCTGCCAGCTGGGAAGGATGCAGGCGAGCTCCTTCCTCAGAGCGGGAGGGGAGCAGGCAGAGGCAGACTACTGCTACCAATATCGTTCAAAGTCCACACAATCGCTCCGCTGGTTCCCAGCCACGGGAGCTGGAGACCAGACGCCCTATGGAGAGCCAGGGTGGTCCCATCTCAGAACTGTCCCGGTGCCCAGTGCTAGGACCCTTGGATGCAGAAGGAGACCAAGCATCGGAGGCTGGATCACATGACTGGATAACTGAGGGGCGGTACAGTGCTTGTAATGTCAAATAAGAAGAACACTTAATGTTCCTTTTTTGCATTTCAGGTCAAAGGTGAGTTACAATGAAGCCTGAGAGTTAAGCGGTTCAGCAGTGAGGTAAAGAGGGGAAAAGGGTGCCCCAGTCCACCAGGAGGGCCCCAGGGAAGATGCAGTACATGGAAAATCTTCCCATCAGCCTTTGGTGTTTTTTCAGGGGAGAGATGAGCAGCAGAATAACTGGGCGTTAATTCTTTCAGAACTATCCCGCTGCAAAACTGTTTTCTTTCCTAAGCGTTTGTTTGCCATTGGTGCCCAACAAGCACATCACCAAACAGAAGAACAAGGTTTATTTCCATACAATTGTACTTTGTTACCATGAGTGGGAATATATGTCATAATGAGTGTCTGGTGGTCCATATAACAGTTTTCCTTCTACCAAAGGAGGAAGAAAAAGAAGAAGGAAAAAATAAAACCAAAGCAAAATAACTCTTCTGCATTTCAAGTAGACAACCAACTAGGACACGCCAGGAGCTATTATAAATGGGCATTCGACACTGACTCACATAAACCAAGATGAATTTCTCCAAAAGTATTCATTTATAGAACCTTTAATTCCCCCCCCCTTACTCTCTCTCTCTCTCTCTCTCTCTCTCTCTCTCTCTCTCTCTCTCATACACACACACACACACACACACACACACACACACACACACACACACACACAGTTAACCTGAGTTGCTGCTATAATAATACAGGATGCCAAATGGAGGGGGGAGTGCAGGAGTGTAAAGAGTAGATGAAAGACAGAACTGGAGAGCTTTTCAGAACCTTGTGTTTGCCACCGAATTTGGAATTTCAGATGAGAACATTTCTCTCTTGTCTCCAGTAAAAATGACTCTATTTGTTCTTTTTCAGGACCCCCCCAAGGGTCCTGTCTCAGTACAAAATGAATGATGATGCTTTATTTTTCATAGTAACCTTCTGCAAGAACTTCACAATGCTTTAGAAAACTGATCTCATAAATCTTTAAAACACCCTCGAGAAGTCGAAAGAAACCATCTCAGCCCCATTATACAGGTCAGGAAACTGAGGGGCACTGAGTGAGCCTCCCCTACGGGAGCCTGGTAACAGCTGATTTTACCTTCCCTAATTCAGCCCCTGAATGCATGCATATCTTCCCTGTCAATGTGCCATATGTGCCAATATCCACAGGCATACGATGCTCATTTGGAAAGTTCCAGAAAATATCTCTCCTTTTTTAAAAAGGAGCATTATATTAACTATTAGACGTCTGGTGCATGAAATTCATCCACAGGTAGGGTCCCTGGGCCTGGCTGGTGATCAGGGCCAATTGGGGCCTTCTGGCTGCTGGCCAGGGCCTCCCTTCCCCAGCTGCCAGCCGGGGCCTTCCTTCATTCCACGCCACCCCCTGGTGGTCAGCGCATGTCATAGCCAGCGATCGGTCTCCCGGTCAAACTCTCATGGGGACAATCTGCCTATTAGGCTTTTATATATATTGATAAGTAACGTATCTAATAGTGGGCCAGTGATGCAGACTGCCATGAATAAACGCATATGCGTGTGTACAATGCATGCTAGCTCCATATGTACCGTGGGTATTTTGGGAGGTTGTGGAATTTACCTGAACCCATTTTTAATATGTTTTCAAAGACAAGAACCTTCTCAAATCTGTTGGCATCAGATTGAGTGGAATCTTTCTCCTTGACAAGGTCTCCCCTTTCATAGAACAATTTGCAGATGTCAGCAAACTGAAGCTTACAGTGATGGGACTGAGGGAGTCTGCAGTGACTAGACAGTGGCCCTCTACCCTGGTATTTGCCACCCTTTAACTCCAACACCTGCCATGTTCAAGTGCACACTGGAAAGAGGTGCGTGGCTCCTGGGGAAGCCGGCGCTCCCATCAGGAATAGCATACTTTCTCTAACATTAGCCTCTCTCCTCCTTTGGTGCCAGCATTTTAACAACAGAAAAACTTAAACACGTGGACTTGGCCTTGGGCTTCTCATGGTTAGGCTGAAAGCATGGTGGCTGTCTGGAACATTAACATAAATGGTTAACGTATGACACTCCATGCCTCAATCTGTTCCTGACCTCCAAGCAATGGAATTAATGACACTCTTCTCACTCCTAAAGGCTTACTGGTCAGGACACAGGTCGCTTAGGATGCCCGGGGTTAGTGACACCACAGATCATTGGGAAGAATGTGAAGGACACCGGACAAATAGAGGTGAACGCAGCTGGTTCAGATTTCTCAGATGAGTGAGCTTTGAAAGATTTATCCTCTCTCCCACATCCAGTACTAAAACAGTGACATGATACCAATCCCATCAGCCAGCAAAATAGTATTTATCTCTTCATGCTTTTTTTTTTTTTGGCCTTATGACTAGTGAGATACTATATAATAACATCAACCTTGCTTTTACAGTTTGTTTGGGGTAAACAGCCCTGTCCCATACAAAGAAGGAAGCTTGCCTGTCCCCTGCCCTCTAAGTTAGGGTCCCTGACCGCAGGGGCACACTTTAGTTCTGGAGCTCACCGCTTCATAAGGCAACGCAGTCCCCTTCAACGGCTGCAAAGTTATTCCTTACGTAGGGCCCCGATCTCCTTCCCTGTCATTTCTGCTCATTGCCAGTTGCATTTTCTGGATCAATACAAGTCTCTTGTCTCTTTCAAGTATTTAAAAGGAGCAGTGGTCCCCCTCCCCCCTCCAATCTCTTCTCCAATGTTTCAACTGCCACCCTTTTATTACTTTTTCTTGAGTCAATTCTATGGTATGTTAAGCATTAATATAAGGAAAATAAAGGGCAGCCCTTTTTAATTAAATAGAGAGTTAAGTCATCAACTGAGCCTCACACACTATTCCTGGGGATGATCACAGAGGAAAAGGATGGCTGTGGGAACGGGACATCTAAGCTCTGAGCCCAGGAAGATGAAAGGAGTGTTTCCCGCAGGGTGGGGGCTGGAGACGAGACAGGTTTAAGGGAACACGGGGAACCGACTGAATTCAAACAAAACTGATGAACAAAACAATCGGGGGGAGAAGATAATTATGTCTTATAACAATTACCCTGGCTATGAAGCAAAATTAGCATAGTCCTTCCTAATTTAAATGTGTTGAAAGTGGCTGAGCATGACAGCAGAAAATTACAAGGTTTACGACGCAGGCTTTGGTTAACGTGACAGCAATGGGTTATTGTAGCTTTTTTGGTGCTGCTAACAATAACTATAAAGTGACCTATACATACTATACATATGAACTGTTTAAGGCTAGGGCAGGTTTCACTCTGCTGGCAGGTAACACAGTCATTACACACTTCAGGTGCGTTTTATGTACCTTGTTTTTATTATTTAAATCTTGATGAGTTTTAACTTATCAGTTATAGGTTCACTCTTTAGGGTCAGATGATTGTTCTAACCCTCCCTCCCTTCTTTCTGTCGTTCCCGCTGTCCATCCTTCCTTTTCTCCCTTTCCTCTTCCTTCCTTTCTTTTTTTCTTTCCAAATCTTTGGATCCAAGAAGAGAATGAGGAAGTCTTAGAAATGGACTTTCTTACAAGGGATTTTTTTCAAGTTTACCCACTTTCTCATAGTAGGGATCTTATTCCAATGTCTCAATTTCCAATTCAACTGTAGCTTCATTTCCGATCAAAAGTTCACTGAGCTGCATGACCACCTTCAGCTCACTCTGTAGCATAGTTCCCTTAACTGTTGTGTCTGTAACACTGACTCATTGAATTACTCAGCACTTTTTGTGTTCCTCCCCATTACCTTTATGTAGGAGAACTCCTGGGGCCATTATTTTGCGCATCACCCACTTCCTTAACTTAATCACAAAAGCAAAACATAATTTTACTTAATAACTTGATATCATGAGTTGAGAAAATGATCATTTTCTGTGTAGGCAAAGTCAACACACCGGCTCACATTACAAAACGTACATTAATCAACAGTGAACGGTTAGGTGCGCTGTGTAGGCAACTTAATTAATAAAGATTTAACCCGGGCTTCTTAGCCTCAGCACCGTTAACATTCGGCCCAGCTCATTTCTGTTGTTGTAGGGCTCGAACCTATGCACTGTAAGACAGCAGCGGTGTGCCTGGCCTCTGCCCATTAGGTACCAGTACAAACAACCCCTGCCCCCAGTTGTGACAACCAACCGTCTCCTGACATTGTCAGATATGCTGGAGGGGGGGGGGGGAGAAACAAAATCACCCCCGAAGGAGAACCACTGATTTAACCCAATCAATAAAGGTCTTCGATTGTAGGGAAAAGAAATAACACACTCGTCTTAATAGGATTAGTTTGTCTGCTACATATGTCCAATTATTGGCAACAGGAATTTATAACAGTCAGAATCAATTAGACAGGTTGTGCTGAGCTGCGAGGAACCGACACAGGAAATAGCAGAGAAGTTTCTTTCTCCATTGTGCTCAAGAAGTCTGGAAGGAAGCCCTTTACTGCTGCTGGTCGGGGGTCCTATGAGCCTCTCTGGTTTGGGCTGTGGGTCTGTCTTTTTGCTTTATCATTCCTAAAGTTTGGCTTCATAACACAACTCCCAGGGGCTGGTGGAGTGTCAGCCACCACTACCTGGACGCTGGAAAGAAAGCTAAGACAGGTATTTTTCAGCTGAACTGCTGTCTGGTATTATGATGGGGGGCGGGGGGGAGGGAGGGAGAGGGAATGAATATGGTGTTCGCAACTAGCAGTCTCCTCCTCATTCATTTCTCTTTACACTTGGGCAAATAGTTCTTAGACACCTGCTGTGTGCTGGACACTGGTAGGCACTGGCGAGGAGTAAAGAAGGAACTTGCTATCTGGCAGCACATATTCCATAGGGATAGGAAAGTATCACTTGATTAATAAACCGCAACTGGTAAAAATGCTACAAAAACACAGGATGCTCTGAGCCTCTTAGAAGCAACATGGTTTTGTCAGTTTCTTCAGTAACTGTCATTTGGCATTGAGAATGTGCTCAGTAAGGGTCTGGATCAGGGGTGGGCAAACTTTTTGACTCGAGGGCCACAATGGGTTCTTAAACTGGACCGGAGGGCCGGAACAAAAGTATGGATGGAGTGTTTGTGTGAACTAATATAAATTCAAAGTAAAGGAGCGGAGGGGAGAGCAAGAGAACCGGATAGAACAGCCGGATCCGGCCCGCGGGCCGTAGTTTGCCCAAGGCTGGTCTGGATAGACGTCCTGACTGTCTGACCTAGGACGCTGACCAAACTTGTATGTAAGCTGTCCTCACATGAATTTCCGAAATCAAAATAACGGACTAGCAATCAAAGCTAGTCCCTTTCCATTCCTTTTTAGTTTTAAGCATTGTGACTCAAAGCCCAGGTTGCAATATTGACTATCATTTTTTTTTTTTTTTTTTAGATTTTTAAAAATTGATTTTGAGAGAGAGAGGAAGGAAGCAGCAGAGAGAAAGAGAAACATGGATCGGCTGCCTCCTGCACACCCCCCCACTGGGGATCTAGCTTGATGCCCTGGCCTGTGCCCTGGCTGGAATCCAACAGGCAACCTTTCTGTGCACGGGATGATGTTCAACCAACTGAGCCACACTCGCCAGGACGCAAAATATACTCTTAAGTAAAGTCCTGCAGAAATTCTATCTCTATATTAAGTGAATTCACCTCCATTGGTGTTTACTCTAGAGAGGCCAACTGCTCAAATATTTTGTTAAGTTATTTCTGCAGTAAATTAATATGACTTTTGCTCAATGACATTACAACTTGGGTGGCTCAAAAAACAAAACTGAACTCAATTGTTCCTCCAGAATATTATCTGTAGTATCATTGTTTTTGCAATTATATCCTGCTTCTTATGTAAATAAGCTCTGTGGTGGGTGTACAATGTAAAGTTGCCTTAGAGGAGTCTAGAAAGCAATGCATTTGGGGAGTAAATAAATTCACTCCAACCACATTAACCTTAAATATTACTCCGACTCGTGCAGACTGAAGCTTCCCCACGCTCGTGCACAAACTCATCCAGAGACACATAAATAAGACCCTGTCAAAACTATCCCCATTATTATCCAGTCTCATCCAGTCAGTTCAGAAAACAATAACAACTGAAATATGTCTGTACTAGAAGATACCTTCCTTTTATTGCCTTAAAAGATATTTCTCTGTGGCTTTCTTTTGCTACAAGAGAGCAATGGGCAAACTCGGAAATTTTTCTATTTCTTTTGTGAACCTAAACTAGCCAGCTCTCTTATAGGGATTGTATAAGTAAACTCCTACTCAGAGATTTTGTTTTTCTATTGCTACTCAAATGCTATTTAAAAAAAAAAATGTCTTAAAGACTGTAAGTTTCCTAACATCATAGTCATTATGCTTTAATCTCTAGGTGTTAAATTGGCAACAGAGCTCCTTTCTCCCTGAAAACCCCCAATGGTCAAAGGTATTTTAGCTCCCAAACACCATGTTAAGTTTAAGAACCAATATATTTGCTACTATTTTGACTGGAACAGTCTCAGATTTACAGAATTGTTATGAAGGTAGCACGAAGAGTTCTCCTGTACCCCACACTCGGTTTTACCCACCTATTATAACATCTTACATTAGGGTGGTCCATTTGTCGCAACTAGTGAGCCGATGTTAATACGTTATTTTTAACTAAAGTTAATACATAATAAAGTTCCCCAGACTTCCTCATCTTCCCCCTAATGGCCGTGTTCTGTTCCAGGATCCCAGTCAGGACCCCACCGTCCATTTATGAGGCTGTGTCAGGCCTATGTAGACTCCGTTGGTGTGACACCTTCTCAGACCTTCCTTGCCTCTGATGACCTTCGAAGTTCTAGGGAGGACTAGTCAGACATTTTGCAGAATTTCCCCGTTTAGACTGGGATTATGTGTTTTTGGTAGGAAGGACGCAGAGGCCAAGTGCCATTCTCATCACATCATATTGAGGGTACAACTATCAGTGTGACTTACCACTGCCATTAACCTTGATCACCTGGCTGAGGGAGTGTTTGCCAGGCTGCCACCCTGAATGGAAGCACACACTTAAGGACGAGGAGTTACGATCTCCCTCTTGAGGGCAAAGTATCTACATAAGTTATCTGAAATTCTTTTGCATGGGAGATTCATTTATTCTCCCCCCTTTATTTATTCATCAATAATTTATACCAGTGTGGGCTCATAGATATTCATTTTATTTTTTAAATATATTTTTTATTGATTTCAGAAAGGAAGGGAGAGGGAGAGAGAGACACATCAATGATGAAAGAGAATCATTGATCGGCTGCCTCCTGCACGCTCCCTACTGGGGATTAAACCCACAACCAGGGCATGGGGAATCGAACTGTGACCTCCTGGTTCAAAGGTGGATGCTCACCCACTGAGCCACACCAGCCCGGCAAGGTATTCATTCCATACTTTGACTTGTAATCCAATATTGCTTTATTTTCTTGTTGGTCAGACTGTTCCAGCTTTGGCCGCTGGACATCCTTTTGGCTCACTCTTATGTCTCATTGACATACCCCCGTCAACATGGGGTTGCTTTCTGAGTACTTTCCAGCTCAACAGCTTCAGTCCTTGAGCCAGCCATTTCTCCAGGAAGTCCTGGTCCCTTTTACTAGTATTGATGAATGGTATTAAAAACCGAGATCTGGGTGCCAGCTCCTGGAGTGTGTGAAATATTGCCTTGGATGGTACTGTACAGTAAATGCCTAGTGCAGCTTAAAAGAAATTAATTGTTATTAATGATTGCCTTTTGCATCTTATCCTCATACTTGCTTTAAAGCAAGCAACTAAATTATGTAACATTGTAGTAAATTTTCCACATAAGAGACTCCATTTCGCCTACCATTTTTGTCTGATTATGAATAATAAATCTACTTTCAGAAAAACAATGGGGAAGAGGTGGGGTAGGGGTGCAGAAAACACACACAGTGTGAAGCAGCGTAACAAAAACAGGGAAAGGTCTCCTCACTACATCCTTACTCCGCTTTTATAACAATTCTTCAGAAGACGAGCGTTCTTGTGTCCTCACTGATTGCTTCTGAGATGGGAAAGTGACTGCATTTTGAGGCATACAGAAGTGGCACCACAGAGTTCTCCCAAGAACAAACACAAATTCACATAGGAGTATATTGATGTGCCTCGTAAAGCTGACTTTCAGATTGTGTGTGCGTGTGGGTGCGCATGCGTGCTCACACACGAGTTGCACGTACACACACCCCCAGTCTGAAGAAGCATCGGCCTGTGACCTTTGTTTTTCTTCCTGTTCCTTTTGTCACTGGGTTTTATGCACGTTGCTTAGGGGAAGCAGAGAGAGCTACACACAAGGACAGATTATCTTTTAGAGCACTCCGGGGTTAGCTTCATTTCCCCCTCTTCTTTTTATGAAGCAAATGATAGCAAACATAAACCGGAGCCCTGAAAGAAGAAAATGCATGGAACGATACGAGTAAGCTTTCAAAAATCTGCAAAACACGACGGGCAGACCTCCAGCTTAGCGGGAGGCTGGGGCTAAAATATGCAATGCGTACACGTGCCCACTGTATCTCCAGCACTTAGAAAAAGATAAAAGTGGTCTTGAAAGTGAATGAAGTTGACTCTCAAGAAGTGGGTTTTAGATGCTGAATGTTTAATTCGCTGATAAAAGGGACCTGATTTCCTGCACACGGCTGCCATAAATAAAAAAAAAAAAATGAGAGAAAAAAAGCACATCTTAAAAGAGAAGCAATGAGCAGAAACTGACCTTTCTGTGAGCAAGCAGATGAGAGAAGGTATTTGGCTAATCCCAGCTGTCTCTGATTGGCCAGGCAGCCCCGTGTTGAAAATGTCTCCATCTGCGCTAATCTGCTCTCAGTTGGATGAGCTGAGGCCTTCAGAGTTAACCTGACATTTAACAATAATTACCCTTTCGAATGACCCCGGCCCAATCGCCTGCTCTCTAAGAAATCTCCTTTTTCTGTGCGTGCTCCCAAACCCCTCGACTTTTGTGTTAGAGATAGGGGGAGAGAAAAAGATGTGACGATAACGCTGGTGTGTGTAAACACACAGAAGTGTGTGGCTGTGTGTATTTATAGACCTATACGTTATATATAAATACTTACACGGCATCATACATGAGAACTGGGATCGATAACTGGTCACAGGGCCTGTTTTCACGGCTCTCTTGACTGTCCTGAATGGTGTAGTTTATCAATAAGGCCTTGTGGTATGAAGACAAAAGCAAAGGAATGATATCACCGATTCAAGTGTGTGGGGAGGGGGATCTGTTTAGTGGCTATTCTCTGAGAGTCAGAGTTCCAAGCACTTGAGTGTCCCTTATCAGACGCCGGGAGAAATGGTGCATGAAAACAGGTTCAGATGGAAGAACCAAGGTCAGAGGTCAGGGAGGCTAACTGTAGATGAAATGTGGCCATTTCTTTTTACCTGAGGCTGGCTTCATCTTTTCTTAGAAAGGTCATTGTGATAAAAACAAAACACACATCTCAAAAAGAAATCCCTTCTGGGGTTTTATTTGCTTAAAAAAGATAATAAAAAAGCCTTTCCCAGTTTAGGCCTGCGTTTTCCCAGAGCTTCCCTATCGGGGGCCATGGTAAGATAAGGCAGTTTCTAGCACTAATATTTAGTAAGGAGTGTCCACAAGGCTGAAGGTTTGCATTACCCAGGCACCCAGAAGTTCAAGTACTTGTCCTAACCTTGTCCAAAATACCAGGCCTGGACAGCTTGGCAAAAGTGGTCTGGAACTCCCATAAGCACAATTCCTTTTAAAATTTGTCATATTTGTGTGTGTTTGTTTTTTTTTTGGTGCACTTTAAATATATATATATATATATATATATATATATATATATACACACATACACACACACACACACACACACACACATACACACACACACACACACACATATATATATATATTTTAATATTTTTTCCTAATGCAAGAAACTCTGTCCATGGCTCTGTTCCTCCAGTGTATTGAGTCTTTTGTTTGTTTTGATTGATTGATTTTTGAGAGAAAGAGAAACATCGATTTGTTGTTCCACTTACTATGCACCCATTGGTGATTCCTGTATATGCCCCGACCAGGGATCAAACCTACAACCCTGGAGCATCGGGTGGATTCTCTAACCAATGGAGCTACACGGCCAGAGCCAGTGTATTGAGTTTTGAGCTGATCCTGCGGGCCCATGCAACAAGGTTGGGGACAGCAAGCAGTCTGATTTAGTGCACACTCGGCGGGTCCATAAAGCCACCTTCTTCGGGTCTCAATCCCATTTTTTTTTTTAATTATCTGGGGAATTCTTTCCTTAAAACAATCCCCAGACCCATTACCAGTCTGCCTACCTACTTCTCTAGGTTTCAATTATTAATAATAATAATTACTACTTTACTTTTATTCCACACTCAGCCCCCCAAAACATTGCAAGCCCCCAGTAAAGTGGCCATTATCTTTTTGGAACTATTAACCAATTGCTATTCTTACAGCAGGAATGCTTTTGCATAAAATGGTACCTAAAATTGTCTCTGGCCTGCTCACAACCTTCATTATTCAAAACTTAACTTGAAAAGAAATCGTTTGGGGCTGGATACACTGGCAGACTTCAGTTGCTATGGTGTAACAGTTGGATGATTTCCAAAATGGAAAAGATTTCTGCTCAGTATGCCTTGCCATATAAGCCCCCAAATTCCCCTTTCTTAATATTAACAGAAGTGCACATATGGTTATTATCTTTACAAAAAGGCTTTTTCCTTTTAGGAACAACATTTACAATAATTTGTAAAATTAATTCTGCCTGTTGGAGAAAGTTTGGAAAAACACTGAAAAGTTGGGAGGAGGATAAAAATCATTTAGTTGCTACCATTCCTTTTTCTATTTCTAAAAATGGTAATGAGTAGTGATAAACATATAACAATAACCTTTGTTGGGAAGTGACCAAGAGCCAGGTCAGAGTTTCTATGTAGATCATGTCATTTAATCCCCAAAATAATCATAGTTAGTAGGTATTATTGTTTTTTTTTAAGGCAATTTCTTAACCGCAGGCCTATTGACATTGGAGCTAAATAATTCTTTGCTGTGGATGCTGTCCTGTGCAGTACCCAGAGCCCACAAGATGCCAGCAACTCCGATCCACAATGGGCATTGCCAATGCCCCCAGGACAGCAAAATCACCCCACTGAGAACCACTGATTCAAGGCCGTACTCCCAGTCATAAGTCAAGGTCATACTCCCAGTGACATGAGCAGGAATTAAAAATCAGTTTTATCTCTCTTCATAGAGGTGATCTTATTCCGAATATAGTTCACATAATTGTTTCTCTCATTTAACATGTGTTGGACTTGGCTTAACTATTTCTCTTTTATTCAATATTCCTTTCATTGGACAATATAAATAATGCACTAAATGATCATCTTTATACATAATCTTGTTTTCTTTTGTATTTATGATTTTCCTTATGCTGTGTTTCCCAAGCTGATATTTCTGAGTCATAATGCGTGTATTTTGAGAGACTTCTGGTATACAGTGCCACATTCGCTGAGCCAACTCACACTCCCATCAGCCTCGTGTGAGAGTCTGCCCCTGCACTACCATGTGTATTTGAGGTTTATAACTGATGATCTTCAAATTGTGTGGCCTTAAACATCCAACATGGGTTAAAATTCCCCTGGAGAAATAAAAGCATATGTGTCGCCATTAATGTCATCCATGTAATAAGTTTTAGGTAGAAGACATCAATGAATCCCAACTTCCTGTAACCTACTAATACTTTCTGGAATTCCTTGCCTTTCTGAACCCCACTGGCCACCCACAATTTCCCAGGGAAAGCCCAGCCAATGGGACAATCTTTATTAACACTTCCAAAAATGAGTCATAATCATTTGTACTGGAATCTGCTAATATCAGTTCTTTACATTGGACCCAATTTCCTCCCCAAGAGCTCACCACCTGCCATTCAGCCAAAGAACAAATGGTAGAGGAAGCTTATCTTCCTGTGACTTGCTGGATTCAGGGTACCCTGCTTCACATACATTGGTTGATTTATGCATCCACTGGTTGATTCCTGTATATGCTGAATTTAATCTGCATGAAAATATCTGCATTTTGTAGGGAGGATGGTGAAATTTAGCAAGCCATTTTGCCAAGTTCACAAGCTAGAAAGTGGTAATACTGACATTTTATTTATATTTTATTTTTTAAAATATATTCTTATTGATTTCAGAGAGGAAGGGAGAGGGAGAGAGAGAGAGAGAAACATTAATGATGAGACTGAATCATGGATTGACTGCCTCCTAACACCCCACACTGGGGATCGAGCCTGCAACCTGGGCATAGGCCCTGAATAGGAATCGAACTGTGACCTCCTGGTTCATAGGTCAATGCTCAACCACTGAGCCATGCTGGCTGGGCAATACTGATATTTAAACCAAACTTCTCTCTGGCCTTCTACCAGATTAACAGGCCTCAAAGACATTTCCCAACAAAAGCCTTAACACTGACAGACACTTCAAAGGTACTTCCACAACCAGTCCCACTGGTCCCACCTAGAACTTGTTAGAAAGGCAAATGTAGGTCTCACAGAGTGGGGTCTAGAAATCCCTTCAAGAAGCCCTCCAAGTAAACGTGGTACCTGCTCAAGTTTGAGAACCACGCCTTCCCCTCTCTACACCCCTGGCATCAGTCAGTACCATCTGCATCTGAATATGTTTCCGGTAAGGACAAGTGCTATTTCCCATGTTTGTGTGTGTCTCACACAAAAAGTATCAATGGTAAGAAAGCTTTTCTGCTTTGTACCTGAACTTAAAAAGTATCTATATTTTTTATTTCTTCAGTTTTCCTCTGTGCTTCTGTCCACCCTATTTAAAGTTTATCTTCTGACGTCTCACACCTCTTTCTGGATTTCCCCCTATGATGAAGCCTGGCAGAGGCTCAACAGAACGATGAGTTACAGCCAACGATCCTAATGCTATTCTAATGGGTGTATTCATTGCTTGCACCGAAATGATCGCCTTCGATTTCGGTTGTTTCTTTGCAAGTTTTTCTGTCTTGTTTTAGAGCCACCATATGGCCTGAGAGCACCACTGAACTTACTTTGCTGGCGCTGACTACCTTTCCCAAACTGCCCTGGAGATCCCAGGAGAAACCTCTCCCCCCACTGCACTCTCCACGTTCACAGTCAATCAACAGCGCTTGCCAAGTCTGGGCAGGGCACTGCCCTGAAGGAAATGCCATGAGGAGACGTTGCCACGGAAGCAGACGTCATCAGAGGTAATAAGATAACGAGACATTCTTATTTAGGCCCCAGCATATGCTCAAAGGTAGGAAAAGTGCTTAGGCATTCACAGCTTTACTGTGGACGCTGGCAACTGGGCGAATACAAATAGAATAAACAATAGAAGCCGGAAATATTTGAGATTAGGAAATTAATTCAAGCCTGGGCCAAGAAGTCAGCATTCATAAGCTAGCTAGTTCCACCCTTGTCATGCATGTCAAGCAAGGTCTCTTAATCACTCATCACAAGCCACCTACGAGGTTCACTGCCGGGTCAGGAGTGCGGCCTTTCATTCGTAGTATTTCAGGGTCTTACCCAACTCGTAGTAGCGACCCCAACAGACCAATAAGCAAGCATTTCTGCACGTCACCCGGCCACAATCTATACAGCAGAAATATAGGCGTTAGTGACTCACCTTTGTCATGCCGTTCCCTCTACGGGATCATAAAGGTAGTTAATTAGGTCAGACTAGAAGGCCTATCAGTAAGCCGCAGAGGTAGAAATGGCCCCTTCAAGCTATAGAGCATTGAAAAGGCTCCCGGTGAAATCCTTCTGAAATAAACATGTATCTATTCACAAAAAACTTAGCAGCGTTCATTCCTTTCATCCCCACAGCCCTACCCCTGCCTTATTTCTTAAGTCACCCAGACCTTGTCTTTCCAGTAATGTCATAATCAGCAGGCTGAAAGCAAGGTTGCTGATAATTGTTCTTTATGTTGCTCTTTGTTTAGTATCTGATTCAATACATCTAGGTGGACACCATTTCATCACCTTCTTAGTAACAGAGGTGAAAAAAATCAATGGCAATCAGATTACCTTGTTAACAGGAAGGCGAAAGGGCCAGTGTGTTAAGTTCACAGGGCATCCCCTTTCATTTAAAACATTTCACTTTTTTTATTATTTATCTTTATTATTATTTATAGCACCAAGCCCGGAGCATTTCCCAACACAGAGCGCGGCCCTGCATTTGTCTCCTGCGGAGCCCAGCGTTTCTGCCCTAGCCCAGGCCGGGTCGGGGACCCCTTGTGCTGCCTTTTCTCACAAAGTACTGGGGCCAGTCCCGAAGGACGCTGGGTGCAGCGCTGACTTTGTGATCCCAGCTGTCATATGATATTGTATTTATTGCCGTGTTTGTTATTTTCTGTTGGTCTTCATTAAGATCACTGTTATTATCCGCAGCAGCAATGCGCCCCAGGCTGGGCAGGGGTATTATAATGTGCCCCAAAACAAAGCTCTCAGGGTGGGACTTCCAGATGAAGGACACGGTATGGGGCAGGGCAGGCCAAAATAATAGGACGGATGCGGGCAGCCCTACACGGGCGCTAGGCAACTCCTGAACGAGGAAGTGAGTGCTTTGAAGAACAGGTGCTCATGAAGAAGGTTTTTGAAATGGAGAAGGACGGGATGTTCTTGCAAATACGTTATTGTTTGAGCTTAATGGATAATTCAACAACATTTCTGAAAAACCACAGGCACTGTTGGACCTGAAAGGCGTGTGGGCAGGAGGGCAGTTTCATTCCAATTGGGGCACTGCTTACCCTTCATTATGAAGTAAGGGGCCACGTGTCAGCTGCCTGTGCTCAGCTAGGAGACCTGGAAGTGTCTCCATGGGTTCCTTGAACTTGAACTTGAGTTTATGCCTCTGCATACTTGGGGGATGTGTGTGTGTGTGGGGGGGGGAGGGTCTCAGAAACCCATGGGAACATGAACTTGGTCTGAGTTTCAGGAGGTGAGGCCAGGCATGAGCTCAGGTGCGGTGGCCCTGGAGGTGGCTATGGGTGGGCAGCTGATGCTACCAGTGGACTGTTAGTTTTTGGAAAAGCAAATCACACTCAGATTATAACCCGAGGTCGTGCCACTTGCTCAGATGTCATTCTCAACCAACAATGCTTTTCAGGCACCATTTTAGCAACATACGTTAAAATGTTTGCCAAATATTCAGACCCTTTGGCAGAGAATATTCTTAAAAGTCTATTCTAGACTCGCGCCGCGGCCACGGAGATGGTGCTCGCCCGCGCTCTCCTCCCCGTCCCCCCCATGGAGAAGACGGAGCTGATCCAGAAGGCGAAGCTGGCCGATCAGACCGAGCGCTACGACGACATGGCCACCTGCGTGAAGGCCGTGACAGAGCAGGGCTCCAAGCTGTCCAACGAGGAGCGCAACCTGCTCTCGGTGGCCGACAAGAACGTGGTCGGCGGCCTCCGGTCCGCCTGGAGGGTCATCTCGAGCATCGAGCAGAAGACTGACACCTCGGACAAGAAGCTGCAGCTGATCAAGGACTACCGGGAGAAAGTGGAATCGGAGCTGCGCTCCATCTGCACCGCCGTGCTGAAATTGTTGGATAAGTATTTAATAGCCAACGCAACTAATCCAGAGAGTAAGGTCTTCTATCTGAAGATGAAGGCAGACTACTTCCGGTACCTTGCTGAGGTCGCATGTGGTGATGATCGAAAACAAACGATAGACAATCCCCAAGGGGCTTTCCAAGAGGCTGTCGATATCAGCAAGAAGGAGATGCAGCCCACACACCCGATCCGCCTGGGGCTGGCTCTCGACTTCTCCGTGTTTTACTATGAGGTCCTCAACAACCCCGAGCTCGCCTGCACACTGGCCAAGATGGCTTTTGACGAGGCCATTGCCGAACCCGATACACTGAATGAAGGCTCGTACAAAGACAACACCCTCATCATGCAGTTGCTTAGGGACAGCCTCACATTATGGACATCGGACAGTGCAGGAGAAGAATGTGACGCGGCAGGAGGAGGCCGAAAACTGACTGCCGACAGGGCGGTGTCCTCCTTCCCTCCAGAAACCTCTGTGCACATCTCCATTCCTTCCTCCATGTGGATTTCCCAGAGCAAAGAAACCATTCATGTGCATGGAATCCACTGTTCCTAGTCTTTTCACACTGCAGCTGTGGGAAACTCCATTCCTTGATTTGTGTTTGTCTTGGCCTTCCCGGTGTGCAGTTACTGCTGTAGAAAAGTATTAATAGCTCCATTTCACATAAACATAAGTAACTTCCAAACACTTACGTAGAGGACTAAAAATGTATTTGGTATTTAAGTAATCTGAACCAGTTCTGCAAGTGACTGAGTTTTGTATTACTGTGAAGATATGAAAATGTAGTTAATTACAAGTTAAAGAGTGCTTTACGTAACTTCTTAATTTCTACATTCCCTTCCTCACTCTTTGGGGGTTTCCTATCAATGAGCAAGTTTCCGTGTTCTTAATGTATTCCTTTTGGGCAGGAATCCGGAAGTATTAGGTTGAATGGGAAAGCAGTTGATAATTCTGGGCTGCGGGTCACAAATTGAAATGCCTCCTGTGTCACACATGGTGGAGGTCTTGGGTGGCTGTGACGACCGGGAGTTTCCTTATCCACTCTTCATTTGCTGCTGTTTCAGTTGACAATTTCCCTTCCTAATAAAAATTCACTTACACCTTCAAAAAAAAAGTCTATTCTAAGGAAATACTCATTAATTAGGATCAAACCCCTGGGTACAACACAACAGTATTCATTTTAAAAGCAAAAATTTTTAAAGTGAGAAAAAACAAAACTGAAGCCGGTAATTTTACACCAACAAAATGGGATGAATGAAGTGAACATTAAGCAATATTTAAATATGTAATTACAAAACGATTCAGCATTCTGAAAAGTACTTACCCTGTAATTCAAGGTAGAAAATCCCACAGGAAGTTGTATATACACCATTATAACAATTATAAAATACACATGATAAAGTATTTCAAATGATGAACACAAATGAATAGTAATTGTGTTGGTGGGTTAATGGTACAAAATTTTTTCTTCGTTTCTCAAAGTTTCTGCAATGCTGTCATATTACTTTAATAATTAATAAAAAAAAAATACTGAAACCATTCAAAACGACCCTGGTATCAGAATGGTTAAAATACACTGATGATCTCTTTATTATTTGCCCATCACCTCACTTTGTATAACCTGCGAATATCATCTGAACTGAGACACAAGAGCACTCCGAGCTCTTTGGGGAGCACTGTGCACGGCCCGTTCCCTTCCACAATTTCCTTCCCCGGAGCACCTTTCTTGGACTCCATTTGTCCAAACAAACATTGCCAAAAGGCAGTTGCTACCCCTGGCTTCCGATTCCATTCTGTCCACTCACCACAACTACATCTGTCATGGAACGCAGTTGGATTTTTCACTGACATACACAGAGATGAATACTTAGATTTAAAACCCATTAAGACATTCAATATTTATATTCATATCAGCTTTCTAGGCAACTGAATCTGTCTCAAATCAAGATCACCCTAATTTTATAAATTCAGTCAGCTGTGATCTGTTTGTGTCAGTCTCACTTACCTTGTCTTCTGTGCCTTAAATGTGGGTTGTTCGTGAAAGCCCACCACTCTACAGCTGGGAGCTCTAACAGCTGACGCCGTCCAATCAGATCTCTCCAATCACACCTGCAGATGTAACAGACAAATATGAAGTTCCTGGCAGGAAGATCTAAATTGGAAACTTGTTGATAGTCATGTATAAAGTTGCGGGCTTGACAATCTCCCAAGTTCTCTATTTCTTCATGTAAAAAGCGGGGGGGGGGGGGGGGGGTTTATAAAATCCTGCCCATTTTGTATAATCCTTTGAGATCACAGTGGGAAAATCAACCCAAAAAAAGTCTGAGAGAGATGTTACGGTCAATTTTCTTATTGAATTCAAGAAGGTAATATTGTTTTAACTTTTTTCACTTTTTTTTATTTATTATGTTCTCTCCTTTTCTCTGTTGTTAACTTTAGAACTCTACCACTCTTTTAGGGTTTCAGAGTGTGCAAATGGGGATCCACAGGAATTCTGACCCCCAACTTACCTGCTACATTCAACAGAATACTACCAATCAGAAGAGAACACAGTTGTGCATCATGTTTATCAGTTTATAAACTGTGCCATCTCCTAAACGTTTGAAGAATCACATCTGCCTTCATATCCGACATACAATGACCATCTTTATGTACTTGCTATGACTGCTTTCACTGGTCAAGCGAAATGACCAAGTCAGAGATTTTATTTGTGCTTCCAATGCCAATGTCTTATTTGTCTTTTTTGTGCATTGAGAGGGGGCCACACATACCTCACCCACAGAACTCAGCACCCTATGCTGAAACAGTCCACTGTCTGACTTCACCACATCCTTTACTTTAAGTTCCTTGAAGGCAGGGACGTTTTTCCCCCCAGGTATACAATTCCAGGACCCATCATAGTTTTCCGTTGATTTTAAGCATCTGAGAAGTATATATGCAAAGTTTTGTGAGAACAACTGACCCAATTGATTTGAACCAGGACTGTTGGAGGCCCTGGTCAGGTAGCTCAGTTAGTTCAAGTGTCATCCCAAAACACCAAGGTTGTGGGTTTGACCCCTTGTACTTATCAGACTAGCTTGGTGTTGATTCAATTGATATTATTTTGATGAAATGAAATGAATATGCACTTTTGTATTTTTCAACTAAAACAATATTATCTTATAACAAAGACAAGAAAATTTGGTGCTTTTTCAATGTCTACTAACTAAATGTATTTTGACTGAACATGGAACACTCAATCAATAAATCTGTTACATTCCAAAGAAAAAACAAAATATAGGCGAGAAGAAAAAAAAAGAGGCAAATGATTGATTAAACTCAACAGTCTTCATTTTTCATTCATTTATGTATGTTTGAGGATTCCTGGAGTTTTAACTGAATTTCAGGTTGAATCACATGTAACTAGTAGGAACCTCTTCAACACAGAATCCCACCGCTGGAGTCTTTTCAATTAATTAAGTGTTGCCGAGGTTAGTAACGATTTTAGGCTACAGAACGAAATCATTTCATGAAGTGCCAAGTTCCTTATGTGTTTTTCTCCTCCCTTCTCTGCATATGGCAGGCAGAAATTGAATTCTGTCAATAGGCTAAAAAAAAAGCCTTATCCCTAGAATGACTTCAAACATAAATCTGATGACTTAAAAAATAAGGGGGGAAAAGTAAGTAATCATGTAGAATGAAATAGAGTTCACTACCAATAGAGAGGTTCTTGCAACTTTCTGAAATGTGGTGGTTAAAAATGAGGAATAATTACAAACATTCCCATCTTTCTAAAGTTTATAAAATATTGAGGAACATCAGTTAAAATAAGAATAGCAACCACCAAGTAATCAATCGCTCTCTGTTGAATTTCTATTTGAAGCCAGCACTACACAAATTGAAGTCAAGAACAGAAGACTGTGATCTTATACTCAGTCTATAATCGTGTTCCTTAGTCAAGATGTGTCCCAGAGGGTTATGAGACCTCAATCTGGCCTCCAGCCCGTACGGGATAGGGGCAGGGATAAAAATTTGTGAAGATATGTTAGTTCTGGAGCAACATAAAGACTTATTTAGGGGTTTATCTGTTGGGCTGCACTTGAAAAGGAGGTTTTTTAAATATTTTTTTTACTGATTTCAGAGAGGAAGGGAGAGGGAGAGAGAGATAGAAACATCAATGATGAGAGAGAATTATTGATCAGCTGCCTCCTGCACGCCCTCTCTTGGGGATGGAGCCCACAACCTAGGCATGTGCTGATGGGGAAACATGACTTCCTGGTTCATAAGTCCATGCTCAACCACTGAGCTATTCCAGCAGGGTGGAAATGTGTTACTTTTGATAATAGATTAGATAGACAGACCAACAGACAGACAAACAAGATGATAGATAGGCAGACAAGACTGTATAGTTAAAACAAATGAGCTGTCTTCCTTGTCAGCTATTTGGCCATCGCAGTTAGCACCATAATATAGAAGGGTCTTCATATTTACAGAAAGGCAATGCCAAGGTGGAGCGGGTCAGTGGTCCTGCCTGAGGCTGAGGCTACAGAGAAGTCAGTATCTGAGCCCCTTCACATTCTCTCTTCTGTCTGTGATAAAACTGGAAAGGGCCGGGAGGAGCTGAGAGGAAAGCATTCCTCTCCCACCCCCTTATGCCCAGAGCTTTGTCACCCTCAAAAGACACTCAAGAGGAGACCCATATTTCTCATTTAACCCCTGGACAGACTTACCCGTGGCTGCCCAGCATCTCACCACTATTTTGTTGAAGGTGCAGAATGCTCCCAGCTTAGGATGCACCAACTCTGCGGGGAGATTTTAGTTCATTTTGTGGCACTTCTGCTGCTCTAACAAGATATACAGTAACACTGAACTACTCGCCAGATGACTTCCAGGAACAAAGCACTTTGCAGATCTATTAGGAAGCCACGGGGTCAGTGCCTAATGCTTCTCTGTTCGCCAGGGTTTGGGCCCTGCGGCTTCCCGGGCTGGCCAGGCTCCGAGGGAGACAACGAGGCTTTCAGTTTGGAAAAGAAGTAGGAAGCAACAGCTGTGAAACTTTATAATGAGAAAAAGCGTTCCTCTTATCTTATTAAACTCCCCAAACTTTTATCACCGAACATCACTCTTGACTTTGAAAAGTGAAACTCAAATAATCATCTGGTGCTTCTTTTAAAGTCAAAGATTAAATAAAAGAAAAAAATGTTGTGGAGCGAAAGCCTCTGAAAATTTAAACTGTCTATACTGCTAAATACTAAATATTAAAGTTGCCCTAGGAAAAATACGAGTTAACTGTGATTAACTGTACGAATATGATGTATTTGAACAGAATTAGCTAAATGTAAGAAAGACAATTTAAAAGCTCAGGAAATAATTTTGGTTGTATCTCTTTCTCTCTCCCTCTCTCCCTTCATCCACTTTCTTCCAGCTAAAAGAGAGACCCTTAGATATGATCTGATAAAGACGACGGTAGCCTAACATAGAATTCTAGAGGTGTCAGATGCAGAACAAGAGAGATTTTGGATGAGCAGAATGTCACTTACATTATCAAGAAATTTTACCCAGACACTCCTAGCATCCTTACATTGTCAAGTTAAAAGTCAGGGAAAAAATATTTTCATCCATTTAAAATAAGAAGAGAGTTTTGAAGACACCTAACATTCTGAGTATGAAGGGCGGGGTGGCAAGAAGGTATTTTTCATACATAAATTATACATTCATCCAATCCCTACTTTGATATATAAATCTTTCTATGAATATCTAAGACAGGTCTTTCTGGACAGCATCAGTGGGTCTTTAAATGCCTTGTTCATCTAGGAGTATAGCACCATGAAGCGTTTTGAGATTCTAGAAACTTGCATGATTATATTATTAAAATCTAGAAACACATTCTATGTATCCTTGATTCTGTTCTAGTAAAGCAGTGGGAGCCACCTTTATCTATGATTTTATTTAAATCCCCTTGAATATTTATATATTAATTATCTTGGTCCATTAGTATAGTCCCTGGAGTCCAAAAAATATAGTTGCTTATAAATGATTAAACTAAAGTAAGACCTTTAACTTAGGATCTCATTTAATTCTCACAATAACTCTGTGTGGTAAGTACTCTTACTGTTCTCTTTTTGTAGATAAATCAGAGGCATCGGCAGGATGAGTCCATTTCCCAGGGTTACAAAAATAGTTGATGCTAGAATTATGTCAGGAATTCAGATCCCATGATTTTTATAGTCTACATGCTTAACTATTACCCTGTTTCAGAGATAACCTCTCAGGGCTGGTTTTCTGAGATTTGAGAAAAAGTTATATAATGATGTTACATATATCATCACGATTTTACGGGGGGCGAGGGGGAGATTCACACTAAAAATAAAAAATATTTCAAGAATTGGTTCTACTTCTAATTATATGAATTTTTTAGGCTTGAATCTATTAGGTTTTGAAAAAATCCTTAGTGTTTTTCCTATTTTCACCCTGCCCATAAACATACTATAAATTATCATCATCATCACCATCATTATGGTTTTGTTAAGACCTTATTTAGTTATTTATAATGAACACTGCAGAAGACATTTTAGCTGTGACCCTTCATCCTGTGTTGGGTTTCAAATTTAAAGAGAATTTTAAATAGAACAAATCTAAATATAATTCTGTTGATGAAATGAACAGAGTTGACCACAAGGAAATCGTTGGAAGGTGTTCCTGAATGGAGTAACTTTGTTGATAAAGAAGATGCTATTATGTCAATAAAAAAGACTTCCCTTTGTCTCCAGGTCTTACCTGGTGCTTGTTACACAACGATATCTATGGAATGTTGAATCTCAGCAATGCTATGTGTGTGGTTTAACAGCTTCTAAAACTATTTACCTAAAGGCACAATACCTTCTACTGTGCATTGTAAATGAAGAACTGAAATGAACGTAGTACCATTGCATTTAATTGGAAGATTTAGTCAGGCGGGCAAGAAAATCCCCTAACCAGAAATAGCGACATGTGGGCTAGTGTTCTAGCCACTAGTAATTGCTTAATGGTACTGCGAATCCCAGTGAAAAGCCCGCGAGATAGACTTCCTATTAGTGTAAACCAAATTCAAAGCTTTGGTTTGCTTGCTTGAGTATTATGTGCACTTATGAGATTAGATTAATAATAGCCCAAACGGGTTGTGTTATGGCAAGTACAATCTTAATGTTCCATGGCTTTAACCATATTATTTCAGCAAGTGTTGGGTCTTAAATGAACCTCATTATTACAATCGAAGTGACTTTGAATGAATTCAATCGCGTAACGAAAAATGTCTACGTCTCTCCTTCCATTCCCCCCATCTTGCCGATGGTCCTCTAACCTTGTGCCATCTTCAGAATGAGTTATCTTGTAGCCCACTCTTCCTGTAAAGACCGTGGCTGGGCCAGGGCTCAATATGCCGCAGCTCCTTCATGTCCACTCCTTTCTACCCACAGTTATGGGCTTGCTGTAAGCCTGTCACCTCACTCACGGTGGAGACCAGAAGCCTGCTGCTAGGCCCCGAAGACTACAGACCTGAGCTCTCGACAGTCTTCAGTCACAATGCACACATTTCTTTTCCTCCGGGGCTTAAACATCTCAGAGCCTCAATTGCCTCTTACATGAAATGGGATCTCAGCAACTTCTCCGAATAAGCAGTGAACTTCGTGCTTGTCCTCCCATGCTTTGCTCACTCCACTCCCCTTTCCTATTTACCCATCTCCGTCAAGATCTGTTAGGAAGTTACCCAGACCTGAAATCTAGGGGTCCCCTTTGACCTTTTCCCTCCAGTCCCATCCTTTAAGGCCTATGCAGCCAGTCGCGGAGGCCCACCTGGTGTTCCTCACACCCTTCTCTGCTTTTCCATGCCAGCTATGGGCACACCACTTCAAGCCTGTACCACTGTGTAACTGGAGTCACTTCTGAAACCATCTTTCAGACTCGTCTCTTCTCCTATGTCATACTGCTGCCAATTCAAACTTCCTCGAAAAATAAACAAAACGAAGGTTTTAAAGTATTCAAATTCAAGGGCACTTTCTCACATTCCTTTTCTAATGCAGGCTTCCCCACCTGCAGTGTATATACAAGAATGTGAGCACCACAGTGGACCAGGTCTGTTTGGGAGGTCAGGCTGCGCGTGTGGGCCAGGCCCTGGGGTCTGCCAGTGCAGGCTCTTCCAATTCTACCAGATGGCCACTTCCTCTCAGTGTTCCCCTCTCAGAAGTGGCCCAGCCACATTGAGAAGGTCTCTGTAAAGTGAGGATTGTGTGTGAGCCACAGCTAAGGAAAGTCACGTGTAGATGGAAAGATCAAGTTCAAAATAACCGTTTAGGAACTGTGAGCTGTTGAAATAAGTTATACTACATCAATGAATCGTGTATTATGCTTTCAAAGATTTGCTGCTATAATAGAATGTTTGTGATGTTTTAAAAATGATATTAATACTAAAGTTGTATTAGTACTGAGCCTCCACTGAATGCTCACCCTTCCCCTACACTCCTTTTATTTATTTATTTTATTTTTTTTAAATATATTTTATTGATTTTTTACAGAGAGGAAGGAAGAGTGATAGATAGTCAGAAACATCAATGAGAGAGAAACATCGACCAGCTGCCTCCTGCACACCTCCCACTGGGGATGTGCCCGCAACCAAGGTACATGCCCTTGACCGGAATCGAACCTGGGACCCTTCAGTCTGCAGGCTGACGCTCTATCCACTGAGCCAAACCGGTTTTGGCCCCCTACACTCCTTTTAAAAATTTTTTAATTTTTATTGATTTTAGAGAGGAAGGGAGAGGAAGAGAGAGATAGAAACATCAATGAAAAGAGTGTCATTGACTGGCTGCCTCCTGCATGCCCACATTGGGGATCTAGCCTGCAACCTGGGCATGTGCCCTGACCAGGAATCAAACCGTGACCTCCTGGCTCCTGGGTTGATGCCCAACCACTGAGCCACGCCAGCTGGGCCCCTACATTCCTTTTTTAAATGTTCACTGCAAAGCAAGATACAAACTATTTCAAACTGGACAGTTTTTGACCCAGGTGCATTTTTCCACATCTTATAAATGAGCAGCTTATTAATAAAAAACTATTTCAAAAAGTTAAATATTAATTCAGTCTAAACACGATTAGGCTTCTCATTTATATCTTGTCATAGCAATCTCTCATCTGTCCTTAAAGGATCATTAATCACACCCTGTTATTATCTCTGTACCATTTAGTGGAGTAAGTATCCCTCACTAGCATGCAGGTTTCTGGAGGGGAGAGCCAGGCTGTTTTAGCACAGTGCTGGGCACAAAGGGCTGTCAGAACAGCCTCCGGGACAAATTGTCTTGGGTGTGACCGCCGGAACAGGCTGTGCTTTCTAAATTTTCTACAGTGAGTATATAACCACATAGGTAGCAAGCAAAAAGCTATTGCTTTTAAAAAGCAATTTCGATTGTTTTCTATTAAGAAACGTTAAGAAAGAAAACAGTCAAATAAGCCAAATGTCCCCACAGCTTATTACACTCATTAACAATGCTGATAATTCACTTGTAGTACAAACAGTACATATAAATAATTTAAAAACTCAACACAACCAAAGTAAAAAGTGAAAGTTTGCCCGACTGCTGTGGCTCAGTGGTTGAGCTTCGACCTATGAACCAGGAGGTTAGGGTTCGATTCCCAGTCAGGGCACATGCCCGGGTTGTGGGCTCCATCCCCAATAGGGGGTGTGCAGGAGGCAGCGGATCGATGACTCTCTCTCATCATTGATGTTTCTTTCTCTCCCCCTCCTTCCCCTCTGAAATCAATAAAAATATATATTTTTTAAAAGTGAAAGTCTCTCTCACAAATCCCTCAAACCCTAAATGCAGCCACTGTGCATAATTCCTTATGATTCCTCCCAGCATGAGTATTAGTTTATGTAACACATGCACGTGTCCTCTCCTAAGACATACAATGTGAGGGCGGTGTTTTCTGCAGCCTGAGGGCGGGGGAAGGGGTCTCTGTGTAGCCTTGGGCGCTAGACCTGCTATCTATCTGCCTTGTTACGTCCAAAATCAAAGCTGGCCTCTCAGTGACGTACCTTCCTCCAGTGAAAGATACAAGTGCGGGGCCCTGGAGGTTTACTTGCCTAAGAGATAGTGTGGACCATTCATTTTCCTCTTCATTCATTACTCCTCGCAAGTCCAAGAGTAAAAGACTGTGGCTGCCCACTTAAATAGCGGACAGAACTGGGATGGAACAGTGCCCGAGTCTCGGAAAGGGCTCTCTCCGTAGAGCTCCACAGGCCTCGTGGCTCGGGGGCCGCAAAGCAGCTTGGGACACTTTCCCACAGTGTCTCCTGCCACCTCTACTGAGCGCTGTGGGTGGTGGGAAGCTCTGGCCACCAGCCCTTTCCATCGTTTGCATGCTGTCGACTTAATTTTGTCATTGCCTGTTTGTTTTCTTTATTCCCATACAGCGATGGCGAGGGGTAGGAGTGGGAAGCATGTGAGATCTGGTTTTACTCCTCTATCTTAAATAACAGGAAGTTCAAACTATTGTAATCATTTCTAAATCATCCATGGCCATGGGAAAACGGCTAAAATAAATAGCCCATAGCCACTGCTTCGTTAAAAAAAAAAAAAAATTGTGTCTCTTGAGAAGAGCTAGAATCCAATGAAAAGTTCAAGAGGAAATTTTGATCAGTTATTAATTGATTCATTCATATAAGAGAGTCATTTCTCATTCAAATCTTCTTTCGAGTTAATAATTCCTATGATATTCTACTAAAGGGCCTTAAACTTGAAAGTATGTAACATTGATCCTTTAAGCTCTGCTTCCGATCACCACAGAATGTGGCAGAAACAACCTAAAAAATATTATGGCGCAGCCAGTGTTTCTCAGTGGTTGAGTGTCTACCAGGAGGTCACAATTCAATTCTGGTCAAGGGCAAATGCCAGGGTTGCGGGCTTCATCCCTAGTGTGGGGCATGTAAGAGGCAGCTGATCGGTGATTCTCTCTCATCACCGATGTTTCTCTCTCTCTCCCTCTCCCTTCCACTTTGAAATCAATAAAAATATATTTAAAAATTATGAACCTAGAATACTAAGATAACAATAGAAACTATGGATTTCCCCCCAACAGCTGTTCTATGGGGACTGAACACCTTTACCATTGAAAAAAAAAGAAAGAAAATTATTTATTCTGAGCACAAATTTGATCACTGCTCTATGTAGGAGTTTGCAGGCTGAAGTCAGATTTTAAGAGTATGTAAATAGGTTTTTCACGAATGTCACAAAATTGTATTATACTAGGAATGGTTTGACAACAATGAACAAACAAGCCTTAAAATTTTTATAATGCAGATTGTAATCATCATTGGAATTCTATTCTTTCCCTACTTCTGAAAATCCTTCATTTTTCTTCACGTTTTAGAACAGCCACATTTTCACAATGCTGATGTGACCTCGTTCTTTCTGAAAAAATACAGGTTTATGAATCTGAGCCCACCGTTTGGGCTATGCCTCATACATGCTTCCTGTTTTCACTCACGCAGGCCCCATGAAAGATGCCCCCCAGGACAAATTTCCTCCTGCACCTCCAAAGATGAAAGACTCCTAACACCATGAAACTTGCCTCCAGCTTTGAAACTGCGATTGTCGCGTTCATTACCCGCACGCCATTCCGGGCAACCGGGGTGAAAGCCACCCGGCAGAATCGCCACCCGCGACCTTGTCTGCCATTTAGAAAATGACTCGCCAACCACAGAGGGTTAATTCGGAGCGCACCTCGCCGTAGGAGGGTTTATTTTTATCTCTGAAGTGTCCAGCTATTGCCATAACCAGGGCAATATCAGTCCGACACTGATATTTCTGCTGTCAAAAAGCAGTTTGTTTGTTTCCCCCTAAACCTCCCATATAAGGTCCCAAACCACAGCCCTGGGCCTGTGGGTTCCTCTGGAGCTACCAGACCGCGCTACTAGCACAGAATGTCCTATCAGAGGCCTGCTCCGGGCGCATCCGCTAAGTAATCTGGCATGAAGAAAAGTTAACTGAATTAGGGGCCAAGTGGGACGCTGGGTGACCTACTCTGAGGAACCGAGTCCTCTGAACTTTTCCATTCCGCTCTGCCTTCATACTTTAATAGGGACCGAATCCCCATTAACAATGGAGCGGCGACAGTAAGTGCCATCAGGAAAAGGAAATTCAATTTTCGTGGGGGATGACAGTCTTACCTTTTCGCGCTTAATTGGCCGTATTGTCTCCAAAAGTTAATTGGTTACTTAGTCCAGGTAGTTAGTAAAATGTTTAGCTGCGTCAAAAAGCTCAGGCTCCCACTGTTAATGGGGCATGAAATGGAATGTTTGATACTGCAAATAAAATCAGTGATATTCAAGGATGTTATGGTAGGTAATGCGTTGAAACTGCCATTTAATGGGTCCTGGAAGATTAGGGTAGTGTCAGCCGGAACCGCCCGGTCTCTTTTCTGACATTGTTAGTTGCCTCTTCATTTACTTAACGGCTGTCTGCACTGATTACATAGGCATAAAACTCCCTACAAAAAAACAACAGAGACACGCTCTATTAGCAGTCCAATTAGAACTATTTGCATATTACAGTTCATTTCTGCTTAAGTGAATCCCTAATACAACTTTAGGAAAAAAAATTCTATTGTGTCATTTGAAAGAAAGGGAAAAGGAAAGACTTAAAGGTGATCTCTATCCCTTTCTTTTTCTCACTTCATTTTTTCCTCCTCTTTTTTTTTCTCTCTCTCTCCATCTCCATCTGTGTCTCTCCCCTTCGCCTCAAATATTAGGGAAAGGAGAAATTGCAAACTTCAAGCCTGAGACAATCTTGTGGATATTGGTGAAGACAGGGGTATGTATCCTGGTGATAATTCCCTCCCAGGAAACCCAGCGTGGTGCCGGGCCCGGTCACGCTTTGGTTAGGGAAGGTGGATGTTTTTGAGGGATGTTTCCAGTTGGTGGTAGACCAGCTCTTGCTTTGAATTTTCGAGCAAAGCAGTGACCATCTGCAACCGCGTCCCTGGTGGGTCAAGCCTTTCATGTGATGCTCCTGTCGCTTCCTGTCGGGGTCGCCGCCAGAGAGCAGAAGCGGGCTCTGGTGTCTGCCCTTGCGCCTCTAACGACTCCGGCCATGTACACCTGGGGGATGTTCGGCTGCACGTGCCGTTGACACCTTTGCCATCAGCACGTTCACCCGGGCCAGGGGAGCGCTGAGTCTGGGCTCAGCAAGGCTGGGGATCTTACCTTGTCAGACATTTCTCTGTGTCTAAGACTCAGTCCTGAGAAATAACATCGTGATGTCTATCCATGAAGCCACTAGAAATATCTTATTTATATGATTATTGACAGTAATAATGGTGATAACATAGAAGCCAGAGACCTTTTGTCGAGGTTGGAAGTACTTCACTAGCACAGGCCATGATAAATACTAATGGGTTAAAAGCAGTGGTTTTCCTTAAGCTGATGCTTTAAGCATTACAGGGAGTGTGTTAAGCTAGCAAGTGCAATTTGCAGTGAATGTTTTTAAGATGCTCCATAGACATGACGTCATTCCCAAACCTCTTTGGGTCCTGTGAATTCGGGGGAGGCCAGGAGCCTGGAGAGAGAATTCCCGGTGGCCAAGGAGGAATGGGCCCACGCGCTGCGCATCTCCCAGGTCCTGAGGGGAGGACGACGGTGGCTGGGGAGAGAGTGCAATGGGGAGGCCAGTGCTTGTGTGGTTGCCTGAATGACAAGAGAATGAATGGGTGTTCATCAGTCACTGCTGCTCATCCCCACGGATGGCTTTTCAACCTCAGCCTGAACGTTTTATTGGGGCTGGGGAAATCGTTCCTTCAAGTAATACAAGCAGGGAGCACACACTGGAAACCACCCCCAAAGCATCTGGACTTAGCAGAGGAGTAAGGAACCCGAGAGGGAGGGGACATTTTCACTGGGGGGATGACTGTGACGTGAATCTCAGGGGTTGGCATGCCTTCATTTGCACAAAGCCCTGGTCCCATCCACGCCCTGAATTTTCCCCGGCTTGAGACAAGTGAATGCTCTTACATTTGACAACTGATTGGTCCTCTGAGGCTGGACAGATTCGAACATAACGTGTGAATGTCATATGTGAATGTCATGTTCAAATCTGTCCAGTCTCAGAGGGCCAATTTGATTGCTACTGGGCAAGCAAGTCAAACTCGCGGGCCGCATGCCTCGTTTATTTGGCCCGTGTTAGCCTTGGAGTTTGACATGCTTGGTCCTGGGCACTGCTACCTAGGAAAGCCCAGGGGCACCTTTCACGTTCACAGGCCTACCCACGTAAATACCATCAGTGTGTTTCCAACGCTCGTTCCATCCACTTCCCTTTCTACCTGCAGCCCTCATTGCACAGGTCAGCCCACCGCCCCCCCCCCCCCCCACACACACACACAATTATCTGGACTTGCCAGTAGATGGAGAAGTTGAGGACATGACCACAAGCAACAGGGAACAGGAAGGGAAATGCTGAAGGTGATGAGACCCTGTTGGAGAACCACCAGCATTTCCTACCTGGCCCTCTTTCTTTTTCATACCTGAGCCATTATTTCAAGTGTCACACATGCACGATTGTGAGAAAACGCAGAGGGAAGGCACTGCCACCACCAACAGCCGCGCAAGCCCAGCGCAGTGGAAACAAACCCAACACAAAAGCCTAGCAGAGGGCAAGGTGAAATCTGCAGTCTGTCCTTTTCAATTCTCGTCACCGCATGCGCGGGGCGCCGTGTGAAATGTGTGGGCTCTGCCTGCAGCGGGTATGGTCTCGCTGCCCTGTCCCTCGGGTCCTTTGTGCCCTGCCTCCCGCTTTGATCTAGCTCTCATTAACACCGCCACCGGATGAGCGCCCGCCGAGGCCGAGGCCGGCATGCCGGCCCACTGCTCCGGGTGGTGGCCCTGCCAGCGTGGTTAGCTGTGCCAGGCACGGCGAGCACACAGCATCGAGACACGCACTTCGGCCCTGAAAGCAGGCTGTGCACCCCGCCAGGCAAACAGCTCTCTGGAAAAGGGCTGCCTGCTAGTAAAATGGACTAAATCGGTAAACAGTGATTAAGGCTCTGGCTCCGCTGATTGTTGTCACCACCTCAGACACATGGCTCCTACACACACACACACACACACACACACACACACACACACACAGAAACCAGAGAAAAAAATCTCAGTAAGTCAAAGCTGAGATCTAGAGGAAGTAGGATGGGAAGTTAGGGAGAGAGAAGGATGTATGTTCCTTAAAGGTGAGATGCTCTCTTTTCCTCAAAAATAAAATGAATATTTCAGTATATTCATTTCCCTCACTTTTTTTTTGACTTGTGATGAGAATCACCTAGCTAAATAAAACATCAAGGAACGAATGCAAGCAGAAGTTTGTTCACTTCAACATGCGCTCCTATGTGTCTGGTTCAGTAATATGGAGAATATAATGGCAATTTCTCGGATAGGTGGCACAGATCAGAAGCAGTATAACAGACTTGGGTGTGTACTATTTAGTAGAAACTCGTCACTGCATCGAATAAGTCAGAAGAATAAATTCCACATGGACAAGCATACCTTCCTATCCATCCATATGGCTATTTACAGATATAAATTATATGTAACCTGGTTTTTAATCCTTTTTATGACACTATAACCAAAGTAACTAGAATTCTGTTTGGTTTTCACGATAAAAACCTTTTTACATAAGCATACTCCTTGTACCTATGACTTGAAGCAGGTGGTCCTTCAACTCTGTCATCTGGATGGCCCCCAGTCCACGCAAAAGCGAGATGCTTGCTATTGTAACCCGTTTCCTCAAGTCACCTTCCGAAGATTTCTCCTCTAACTCCCTTCCACACAGACATGTGGAGTCACCGCTGTTCTTTAACCCCATCAACCATTTCTGATGTTGAGAGTTGAAGGGGCTAATACAGAACGGAAAGGACATGAGGTCCTTACTAGTAAGCCTTCTGAATGCCCCTCCCTCACCTCAAGTACGAGAAAATCTGAAGAACCAACTGCGGTGACCCCTTTTCTAAACTACCCTTTACCCTACAAGTTAACCGTACAATGCAGCCAAGGGGATGGCCAGTTTATATCAGCCTCTCTTTCCCCAAAAATTAACTTATTCAGAGTTCTGCCTATGCATTTAGGAGCCATCTTCAAAAACTACCTGGTGGCAGCCATGGTCGCTAAGCAGCCAGTTTGTGACAGTGGCAGGCGGAGACACTGAAGTGATTCGGATGCTGACGCTGCTCCTATCAGCTGAGTGGACCTGCAGTAGCAGCTTCATCTCCCCGAGCCTCAGATTCTTTAACCAAATACAGAAGTGATAGCAAGCAATGAGGCAACCTACGCCCATGCCTTGTAAATTACAGTCACACGCATGTTTGTTACTCATTAACATATATAACATAAAATAGTGATACACACACTAAGGAAACGGAGAAGGCCGGGATATGTTTATAAATTTTAGTTGTGACTTAGAGAAAGAAGAAGGCAGAGACACATAGAACACCCCAGTTTAAGATTTGGACAATTAGGGTGTAATCTAAGGGTGCCGTAAACTTGGAGAAGAGAGAAGGTAAATAGAAATGAAAATGGGAATAAAATGGCTTACTACCCAACTTGTCAAGTACTAACTTCATTCAACACTCCACACTGTACAGATTATCTTACGGGCTCACTCTCCCTTAATGGGCAAAGTTTGTGCTGTTTGTACACAAAATGAATCGGCTCCATTAGGGGCAAGTGATCAGAAATGATTTTATTTCCTGTGTGCGCCTCTGTTAATAAGAAGATATAATTCCGTGGAGAACGCATTGGTGAGAAATAAACTCCTCTGGTGTGGCTGCAGCCCTTAATCAGAGGAGCAGTTGGAAACAGAAGCAGAGTCTTAGAGTGAAATGCAAATCAAATACATGAAAATACCCACATAGACTGGCGTACTACTTTCATCATTGATTAGCCAGCCACATGACCTTTCCAGTAGGAGAAATAATTGGCAGCTTTAAAAAACGAAAAATTGATCCCATTACTCAGAGAGAATTTTCCGCCTTTTTTGAAAAAGATGCTTATGAAAGAGGTCAGTTCTTTCTTTTTTTTTTTTTTAGGGTCATGCATATGTAAGTAAGCAGGGCTATTATGTGCCATCTATGAGAATGGACGGGCGAGCCATAAACACCAACACACAGGCACAGCCAGGTCTCCAGCGCTCCTGTTCGCCAATTACAGTAATGCTGATGACATATCTACTTTAATGCACATGGCATTAAAGTAGTCCCCCCTTTTCTAGGAAAATCTAATTACACCAAACCCAAGCACTCAATCAAACCTGTTATTCTGTGGCTAAACAGCCTGGCGTTAATGCAATTTGAGGAGATCCAGGCCATGACTGGAAACGTCATGTATTAACAATATCTAATGGGGGCTCCCGTAGGTAAATGAATATGCTAACAAGCAAGATCACTGCTAAATCTAATATCTTTAAGCTGTTTAATTCCAAACAGTCCCTTAATAAATCAATTGACCGGGAGAGCTGATGCCCCTATCAATTATTCAAGAGGGCAAATAAATATTTCAGATGATTTGATAGGAAGGCTAGTGCTGGTCTTACAGAAAGCTTTGCATTTCATTAGCCTCTTGCTAAAAGTTTTATAATGAGCCGAACACAGGTGGCATCCCCACTGCAGAAAAAGGAAGGGAAGAAATAAGAGGTTGCAGATCAAGACTTCCTTCGTCTCCGCATTATTCCATTATCCGCACTTTTCTTTTGTAATGTGAAAATTGCAGTCAAGTCCCCCAAAGAATTATCATTCTTTGCAATCACAAAGGAAATTAAAATGATCAAAAGTATGTCATACTGCAAGGGTCCTAATTGTAATTCCTATTGGAAATGCAATTATCAGATACTAATATCATGGATATAATTTATGCAGTTCCACATCCAAATAGCCCTTCACCAAATATTTAATATTACCAATTCTATTTTCCAGAAGAAGAAACTGAGTTTCTCTAGTCATTTAGAAAGGGCTCATGAGGTCACCTGTGCTTGAAAGCAGATGCTTTGTTCCATCTTTAGAGATCATTTTTCCTATTGAAAGCATCTCTTCCTGTCTAACATGGGATCTGTCTTAGGAATAATCTTCATTCAGGATTCTGATCCTTTGTACCAGGAGGCAAAAAAAGGAAAAAAGCTTTAACGTGATTGACATCATTTCCCTGATCGTGCATGTGAATTTTTGTGTCTTTAAAATGATCTTGCCCAATCGGTGTGGCTCAGTGGTTGAGTGTCGACCTATGAATCAAGAAGTCACGTGCCCGGTTTGATTCCCGGTCAGGACACATGCCTGGGTTGCGGGCTCGATCCCCAGTAGGGGGCATGCAGGAGGCAGCCGATCCATGATTCTCTCTCATAGATGTTTCTATCTCTCTCCCTCTCCCTTCCTCTCTGAAATCAATAAAAATATATTTTAAAAAATGATCTTAGGAGATCAAGATTGGAAAAAAAACAGAATGAATCCAAGTTACCTACATATATGACATTGGATAGGAAGAGAGTCACACTATTGCCTCTTGTTTTCTACTGTGTGTGTAGGGGGTGCCCCCGATGCTGTGAGAAATGCTTGAAAATCGCTGGTGTCTTAAGTATTTCCATCTTATCTGTGAAATTAAAGAATGTGTATACCTTTTCTTAAACTTTACAACTGCTCAAACAACAACTTTATCAAATTTTTCAATTTCAGGCCATGAAGCTAAAATGGTGTGTCATCTCTTAACAGCATTTCACAGTTTACAAATGTAAAATCCCCATTAAATGACAATAAGCATTTCTGTTATGGGAAGTACTGTAAAAGAGAAAAAGAATCTAGATGATATGAAAATAAAACTTAATTGTCAGAAGATGTGAATACAAAAGCAGTTGAGGAATCTTTTTCTAAATGGAGAGATCCATATAAAAATCACTGAATGAGGATTTTCTTGCAGGCAGTCATACTCTACAAAATACTCAATGAGCTATGAAAGCGACAGCTCAGCTACAGAAAATCATAATTTAAATGTTAGGTTTGTTCATTTTCAGCTTCATGAATTAATAGAGTAAATCCTTTATATTATTCTGTAAGTAAAATCTGGCCATGTTTGGAAGCAGATCGCCTCTCATCAGAAATATCATTTTAGGGAGCCATTTAATTATGTATTTGAATACTACTCTAAACCCCACAGAATGATAAAAGATTTGAACAAGGTGGCAGACTTATTTAACATGTGAGCCAATATCCCCATCCTGCCCTGCTCCAAATACCTAGTAATTACAGAAAACAAATATTTTAAAAGTATACCTCCACGTGAAAAAAGAAGGGAAACTCATAATGCATCAGAAATTAAGAAGAAACCGCAGGTGAAGGGCATGTGAAATTAGACTGAAGAAGGGGCTTTATCTCCTGGGTCCCAAGGAGTGACACTTGGATTACCACATTGATTCAAGGAACCAAGGAACTCCAACTCTCAACCTTTCTGAAGACCTCACGGAACAGTACGGGGGCACCTCGGCTGAAGAAGTCCCCACACTCTGAGAACTGAGTGTCCCCTCCTCACCTAGGAACTCATGCTGGGTGTCTATCCCTGGAGGAAGGCCTCTTAGTTAGACACATAAACTTGTGCACGAGTCCAAGAAACACACACACACAGGCATACGGCAAAAGTGACACCTACCTTGGACCAAGTCTGCTTTGGGCAACAAAGAGACTTTAATAGAGCAAACAGAGCGACATATTAAAGTAAGCCCACGAGAAACCCTGAAAGAAATGGAAGAAGCTGTGTAATCCAATAAAAAAGCCATTCAGGATTTTAGAAATGGAAATTCTGACCACAGAAATATTTTTCTTAATACGATGAAATAGATGTGATATTTGACCCAATGAGCAAAGAGCAGGCCAAGCACAATGAAGAGCACGCTCAGTGATCTGGAAGACTGTCTAATATTTAAGAGGCTCTGTCAGAATATTCAACTAGAAACTGATCTTACACTCACTCTGGGCAAAGACTAGCTTGAGACATCTGACAGTTCCGTGTCTTGGTGGAAGGCACAAATGAGCCATCCCCTCCTCTCCTCTAGAATCCCCAAGTTTTATTCTCCGAGTAAAGTAAACCATCAGGCCGCAGGGCAAAAGTATCTTAACTTTCCAGAGCAATGCCTTTCTGAGTCGAGATTTAGAGTGTGTGCTCCAAAGGACATTTCCTGTGACATCCTGTTTCCTTCATCCCTCACAGCAGCACACTGTGGAGGGCATTCCTGTATCCACGGGCTTGAAGCGGTAAATAACACCCTCACAGCCGTATTCTACAACGGATATTTGAAAAAAGACTGCTAATACTTTGCCTATTGATCCAAGGAAAAGCCTGGAGCTGGACACTGAAGAACCTTGAAAGTCAAAAGGTCTTTCTACATTCAAACCCCACAAGGAGAAAAATTATCAGAATCCAAGGTGACCTTTGATAAAGGAGAAAAAAAATATTACAGAATATCTTATTCTTTTATGCATTTTTAACTGAAGTATATCCAAAAACATCTATTTACACAATATCACGGCATAGTAATAAAAGCTACAGTTTTAGAGCTTAATTCTGAAGTAGTGTGTAAACTGGTTTACAACAATTAACTTTCAAGCATAACAAAGAGCTTGAAAATTGTCAACATCTGCATATTGCCAACAAGGAAACTGAGTCACAGAGAGGATCACAAATTTTCACAAGGTCTCTCCGAGTTCTTCCTCTTCTTCAACTCACTAATCACCAGGCAGGTGACATCCCCGGATACACTGTCCTTTAGAGAACCACTTTTCTTTGCTCTGTCACATTTTGGGAGTTCAAAAATATCAAAGCAATTTTATATAAGTCTAAAACAGCCGTGGGCAAACTACGGCCCGCGGGCCGGATCCGGCTGTTCTATCCGGTTCTCTTGCTCTCCCCTCCGCTCCTTTACTTTGAATTTATATTAGTTCACACAAACACTCCATCCATGCTTTTGTTCCGGCCCTCCGGTCCAGTTTAAGAACCCATTGTGGCCCTCGAGTCAAAAAGTTTGCCCACCCCTAGTCTAAAATCAAAGCACAGAGAACATCCCTCATCAATTAAAATATGCATTCCCTGAATTCAGTTTCCCATCATTTACCAGGATGACTTTCTGACTTTGGATGTTTTGTGCTATGGGTTCTGTAAACACTGGCCAAAACTGTCAAGTCCCCCATCAATATATTATTATGGGTACATGGCAGGCTCACTGCACCACACTGCATTAAAAACCTGATGGTAATTTTAATCATAATAGTGTTATAGGTGCTATACAGACATTACTTTTCTAAATATTTGGGATTTTATTTTTTTAAATACGTTTTATTGATTTTTTACAGAGAGAAAGGGAGAGGGATAGAGAGTTAGAAACATCGATGAGAGAGAAACATCGATCAGCTGCCTCCTGCACACCTTCTGGGGATGTGCCCACAACCAAGGTACATGCCCTTGACCAGAATCGAACCTGGGACCTTTCAGTCCACAGGCCAACACTCTATCCACTGAGCCAAACCAGTTAGGGCAATATTTTGGATTTTAGAAGTAATTTCCAAATGGTATGGGAAGGAGATGAGTGCAAGTTAATATATTTTAACTGATGTCTTATTTCAAACATGGACTGAGCTTCATAGGGGCTGAGCTGATTGTTTATCCAGCATGCTTTTCCTCTCCTTTCATTCATTTAATTTAATTCCATTTATCTGTAACCTGAGAGTAGCATTCCCCTGCAGTATGCCCACTCCGTTTGTAAACTAAATTGAAGTCATCATCCTGCTTTAATGGCTGTGAAGGACTGAGAAATTAATAGCTCTCTCTTGAATTAGTAAATTATATTTTTCCAAAGAGAGAAAAGTAGCTCATAAAAAATAAGTGACTAGAGTCACTTTTATTTTTACAACAAGTCTTTTTATGCTGTAGTTTTAAACCCCCTTTTACAATAACATCTTCCATTTATAGTGTGTTCGACTTTCGGAGCACCGGCATGCACATTATCCTATTTTATCCTCACAACAACCTTCAGACTTAAGTAGAGAATTGCTAAGAGGCAGCCTGTGCTGCGGACTGAAGAATTAAGACACTAAATGACTTTCACACAGGAAGCTGCTGGGCCAGGGCTAGATCTCCTGGCTGCTAGTCTGGAATGTTCTGTGATGTCCCTGCTTACCAAGAATAGGCCAACAGAGAAAGCACTGATGGGAAAAGTATTTCTTGCCTCGTCCGTGTGGCTCAGTGGTTGAGCGTTGTCAACCCATGAACCTGGAGGTCACGGTTCGAATCCCAGTCAGGTCACATGCCAAGGTTGTGAGCTCGATCCACAGTAGAGGCCGTGCAGGGACAGCTGACCAATGATTCTCTCTCATCGGTGATGTTTCTATCTCTCTCTCCCTCTCCCTTCCTCTCGGAAATCAATAAAAATATATTTAAGAAAAAAAGAAAATCTGGGGACAAGAAATGTAAGCACAAGAAAGGGTTCTGCAGAGGCAAAAAGGGGAGTGGGAGAGGCACTGGGAGCTAGGGAATACTGAACCTGAGAAATGTTGTTATAAAGATATAATCTCTTTGAAAGAAAATGGTGTAATGAATTTTTTTCATCACTTTCCATTTAAGTGTTTTTCCAATACATGTATTTGTGGTTCTAGATGTATCTTTCTGTGCAAAACAGCCTTTAATAAATTTCTAGTCAACGATTTTGATAGCCAATTCTTCCTAATTCCTTTATTCTCATCAACTCCAGAAGACAAGCTCACTGGCCCATTCTGGATAATTGTGGAAATATCTAGGCTACTTGTATAATATTATTTCTCTTTACTGCTGAAACCCCAGCAGGTGAAGAAAAATGAAGACAGTTTGGTAAATAATGGATGTGGAGATGAGTTATTGTTTTTCTGCGATGAGAAATAAGCACAGTTTATTATGTGACCTTTCTCCAAGTGCCTGTCAGGAACTCAGAAGTAATAACGCTTCACTTGCAAAGAATGACTGATTAAAAAATATCTACATTTAAAATGCTGTATCTCTTTATTAAAAGCCAATCTTCTATTGGTGTGTCTACAGAAAAGATGATAGATGTAATCCCCCCCCCCAAAAAAAAAACTCATGGTGGTCCCCACATAATGCTCATAAACTCGTCTACTCTTTCTAATTACGTTTTTGGATATACTTCAGTTGAAAATGCATTAAGCAATAAGATGTTCTATAGCATATGTGGTATTTTTTTCACCTTTACAAAAGGTCATCTTGGAGTCTGATCATTTTTCCTTTGTGGGGTTTGAAGGCAGAAAGAGCTTTTGACTTTTAATGTTCTCCATTGTCCAGCTCCAGGTTTTTTCTTCTTTTAATAGGAAAAGTTTTTATCAATTTTTTTTCTAATATCAAATCTAGGATTTCACCTAATCAGACCATTTTGGACCAACATGTATTTAACAAATCTTAGAATGACTGTGCATATCATCAAATTGTTGCAGAGCAGCTTCAGTGATTCTGCATTAAACAATGTGGTCTATTGAAGAGATTTTGTTTCGTTTAGCCTGCAAAGTATTCTAAATTTTAAAGATTATTTACAAACAAGATAATGTTTTTCTTTAAAAACATTGAACACAGGTTCCCTCTGCTAGGCCAGGTCTTTATTAACCTATTAAATGCAAGCGCTTTTTACATAAAAAAAAGTTATTATTAAATATAAGAGCAGAAACTCTCTGAAATAAAAACAGAATAAAATTAATGAAAACACAAAAATTGTAACTCAAGTAACAACAGCAGAGTTTATTTATGGCATATGGAAGTAAACTATTTTCAATTTCTATTTTATTTTCTACAAAGAAAATTAGAACTTATTTTTTTAGAATATGCCATTTAAAATATGTCCTCTCTCTCTAGGCTCTGTAATTAGCAGGATACTGAATTATCTTTCTACACAAGAATGAACATACTTGGGTTCCGTGAATCCAAATGATTGCTTGACCAAACACACATACACACTGAACATACAAATAATAGAAAAAAAAGTGTAGTTTCCAGTGTCAGAAGAGAGGTTTGCTTTGAATTTCACAAACAGTAATCTCATAAGCTTCTAAGTTTACCTGTATAGCTCATAATCTAAAAGAGAAGAAAAAATAAAAACATGTGAATAACGCTTTTATAAAATATATTACATGCAGGTGCAGTTTTATTCTGTTTTCCTATTTTGATGCAACTGCTTGGCTTTGGGTTTTGAAAAGATTTCTTAGAAACTGCATTTTACTTCCATTTGCTTGGCATTGTCGCTATAGCTCTGAGTGAACCAGAAATAAAAAAAGCAGAAATAAAGAAAGGGAAAACAAATAACAAAACCTTCTGTAGATATTATTAAACTTCAAAATTTTGTTTTAAAGAATATATCTTCCTTAGTTTTTCTCTTAAAAAATCCGAGTTTGAAAACTCCAATTTCTTTAATAAGAGATAAACTGCCCTATTTTCACTCAGAAGACAGCTTACACTGCACTTTATTCGTAAACCGACTTGAAACATTTGAGATAATTTTTCCAGAAAATCCTAGCAGCAACTGAAACACAAAACTGAAAAAAAAAAATGTCTTGTGCTCATTTGTATCACCAATTCTAAGCACAGTTTAGGTAGTTTTTGTTTTATTGCTTCCAGAAGAGAGAACCAAAAAGTGAGTGAGTGTGTGTGTGTGTGTGTAAGGGGTGATGTGTGTCTGTCTTGTGGTCACTCTGCACACTGGTCACTGAGTTGGTTAACTGGCTGACTGGCAGACTACAAAGTCCTATCAAACAGACCTGGAGAACAAAGGGGATGACCAAGGCAAGCTGGCAACCAGGGGTCAGAAGTCTTATTCGTTCTGCAGCCGTCAAGATGGATTTGTCATACATTTCCAGACCTCATGTTTTAGGATAAAAGAGACTCAAAGTTTGATAGGAATTATGAATTTGTTTTAGAAGTCTTCTAAAGAGTATTGATCAGTAAGTCTGATTTTTTTTTTTTTTGAGCACTTTCCCCAGGACTGGTAGAGGAAAAAATCAAAATTATATAAAAATGTATTATCAATTCATACTGTACCTCTCTACATTCTCTTTAGTCTGTTTCCTATACCACTTTCTTAAGACAGACAGACATACACACACACACACACACACACACACACACACACACACACACACACATTCTGATACCACATAAATCCTGGGATCTCAGAGCCACACAAACTATTCCCTACCTCTTTGCTTTACTTCATTCTTTAAAATAAATTATAGAGAGTACGACGGATGTATAAACTGCATGTGTCACTACTCACTGGTGCAGTCAGCCTACAATAAGAACTAATTCTTAAAACACAGAACTTCTAATTTGGAAACTTCTCAGTTTGATGCCAGAGCCTGTGAAATGTGCCCTGTCCCTTTAATATGGAAATCTATTGAAATGCAGCCTTCCGCACTGTGAGGGTCTCCCTGCTTATTGCTTTATGACATTTCCAGACTGAAGGTGCAGGGGGGCTCACATTAATTTGCTTTATGTTTGACTAGAGGGGCTTCCCATAACTATCAGAGCCCACTTCAGGCCCACTTCATTTGAGAGTTGTTGTCAGTCATTTAAGAGTGATATGGCCTGTGGCCCAGGAAGAGTAAACACATCATATATTAGGGAAAGCTCTGATGTATGGGGGTTGCCGAGTGCCAACACCTCTTTCCGAGGGTGGGGAAGAGCAGAAAGGGGGATGAGATGAGGGTCGGAGGAGGTATCGCAGACAGGGGTCCACGGTTTCCCTGGAATTCCAGCTCGGAATCACTGCGTGGGCAAAGCAGTTGTTGCACGTGTGCTTTGGAGTGCGTGGTGGTGGGCGCTCTGGAAAGAGGAAGAGGATAGGGCACACATTATTTGTTTCCCCTAATCATTAAACACGGAGATTAAACATAACTGATTTAAGAACTGATCTGACAAGTTAGTCAGGAATGCACTCATTTCTCTGAGTTAGCATTTGAAGGCACACATTTTGCCTTTTTATGTTTCTAAACGCTCCGTCCTACACATACTTGAAAGTAGACTGCTTTGAATTAAAACTGTATGTTGGAGAACGAGAGAGGTTTTTGTTTTGTTGTTCTAGAAATGACAGACACCGTTTTCTCCCCTGAGCTACTACAGAGTGCCTTAGTGGCTACAGATTATATTTTCAAGTCGGGGAGTCAACGATTTATAGCATAATTTAGTTAGTAGTTGCCAAACTTCAGAGAAAGGAAGCTGCACCCAAAGGGATGTGTTTTATTTTCCCACATGTTCAACATCACTGTGTCCCAGCTTCGCTGCCCGCCGGCCGGAAGAGGCTGTCTGCTAGTTGATTTGAACACAGGCATTTCCCCTCAGCGGCAGCTGGTGTTCGCACTGGGCTACATGGTTCATGTGGGAGACTAATTAAGTGGGCTCTGTTAATACTGATGATGGGCACATGTTACTATCTCATCGATTGTACTGGGCAGCCGTAGCTCACGTTCTAATCGCACGGCCACTCGGCATGCGTTCCTCGCACGCTGTCCTGTGTCCAGAAATGCTCTCCTCTCCTCGTCTATCTGTTATCTGGGTTAAGGAAACACGACGCTGCCTGCTTTTCTTCTCCTTACGAATGAACCAAGGGCGCTCCATTTGCTAAAAGGAAGGACCTGTTTATGAAATTTCAAATTAAATCTCGTTACTCTCCCTATGGCTACCTACTGATCTGAGCCTTTGGAGGGAGTCAGCCCCACCAGAGGGTTCTCCCTCTCCTCTATTGTTGGCCTTAAACAACAGCACGTTTTTATTTAATTAAAAGAAGTGATGAAAGCAGAGTAAACTGAACTGAACGGAAATGGTTTTACAATACATATGTATACACTGAACATTTTTTATATATGAGTATATCAAGCAAAATATATATACACACATATATATACACACATATGTGTGTATATACACACATATGTGTGTATATGTGTGTGTACATATATGTGGATATACACACATATGTGTGTATATGTGTGTGTACATATATGTGGATGTTTCTATACATCTTAAATAACCCAAAATTAATGCTGAGCCACAATGATGGACACTATTTAGCAGTTATACTAAATAAAGAATAAAGCAAAACAGTTTCTGTCCTAGAAGGATGGGACCCACATTAAGTTCCAATTTTATAGTGGATGGACCAAGACTAATGGCTTCTTTTCTAAAAGCCTAGAATCTTGATTCATTATAATCATGAAATAAATAGCATGCTTAATTTTTTTTTCCTATGGACCACTCCCTGTTGGTTGGTTAGGATTATCCTGAAATATCTGGAAGGGATAGGATTAAAAACTGTGGCGCTTAAAATACATAGCATGCACTCCTGTGTCTGTAGCATTTATAACAAGGTAACATTTACTTATTGCTTACATTATGCCCACCGCTGTGTAAAGGGCTTTTCGCCCATATCATGGTCCCACTAACCTCGATATACATGGTTACTTTTTGTGATATCCACGGAGTCATTTGGTTTTGGAAAATGAGAACAAAATGAAATGAAGATGTCCACGAATGGCTCTTCATACTGACACAGTCTTATCAACATTGCCAAGAAGGTTTTATCAGCTTCAGGCACGAGGCAAATCTATCTTATTAGTGTGAAAACTAATGAAAGATCATCCTGACAATGATAATTAATTGCGGTTGTTGACAAGGACTCGGGTCCTCTGCACTCACTTTTCTGTGGCTCCTTCTCGCTCTTTCAGCTCTCCTCTCTCAATTAGACATATGAAAAGCGCGGCCCTCCCCTTCGAGAAAGAAGCTTTTAGATTAATCATATTATCTTAAGGTTCCAAATCTCCACGCCGGTGTGACCTTTCTTCCTGTTAGAATCCATTATCTTAAACTATCACAATAATCCTGGCTTTAGGGAGGGAGAGAGGGAACAGGAATCAAACCTAATAGATGGCAAATAAGATTAATCTACGATCTAAGTGCCGATTACACTTGGCCCTGCCCTTGAACACCCAGGTGTAACCTTGAAATTCACATCCTCTAAGACGCGGCAATTGGATTGAGTGTCCCTAAAGGCCTTAAGGGCAGCTGGCCCAACTTTACCCATTCCTCCCCAGCCACCGCCTGAGCCGTCTCAACCTCCCAACGCTTTTCACTTGCGGAATTTGGCAGCTGGGCCTTTTCTTGTTTGTTTTGGGATAGTTCACATTTTTGAGATAAAATACTTATTTTGGGTCCTTGCTTTTGTTTGTCAGAAGCACCCGGCCATGGAGGGAATGAACTTTTACCTGGACCTCACAAGAGGAAAATAAATGATCCCGCTCCTCAAAATCTGATAGCTGCACCAAAATAAATCCAAGGCTCTGCTTCTTTCAAAACACTGACATGCTGATCCCTAAAACTACATGTTTAAGAACAACCAAGAGGAGGGAAAAACCCCCTCACAACATTCGTCTTCTGAACCTTGAGCTGATTGTTTTTCTTCCAGTGGCCTACGGTCTCAGAAAGGACACCCTCTTGGTGAGATGGAACATGACATTGGGAAGTTCAAGCTACTGGTGACGCGAAAAGGAAAAGGACGGAGCTTGGAGAAAACAGTCTCAAGCCAAAGAGCAGTATCACTGGGTCCAACAAGGAGAAAGGAAACAAAACCGTAATACATTCTCATTAACAGCTGGCCCTGTCTCTTAATTTAAAATTCCAAGTGGGCCAGATAGAACGCTTTTTTCACTGACACTAAGGAAGACAGGAGACAATTAAACCCAAACTGAGAGTGAGAAGGAAAGTTAGGTCTCAACAAGGAAAAACAAGTAGTCTTCAACAAGATTACAAGTACAATATTTTCTCTTTTTCTATGTTTTTTTTTTAATTTTATTTTTTACAATATTTTCTTTAGGAGCAGAAAAATATGTACATTTCATCTGAAAAATAAAAATTAAAAAATTAAAAAGTGCCAGGGATACCTGCTAGGGAGCCCAGTTCTAAGCCATTTCATTAGTTCAAGCTCATCTCAGACGTATGTCAATGGAATAGTCAACACGATCTCTCTCAAAACAGAACCACCTCGGCAGGGTCTGTTTCATAAAGGCTTTCCTACTATTTTAACAAAAATGAGTGCCTATTTATTCTTAGTTCAAACTGAGACCTGTAGATCAAGGACTCAGCTCCATAGTCCCTGGGTAGTAATTCTGTAATTTCTTATAATTTTACAACCTTATGCCTAAAATATTCCAAACAAATGCAATCTGATAAGTAATCTTTGTTTCATTTTTCCCTTTAAAAATTAAATTACTAGATTATTTTTCCCCTTAATGGGTTTAATAAAACAGGTCTGAAAATAAACATTTTCAGGGACTACCTTTTGGAAAAGTAATTTTGAACCTTAGTTGTCTCCAGGACGTGGCTGGGAGGAGATGCTGGACACAGATGAGCCGCATGAGCCTGTCTGCGCAAGTGTAGAAACAGACATGGAATATTTCTGTGTCTATTCAGCACTGAAGACTCCATAACTGTATGAATGAAAGTGTGTGTAACGGCTGGTCAACTGAGTCGGAGCCCACCTCTGCTGCTTATAAGCTTTGTGACCCTGGAAAATTGCTTAACCACTCTGTGCTTTAATTTCAGTTAGTTAATAAGTACTATGTAACCTGTTGGCTGTTGATGTAGCTATTAGTAAGGTCCCAATCAATTATATATATTTATATATAAATAGATATACATGTATAGATATATAAGGAGAGTTTAAAAATTTTTTTACTGTGAACTTGAGAATGCTGAAAAAATAAACATGCTATTGGTTTCTTAGGTTTTTGTAAGGACTACAACTGAAAAAAAAACCCCACAGAAATAAAGGATGCTCAGGGGAAAACAGAAAGGATTGTTCGAGGCCTCCTCTCCTGTGTTAGGACACTGGCATTATGACTGAATGTAGAAGCCCTTGTCAGCTGTCCGGGGAGGGTTAACTCACACCTCGGCGGGAGTCTCATGCCATTAAGCCAGGGAGAGTAATGAAATTTCATTTAATTTGTCAGGAAGAAAGTGCTAATGTTAAAAGGCATTTAATAAAACAGGGAGAGATTCTTTGAAAGGGAGTCCTTAAGTAATTACTTCAAGTGTCTTAGCCCTACTCACCAGAATATTTACATTAGTGTCTTACAGAGCCCGTGTGTAATTAAATTAGTGCAGCATTTACATTCCCTGTCTTCTTTTAAGGAAGTATAATTTTATTAATAACCCTCCTTAAAAAAGAGGGAAAAATGACATGATCTAATAAAATTAGATGTTAGTGTTTTTTGAAATGTTCTTATTGAGAGAACTGAATAAAAGTGTATATATAGGAGGGAGAGAGAGAGAGAGAGAGAGAGAGAGAGAGAGAGAGAGAGAGAGAGAGAGAGTGTGTGTGTGGGGGGGGGGGTGGGAAGAAAGGCAGGTCCCTGTGTGGAGTGGCTGTTCCTTTCTCACCTCCCCTTAGAAGGATGTCATCTTTTATCTCCTCACACCTGACATGGAGTCAGGTCAGCGTCCACCGACTGTCAGCATATTGCACACCCCTGTCTGGCCCGGGGTCTCTCTTCCACTCAGCCGGGAGCAGAGGATGGATGAGGATGGGTGAGTGAAAGCGGGGGGTGGGGGGACTGTGAAGCAGAGCTCACCCCTCCTCACATCTGTCTGAGCGCAGAGAAGTTCAGAGCTATCACCACCAATGACAGGAGGGGATAACCAATGTGCCAGGACATGGGCAGCCATGGGACCCTACCACATGGATTTGGACCCCCCAAGGGAAAAGATCCCCCACATTTAGACAAAGATTCTTAGACATTCCTTTGGAACTAACCCGCTGCTGTTTTCCAAACTGCCTTATAAAACAACATTCTCGCAGACTGGTGCAGCCATTATGGAAAACAGTATGGAGTTTAAAAAAAAAACCACAAAAAACAAACAAACAAAAAAACAACAACAACATTCTCATGCATGAATGTGTGCACGAGTATTATGTGTTTTCTTCAATCGGATTTGTCTTGTGTGAGGGTGAACATAGGTTGCTGAGGTGAAGACAAAGTGAATAGAGATATAGTAAAGGAGATGTAGATATATCTCACAGAGCTGATTAGAAGATTAAGTGAGGTCAGGTTATTAGAAATCTTTGTAAACAATAAAGTGTTGATAATTCTAGCTATTGTTATAACTATCGGATTTTACTAAAACACAAATCTGGTCAGAGCACTCTCCATCTTTCCTTCAGTGGCTTTCCACAGCCCTCAGTCAAAAGCCGGAACTTTGCACTGAGCCACGCACTGCCTCTGCTCATTTCCAAGAGTCTCATCTTCGTGAACCAGCTCTTCAAACAACCAGATCTTCAACACACGAGAACTCCCTCGCCTCCAGATCTCCACATGCTTTTCTCTCTACCTAGAGGTACGCTTGCTAATCTATTAGCCACTTGGTTCATGTGGCTACTTAAATTTAAAAAAATCAAAATTAACACAAAAAATGTTCTTTCTCTGTACCCTGGCCACGTTTCAAGCACTCAATTGCTGCATGGCCCTAGAGACCACCATAGTGGACAGTGCCCATGTAGGCACTCCCATCGCTGTAGAGAGCCCCCTGGGACTGAGCTACGGTGATCAGAAGATGACCCCCTTCGGACTCCGTTAGCTTTTTTTTTTTTTTTTTAAATATATTTTATTGATTTTTTACAGAGAGGAAGGGAGAGGGATAGAGAGCTAGAAACATCGATGAGAGAGAAACATCGATCAGCTGCCTCTTGCACACCCCCCACTGGGGATGTGCCCGCAACCAAGGTACATGCCCTTGACTGGAATCGAACCTGGGACCCTTCAGTTCGCAGGCCGACGCTCTATCCACTGAGCCAAACCAGCCAGGGCTCGGTTAGCTTTTAAGCTTGGCTATCACTTGCACAAGGAAGTCTTTCCTGCCTCACCCCAAGCCTTAAAGGAGAGTTCGGCTGTCCTCTCCGATACCCCACCCCATGGCAGCTGCCTGTGGGCTCATCTGATTCTCCCGTTCAACCCCGAGCCCCGTGAGCCAGGGGCTCCTGTGCGGTAATGACCAGCATCATACTGTGCCCACGGAGAGCAAGTCACAGGAGAAGTATTGACGGAGAGATCACTAGATGCCATTCTATGCACTTGATACGTATGAGCTCACTTAATACCTAAGTGCTATTTCTCTTTACTTAGCACATAGCGGGCACTATTTGTTATCTCAATCCTGGAAGGAAGGGCCTGGGGCACAGCGAGGTAAATCACTAGCTCGGGTCTTGTGGATATTACCCGGAAGAATGGGTGCAAGGCCAGGCAGTCCCACACCAGCGCTATGCCCTGAACCGCCCTGTCCTCAGCACTGACACAATTTTTTTTTTTGAAAGAATGTGGAGTATCAGGCATTAATGTAGACAGTAATTCCTCTTTCCTAACATTACTGTGTCTTAAAATTATACTAGTTTTCCCACCAGCCTGACTATATATAAAGTGTGGTTTCCTTTTAATAACTGCTTTCTCATTTCTCCCTTCAGTCTCAACTGGAGTGTGAATCAAGAATAGCATACCTGCTCTAGAATTAAGATCTGAAGTTGAGACAGAAGCAGCAAGATGAAAGGCTAGTGGGTTAACACTGTGAAAGTCTAGTGACATGAGGCATAGGGGCAAGGAATCTGAGTCATCGACTTTGATCTTCCTTGACTTTAATGTCTTAGTATTCTCACTGCACAAGTCATATTAACTAGCAGCATCGTTTCTTTCTCATAGCTGCGTGTGTTACTGATGTTAATTGTCGATAGTGAAATAACTAGACATTGTTGTCAACAAATTAAGAGGGTGTCTATAAACAGGGCCCTTGACATTAAGCTTCCTTCATGACTACTGTATCCTACAGCTATTAATAAATCAATACTGTGGTTATCCTCATACACTATTATTGTTATTGCTGTTATTATTTCAGACTGAATGTTGATACCATGAAGAAGGGATTTTTCAAAAATTTTTAACCAATTTTGGTTAAGTAAAACTTAAGACTGTCTTTTTTCAGTGTCTCAATACACGAGTAGATATAAAAATGAAGAATTAAAACCCCAAGGAGATTATATTCCATTTTGTGAAAAATAAGTTATCAGCCCGGCCAGTGTGGCTCAGTGGTTGAGCGTCGACCTATGAAACAGGAGGTCATGGTTCCATCCCCAGTCAGGGCACAAGCCTGGGCTGTGGGCTGGATCCCCAGTAGGGGCAGTGCAGGAGGCAGCCATTCAATGATTTTCTCTCAGCATGGATGTTTCTCTCTCTCTCTCTCTCTCCCCCTTTCCCTTCCTCTCTGAAATCAATAATTTTTCTAAAAAAAAATAAAGTATCAAAATGGGAAACTTTATGTTCTGAGTCTTGCACACCCAAAGGTAATCGCTGACTAATACTTTGATGATTTAATATAAGCCAAGCCATATTCTATGAACTTTATACTTTGATGATTTAATATAAGCAAGCCATATTCTACGAACTTTATGTATTGACCCATTTACTCTTGGTCAGAAATGTATGAGATCATCATCCTCAATATACAGAAGAGACAGTAGGCACAGGGCTGTAATAACTAGCCCACCCCATGCAGCCGGTGAAGGACAGAGCCCGGACTGGAGACCCAAGTCCAGTTCTAGAGCCCATTTCTTTTCTTTTTTTTTAATATATATTTTATTGATATTTTACAGAGAGGAAGGGAGAGGGATAGAGAGTTAGAAACATCGATGAGAGAGAAACATCGATCAGCTGCCTCCTGCACACCTCCTACCGGGGATGTGCCCGCAACCAAGGTACATGCCCTTGACCAGAATCGAACCCAGGACCCTTCAGTCCGCAGGCCGACGCTCTATCCACTGAGCCAAACCGGTTTCGGCTAGAGCCCATTTCTTAACCACGGTCCTTCGGTGCCTCCCCATCGGCAGGCCCAGGCACACACAGGGATGCACACAATAGTTTATGTGCAAGAGGCGTTCAGAACTACTTCTCTAGAGAAACAGGGAGTGCAGAAAAAAAATTCCACGTTTTTATTTGAGGATAGCATCACGTGGCAAGTGCAGTTTGGATCAGCAGCACATTTAAGAGAAAAACTGGTGTCCGTGTCTAACTAGGGAAATATAAGAAGAGATTTCCAGTAAAACTGAACTCTCCCACTTGACCAATTTACCTGATTCGATGAAGAAATATCAGCAAACAAATGTGTTATAATCCTTTTTGAGACTTCTATTTTTTTTACCCTGCAATATTAACGCTTTTGTTCAATGGCAGCAAAAGCTTCGGGTGACATTTAGAGAATTTTTCTAAATTGGTGTCACTTAGTAAATCCCAATCTTTAAATACCCAATCTTGAAATAACCATGTGTGTCTGCCTACTTGCTAATACTGGCCCACATAAAGGGAAATAGAAAGTCTGTTTTTCCAAACATAAAGAAAAAGAAGAGTAAAAATAAGGCAGCTTCAAAATGGTCACAATTTCCTATTAGCAACACCTTGGATCAAAACCCAGGGGTAATATTTTTCCCCCAATCACAACGTCGCTCAAGACCTTTTTACAAATATGTGGACTGCAGTCTTTCTGAAGAGCTATTTATAAAGACAGCGCCACGGTTCGCCCCGGCGTTTGGCCATTAGTACTTAGCAGGCCTGACTGGGATCTGCCCTGTAGATGGGAAGAATTCAAAACACCTGACACTACAGAGAAAGCCGATTCAAGCGAATGGAAAACACCTCCGTCCCAGCCTTTGGAAACCCTGAAGTCGTTTTTAAAAAGGTGACCGGTGCTTTTGACCCCAGAGCTCATTCGAAGGTGGGAGAGCAGAAAAGAACAGCACACTGCTTTGCTTTTCCAAAGGATGCTTTTTTTTTTTTTAATATATTTTATTGATTTTTTACAGAGAGGAAGGGAGAGGGATAGAGAGTTCGAAACATCGATGAGAGAGAAACACTGATCAGCTGCCTCCTGCACACCCCCACTGGGGATGTGCCTGCAACCGAGCTACATGCCCTTGACCGGAATCGAACCCGGGACCCTTCAGTCCACAGCCGACACTCCATCCACTGAGCCAAACCGGTTAGGGCCCAAAGGATGCTTTTTGAAAAAGGTAGCATTCCACAGGAGGGCATAAAACAGGTAACCCTTTTAAAACGCAATTAAAACAATCACTGACGTTCTTTAGAGCTCAAGGACTGGCAAAGAAAACATCCAACAGCCAAAAACCATGTTTGCGACATTTAAAAACAAAACGAAGAAACAACGAACACCACACCGACGTACTGAAATGGGGGAGACGGACTCGGAAGGTATGACTTGTAAGGATGTGGTTAAAACTATTTATATATCGGGTTCTATTTGTTTTACAGGCAGTGGTGCATGGACAGCCTGAAAGGTTATCTTTGACAAGGTTTTAGCTATTATTTTCTTCCAGTGAAATGGTATTTCTTGAGAAAAAAAGGTCTTTGGAACAAAATAACAATAAATCCTGATTTAGATACATAAACCTGCCATTGATATCACATAATATCAGTGTTCTTTCTCACTCGATACAGGCGTTTTCAAGATAAATGGTAAAACTGAACTGGAAATCCATCTGGCCGGCTGCCTGCTCTAATGAATAACCCCACTTTGGCTTGTGCAATGTAAGCAGAAAGTTCTCTCCCGGCCTTTTTCGTTTGTCATGAATCTACGAGACGGCCGACATAATATCTAGGCGACAACGGTGCGCTAACAGTGCAGTGACTTCCATTTTCTTTGCTTTCTATTGATTTTCACTTAATAACTGGCGAAATACTAAACGTCCGCCCTGAGTACCTAATAAATCCTGCCTGAGCTTTTTATTGAGGAGAATTTAATAAAAACAACCATTGCGGCTGAGGGATTTTTCTTCTGGACAGAACACAGGGGTAGGGGACAGCGGGGTTGGGGCAAGAGGAAGCCATTTGATTTTTTCTTTTTTTAAAAAAAAACGGGACTTTCTCCCCTTTGGAATAGCAGGGCCATGTCAAGGATGCCTGCGCGTTTGAACTGGGTTCCTGCAAGAAGTCACTGTAAGTTCTACATGCAGGCGCTCCGGCCAACACGGGGGAAGGATTCAAGGACGTGGCAGAAACCAGCTTTCTGGTGTCCTCTGATACGTGAGGTCAAGCTTTGGCCAAGGACTTCCTCGTTGTTAACAGTGACTGACAAAAATCTATAAGAATATGCATTTTATTCAACTATTTAATCCTTTTTTTTTTTAAATCCTCACCTGAGGATTTTTTCCCATTGATTTTTAAAGAGAGTGGCAGAGCGGGGGGAGACAGGGAGAAATATTGATGTGAAAGAAACACATCGATTGGTTGCCTCCTGCATGCGCCCCGACCAGGGCCCGGGTGGGGGAGGAGCCTGCAACCGAGATACGTGCCCTTGACCGGAATCGAACCTAGGGCCCTTCAGTCCGCAGACCCACGCTCTATCCACTGAGCCAAACCGGCCAAGGCTCAATCCTTAATTTAGATCTGATGCTGGAAATGCAAGCACGCATGCCTCCTGGGAGCCTGCAGGTACCTTGAACAGAATTCTAGATATTAAAAGGAGTGGTAAACATCTTGAGTAAGGGCACATACAAACTACTGCACTGAATGCCAATTTGAGGCTCAGAAGTTCACTTTTTGGGCAAAGAGCTCTCTCTGTGTGTTTTCCTTTTATTTTAAACCGACAGAAAACTGGAAAGCAAGCATGGGCTTTGCATCCCTCACCATTTTCCTCTATAAACTTCTAGAACAATGTTCATTGTTGATGCTTAAGAAAACCTTAGCCGGCCAGTGTGGCTCAGGGGTGGAGCATCACCGACCTATGAACCAGGAGGTCACAGTTGGATTCCCCATCAGGGCACATGCCGGGGTTGCAGGCTCGATCCCCAGTGTGGGGCATGCAGGAGGCAGCCAATCACTGATCCTCTCTCATCATGGATGTTTCTCTCTCTCCCTCTCCCTTCCTCTCTGAAATCAACAAAAATATATTTAAAAAAATAAAGCCTATTACCAAAAAACAAAAACAAAAAAAAACAGCAACAAAAAAAAACAAAACAACAAGAAATCCGGTACCTAGAAACACTCAATAATGTTTGCTTTTATGATCCACAAATATTTCTCAAGAACAGCTGAAACAAGGTGTGAATCTTTACAAAGGAAAGCCTGTTGGTGGTGATATTAACAAGAGACTTTCCTTTGATTTCGGTATCGGTGCCGTTTTGTTACTCACCGTTTTTTGTTTTTTTTTTGTTTGTTTGTTTGTTTTTTTAAATACATTTTATTGATTTTTTACAGAGAGGAAGGGAGAGGGATAGAGAGTTAGAAACATCGATAAGAGAGAAACATCGACCAGCTGCCTCCTGCACACCCCCTACTGGGGATGTGCCCACAACCAAGGCACATGCCCTTGACCGGAATCAAACCTGGGACCCTTGAGTCCGCAGGCCGATGCTCCATCCACTGAGCCAAACTGGCCAGGGCTGTTACTCCCCGTTTGTTTGTTTTTTGTTTTTTCTTCTTTTTTTCTTTTTTGGGTATCGCATCCTTTCCTTGTCCAGTTCTTACTGAACATATAAGAGAATTCCGTGTCAGCCTTGGACATTTTCCTTTTTTCCTGGTCATTCTGTTCCACCACCTTTTCCGAGGAGGTTTTTCAGTATTTTTGTTTTTTTTGTGTGAAACCTCGTCTGTTCTCCCTTCAGCAGAATGTTCCGGTTCCACCTGAGAAGATTAGGTATCAGCCTATCTTACTACAGGGAACCAGAACATTGAAACGTTAAATCCCGCAGGGCACAGAGCACAGCCCCCCGAACTGAGATGCTGGGGGGCCGGGGTTTTGCGGGGCCGCCGGGCGTGGCGCCCTCGAGCTGGTGGGCATGAAGGCGCCTCGCTGTCCGGGCGGTGTCTGCTGTCCCACAAAAGGTGGTTGTCCTGGGAGGTGATGGTGACAAATGAGTCACTATTAGGGACATTCTGTAATTATTGTTCTGCGGGACCGCGGACCGATACATCATTAACGTGATAGACGGCCTTTTCTATCAGCAAAAAAATAACTAAATTAATAAAAATGGCTTCATTCCAGGCCCTGTCAGAAAGCCAATACTCAGAACCATCAGGCAGCAGTGATACCTGAGGAAGGCCCCGTTAATGTCCCACAACAAATCACGTTTTATGCATAAGTAATAAGATACGTGTGTGTGCATCATCTCCGTAATATGCATCTGCGGAATATAACGGGTTGTTTTTTTTAAAATAGGTACCAGCTCTCAATAAAAATGCAGGATGCTTACACATTTCCTCTCCAATTCTCTAGGTTCAAATTGATGTCTGTGATGCAGTTTTAGGATATTTAGGATCGGCCTAGCCCAGTGGTCGGCAAACTCATTCGTCCACAGAGCCAAATACCAACAGGACGACTGAAATTTTTTTTGGAGAGCCCCATTTTTTAAACTTAAACTTCTTCTAACGCCACTTCTTCAACACAGTCTCGCCCAGGCCGTGGGATTTTGTGGAAGAGCCACACTCCAGGGGCCAAAGAGCCGCAGTTTGCCGACCACTGGCCTAAACCACGTTTCTGTTTCAATTCTCAGGCCTCGGGAACCATTTTAATGAGGATCTTGCGGACGAGGCCGTCTCCCCTCGGCCTTCCTTCCCTTCCTTCCTTGTTTATCCACAAACGCCTACTTCATGCTTTCAGGCCTGAGCCTCACGTTTCCCACCGTTTCGTAAGTAAACAAGCAGACTTTTAGGGCGAAAGCAATTTTCTCGGCATCAACGCACCTAACAGCCTCGAACAAGCCTTACCTCAGAACAGCCTGGCGCTCACGTGCCGCCGGCAGGTGCATCCCCCGGAAGAACTGACGGACAAGCCGTGCGCCGGAAGTGAAGGGGCGGGACAACTGGAACCATAGAGTGCTAACGTGGGCGTAGAGTGCCTCCCGTGGCATTCTCGTGATGACTGGAGCGCGAGAACTCGTTCTATAAGCCCTCCTAGCTGCTCCCACGGGCGCTCAGGACTGATTGCCTTCATCGGAAATCCCAGTCCATCTTTTTTTTTTTTTTTTAAATATATTTTATTGACTTTTTACAGAGAGGAAGGGAGAGGGATAGAGAGTCAGAAACATCGATGAGAGAGAAACATCGATCAGCTGCCTCCTGCACACCTCCCACTGGGGATGTGCCCGCAACCAAGGTACGTGCCCTTGACCTGAATCGAACCCGGGACCCTTCAGTCCGCAGGCCGACGCTCTATCCACTGAGCCAAACCGGTTTCGGCGCCCAGTCCATCTTTTGAAATGGGGACCCTTTTGATGCACAGACGTGGTCACGGAAGAACAGGGCTTTCTTGCCATCTCAAACGAGTGAATCCATAGAAATAAAATCTACCACTGCATTTTAGTTGTTGCTGTTGTTAATCCTCACCTGATATGTTTTTTTTCCCACATCGGTTTTTAGAGAGTGGAAGGGAGAAGGAGAAACGGAAAGAAACACCAATATGAGAGACACATCGATGGGTTGCCTCCCGCATGCAACCAATGGCTGGGGCTGGGAATCAGCCTGCAACCGTGTCCTTGACTGGAATCGAACCCAGGACCCTCTAGTCAGCCGGCTGACGCTCTAACCACTGAACAACACTGGCTAGGCTGTCATTACATATTTTAATACTTTGCTCCATATTGCTATGACTCTTAACATTGAAAAAGGATTTTATAATAATATTCAATATGATAATGTAAATAAAATGGGGTTTCTTTTTTAAAAAAAATCTAGGTTATCTGGTAAAAAAAAAAATCTAATATCTTTAAAGATATTATGTACTTTTCCAGTATAGTTTTAAATGCAAAATACCCTTCATCTTGCATTGGATAAGCATTGGATAATTAAGGCATCTGCCTCATTCTCAAGCATTATTCAGAGTGCATGCTAAGTACATAGAAGACTCCAACAGCCTGGCAAATAGAGTAACAGGAGATATTAAATGAAAGCCTAGGACAGGGGAACTGAGCGGAGAGAAAAGGAAGTATTTCCCAAACTGAAATGAATATAAAGTAAGAAGTAAATGACGATATCTAGGACATTATTTCAGAGTTAAAGGTGTAATTAAGTTACTTGGACTTCCATCTGCTGGCTGGCAGTATTGCTTGGAAACCTTCACCAGAGACCATTAAGTGTCCTGCTGCTTTATTTTAATGGGATCTTAACATTTGAGGTAAATGCTTAGGAGCATAAGTGCAATGCTTAAAATTTAAACCCGGGAGATACAATCAGTCAGACTATTTGCTTGGACCTACGTTCGCTAAAAATGGAACGCACACTTGGCTTTCAAATATATTTGTTATCCTGTGCAGTGGTCGGCAAACTCATGAGTCAACAGAGCCAAATATCAACAGTACCAACGATTGAAATTTCTTTCGAGAGCCAAATTTTTTAAGCTTAAACTTCTTCTAACGCCACTTCTTCAAAATGGACTCGCCCAGGCCGTGGTATTTTGTGGAAGAGCCACACTCAAGGGGCCAAAGAGCCGCATGTGGCTCGCGAGCCACGGTTTGCCGACCACTGTTCTAAAGCAATGAATTATACAATCATGATCATCAGTGGTTTTAAGGAATGAAAAAATGTTTCTGCATATGCTCTCGGAGTAGACTTATAGAACCAAAATGTGGGCTACAGGCATTCATATTGAAACCTTACGATATATCTGAGTAGGAATCACAGTTATGTTACCAGGTTTTACACTTTGCTGCAGACAGTAACTTTCCATAGGAAGGGACCATTCTAATAATGAGATCTGCACATCCGTCTAGGACTAGGGCAGCTGTGGGCAAACTACGGCCCGCGGGCCAGATCCGGCTGTTCTATCCGGTTCTCTTGCTCTCCCCTCCGCTCCTTTACTTTGAATTTATACTAGTTCACACAAACACTCCATCCATGCTTTTGTTCCGGCCCTCCGGTCCAGTTTAAGAACCCATTGTGGCCCTCGAGTCAAAAAGTTTGCCCACCCCCTGCCAAAACCGGTTTGGCTCAGTGGATAGAGCGTCAGCCTGCGGACTGAAAGGTCCCAGGTTCGATTCCGGTCAAGGGCATGTACCTTGGTTGCGGGCACATCCCCAGTAGGGGGTGTGCAGGAGGCAGCTGATCGATGTTTCTCTCTCATCGATGTTTCTAACTCTCTTTCCCTCTCCCTTCCTCTCTGTAAAAAATCAATAAAATATATTAAAAAAAAAAAAAAAAGTTTGCCCACCCCGGGACTAGGGTCTCTCAAATCCGGGAAGACATAAAATAGAACTCAATTGTTCCCTTTGCTATTCTTATCATTCTTTTTTCTTTCTATATTTCAGTTTATTTGGTCCATAAACCCTTGTCCAAAACTCTTGGGGGAAGATGTGTTAGGATTTTGGAAAGAGACATTGCATATGTTATCTACCATCACCAGTGTAGTCTGGGTGGCACATGATAATCACAGAAAGTGGGATAAATGAAGACTACCTAACCCTGCACAGTTTGGGCCACATTTTGCTACGTATGAGTTCAAGTCAGTTCAGGTTGTTTGACATATAAATCCTCCAACTCCCCTCCCCTGCCCCCCATACATTAATTTTCTAGAGACTCTTGATTAAAGAATCACAAACAATGGGTTGTCGATCTCTACAAACCAACTTTGAGTATTAATTTAAGTGTAATCTAAATTCACTTTAAGTATCATCTACATTCACTTTTAGGTTTGCAGCAAAACGTAGTAGAAGGCACAGAGATTTTCTGTCTGCCTCATGATTCTCGACATATGCCCGTCTTCCCTCAATATAAAAAGGCCCACTAGTATGGCACATTTGTCACAACGGATGGGACAGGAGTTTTCCACACTTAGCAATGCCTTAAAGAAAAACGGAAGTCTCCATTTAGTAGGTGCTCAATAAAACATACTTTATTGACTGTAGCTAAGATTTGGAAACAGCCTAAGTGCCCATCAGCAGATGAGTGGATTAGAAAACTGTGGTACACCTACACAATGGAATACTACGCTGCGGTAAAAAAGAAGGAACTCTTACCATCCTTGCAACAGCACGGATGGACCTGGAGAGCATTATGCTAAGTCAGTGGTCGGCAAACTCAATTAGTCAACAGAGCGACAAACCGCGGCTCGAGAGCTGCATGTGGCTCTCGAGCCGTGGTTTGCGGACCACTGTGCTAAGTGAAATAAGCCAGTCAGAGAAAGATAAGTATCACATGATCTCACTCATTTGTGGAATATAATGAACAACATAAACTGATGAACAAAAACAGATGCAGAGACAGAGAAACATTGATCAGACCGTCAAACCTCAGAGGGAAGGTAGGGGAGGGTGGGGGTAAGGGGAAGAGATCAACCAAAGGACTTGTACGCAGGCCTATAAGCCCAACCAATGGACACAGACAACAGGGGGGTGAGGGCATGAATGGGGGGTATGGGGGATAAGGAAAAAATAAAATTATATATATACAAATATATATATATATATATATATTTATATATATATATACTTTATTCATTGAGTAGCTGCTTCTACAATATGAAAAATCTGAAATGCCTGTTAAACTCCACCCACTGCCAACACTGCTTTCTGAATAATCCATGCCTTTGCGGAAAAGGTGCAAATATTGTCAACAATTGCCTGTAGACACCTTATTAAACAGACATGGTTTTAAAAGCGAGATTTTTATCTGAAAGATTTGGGAAAAATCTTAGGGTAGCTCAGTTCTTCAAATTCCTACAGCTTGAGTGCAGTCCGTCTCAGAGGCCGGCCGGCCTGTTAACCATGACCGAGAACTGCAGCTCAAAGCCACTTAGATCCTATTAGACATCACTTGAATGTTGAAAGCAAAGCAAGTCATAAAAGCCAAATGTTGTGCAAGGTGAGCGGAAGCAGGCAGGTAGGGGACCCAGAGCCATCTACTCCGTGTAAGACAGAGAGAACCACGCCATTGCTCTTGTGGCGGGGGCTTGATGGAGACCTATTTTAAACCCGTCTCTTCTGCTCTGGCCTTCTCTCGGAGGAAGACAAAATGCCCTTGAAAGGGAGGCTTAAAAGGATGATTCACGGACTGGGGAAGAATTACAGGATGCAGACCGGCCTGGAGTGGTGGCTCCCCCCGGAGGGGTGCACATTTCCTTCCTCTTAATCTGAGTGAACCATTAAAAAGTTACTCAGTTCCCTGGAGGCCCTTCCCAAGGAATCTCCTCCTCAAAGGAAATACCTTGTGCTGGGAAGGTAATTTACCTAGACAGGATTTAAAGGGCCAGGCGCCTCTCCAGAGATAACCAATGACTTCTCCTTCTCCGGGGCTGGCGCCTTTTAAAGAGCGCCCCTCTGATCAGTTAACAAATCAGAGGTAGGCAGGACAAAAGAAAAAACAAACCAAAGACCAAGGACTCTCGCACCCCTTATTTATTGATTCTGAGAAGTAATTAAATGCCAAATATGATAGATTCACAGCTGGTAGACAAGCGAACTGTGTAACTAAGCAATGCATTGGTGAGTCTTAAAAATGGGCTCATGTGCCGGCCACGAATGTCTTGTTTTCCATCCTGAGAATGTTTTTAATTATTTGATCCGGTGGGAAAACTCTCTCAGGGACAGGGATGTGGGAGGGAGCGGGAGCCTGCGTGCTGGGCCTCGGGGAGTGCCTGGTAACTCATGTCTGAGGTCTCCAGGAAGCGGCCCTGAAGAGCCGATTCCCTTTTATGGCAAAATAACTTCTGGATTTGCCTTTTTTTCAAGTCTCCTGGTAGATGGGGCATGCCTACAGAAAGCGGCAGCTGTGAATATTTTAAAGCAGCTTGCTTTCCCATCTCTGCCTATGAATTCCCTCTCTCTTCCCTCCCTCCCCCCCACCCCCCAGGACCCAGTCTGAGAGTCAAGGATAGTACAGGGGAGAATGAATGGGGGCTTTGGATCTTCCCAATTCCTAGCAACGCACGCATCTCTCACGGTTCGCAGGCAGCAGCTCAGTTGACCACTTCGTGACGTTTATTGAGGATTTGTGCATTTCGGAAGTTTATTGAGGAGCTGTCACTCATGGCCCTGAGAACTGGGCCACGGTTCTGTTGCTCAAATCGTTTCAGGACAGACTTTCAGAAACATTTGCACAGTCTCTCAGCTGATTACTTAAAAGTTGTCTCAGCAGAAAATGGAGAGGAACTATAAACAGAGAAATTGGGAGAAATTAAAACGCAGCAGCTGGCCCCTAGAAGGACGGCTCCACATACTGAAACATGGACTATTTGTTCGAGAAACTGAGCTGGACAAAAAGAGGAAGGCACGTTTTCTAGAACTGGAGGGACTAGCCAGGGGTGGGCAAACTTTTTGACTCGAGGGCCACAATGGGTTCTTAAACTGGACCGGAGGGCCGGAACAAAAGCATGGATGGAGTGTTTGTGTGAACTAATATAAATTCAAAGTAAAGGAGCGGAGGGGAGAGCAAGAGAACCGGATAGAACAGCTGGATCCGGCCCGCAGGCCGTAGTTTGCCCAAGGCTGGACTAGACTCTGAAATGTTGGTGGTTCAAAAAACAAAACAAAACAAAACAAAAAACAAAACAACAAAAAACCAACAGCAAGGATCTTGAATCCTCAAGAAACTTAATGTCTCTTAACTATAAGTCAGGGTTAGGATTCTTAATTTTATTACAAACTAAAATCCAGCAAGAAAGAAGTTTTGAGAATATTAGGATTTCACATCTTTAATACATATAAACTCCGTAGCGGCCGAAATGTGGGCCCAGCCGACATGGCTCAGTGGTTGAGCGTCAACCTATGAACCAGGAGGTCAGGGTTCAATTCCTGGTCGGGGGGCACAGGCCTTGCTTGTGGGCTTAATGATCGATGTTTCTCTCTCATCATTGTTGTTTCTATCTCTCTCTCCCTCTCCCTCTCTTTGAAATCAATAAAAAATATATTTTTTTAAAATGTGGGATAAAGTATATTTCTAGATACAGAGGCAAAGAAGCATTGAACAGACTGTCAAACTATAGCGGGAAGGCAGAGGAGGTTGGGCGGGGGGGCTGTAAGAGATCAACTGAAGGACTTGTACGCATGCATATAAGCATAACCAATGGATACAAGACACTGGGGGGTGGAAGGGGCAGGTAAAGGCATGTACTGGGGGGTAGGGGAGGCTGGGGGGGAGGTCAATGGGGGAAAAAAAAGGAGACATATGTACTACTATTTGTAATACTTCAAACAATAAAAAATAAAATAAAATAAAATAAAACATAAAAATAAATAAATAAAGTATATTTCTATTTATGAAATAGTCAAATTTAAACTATCTGGTTATAAGGTGAAAAAAAGGGCAGTCACTGTAAAGCTGCCAGTGTAGTGCCTAACTCACCATTACAAATGGTGAAACTATTCACATGGGATAAGCAATGTGTCCCATTTTCTTCTCGTCCTATGAACTATATAAAAAAAAGAGCTCAGAAAAACTCCCCTCCCTTTTTTTCTTTTCATAAAACCCAATCCACAGGCCTGCCTATTCCAGTCGCATTTTTCTCGTGTGCTTCCTTCTGTATATTTTGGCCACGTTGGTGGAATTTCTTATGATAAGAGGACCACCAGTCCAGTGTGCGTGGTGTGGGGTTGGCCCAGCTGAGTGGGCCCCACTGGGCCTCCAAGGAAGAGGGCCAGGCATGCAGGCTTGATCGCTGCCAGGGCTGCTTCCACTGGGAAGGCAACTGTGTTCTCCCTCCAGCCCATGTCAGGACCCGGGAGCGTTCTCACTGACTCAGTGGCTGAGCAACAGCTCGGGAGGGAAACCCAGCGATGCCTACGTGACATTTCTCCAAGGGCCCGCAAGGGGCAGGGAGGGGCAGGGGCGAGCTTCTATTCGGTCCTTGGAAATGTTGAAACCAACTTCTGTAAGGAAATATGTAAACATAAGCACAAGAGTTTCCCTAAAGGACAAACATTGAAAGCTTTTAATGTGGTATTCATAACTCATCAGCCCACCATGCATATTTTTTTAAAAAGCACTAAAAATAAATTAGGTATCGCCCAGCATGGCTCAGTGGTTGAGCGTTGACCTATGAACCAGGAGGTCAAGGTTCGATTCCTGGCCAGGGCCCATGCCTGGTTTTCAGGCTCCATCCCCAGTGTGGGGCCTGCAGAAGGCAGCCCATCCATGATTCTCTATCATTGATGTTTCTATCTCTCCCTCTCCCGTCCTCTCTGAAATGAATACAGATATATTTTTTTAAAAATGAAGGTATCAGTTCTTCCAACTCTGATTTCTCTTTTTACCATCTATGATTCAATCAAATTTGGTAAATATTTATGGATTACAAAGGCCATGAAGATACTGGCTATGTTGATATGAACATAAAGAAGATGATACTGGAGTTTGGCCAAGTGGCTCTAATGGTTAGTAACCAATGTTCTATTTTTATTTCAACACTAGAAGCCCAGCGTGCGAAATCACGTGGCCCCACCCACCCCCGTGCGCCTCGCTGTGCTCACAGCACCGCCCACCCGCCGTTTGGTCGTTACGGCATCACAGTGTTGTCAATATTTCCTTCTGGGTAGGTTTGGTTTCATTCCTGAGACTATTCTTCATGTCTCCTTTGACAGATGACTTTGTCATGTGACTAAAGGGGAAATGTATATTTACTTGTCTTTGACTTAGGGTTGCCAGAGTGGCTCGCTGCGACCGATGGAATACGGTGGAAAGAACTAAGGACTGTGTGCCTCAAGAGGCTGCACGGGTGCCTGCTCGCCTTCCTGCTTTTCTGCTGTGGCCTTGAGGAACGCAAGGTGGTCCAAGAGAACGAGGAGACCATGGAGAACAGAGCCTGTGAGCCAAGCTCAGCTGTGATCAGCAACCCCCCCCCACCCCCCCTCGACCGCAATGCACAAGGAGTAATGAACCAGGGCTCTCTAAAGCCACTGCACTTCAGAGTGGCTGCTCGTTCACCACTTAACTCACACAATGAGCTTTGGTGTTCTTTCCTCTATATATTCATCCTCAGTCATCCGCTGGACTCCTTACAAGCCCCAGGTTCTGTGGCAACCGTCTGAGATACTAAGTGCTAAGCTGTAGGGGAAAGAGATAAACTGGGCGGAAAAGAAAATAGATGTGAAAAGTGCTGAAATAAAAGTATGCGCCGGTGCTACTGTGAATCCTTAACAGGGTGCTACGAAGGCGTTCTGGACAAGGGGAGATAAAACCTAGAAAAAACTTTAAAGAGGCGGTTGGGATTAGAAAGGCATTGAGGTTGGATTTTATTATTACTTTTCAAAAATATATGTTTATTGATTTCAGAGAGAGGAAGGGAGAGGGAGAGAGAGAGAGAAACATTCATGATGAGAGAGAATCATGGATCGGCTGCCTCTTGCAAGCCCCACACTGGGGATCGAGCCCGCAACCCAGGCATGTGCCCTGACCGGGAATCCAACTGTGACCTGGTTCATAGGTCAACGCTCAACCACTGAGCCATGCCGGCCGGGATGAGGTTGGATTTTAAAGGGAAGAAGTATAGAAAGGCATTCTAGGCAGAGAAAGCTCCTACATTTGCAAATATCCTATTGCTAAGAAAAAGTCTGATGCTTTGAGGGCAGAGCAAGGGATCTGACACAGGAAGGAAACATATCTGGTGTTTTCTTAAACTCCACATGGTTCTCAACGTAAGTCAGCTCTGGTTCAATTACCGGCCATATCATTGGTCCCTGTCTTGAGTAGAAGCTAGAGATAATGTTGAAGGAAAGTCACCTCACAATTGCCCAGCTCTCTATCTAAATTCAGACCTAACGTCTTGAGAATGTCAGACTAAGGCAGGAAGCCTTTTGATTATTGTTGGTGTTTTTCTCTTCGCTTCCTGCTTTAATCTTATAGCCCAGGGCCCGGACTATTCTAGGGGGAACTACTTCCTTGGTATTTTTGGCATGTCTCTGACCAGGAAACTGGTGGACGTGTCAGGGGTATCCTTCACAAGGGATTTCCACTTAAACCAAGGGGGGTTGTCTACACTTCCTAACCATTCAAGGCGCTGGCCACCGCGGTCCCCTCTCATGAAACCTCACTAAGAAACAGTCAGGAAGTTCTTAAAGGCCCCATAACCATGTTTTCTTAGCTGCCACATGGTAAGTCTGCAATTTATATGAAAAGTCATTTAAGCGGAAAGACCTGGAAAATTAATATGTTCCCACTGGAAAGATTCTCTGAGATCATCAGTCCCAGTCTTGCCCATTGACTGGTTCCAGGTCTCATTAATTAAGTGCAAAATTGAAAGAGGACCCCTGGTTCTCAGGCTAGCATGCATGGCACCACATCTGCTTGCATGCGTGAAGAGGGAGAGAGACAGAAGCATCAATGATGAGAGAATCATTGATCGGCTGCCTCCCGCACACCCCACACTGGGGATCCAGCCCTCAACCTGGGCATGTGCTCTGACCAGGAATCAAACCGTGACCTCCTGGTTCATAGGTCGACGCTCAACCACTGAGCCACACTGGCCAGGCCCCTTGGAATTCTTGGCTTTGCATACTGCTCATATTATCTAGCTAAACCTAAACCATGGACACAACTTAGCAAGAGAGAGAAACAAAATGTTACCAGGGTCTTAAAACAAGAAAGAACAAGCCAAGCCAAGCTGGCGTGGCTCAGTGGTTGAGCTTTGACCTATGAACCCAGGAGGTCGCAGTTCAATTCCTGGTCAGGGCACATGCCTGGGTTGTAGGCTTGATCCCTGCTGTGGGACGTGCAGGAGGCAGCTGATCAGTGATTCTCTTTCATCGTTGATGTTTTTATCTCTCTCTCCCTCTCCCTTCCTCTCTAAAATTAAAAAATATATATTTTTTTTTTTAAAAAAAGAAAGAAAGGCCGAAACCGGTTTGGCTCAGTGGATAGAGCGTCGGCCTGCGGACTGAAGGGTTCCGGGTTCGATTCTGGTCAAGGGCATGTACCTGGGTTGCGGGCACATCCCCAGTGGGAGGTGTGCAGGAGGCAGCTGATCGATGTTTCTCTCTCATCGATGTTTCTAACTCTCTATCCCTCTCCCTTCCTCTCTGTAAAATATCAATAAAATATATTTAAAAAAAAAAAAAAGAAAAGAAAAAAAAGAAAGAACAAGCCAAAAGAGCAAATGGGGCCCAAAATTTCAAACAGAACTTAAGGAACACGCTCCACAGGTACAGTGACTATTTTGCCACGGTAACTCCATCAGTAAGTTGGGGATGTAGGTGTAGGAAGTGGACAAGAAAGGAAGATGAGGAAGACACTACATCTTCTACTGAAGTGAATGTTCTGTGACTTTAAATGAAAGCTCTTGTGTTGTTGGGCAAATAAATTTAAACCACTTAACATGGCAGAGAAGGTCAGGCAAGCTTATTATAGTGATCATAGCGTTACAGCTATTGCGATTGACCGCTGCTCTCTGGAATCACCAATAATCAGGGACCGCAAGCTGTGTTTGCTGAGAAAGGTCATCATTCATTTTTTTCAAAGCATTAATATCTTTTGTTTGTTTGGCTCAACATGAAACAGGAATCGATAGAGGTAATTCACAGAGCAATTAGCCCCTCATCTGTCAAACGGCATCTGGGTGTGTTTAACAAAAAGACCTTTGGAAAGGTTTAAAAAGGAAGAAAGTGCCTGTACGATCAACAATTTATATTTTCTACATGACATGTTGTGTATGTATCTGTGAAAAGGGGGGGCTTGGGACTAAGACAATATACATAAAGCCTGCTATAAATCTACCCTTCAGTGTTATGATGGTGCTGTGTAGAGAGGCCAAAAAGAGCTCAGATTACATTTTCGCCCAGTTCCCAGGAAGACAGCAAGTGACATTTGGGATCTTGGTGTCATGGATGAGTACAACCACAGTTCACAGCGTTCTCAGAGAAGGAGAACGTTGTGGGCAGTGTCACACACTGAAGAGGGTCACACATGAGGCACAAAGGCTCCCTTTGGCCGTCGCAGCCCATGACTTTCGTGCTGGGCTCACAGCCACGTTGTGTGACGTTGTGTTACATGGCAACGGGTCCCTCCCAGCTCACACCAACTGTGTCCACTCTTGTGCTGGCACTCTCTGGACATCTAATTTGCTTATATGCAAATAAGAAATGGAAAAGTGAAATGCAAACTTGAGTTAAAATACCTTAGTATTTTATTTATTTTTTTAAAAATAAATTTTGTTGATTTTTTACAGAGAGAAAGAGAGAGGGATAGAGTGTGAGAAACATCGATGAGAGAGAAACATCGATCAGCTGCCTCCTGCACACCCCCTGCTGGGGATGTGCCCGCAACCAAGGTACATGCCCTTGACCGGAATTGAACCTGGGACCCTTCAGTCTGCAGACCAATGTTCTATCCACTGAGCCAAACCGGTTAGGGCCGTGGTTGGCAAACTCATTAGTCAACAGAGCCAAATATCAACAGTACCAAATATTGAAATTTCTTTGGAGAGCCCAATTTTTTAAACTTAAACTTCTTCTAACGCCACTTCTCCAAAATAGACTCGCCCAGGCCATGGTATTTTGTGGAAGAGCCACACTCAAGGGGCAAAAGAGCCACATGTGGCTCGCGAGCCACAGTTTGCCGACCACGGGGTTAGGGCAATACATTAGTATTTTAAAGAACGAATTCTGTCCTGGGTCTATTTTTCTTTACTGAATTTGAAGTGGGTGTACCTTGGGATTGATGCAGTAGGTATCATAGAGGTAGGTTTCTTGAAAAATTCAGCTTAGCCAGGCTGGTGTGGCTCAGTGGTTGAGCATCAACCTGTAAACCAGGAGGTCATGGTTCAATTCCCAGGCGAGTCACATGCCCGGGGTTGTGGGCTTGATCACCAGTAGGTGGCGTGCAAGAGGCGGCGGATTGATGATTCTCTCATCATGGATGTTTCAATCTCTCTCTCTTCCTCTCTGAAATCAATAAAAATATATTTAAAAAGAAATTCAGCTAAGGGACTTGTCTACATGTTTACATAAATGCTCAGCAAGGCCAAATGTGTTTAGGACTGTGGTATTTTCTTTTGAATTCTCTGGCTCTGCTTTCTCATTTTATTTTTTCTTGACTTTCTTTTTTCCCCTTCCCCACTCCCCCCCCCCCCTTTTTGAAAATGTTGGTCCTCACCTAGACCATAAAATCATGGCCTAAATAGAAGTTACGAGATTTTTTTTTTTTTAAATATATTTTATTGATTTTTTACAGAGAGGAAAGGAGAGGGATAGAGAGCTAGAAACATCGATCAGCTGCCTCCTGCACACCTCCCACTGGGGATGTGCCCGCAACCAAGGCACGTGCCCCCGACCGGAATCGAACCCGGGACCTTTCAGTCCGCAGGCTGATGCTCCATCCACTGAGCCAAACCGGTTTCGGCAAGATTTTTTTTTTTTTAAAGTTACATACGTTTTGCTCATTATGTGACTGGAGAAAATGTGGTTTTGCTTTGAATTTTGTTTTATTCTTAATATCCAAATATTCTCACAGATTGCCTACTTTTTTTCTGAGGCATTTTCAAGATAATTGTGAATGTCTTATCTAGAAAGTATGTCATACACTGACGTAAACAAGCAAGAGACACTGAAGTTTGAGTGTGATTACAACTGTGTCCAAAAAATCACAGCAAAAGAATGAAAGGAAACAATTTTTAAATTGTGTTGTCTGACGGTGGAGGGATTATTGAGGTAGTTTTTGTTTCATTTGAAAATCCTGCACTTGCAAAATTTTCTCTAATGACCAAAGTACTTTTTAATTCAGAAAACCAAAATACATCTTACGTTAACACAAACAAGGCCATCATTTCTTTGCAAAATCATTATATTTCATGCTGACCTCAGATAACCAGAATGTTACTTTTTTGTAAACACTGTCAAACACTCTTACGGAATTTGTTTGAATGGTTAGAACTAAAATCAGTCCTGGGAGCCTCACAACATTGTACAGAGAATGTGAAATTCTAATCTGACTGCAACATTGACGTTGAGGGCAGTGGGGTACCGGGAAGTAGCTCACGGGACACCCACATTTCGGAAATAATAAAATCCCGTTACAAGAGAATTTCATTGTCTAATATTGAGTTCATTTTCTTTTTCTGAATGTGGAATTTTATCCTTGGAGGCATTCTGACACAATATTTCCCTTCTCCTAACTGCCCACATCTTTTGTTATTTTCGTTCTGTTCATGTAAACCGCCTAAGACATGTTCATGCCTTCGATCCCACGCTTCCTTCAATGAGAAAGTTGCTCTGTGACCCACAGACACTGGCTAATAATTATTTCCCAAACTTCCAGTTACTAAAGCAAACATCACAGCCAGCCGTTGCCTAGCATCTATTTTGCTTTCATGAAAACACCATAATGCACTTCCACAACAACCCACTCACCACCCCCTCGATGGGGATCCACCAGCTGGGGTCATTATGCCTGTGCGGGACTGTCCTAGGGGTGGGCCTGGCTCTGCCACATTCCTCTGATTTGTAAATCAAACCTGAGCTAGAAAGATGGCCTGCCACCTCCTCCGGGCTCTGCTTCATGTCACCGGGGTACAGTTCATCAGACAAACACCTCATAAGCATCAGTGCTGGCTGCCTTCCAGGGTAAAGCCATGTCATGCCATTGAATAACACTTAGGACCCAATCTTTCATCCCCCTCCTCCAGAACTAAATAAATTGGGAAAAGGTCTTGCCCTGTCTCCAGATAACAAGAAGTTTAAAGAACTTACTAGTGTTTCATGTTGCATACACGAAGCTTTAGCGAAGTGAACAGAAACAAGATGGCGGCCTTGCTGAAGTTCAAAGGCAGCTGTGAGAGCAAAGGAATACTCTCCATCCTTGCTTCCCTAATGGGTGCAAATGAGACCGCCAAAGACAGGAAGGGGGTTTGGATGGAGGGATAAAAGAAAAGGAGCAGAGATTTTGTTATTGTTAATCCTCATCTGAGGATATTTTCCCATTGACTTTTTTTAATCACTTTTTTTTTATTGATTAAGGTATTACATGTGTACATATCCCATTGATTTTTAGAGAGAGTGGAAGGGAGGGGGAAAGACAGAGAGAGAAACATTGATGTGAGAGAAACACATTGATTGGTTGCCTCCCGCACGTGCCTGACCAGGGCCGGGGTCAAGCGTGCAACTGAGGTATGTGCCCTTGACTGGAATCAAACCCGGGACCCCTCTATCCACTGAGCCAAACCTGCTAGGGCTAGATTTTTGTTGTTGTTGTTGTTGTTGATTTGTTGATGATAGCCATTCTGACAGGTGTGAGATGGTATCGCATTGTCATTTTGATTTGCATCTCTCAGATAATTAGTGACTTTGAGCATGTTTTCACGTGTCTCTTGGCCTTGCTTCTGTCTTCTTTCAAAAAGATTCTATTTAGGTCCGTTGCCCATATTTTTATTGGATCATTTATCTTCCTTTTATTAAGTTGTATAAGCTGCCTGTAGATGTTGGAGATTAAACCTTTATCAGTGATAACATTTGCAAATATGTTCTCCCATACAGTGGGGTTTCTTTTTTTTTTAATGCTCTCCTACTCAAAACCGAATCACCTAGAATAGGAGTCAGCAAATGTTTCAGTAGAACACCAGCAAATAAATAGCTTATGCTCAGCGCTCTATGCCATCTTTGTAGCAGCTTCTCAGCGCTGTGGTTGTAGGGGAACTGGCCACTGGGACACACAAATAAGTGAGTGTTTTCTCTATTCCAATAAAACTTCAGTAAAGACACTGAAATATGAATATCATCTGTTTTTCTCTTTTTTTAAATAGGTTTTTATTGATTTCAGAGAGAGGGAGAGAGAGACAGAAACATCAATGATGACAGAGAACCATGGATCGACTCCCTCCTGCACGCCCCCTACTGGGGATCGAGCCTGCAACCCGGGCATGTGCCCTTGACTGGGAATCAAACCATGACCTCCTCCTGGTTCATGGGTTGACGCTCAACCACTGAGCCACACCGGCTGGGCGTATATATTTTTCATGTCTCACAAAATATACTCTTTCTTAGGTCTTTTTTTTCCAAACATTTACAAATATAAAAATCATCCTCGGCTCACAGGTGACACAAAAGCAGCCAATGGGCTGGATTCGGCCCGGGGGCTGGAGTTTGGCCACCTCTGCGCTGGAGTTCAGGGGTTCTAGTTCAAGCTGTGCACCAGCTCTTACAGGATGACAGGCCCTTGGCCACCTCTCAGGTTAGGGACACCTGGTTACCATTTAACTATGATTTTATGTGAAGAGAGGTGTTTTTCTTTCATTTGAATCTTTTGTTATTTCAGAAAAGGCCCATTAAACATTTCACACTCATTGAATTTAGAAGAGAATCTTAATTATGTGTGACGCAGGCAAGGGGGAAGGGAGACTATGCCTTACCAGACCAAATTCAACTGCATGAAAGCAAGCCGTCCTATATTAAAAATAGCTTCTTTGAAGGTAAAAACCCCCAGTAGCTGAAAATCTGATATCAGTTTAAATGATAATTTTAAAAACAATATAAATAATTATTAAATATTGACTATTGTTGGACATTGAAATTGGGACTCAAACATTTTTTGTTATTATATGTTTATTTCTAGTCTGCAGAGGCAAGATTTTTTAAAGGAAAGAAATGGGGAAAAAAATAGATACAGAGGCAAAGAAGCATTGAACAGACTGTCAAACTACAGTGGGAAGGCAGAGGAGGTTGGGCGGGGGGGCTGTAAGAGATCAACCGAAGGACTTGTACGCATGCATATAAGCATAACCAATGGATAAAAGACACGGGGGGGGGCCAGGTAAATGCATGTACTGGGGGGAAGGCGAGGCCAGGGGGAGGTCAATGGGGGAAAAAAAAAGGAGACATATGTACTACTATTTGTAATACTTCAAACAATTAAAAAATAAAAATAAATAAATTAATTAAAATAAAATAAAATAAAAATGTATAATAAATAAATAAATAAATATTGACTATATAAAGAATTACTAAAATTGAAAAATCTTGGGGGACAAAGGAAACTATAAGTGGAAAGAAATCAGAGAACAAATCTCTACAGGTATGCATATACATGTATTTTTATAAAACAGAAAGATACGGATTAAATATCAAAAAATTGATGGATATGAAGGGATTAATTATTTTTAATGCTTGTTCCTATGTTCCATATATTTTGCAATATGTATAACACTTTTATGATTAGGAAAGGGGAGCCAATGTTATAAGAATACCCTTTGCTCCCAACTTTTATTATTTTTTTTAAATATATGTTATTAATTTTTTACAGAGAGAAAGGGAGAGAGATAGAGAGTTAGAAACATCGATAAGAGATAAACATCGATCAGCTGCCTCCTGCACACTCCCTACTGGGGATGTGCCCGCAACCAAGGTACACGCCCTTGACCGGAATCGAACCTGGGACCCTTCAGTCCGCAGGCCGACGCTCTATGCACCGAGCCAAACCGGTTAGGGCTGCTCCCAACTTTGAAAAGTATTTCTATGGGCAGATCTGTGCCTCTTAGCACTCCTGGGTGTGAAATCACGAAACAGTCCACGTGATTTATTGACCGCTGGACGGGTTTGCGATAGCAGCACAGATAACCTCCAGTGAGCTCATAAAAATAATTACCTGAAAGTTATACAAATTCAGCATTTTATGACATGCAAGCAAAGAAAAGGAAGGAAGGAACATGTGATAACACAAATAAGATCTCATAAAAGGATGGCGATAAGTCCAAGTAGAAAGAAATAATGGATGTTACTAAGTTCTGTGAAATTGTGACAGGTCAAGAGAATTGAATGAGAGAGTCCAGGAACCTGCCCCACTTGCTATTCAAAAGAGGAACAAAGTGCTAATAAATTTCTGGCATAGAAATCTTGTTTGTATTTATGATCAAAGGTTTCTTGTTTTGATTTTTTTTAACATATTTTATTGATTTTTCACAGAGAGGATGAGAGAGGGATAGAGAGTTAGAAACATCGATGAGAGAGAAACATCAGCTGCTTCCTGCACACTCCCCACTGGGGATGTGCCTGCAACCCAGGTACATGCCCTTGACAGGAATCGAACCTGGGACCTTTCAGTCCACAGGCTGATGCTCTGTCCACTGAGCCAAACCGGTTAGGGCTATGACCAAAGGTTTCTTAAAAGCTTGCCTTCCTCTTCACGTGCAAGTTTCCTAAAAATCTGGCTGAGGCCAAATAATGGAACTTTCATTCATGGGGACAAGGTCATTATGGAACTTGTCCACGTATTGGTTAGTGCATTTTCATTTCAACTTTTTGATTTTTAAAAAAATATATTTTATTGATTTTTTACAGAGAGGAAGGGAGAGGGAGAGAGAGTTAGAAACATCGATCAGCTGCCTCCTGCACACCCACTACTGGGGATGTGCCCGAAACCAAGGTACATGCCCTTGACCGGAATTGAACCTGGGACCTTTCAGTCCAGAGGCTGACGCTCTATCCATTGAGCCAAACTGGTTAAGGCTTTATTTCAACTTTTTGAAGAAAGCAGCTGTTAATCCACAGCTCAACACTTGAATTCTACCTATGTATTCATTCCTGTTACATTCTAATACACCCTCTAGAAGAGGTAAATGTTGTTTATTTTCTCCTGAATTTAAAAAGAAAAAAGGACATCTTGAAAGGATATCTGAAAAGAATATTATATTAAAGATATATTATTAAGCTCACCAGAGTGGCTCAGTGGTTGAGCATCAACCTATGAACCAGGAGGTCACAGTTTGATTCCTGGTCAGGGCACATTCCTAGGCTCAATCCCCAGTGTGGGGTGTGCAGGAGGCAGCCGATCAATGTTTCTCTCTCATCCTTGATGCTTCTATCTCTCTCTCCTTCTCCCTTCCTCTCTGAAATCCATAAAAATGTGTTGTTGCTTTTTAAATACATTATTAAGTGACTGCTTTTAAATTCTCAAGCGTCAAAATGTCTTTATTTGTTATTCACTACTTGGAAAATAAGCAAATATATGAAAGTAATAGAACTAGAAGCTTTTTAGAAGTACAATAAAAGCATTTCAGGCATTTGATATACGTTAACCTAAAAGCTTGGGACTTAATCATTAGATTTGGCATGTCAATAAATTTAGACTGATCACACTAATAGAAATATTCCTGAGAGATTTTATTGAGTGCTTCTGCTCTACTACTTCTTCTTCTTCTTCTCCTTCTTTTTTTTTTTTTTTTCCTGTTTCCATTCCATAGAAACCTACTTCCCAAGTAATCTACTTGACTGACGGACTTGTAAGGGAGAAGAAATTACAGCTGTAGGACCCAACTCCCTCACTTCACCTTATCAAATGCACCCACCAATTTATGTTCTTAGCACTTCCCCACCATCTGACAAAAATCAGGGCTATTCTGGGCCTTTTGGAGGCCTCCTGTCTCTAGGGATGGTGACACTCCATCTTGACAACCCAGATGCAGCCACGAGGTACCACCCACAGGCCACTGATAGCTTTTCAGCGTGTTCTAGGTGAGCAGAGAGGACATAAGACTACGGACTTGACTTTTTACTGCTCAACACTGTAACTCACCAGTTCTCTGTAACATCTAAATCTCATCGCACGAAGATTCAGCTCTCAATCATAAGCTAATTGAAAGCTTATAATAAATTACAGTAATCAGTGCTATGAGTGGGGGCACTGTTTCTATTCCGGTTGGGGTTCTGCCATGTACTCACTCGATGCATGAAGCAGTATCTAAGACAGGGGTGGGCAAACTTTTTGACTCGAGGGCCACAATGGGTTCTTAAACTGGACCGGAGGGCCGGAACAAAAGCATGGATGGAGTGTTTGTGTGAACTAATATAAATTCAAAGGAAAGGAGCGGAGGGGAGAGCAAGAGAACCCTCCGCTCTTTCGGCTCCGCGGGCCGGATAGAACAGCCGAACGGGCCGGACCCGGCCCGCGGGCCGTAGTTTGCCCACGGCTGATCTAAGAGCTAACTGAATTGCATAGAAAATATACTTAGAGATAGACACCATGGCTACCCAGAGTCATGGAAAACTTTGGAGTGGAACCAGCATAGGAGTCGAACCTTGAAGGATCAGGAAGTTTGACTGGGTGCAGAGAGAAGAAGAAACAGAAAGTGGTGACCGGGGTCAGTGGTCGGCAAACTCATTAGTCAACAGAGCAGCAAACCACGGCTCACGAGTCACAGTTTGCCAACCACCCTCCTGGGTTAACAACTTATGTAGTGTCTGAGGGCCTGTGTTGGTTCCCCTACATATGCTATCTCATTCCATTCTCATCAGATCAGGAAGCTGAAGCTCTGAGAAGGAAGAGTTTTCCAGCCCTAGCTGGTTTGGTTCAGTGGATAGCGCATGGGCCTGCAGACGGAAGGGTCCCGGGTTCAATTCTGGTCAAGGGCACGTAGCGTGGTTGCAGGGTCCTCCCTGGCCCGGGCCCTGGTTGGGGCATGTGCAGGAGGCAACCAATCGATGTGTTCTCTCACATTGACATTTCTCTCTGACTTTCCCTCTCCCTTCCACGCTCTCTAAAAATCAATGGAAAAATAGCCTTGGGTGAGGACTAAAAAAAAAAAAAGTTTTCCAAAGATTGCACAGCTAAGAAATACGGGAAAATGGACTGCAGCCCACAGCTGCCTCATCCTGATGCTTATGCTCTGTTCAGCGTGCTGGCATCAGGGATGTTTTTGTAAGGCAGACAGATGGGGACCAGGGGAGGAGGTGGGGATGAATGAGTTGGATGACAGTGGTTCCTTCCTGGAAACGGTGGATAGAATGAAGCAACAACTGGAAAAAATGTTTCTAGGAGGAGTTCCAAGATGAGCTTTCACCTTTTGACAAGTATTTGTCAAACCTGAATTAATTTTCTAATTGCAAAAGTATTCTATGTTAATAGTAGAACATTAGGAAATGATAGGAAGAATCATCAGCTATAGAATCAACCTGATCTGGCTACTCTTAATGTTCTAGTATATTGTTTTTCAATCTTTTACCCTTTTTATTCAACTATATCTAATCTAATAAAAGAGTAATATGGTAATTGACCATCACTCTGCGATGCCCACAGTCAATCAGGAGGGAATATGCAAATTAGCAGGACAAAGATGGCAGCAGCCACAGAGCCAGCTGGAGCAGGCGGGAGGCTTGGGTTGCCCCCGGCGACGGAAGACACTTGGGATTGGGCCTAAACCCGCAGTAGGACATCCCCCCAGGGGTCTCAGATTAGAGAGGGTGCAGGCCAGGCTGAGGGATGCACCCCTGCCCCCGGGGCACGAATTTCATGCACCAAGCCACTAGTAGTTTTATAAAATCAAAATTTTGCTTTACTACTTTTATAATCTGATATCTGAATTAATGACACATCACAACCTATTTTATCTCTTATTGTGGAACTCTAAATTTCAATCTTGTACCATCCTAGAAGTTGAAGCCCAGAGTAGACTCCTGAGGGAATAAGCCAACATCCTAGTAGAAGCCTGCCCAAATCATCATCATCATCATCATCATCATCATCATCATCACCATTTCAAGGAGTTAATCGTCTTCTACATCAGGAAGAGAAAGAGATAGATAGATGATAGATAGATAGATAGATAGATAGATAGATAGATAGATGGATGATAGATAGATAATGAAGAATAGATTAATGACAATGACACAGAGGAACAAAGGGAGAAAAAAAACACACAAAACACTGCTTTGCTTTTCTCAGGGAATAGATGTGTGCTCTCCAGGTAGCAATTTTTTTAAACATCCAACTCCCTGGGGGACACACCCATTTTACATTTTGCCCAAGTGGTTGTTGGCCTTTTAATGCCCACTAACATTGGGAGGCGGTGCATCTGCCTCATCTACCAATGCATTTCCTCATTTGGGAAAAATCACACAGTGAAGGCAACCACCTGGGTTTGAATCCCAGCTACTCAGTTTGACAGCTCTGCGACTCTGGACGAGTCTTTTAATTTCTCTGAACCTCAATTTCCACGGCAGTCAAAGGAGATGATAATGCCACCTGGGAATGTTTGCAGCGTGATGATGAAATCAGAGACTGGATCAGCAGGCAATCAGACACAATCACAGAGGCAAGGGAACTTCTTCGTTTCCTTCATTTAAAAAAGCAGAGTTCATTCATTCCACACGGTTTTGAATCCCTGGGCACTGAGAATTTCCCAGCCCCTGATGGGGATCACAGTCCCATGAAAAAGGCAGGGAAGGTAGCGCAGTCACAGAGCAATGAGCCAAAATGTCAAAGGGACAGAAGGTGGTACAGAATGGTGTTTCCAAAGAGGAAGAGACACATCTTTTTGGAGAGTGGACTTAGAGGGAGGAACCCTTGAGGTGAGTCTTATAAGATGAGTACATGCTTGCCAGGAAGTGGAAGCAAAAGGGGTGTCCCGGGCATGGGTTAATGCTTGGTCCCGTGGTGGTGGGGAGATGGTCAGTGGTTGGCATCAGAGTCCTTAAGAAGCTAAAAGTTATTCAAATGCCACTTCCTCTGCAGAGCCCTGTCTGGTCCCTTATACAGGAAACCCTGTCTACCGCCTTTGCACTTTAATTGCACCACATCTGTGGGTTTCTTTGACATTTACTACTTCCTGCTTTGCATTAGAGTTATTTGTGTACTTATTTTACTTTCATTACACACGGGAGGAACCAGCGCCTGCTTTATCCTGGTATTCCCCACAGTGCCTTCAACTTAAAAATTTGATATAAATAAACACACACATATATGTGTGTGTATATATATAATATGAAACTATATATGCACACAAGAGGCCCGGTGCAAGAAATTCATGCACTCTGGGGGGTGGGGGTCCCTCAGCCTGAATTGTGATAGGGTGCAGGCCAGGCCGAGGGACCCCACCGGTGCACGATTGGGGCCAGGGAAGGACACAGGAGATTGGCCAGCTGGAGAGGGACCACAGGAGGGCTCCAGGGAGTGTCCAGGCTGTCTCGCTCAGTCCCAATCGGTTGGACCCCAGTAACAAGCTAACCTACTGGTTGGAGCGTCTGCTCCCAGGTGGTCAGTGTATGTCATAGCAAGCAGTTGAATGGCCTTAACATATCATTAACATGTTACGCTTTGATTGGTTGAATGGATAACAGGATGACCGGACACTTAGCATATTAGGCTTTTATTTTATAGGATACCTTTTTTTTTTTTTAGAATGAAAACCAATGTATTCCACATTCACTCTCTTTATCCTGGGGTTCTTGATCCTTTCATTTATGGACCTCATATTGGTGAAAAGAGACATCTTTTCGTTATACAACTTGTCACATATTAAGCATTGATATAGACATGCAATAGTTTCCCCTTTGCCCATGAAAACTGCTATCAAAGAAATGGATTTGTTCTAATACTATTGATTCTTCTAGAATAGACACATAGAAATAACTATGTCTTCTCTCCACTCAATTTAGAGCTAGCTCGTCAGGCAAAGGCTGGGGCATGACAAGGAACCCCCAGAAGATCCTGACTTGCTAAGTTCCCAGCAGAGATGAAGACTGGCTGGGGTCCTGGGGGGTTGTGTGGCCATTTCCTGGACACTCTGTCTCTCAATATTTGGGGTTTAGACCCCTTCAATCCACTAATGGGCTATGATTGGCTCCAAGGCAAACCTCAATGTATATGGTTAATATGCACCCCCTTGCCTTGATTATTACAGGTAGTAACAGAATAATACTACATTACAATGTCAATCATACATTCATTGAGCATCAACCATAGCCAGGCACTTTCTACACACATTGTCACTGCTAACTAAATTCATACACAAAGCGATTCAGTGACTTAGTTGCTGTTAGTATCCTCACTTAGTAGGCGATGAGACTGCAGCATAGCAAGCTTAAATATTCAGCATAGCAAGCTTAAAGAGTTTGCCCATGGATCACGGCTGGGAAATGGTGACCCCAGATTTAAATCAAGAACTATTTGATATGGAGGCTGGGCTTTTATGCCATTTATTAATCCACCTGATCAAGAAAACAGTATTGTCCCCATTTGACAAATTAGGTGCAAAGACTTTGATCCTAAGTCCACACACTGGGACACAGTAGAGCCAGGATTTGGAGCCTAATGAGTCCAAGTCTAAATCCTGAGCCTAGTCCTCTAGGCTTCCCACTCGGGGTCAAGCTTTACAACACTTCTGGTTACACTACAGTGTCTTTTCCTTTTTTATAGGCTCTCTCAGATGATAGTTTCCTAGGAGAAAAAATAATAAGTTGGCCTTCTGCCCCGCCACTGTGGCTCAGTGGTTGAGTGCTGACCTATGAACCAGGAGGTCACAGTTCAATTCCCGGTCAGGGCACATGTCCGGGTTGCGGGCTCAATTTACAGTGAGGGGCATGCGTCTCTCTCATCATTGATGCTTCCATCTCTCCCTCCCTCTCCCTTCCTCTCTGAAACCAATAATATATATAAAAATAAGGTGGCTTCTTGACACTTATATAGTAGTCATTGAAGTCCACTGAAGTAAGATTTGGTGACTACGAGTGAATTAATTTCAGGATATTTGAAATATTAGGAACTTAATCCTACAGGACCTGTTGAGGATGACTAACCCAAATACACTTTGCAGTAAAAACTGTAGCCACTTCACTACATTTTGTTATGGCCCAGCCTTGAGGCTATGGTTTGGGACAAAATGGGTCAAGAATCCTGGTCAAAGAGTGAGAAGAACATATCCCAAAGGGGTAAAGACACAGGGTAAAGTTATTTGTGTACTTATTTTACTTTCATTACAAGGGGCGGGGGGGGGGGGTCCCTCAGCCCGGATTGCGATAGGGCTGAAATATTGAGTTGATACAAGCCAAAAAGTAGGGAAGGAAACCAGGTATTCCTTTCTGCACAGAGTCAAGGCTGGCCTGGTGCCCGAGTCCACAGGCCAAGTCAAGTAGAAGCTTGAGCAGGTTTGGCAGAGAAGTGGAGATGAAGTCTGCCTCAGATTGTGAGCTCAGAATACAGTAGGAAATATGCTAAATAAAAGTAGTTGATCCCTCGCTGGTTTGGCTCAGTGGATAGAGCGTCAGCCTGAGGACTGAAGGGTCCTGGGTTTGATTCCGGTCAAGGGCACATGCCCAGGTTGCAGGCTCCATCCCCAGTAGGGTGTGTGCAGGAGGCAGCCAATCAATGATTCTCTCCCATCATTGATGTTTGTTTTTTTTCTCTCTCTCCCTCTCCCTTTGAAATCAATAAAAATATGTATATTTTTAAAAAGCCGTTGACCCATTGCTACCATTGAAATTTACTATGTGGTATCACAAATGAACAGACCCTGTTCTCTCATCATAGTGGTTATGTTTATATTCCACCAAATCTGTAGATTCTTGAGAATGGACTAATGAATTCAATCAGCACACCAAACTTTGCTAACTAACCTGAAGTATCTATCCTATGGGACTCTTTCCTTCAAGCAACTATACAATAATATTGTCCAGGTATCATTTCATTCCCTGATCTGGGAGAATTCAGAGTGCAAGGTGTGATTTCTTATCTATTTTGAGGGTAAAACCAGTGATGTGTGCTTATTTATAGATGGTGACTGTAGTCGTCCTTCTTAAATGAAATCTGACAATTGGAAGTGGCTGCGAGAAATGGCAGTGAGCACTGCTAAATAAGTAAGGTTGTATGGAAGCAAGGGACTTCCTTCCTCGCTCAAGTAACTACATTTGACAAAGCAGTCATGGTGTGCTTTGTACCCATCAACAACTAGTTCTATGACAAATCAACCCTCAGCAATCTCTTCAGAGCTTTGTTGTTTACATTCAATTATTAAACAGGTCAGAAGGGGATTACTGTGGTCAGATTGGCAGACAGTATAGTTAAACTCTTAGCAGTATAACTGGTTTGTTAAGGAACCTTAACAAACTGGGTGAGGCACAAAACAGGCTTTTTTATATTGTTATTTTACTTTATTTTCCTATCCTGGTCTTGCTAAGTCAAAATTTCCCTTTCTCATTCTTTAAAAACTAGAGGCCCGATGCACGAAATTCATGCAAGGGTAGGCCTTCCTTCCCCCGGCTGCCGACACCGGCTTCCCTCTGGCGCCCAGGACCCGGGCTCCATCCGGAAGGTTGTCTGGAAGGACTTCCGGCCTAATTAGCATATTACACTTTTATTATTATAGATTACTGGGCAAGGTCCTATGACTTTTCAGTTTTTCTCAGACTTTAAAACTCAGTTTAGCCTATTTTATTTTTTAAAATGTACTCTTAAATGTATAGAGAGAGAGACTTCAGAGAGCAAGGGCGAGGGAGAGAGATAGAAACATCAATGATGAGAGAGAATCATCGATCCACTGCCTCCTGCATGCTTCCCAGAGATCGACCCTGCAACCCAGGCATGTGCCCTGACTGGGAATCAAACCGTAACCTCTTGGTTCACAGGCTGATGCTCAACCACTGAGCCACACCAGCTTGGCAGTTTAGCCTATTTTAAAACTAGAATCTCATATTGGATTCACATTTCTTCTCCTCTGTTCCCCACTTCCCCGGAACAGACTGGATCCTGGCAGCCTGGATTAGAGGAGGGAGGCTTACATTTTCCTTTGCACTCGCGTCACTCTTTTTCTTCCTGGTCCAGCTCCCCTCGCCTTCCTGACCAGGAAGCATGAAAGGCACATTTGGGTGCCCCTGACCTTGAGGAACCTTCCGGTGTTGGAAGGAAAATGGTGGGGAAAAGAGGAAAGGTTTATCTGCATCGCTAGAAAAATCAGGTTGAGGCAGGGTCCTTGGCTTCATCGATTCTCTTCGCAACTGGTGACGTCACTCATGATGCACTCATCCCCCTGAGGTGGAGGAGCTTAACACCCAGCTCATCTTCCGGAAGACCCTGCCTGTTCCCTTGCTGTCTCCAGAAGGTCTGGTTCCCCTCCCCCTGGCCTATCAGGCTCCTGGGCAGACACAGTCTCCTGACTGCCCTCTAATCTAACTGCTTCCTCACTTGGACAAGGAGCCACCGAGTCCGCTTTGCACACTCTGAGGGCATCTAGAGGCTCCACATGTCTATTCCCAGCATCACTGGGGGACCATTCTCATTCTGCTGCCAGTCATCCAAGGAGTGGGGAGGAACAGCCTCTCCCATGAACTCGTGCTCCTCAAGAGCTGCGAGTCTCGCCAAAACCGGTTTGGCTCAGTGGATAGAGCGTCAGCCTGCGGAATGAAAAGTCCCAGGTTCGATTCCGGTCAAGGGCACGTAACTTGGTTGCGGGCACATCCCCAGTAGGAGGTGTGCAAGAGGCAGCTGATCGATGTTTCTCTCTCATCGATGTTTCTAACTCTCTATCCCTCTTCCTTCCTCTCTGTAAAAAAATCAATAAAATATATTAAAAAAAAAAAAAAAAAAAAGAGCTGCGAGTCTCTTCTCCAGGATGCCCCCTGCAGGCGGAATGCGGGACTGAGGGACTGAGAGGTGAGGTTGCGTTGAATGAGGTCGGTGGTAGGAGATTCCCATCCTGTCACCTGGAAAGCAGTGTCTGTTCCCAACAGCAGTTGCCTCATTGGTGACTTGAGAGTTTGTGGTACCTATGATGCTCATTTGCAGTGGAGGCCCTGATTTTGATTTCAGGGAAATCTACATAATAAAAGCCGATATGCAAATCGACCGAATGGCAGAGCGACCGGTTGCTATGACACACACTGACCACCAGGGGGCAGATGCTCAACACAGGAGCTGCCCCCAGTCCGCAGGCCCCAGGCCAGCCAAGGCGGGTGCCAGCAGGCCCCCCCATGACCCCACTGGTCACCCCGCAGGTCGGCCCCGATCACTGGCCAGGCTTAAGGACCCTACCCATGCACAAATTTTGTGCTTTGGGCCTCTAGTAATATATATATATATATATATTCCCAAGAGTTTTGTTTCCAAGGATTAAATGGGTACCATGTCAATTCCACCTCTCCTTTCTCCAGCACCTTCTACCACCTGAAAAGCCAATGCATTTATTTATTTACTTATTTATTTATTTATTTATTTATTTATTTATTTTTAACATAGAGTTTGGTTACTTTGTGTTTATTTTCCCAAACATCGATGTTTGCTTTTATTATTTTTTCTTTGCGGGGGGGTGTTTAATCCTCACACGAGGATATTTTCCCATTGGTTCTTAGAGAGAGTGGAAGAGAGAGGGAGGGACAGAGAGAGAAACATGGGTGTGAGAGAGAGACATCGATACATCGATTGGTCCCCTCCTGCAAGCGCCCCAACCTGGAGGGGGATTGAGCCTGCAACCGAGGTACGTGCCCTTGACCGGAAGTGAACCCAGGACCTTTCAGTCTATGCTCCCACGCTCTATCCACTGAGCCAAATCATTGAGGGCGAAAAGCCGATGCATTTACAATCTGGACCAGATGCCAGTCCTGGAAGGGCGTGGCCACGCCTCCTCCACCTGGGCACTGACACGGGTCCACGGAGCCGCCTTCTCTTGCTCTGAGCTCTACCCAGAGTCATGCTTCTCACCACCATGTCCACTTGTGATGCTTGAACTGTCCTCGTTTCTCATATTTTGGGGCGCAAAGGGGATGAACGAAAGCACATGTGGCAAACACAGCGGATGTTGCTTGCAAGGGTCAAATGGGTACCACATCGCTGTCCTTTCTCCCGCCCGCTGCGTCCCCAGTTACCGAAGGGTCAAGGCACTTCCTCCTCCTTCCCGGCAAGTGTCCTTTAGGGTTGTCCACACTGCTCTTCACAAGCCAGCCCCGTGCCTTCTCGTGCCTTCCTGAAAACAGGCTCCATGCTGACGGACCTGACCTCTGGGTGGGCGGAAGGGAATGAGGGGTCGGAGCGGCACTTGACCCTCTGTTCCCCTGCTCATAGCTGAGCAGTCACATTTTGATTTAAATTTCTTTTTCTCTGGGTCCCAGACCCGCGCCTCACCTTGGAGCATGTTCCCTTTGCTGATCTCATACATTTTTATTTGATTTGATACTTGATGTTATGCTTGGATTATAGAACTTCCATGCGGTAAAGGTTCTGTAACAAATTGTTCTTTTGTACGATTGCCAACTATCTTAGACTAAAAACACATTGGGGTAAAAAGCCAGATTTTTTAAAAAAAAAATGGAGTCAAAAATTAGGCATCGGCTAATAAAATCCGATTTCCTTGACACTCTTAGTCAATGCAAAAATAATTGTGGGAATATAAAAGGTTTTTTTTTATGGTCAATTATTCTTATCTTAGTAAGTATCTATAGTCATCGCATCCTCAGAATAGGTAATAATATTCCACAGGAATAGCGAGACTTCCCTACAGATCCATAAGGAAGGGAAAACCTGAGCACATGCATGCATAAAATATATTCACAGTGAGATGTGCTGGCTTTAAGGTCAGGTGGGAAGACATCTTTTTTTTTTTTTTTTTCCTACCTTGAAAAAATATATATACTATCTGACCTTATTGCGCTGCTGACATCCAATTGATCTGCATTATTCTTAGCTGGCAGGAGCCTATATCCCTAAATGCCTCAGATAATAGGAATTACAGTATTAGAGAAAAAAGGCCTCCGTGCAGTCTCCAGCAATATCAAAAAAGGTAGAAAGTGTGAAATAAGGGAGATTAAGATGACACCAGAAAGCTTTGAATGAGGTGTCATTTTGCATTTAGAGAGACAACCAGGAAAGTTAAGACAGAAGGAAAAAAAATGCCCCTTTCTCGCCAGCTGCCCTTAAAGATTTACAAATGATCTGTTAACAGAAATGAGTTTCTCTGGGGCTTCAGACACCATTTATTACGCGGGGAGAGAGACAAAAAAAAAAGAGGAGATGGGAAAGACGGGCAAATTATGCTTATTTGAAGGCAAAATGCTTCCCATCAGCGAGATGATGAAAATGTACCAAAGGTGTCAGCCAGATGTTGACATGTTAATATTTTTCATGAGCTCTTTTACTGAGGAATGAGTACAAAGAAACTTTTTGGGGTGTCTCTTTAGAATATGAATTGCAACGCCTTGCTAGGCGAGACGCCTTGCCTGGGGAATCGCACTGGAGTTGATGATGAAGCGGACGAGGAAGTGCGTCTTAAATAGGGGGCTTGAACCTCGATTCCCTGGCTGCCTCCCACATGTCTGGGGCTACGAATGGGCTCATCTGATCTCTCCTAGTCAATTTCATTCTGGAAAGTAGCCAGTGGGCCTAGTTCACGACCCAGTGATGTCATTATAATTCATTCTCCTTCACCACAACGGACTCTGGAACTTTCCAATTTACAATGGGTCTTTTTAATAAAGAAGAGTGTCACACGCAGAATTTTTAAGTGTTCCTAATGATTTATCTTTTTTTTTTTTCTTTTTACTGTTTTAGCCTCAAAATGGCCGGTCTTATTCTTAGGAAGACTGGATTACCAAAACCATTGAAGTAATTGATGTCTCTGTTAAACTCTGTGGTATGGTAAATAGGCTGAATGGGGATAACTGACACTTCTTTTTTTTTTTTTTAAATATATTTTATTGATTTTTTACAGAGAGGAAGGAAGAGGGATAGTCAGAAACACTGATGAGAGAGAAACATCGATCAGCTGCCTCCTGCACACCTCCCACTGGGGATGTGCCCGCAACCAAGGTACATGCCCTTGACCGGGAATCGAACCTGGGACCCCTCAGTCCGCAGGCTGACGCTCTATCCACTGAGCCAAACCGGTTTTGGCGATAACTGACACTTCTTACAAGAGGAAGAAAACGAAACAAAAAAGCAAAACTTTCTGTTTTTTTTAAATTGTTTTGACTTTTAAAAAAATATGTTTTAATTGATGTCACAGAGAGGAAGGGAGAGGGAGAGAGAGAGAGAAACATCAATGATGAGAGAGTCATGGATCGGCTGCCTCCCGCACGCCCCCCACTGGGGATCAAGAGACAACCTGTGCCCTGACCTACCGGGAATCGAACCTGGACCTCCATTCATGGGCTGATGCTCAATCAATGAGCCACATCGGCCAGGCAAAACTTGATATCTCCTGAACCAATCAGAACAGAGCACCTAACATGTAATGTGACGTAAGCAATGCTTCATCTGGAATAGCCAGAGTGAGTAGAATGCATGTCACCTGTAGCAATGCCCTCTGCGTGTCCAGCCGGGCTGTGCAGGACGGGGGAGGGGCCCGGACTGACCGCGAGAGACACCTGTAAGTCATTTAGAAGCAGGGGCCATGGCATCATCGTGTGCCCCCCCCAACGCTTCTCCCGGGCTGTAAGGAAATACTCACCGAGAAAGGTTACGCAGACGACGGAGCTCAGCACTGGGGGGTCCGGGCTCCCTCCCGGAACCGCCCCTCTTTGCACTTGGCGCGCCCTCCTTGCTAA